>NC_092341.1:209567500-210767500 GCF_046630445.1 Rutidosis leptorrhynchoides | reverse complement strand
TAATTAATAAAAAAAATTGTAGTGGCCTGGGTTTGATCCCAGGATCTCTCGTTCGCAGACAACACCCAAGACCAATACACCATTTCACATTTCTGATTATCCTTCCAAACAAAATATAAATAATCCGTAATTAACCGTGTCTCCTTCTTCTTCATTAATTCATCATCATAAAATATCGTATCATCATCAAACGTCATCATCTCATCATCATTATGTAACCGAAGGAATGCTTGTGGTTTTGGTTTTTTTTTTTTATACCAACAGGAAAACGTAGCCAGCAGTAGCAGTGATAGAGTTGCCACAAGTGAGGGTTTTTGAGGTGGTTTTAATAGTGTTCAAAAATAAAAATAAAATAAATAGAAACAAACACTTGTAATGGCAATCTGTTTGAGCAACAGAAGATGGATGTAGGTGCGGTATTGCACTAGCGAATTGCAACAGGAAGGTAGATGTAATGTGATGGAGATTGCGTTTGCAAAGATGCTTCACGATAGGAGAGAGAGACTTACGACGGTTGGAGGTGGTGATGATTTGGTTACCAGCGGTTGTTCATGGTGGAGGCGAGTGTTTTGATATAAGTGACAGTGGTGATGATGATGGGTTCTCCGGTGGTGATCGAAGATGATTCAAGCATGGAAGAAAAAGGAAAAGAAAAAAAATATAGAAAAGAGGGAGAGATGGATCACGATGGTTGCAAAGGTGGATGTGGCGGTTGATGGTGGTTATGGTGGACGGTGAATGTTCAACGAAGAAGAAGAAGGGAGGGGTGCTCGTTATCTGTGTCACTCTAGACATATACATATATAATAGAATATGTATTATAATATTAATATTAATTATATAATAATAATAATAATAATAATAATAATAATAAATAATGATAATATCAATCACATGAATCACTAGTTAACCAGTTGTCAAGCATATTGTTTTAATCTACCGACACATTTAATAGGATATAATGTTGTGTTCTTTGCTAAACAGTTAAAATATAAAAGTGTTCCTAAAAATTCCAAATTTTTAGATTAAATATATTTAATTATTTTACTCATTAACTGGTTGAAACCTGATTAAAAAGGTTCGACAATTGTTTATTTTCTGTTCCAATTTATATGTACGGGGTACTAGTATTTAAACTTAAAAATGTAAAAATATTTTTAACAAAACTAAAATCTTGGTAATCAATTTACAGTCCAACTTTTATCTTAATTATTCATGAACATGTATTATATCTATATTTAAACTAACGAAACGTCAACCAAGTGTTACAGACATTTTACAGAATAGGTTCAAAATCATATTTATTCAATATGCTCTTTATATATATAAGAACAGTTTTAAATAATAAATTTACTACGTAAATACATTTATTAATTATATATTTTAAACAATTTAATTTAATATAACATTATACATATACACAAGTAATATATACCTACACATATTTATATATATACATATTTACAAATACTAGTTCGTGAATCATCGGGATTTGTCAAAGGGTAAATGAATACATGAACATAGTTCAAAATTTTAAAGACTCAACATTATAGACTTTGCTTATCGTATCGAAATCATATAAAGATTAAGTTTAAATTTAGTCGAAAATTCCCGGGTCATCAAAGTACCTACCCGTTAAAGAAATTTCGTCCCGAAATTTGAGTGAGGTGGTCATGGCTAACAATAAAAATGTTTTCATGACTAATATGAGTTGATAATTAGAGGTTTATCATTTTTGAATAATAATGATAAAATAATTTGATTATTCTAAGGATACGAATGAAGCTATCGCAAAAGAGTGAATTGAAGAAAAATAAGATTTTCCTTAGTTTTTTTGATGTATACAGAGTTGAATTTAGAAAATAAGGTGCGTCTTAACTTTTGACGTAGTCATGGTTGAATTCCGGAATTCAAGAGATTTAAAAGAAAATCTTGGAAATTATAAGATCTGATTCTTTGGGATTTATGGAATTTAAGATCTCTTTAATTAAATACGATGATCTGTCCCGATTACTACATCTGATATTTCCTTTATAAATTTACCTTTTCCGTTCCATTTGTTTTCACCACTTCTATACTCAATTCCCAACTTCAAAAAGATTTATGAAAATGCTTAACCCTGTTCTGATCCTTGTTCTTATTCTAACTATCGCAATGATCGTTCTTCTTTTCCAACTCCCATCTGAAGAATCTGTTTATTTCTATTATGCTCTAGGGATTATTGTATTTATAATCCTCCCGTGTCTTTATATTGCTATACGTACTGATATCCACGGTTTGTAATTTCGGTGTTGTCATTGGTCTTTATATTTTCTCTTATATTTTGGATCTCTTTGCCTTTTTATTATCCTCTCGACCTCTATTAAAGCGAGCAACGGTCCAGAATTCATAGATATGAATTTCGAAATGAACATAGTTAATGTTCTAAGAAAGAAATGGTAATAACATGATCTTGATTCGTCAAATTACCAGAATATCCGGAAAAGATAGAACTATCAAGAAAATATGTTCTTGATATGTTTATATATCAGATAAAATGTAAGAGTCGTGTAACATGGCACATGATGACGTTATAATCTGTGAATCATCATGTCCCATTTAGAAACTCAGCATGACTTACTATAATATAATCACGTTGATCAAGTGTCATTATATTATACTAACTCATGCATCAGTTCCCAACATTACTTCAATAACATTCATATTTTAAGCTCGAAAGTTTACAGAATATAGAAACTAACAGTTTTTATATGATGTAACACTGATAGCACGAAGAGATTAATGATTTCAGATAAGAATAGTTATGAAAATATCCTCAGAAATATCGAAGATATTTATGATGATATTTCCAGAATTTCTAAGATCGAAGGTTGATGAAGAAAATCTTTTCCCAAGGATTTAGAATAAATAAGGAGCAAGATTTTCGCTAAAGATTTCATCAGAAACAGAATCATTTAGATTCTTTGAAGTCAAACTTATTCTTTGTGATTTGTCCACGGTTTCCTTCATAGTTTAACATAATCCGCTTTTCGGGTACTAAATTTTCTATTGAGTGTTTCCAATACTCCATTCTTTATCATCAAACTTTCGACGGTTAAGGTCGTGTACAGTTTGTACTGCTGTATTCAATTTTTTTCTTCATAATTTGTGGTATTGATTTGTAGACTGGGTACTTTTCAGAATTTCAGAATGGAAGATCGTAATTCTAAGAGATAAATGTTATACGTTTACATATAACTGTTGATGTAGACATGCTGCGAGATTTCAAAATACTGATTGCTGATTCTCGATACTTGGTACGTAAATTCTCGTTATCAGATGCAGATGAGTAGATGATAGAATTTCAATGAATATAATAACTTTTCATAAGGTCAAAGATCAATGATGTTGCTGGTAAGTTTGCTGCTAATGTAGTGAGATATAAACGGTTTTCCGGTATTGATGACGAAAGGCAACTTTTATATCAGGGTTATAATAAGCTAATCCGAGTGAAAAGTCGAAGTTGACTTGTTGGAGCTGTGACAAAATTTACTACCTTGAAAAGGGATTGTAAAGTTATTTTGGGTAATAATAATGCTAAAGGATCTAACACAGATACATGTTAAACGTTTACTCAGGTTCTGAGTGTTTTCAGGTGCATAGCTATATGCATCACTCTTTCCTTCCGTAAATGATGTGCGGTTGGTTCATCCTCTCGATTGAGATGTTTTCAAGAATCATGAAAGGTTTGAATGTAGATTGTAATCGTCAAGATACAAATGAGGTTTAAAATGAGATCAAGTGGCAAACTTGAAGAATTGTTTAGTTTCATATGT
The DNA here is from genome assembly GCF_046630445.1 of Rutidosis leptorrhynchoides. NCBI lineage: Eukaryota > Viridiplantae > Streptophyta > Magnoliopsida > Asterales > Asteraceae > Rutidosis > Rutidosis leptorrhynchoides. Next base: position 210,763,685 of record NC_092341.1, on the reverse strand, counting down.
TATAATCAATATTTTAATTCATTTTAATTGTCCAATGTTGTTATTCCACAGTCTATAGTCCACAGTTGACAATCCATTAATTCATACATAGTTTAATATACAATATTCGAATTAATTAATACGTATCGTGACCCGTGTACATGTCTCAGACTCGATCACAACTCAAACTATATATATTATTGTAGAATCAACCTCAACCCTGTATAGAGAACTCGATCATTACTGCATATAGAGTGTCTATGGTGATTCCAAATAATATATATAGATGCGTCGATATGATATGTCAAAACCTTGTATACGTGTCCCGATATTTAAAGTGCGTAAAATAAATAACAGAAAATAAATGACGATAATTAAAGTGCGTAAAGTAAATAACAGAAATTAAATGACGATAAATAAAATTGCGATAATTAAATTGCGATAAATAAACTGCGATAAATAAAATGTAATCAGTTAGCTAGGAACAGTTAGCTAGGATTTTGTTAGCGTGGATTCTTAACAAAATTTTCTCATGGTTAATTTGTTTGTTTCTAACAGATTTTATTTTGTCAAATGTTTTCTTCATTATGCCACTTGTTGGATTCTGATAAATCAAAATCCAAATATAAAATTTGGATGAATATGGTTATTCTGTGGTGAACGGATTTGTATATCGATGGATGTAAGTAGGATAGTAAAAGACTGTTGAATCAGATTCGAAGAACGTACAATGTAACTTATTAATGTGTAATCTAAATATTCCTTGGGTATTACCTACCCGTTAAAATATTTTCACCATTAACAGTTTGTACAATAAAACTTTTAATTACCATCTTTATGAAAACATATATACATATATATTTTCTTCAGACGTAATCATGGATTTAATGAGTCAATGTGATATTAAACTCATCAGATTTATGGCTAGAACTAGAGTACATAATCTCTAAAACATTAGAGATTATATAATCGCCATGAAGGACGAAGATAGTTTATGTAGAATGATTTGTAGAATTTTGATTATGCTTGAGGTATAGACTGCGAGGCTGAGACGTGTGATGATGTTGTGGTTGGTACTGGTTATGCTGCTGGTGCTGCTGATGATGGTACTATTTTTGTCGGTGCTACAAGTGTTGTGGGTGCTGAGGTTGGTGATGATGTTGGTGTAGTAAGTATAGCTTGTAGATCATGCACCATTCTTGTCAGGGTTTCTATCCTACCCTCTATCATTTCTATCCATCCACTCATCTGATTTGATAGATCTTGATTATCAATTCGAAGTTCCCTAACTTCTTCTAATATTCCCCTTCGATTGGTATTCGGAAGTAGCGGTTGAATATTTTCTGAAATTGTAGTAATACGACCTTCGAGGTGGAAAACTTTAGCAAGAAGGGTGAATACAGTGTTGCGCATAGGTTCACGGTGAGTACATCATTTTCTTCGATGTTAGGAGGTAAGTTTGGTTCGCGGTAGGCCTCGCCTTCTTCATTTCTCCATCGAGTGAGTAAGTCTCGAACCCACCCCCATCTCCTCTAGAAAGAAAAATAACTAAATGGTTGAGGCACTTCTGGTTCATTGACTTCGGAGTCTGCTTCAATATACATCTCGAAATCGCTTCCGGAACTAATGGAATCCAGGCTAGGTGTAGGATCCATCTCTCACGATCAGTTAAAGGGTTTTGATATGAAATGATTTTCGAATATCGAATGATATTCTCATTATATATAGAATATCTGTACATACTTCCAAGGATCCCGTGAATTACGGAGAAAATTAAGGAAACGTGTCAGATAAAGTCTACAGTGACAGATACGCTAAGATATGGATTTATCTATGTAGTGACCTGAACTTTTCCATGTTTATATATATTAATTGAGATTGATATTTACATGATTAAATATTTCCAACATGTTAAGCAATCAAACTTGTTAAGACTTGATTAATTGAAATATGTTTCATATAGACAATTGACCACCCAAGTTGACCGGTGATTCACGAACGTTAAAACTTGTAAAAACTATATGATGACATATATATGGATATATATATAGTTAACATGATACTATGATAAGTAAACATATCATTAAGTATATTAACAATGAACTACATATGTAAAAACAAGACTACTAACTTAATGATTTTTAAACGAGACATATATGTAACGATTATCGTTGTAAAGACATTTAATGTATATATATCATATTAAGAGATATTCATACATGATAATATCATGATAATATAATAATTTAAAATCTCATTTGATATTATAAACATTGGGTTAACAACATTTAACAAGATCGTTAACCTAAAGGTTTCAAAACAACACTTACATGTAACGACTAACGATGACTTAACGACTCAATTAAAATGTATATACATGTAGTGTTTTAATATGTATTTATACACTTTTGAAAGACTTCAATACACTTATCAAAATACTTCTACTTAACAAAAATGCTTACAATTACATCCTCGTTCAGTTTCATCAACAATTCTACTCGTATGCACCCGTATTCGTACTCGTACAATACACAGCTTTTAGATGTATGTACTATTGGTATATACACTCCAATGATCAGCTCTTAGCAGCCCATGTGAGTCACCTAACACATGTGGGAACCATCATTTGGCAACTAGCATGAAATATCTCATAAAATTACAAAAATATGAGTAATCATTCATGACTTATTTACATGAAAACAAAATTACATATCCTTTATATCTAATTCATACACCAACGACCAAAAACACCTACAAATACTTTCATTTTTCAATTTTCTTCATCTAATTGATCTCTCTCAAGTTCTATCTTCAAGTTCTAAGTGTTCTTCATATATTCTACAAGTTCTAGTTACATAAAATCAAGAATACTTTCAAGTTTGCTAGCTCACTTCCAATCTTGTAAGGTGATCATCCAACCTCAAGAAATCTTTGTTTCTTACAGTAGGTTATCATTCTAATACAAGGTAATAATCATATTCAAACTTTGGTTCAATTTCTATAACTATAACAATCTTATTTCAAGTGATGATCTTACTTGAACTTGTTTTCGTGTCATGATTCTGCTTCAAGAACTTCGAGCCATCCAAGGATCCGTTGAAGCTAGATCCATTTTTCTATTTTCCAGTAGGTTTATCCAAGGAATTAAGGTAGTAATGATGTTCATAACATCATTCAATTCATACATATAAAGCTATCTTATTCGAAGGTTTAAACTTGTAATCACTAGAACATAGTTTAGTTAATTCTAAACTTGTTCGCAAACAAAAGTTAATCCTTCTAACTTGACTTTTAAAATCAACTAAACACATGTTCTATATCTATATGATATGCTAACTTAATGATTTAAAACCTGGAAAGAAGAAAAACACCGTAAAACCGGATTTACGCCGTCGTAGTAACACCGCGGGCTGTTTTGGGTTAGTTAATTAAAAACTATGATAAACTTTGATTTAAAAGTTGTTATTCTGAGAAAACGATTTTTATTATGAACATGAAACTATATCCAAAAATTATGGTTAAACTCAAAGTGGAAGTATGTTTTCTAAAATGGTCATCTAGACGTCGTTTTTCGACCGAAATGACTACCTTTACAAAAACGACTTGTAACTTATTTTTTCGACTATAAACCTATACTTTTTCTGTTTATATTCATAAAATATAGTTCAATATGAAACCATAGCAATTTGATTCACTCAAAACGGATTTAAAATGAAGAAGTTATGGGTAAAACAAGATTGGATAATTTTTCTCATTTTAGCTACGTAAAAATTGGTAACAAATCTATTCCAACCATAACTTAATCAACTTGTATTGTATATTATGTAATCTTGAGATACCATAGACACGTATACAATGTTTCGACCTATCATGTCGACACATCTATATATATTTCAGAACAACCATAGACACTCTATATGTGAATGTTGGAGTTAGCTATACAGGGTTGAGGTTGATTCCAAAATATATATAGTTTGAGTTGTGATCAATACTGAGATACGTATACACTGGGTCGTGGATTGATTCAAGATAATATTTATCGATTTATTTCTGTACATCTAACTGTGGACAACTAGTTGTAGGTTACTAACGAGGACAGCTGACTTAATAAACTTAAAACATCAAAATATATTAAAAGGGTTATAAATATATTTTGAACATACTTTGATATATATGTATATATTGTTATAGGTTAGTGAATCAACCAGTGGCCAAGTCTTACTTCCCGACGAAGTAAAAATCTGTGAAAGTGAGTTATAGTCCCACTTTTAAAATCTAATATTTTTGGGATGAGAATACATGCAGGTTTTATAAATAATTTACAAAATAGACACAAGTACGTGAAACTACATTCTATGGTTGAATTATCGAAATCGAATATGCCCCTTTTTATTAAGTCTGGTAATCTAAGAATTAGGGAACAGACACCCTAATTGATGCGAATCCTAAAGATAGATCTATTGGGCCTAACAAACCCCATCCAAAGTTCCGGATGCTTTAGTACTTCGAAATTTATATCGTATCCGAAGGGTGTCCCGGAATGATGGGGATATTCTTATATATGCATATTGTTAATGTCGGTTACCAGGTGTTCACCATATGAATGATTTTTATCTCTATGTATGGGATGTGTATTGAAATATGAAATCTTGTGGCCTATTATTATGATTTGATATATATATAGGTTAAACCTATAACTCACCAACATTTTTTTTGACGTTTTAAGCATGTTTATTCTCAGGTGATTATTAAGAGCTTCCGCTGTCGCATACTTAAATAAGGACGAGATTTGAAGTCCATGCTTGTATGATATTGTGTAAAAACTGCATTAAAGAAACTTATTTTGTTGTAACATATTTGTATTGTAAACCATTATGTAATGGTCGTGTGTAAACAGGATATTTAAGATTATCATTATTTGATAATCTACGTAAAGCTTTTTAAACCTTTATTGATGAAATAAAGGTTATGGTTTGTTTTAAAATGAATGCAGTCTTTGAAAAACGTCTCATATAGAGGTCAAAACCTCGCAACGAAATCAATTAATATGGAACGTTTTTAATCAATAAGAACGGGACATTTCAATCTATACACTGTCTATGCAATAGAGGCAGTAAGACGTGTCTAGACTTTAAGGATGATAAGCAAATAATTTTTCGACACTAATGATAAGCAAAACTTTTGACATGAAGACACGGTCGAAGTCCAGACTTTCTAATGCATCCTAACGACTATCAGTTAGACACACTAATACAAGACCTGGTTTACTAAGACCACCGCTCTGATACCAACTGTGAGGACCCAACCTAATCCATCCGGACGAAGTCCATATCGATTATAAACGATTCACAACAGTTGGTTACATCGCGAGGTACTTGACCTCTATATGATACGTTTTACAAACATTGCATTCGTTTTTAAAAGATAAACTTGTTTTACATCGAAAGTTGACGGCATGCATATCATTTCATAATATATGTAACTATAATTGACTTAATAATAATCTTGATAAACTCCATGACTCGAATGCAACGTCTTTTGAAATATGTCATGAATGACTCCAAGTAATATCTCTAAAATGAGCAAATGCACAGCGGAAGATTTCTTTCGTACCTGAGAATAAACATGCTTTAAAGTGTTAACCAAAATGTTGGTGAGTTCATTAGTTTAACATAAATAATCATTTCCATCATTTTAATAGACCATAAGATTTCATATTTCCATTTCTCATAAATATATGTCCCATGCATAGAGACAAAAATATCATTCATATGGATTGAACACCTGGTAACTGACATTCACAATATGCATATAAGAATATCCCCATCATTCCGGGATCCTCCTTCAGACATGATATAAATTTCGAAGTACTAAAGCATCCGGTACTTTGGATGGGGCTTGTTGGGCCCAATAGATCTATCTTTAGAGTTTGCGTCAATTAGGGTGTCTGTTCTCTAATTCTTAGATTACCAGACTAAAAGGGGGCATATTCAGTTTTGATCATTCAACCATAGAATGTAATTTCGATTACTTGTGTCTATTTTGTAAAACAGTTATAAAAGTTGCGCATGTATTCTCAGCCCAAAAATATAAAGGGTAAAAAGGTAAATGAAACTCACCTAATGTATTTTCTAGTAAAAATACATAAGACGATATTGAATAATGCAGTGTTGGCCTTGGATTCACGAACCTATATCATTTGTATATATATTAAAATATATAATCGTAATCAAATAAGTGTATATCTATTATTTCATGTAGTAAAATTAATGTTCTTATATATATAATTTTATTAATACTTACATTACATTATGATACTTATTTGATATTTAATTAATGTTACTAGTTAAAATGAAATTTTATGTATTATTAGTATACTTTCTTTAGTAAATATATCTGTATTTATATATATGTATATATCGTTCTTTTTGTAAAATTATCAATTGTAGTAATACTAGTTTAAGGATAATAATAATACTGATAATAGTAATTTTAGTAACAATGGTAATTCTATTAATAATGATAAAGTAAAAAATAATAGTTTTAGCAAAAATAGCATTTTCAATAGTAATGGTAAGTTTAATAATATTTATCATTTTTAAATGGAAACTTTTAGTGTTCATAATTAATGATACTAAAATTAATGTTAAGGGTACTCCTAATATACTAATATTAATGATAAAAATACTTAGATTAATATTAATAATACTCATAATAACTAATAAATAATACTAACAATAATCTTAATCATGTTAAATATAATAATACATACATTAACAATTATAATTATAATTACAATCATAATAATAATAAAACTAATAATAATGATAAAATAAATTGATAATGGAACTGCCTTTAAAGGCCTCTAATAAAAAGAATGCACCCGGTGAGGATCGAACCCGAGACCTCTCGCTAAACATGCCACACGCCTAACCACTACACCGCTTGCTACATCTTTAATTTATCTTCAATACTTAACTTCTTAACACTTAATCTCAGCCCAACAGCAATCCTCATTCATTTAATTCATTTATGGCCCAAAATACACCATAAATTCTGCGGCCCAATTAGGAAATTAGTCCAGCAGCCTAGCGATTTCTATTATAATTAATAAAAAAAAAATTGTAGTGGCCTGGGTTTGATCCCAGGATCTCTCGTTCGCAGACAAAACCCAAGACCAATACACCATTTCACATTTATGATTATCCTTCCAAACAAAATATAAATAATCCGTAATTAACCGTGTCTCCTTCTTCTTCATTAAGTCATCATCATAAAATATCGTATCATCATCAAACGTCATCATCTCATCATCATTATGTAACCGAAGGAATGCTTGTGGTTTTGGTTTTTTTTTTATACCAGCAGGAAAACGTAGACAGTAGTAGCAGTGATAGAGTTGCCACAAGTGAGGGTTTTTGAGGTGGTTTTAATAGTGTTTAAAAATAAAAATAAAATAAATAGAAACAAACACTTGTAATGGCAATCTGTTTGACCAACAGAAGATGGATGTAGGTGCGGTATTGCACTAGCGAATTGCAACAGGAAGGTAGATGTAACGTGATGGAGATTGCGTTTGTAAAGATGCTTCACGATAGGAGAGAGAGAGAGACTTACGACGGTTGGAGGTGGTGATGATTTGGTTACCGACGGTTGTTCATGGTGGAGGCGAGTGTTTTGATATAAATGACGGTGGTGATGATGATGGGTTCTCCGGTGGTGATCGAAGATGATTCAAGCATGGAAGAAAAAGGAAAAGAAAAAAAATATAGAAAAGAGGGAGAGATGGATCACGATGGTTGCAAAGGTGGATGTGGCGGTTGATGGTGGTTATGGTGGACGGTGAATGTTCAACGAAGAAGAAGGGAGGGGTGCTTGTTATCTGTGTCACTCTAGACATATACATATATAATAGAATATGTATTATAATATTAATATTAATTATATAATAATAATAATAATAATAATAATAAATAATGATAATATCAATCACATGAATCACTAGTTAACCAGTTGTCAAGCATATTGTTTTAATCTACCGACACATTTAATAGGATATAATATTGTGTTCTTTGCTAAACAGTTAAAATAGAAAAGTGTTCCTAAAAATTCCAAATTTTTAGATTAAATATATTTAATTATTTCACTCATTAACTGGTTGAAACCTGATTAAAAAAGTTTGATAATTGTTTATTTTCTGTTCCAATTTATATGTACAGGGTACTAGTATTTAAACTTAAAAATGTAAAAATATTTTTAACAAAACTAAAATCTTCGTAATCAATTTATAGTCCAACTTTTATCTTAATTATTCATGAACATGTATTATATCTATATTTAAACTAACGAAACGTCAACCGAGTGTTACAGACGTTTTACAGAATAGGTCCAAAATCATATTTATTCAATATGCTCTTTATATATATAAGAACAGTTTTAAATAATAAATTTACTACGTAAATACATTTATTAATTATATATTTTAAACAATTTAATTTAATATAACATTATACATATACACAAGTAATATATACCTACACATATTTATATACATACATATTTACAAATACTAGTTCGTGAATCATCGGGATTTGTCAAAGGGTAAATGAATACATGAACATAGTTCAAAAGTTTCGAGACTCAACATTATAGACTTTGCTTATCGTACTGAAATCATATAAAGATTAAGTTTAAATTTAGTCGAAAATTCCCGGGTCATCACATATACAACGGGTCACGATACATATTAATTAATTCGAATATTATATATTAGATTATATATGAATTGTGGACTACGAACTGTGGACTACGAACTGTGGACTAATGACATTGGACAATTAAAATGAATTAAAATATTGATTATAACATATGAAACTAAACATCTCTTCAAGTTTTCCACTTGATTTCATCTTAAATCTCGTTTGTATCTTGACAATTACAATATGCGTTCAAACCTTTCATAATTCTTGAAAACACCTCAATCGAGAGGATGAACCAACCGCACTTCATCTACGGAAGAAAAGATTGATGTATATAGTTATGCACCTGAAAACACTCGAAAACTGAGTAAACGTTTAACACGTATCTGTGCTAGCTCCTTTGGCGTTGTTATTTCCAAAAATAACTTTACAATCCCTTTTCAAGATAGCGAATTTTGTCACAGCTCCAGCAAGTCAACTTCGACTTTTCGTTCGAAACAACGTTATTATAACCTTGATATATATGCGTGCTCTTTTATTGTTACCAGAGAACCTTTTATATTCCACCATATTACCAGCAGACGTACCAGCAACCTCGTTGCTTCTTGGCTTAAATCTCTCTGATAAATCATTATATTTATTTATTGAAACCTATCATATACTCATCCGCATCTTGTAACGAGAACTGCCATACTAATTACCGGGAATCATCAATCAGTACTTTGAAAACTCACAGCATATCTACATCAACAGTTATATGTATAACATTTATCTCTTAGAATTATGATCTTTCATTCCGAAATTCTGAAAAGCACTCAGTCTACAAATCAATACTCTAAATGTTGAAAAAGCTGAATGAAGCAGCAGAAACCGTAGACAACTATAAACGACTTTAATCATCGGAAGTTTGATGATAAAAAAATAGTATGTTGGTAAAGCTCAGAAAAGTTGGAACTGGAAAACGGATTGAGCTGATCACGAAGGAGACCAATGACAAATACAAGAACCATACCCTATATTCAAAGAATCCAGGTAATTCTGGATCCATTGAAATCTTTAGAGAATACCTTGCTCCAAAGTCATGTTAAAATCTTGCAGAAATTTTTCTACATCAACCTTCGAATTTGGAAATTCCAAAATATCATCATAAATATCTTCGATATTTCTGAGGATATTTTCATAAATATTCTCGTCCAAAATTATATACCTCTTCGTGCTTCCTGTGTTTCATTATATTGGAAACTTCTGCAAAATCTAAGTTTAATTTATGAATGAATTCTGGAGAAATGTAAAGAAATTGATGCATGAGTTTGTATAATATAATGACACTTGATCAACGTGATTATATTACAGTAAGTCATGCTGAGTTTCTAATGGAACGTGATGATTCACAGATTATAACGTCATCATGTACCATGTTACATAATTTTTTCATTCTGATTAATTTCTGAATATATCAAGAAAGTATATTCTTGATAGTTCTATTCTCAGTGATTCTGGTAATTTGACAAATCAAATCGTGCGATTTTTGTCTTTCTTGTTAGAATATTAAGTTCATTAGAAACTCCATACTTGCGAATTCTGGACCATTATTCACTTGGGAAGAGAAAACAAAAGGATGGAACTCCATAATATAAAGGAAATGAAGAGGGTGGATTTATAGCAAAATATCCGACAGAGCCATCGAGACAGATAATCGTATCTAACCAAAGGAAATCCTATTTCCTTAATTACCGGAGAATCAAATCTTATTCCGAAGATTTTCTCTAAACCCATTGAATTTCCGAATCCAACCGTTACCACGTCAAAAGTTAAGACGAATCTTTGATTCCTAATATCACTCTTTGGTGATAACTTCATTCGTACTCTTCGAATAATTGAATTATTTTATCCTTATTACTCAATGATGATAAAACTCTAAATACCAACTCGTATGAGTCATGAAAACATATTTATTGTTTGCAATGACCATTCCAATCAAATTTCGGGAAGAAATTTCTTTAACGGGTAGGTACTGTGACGACCCAGAAATTTCCGACCAAATTTAAACTTAATCTTTATATGTTTCCGACACGATAAGCAAAGTCTATAATGTTGAGTCTCTAAAACTTTGGGACAGTTACATGAATGCATTTGCCCTTTTGACTATTCTCGACGATTCACGAACCATGGTGTGTAAATAAAAATGTAAATAAATATATATATGTAAATATAAATAAACTTTCATATATTACTTTGAATTAATATAATACCATTCAATAATTTGAATTAAATATGAAGAGTAAAATGAAAAATAATTAGGATGTTATTTAAAATAAATATATATAGATATATATATGAATTCTGTACATTAATATTATATGTATTTCATAATATATATAATATATATAAATATTAAATATCAAAATATGCTATTATATAATATAAGTATTACTAATTTATATATGTAATATTATTATATTAAACTTAATTACAAGTTAAAATAAAGCTATTATATTACTTTCATTATTAATATTGATATCAGTATTATTAATTAAAATATACTATGAAATTTGATACATTATAGTTAACAACATTATTATAAATATTAGTAAGGTTATAATATTAGTTATTATGAATAATATTAGTATTATTATTAAATAATATTATTATTACCATGGATTATTGTTATTATTATTATAAATGTTATTAATATCATTATTATAATAAGTATTGGAAAATAATACTATCTATTATTATTATCATTAATAAATAAAATTATTATCATTTTTATATCATTATTATTTTTTTTACTAGTAATATAATAATTATTATTATTAATATAATTATTAACTATACATATTAATTAGATCAATTATATAAAATTGATATCGTACGATTCTCTTTTTCATCACAATCAATTTGTATCGAGTCCTTTGTTTCTGTCTGCTAAATTGGTACGAACGATTGCTACTACTTTCCATGAACAAACAAATTCAGTTCCATGTCCCCATCTAAACTCTCTTTATTTCTGTTTTTTCTTTCTGGAACGAATAAACCTGTGGCATCCAATTTTTATATTGCAACTATCCTTTCATAATTGATTAATAAGTTCCCTCAATTTCTTACTCTTATCATCAACTATAATCACCACCTTGTAACCATGAATCATCAATTACCATATTACCTTTTCTGTTTCTTTTCTTTGTATTCCAAAACCACCAACAAACTATGATTGTTTATATTCCTGTTCGAGACCCTCGTTACCTTGTAAACCATCAAGAAACGTGAGTCACCTCTCTCTTTCTCAATATCACTCTCTCTATTTGGACCATCATCTTTCATATATTACTACGACTGCCGCCTTTTTCTTTTTCTTATTTTTGTTATTGCACCTGTTTCTGTCAAGCCCAAACCCCAAAAACCAACCCATGATTGATCGAAAATTCCACAATTGAACCCATCATACTGACAGTTGTTATGGTTGACGGTTAAGAACACCACAGCCTTCCATCGCCACTTTCTCTCTAGCTCTCTCTCTCATAACCGTGAAACACCACCACTATATTTTTTTTTCTATTTCGGTTTCCTATTACAACTGAGACCCACAATCCGACACCTCCTTTTCCATGGAATCACCTGTAACTTCCTACTTCTTGATTCACGATCGATAAAACCCAACCGAAGGGACACAGCTACTGCGGCAGTATCTCTATTTAATCCTAGTTTGAACCCCAAATTTTATTCACCACTATGTTATTTTGATTTGAAACATATATAAATATAAATCTCCCCACCATTTAAGGTTAGATCCACAATCATAGCAACCTTGTCGAGTGCGTTCTTTAAATTGAAAAGTATAAAAAGGAATGGCTATAATGATAATATACGGGACTAACTATCATTAAAGGTAATAAGGACGTGATCATTAGTGAGGTTAATGATAAAATTCGAACCCCACTTTGTCACTATACGCTACTACTTGCTATTTAACATTCTATTTTTTTCTGCTTCTATTTTACAAGTTAATCACCATGGAACCCCACCTACACCTTGCTCGTCACCTGGTAACAGCTATAGTTGTCTTGTGTTTTCACTATTCATATTCGAAAAACTAAACCCACTGATTATTGTCGCTACTGCTCGCTATCTTATTCACTTTTAAGAGATAAAGAATTTGTGGATAAACTTTGATCATAGTAAAGTCACTTTTGCATTGATTAATCAATTGTTTGAGAAGTGGCAGACAAAAGATTTTGTTTCTTGAAATTGGTACGAGTAATATATATTATATCGGTGATAGTGACTCGAAAGTGGTTATAATCAAAATAAGCCGTTAAAACCAAACAACCGATTTATATTTTTTTTCCTGGAACAAAGCAAAGGTGGGTCGATTTATTTTTGGATCGGCTAACTGTGGACTATTTATGTTAAGTGCAAATGCAATATGAACTTTTGGTAATTGGGCCGATTAGAATTTAATTAAAGTTGTGATATTACGTGCTTTTGATATTATTGTTGGGCTTGATCATTTAAATATTAGGCTCATATAGCCGTTGGGCATCTGTTAGTTTAGCGCTAGTGCTCAACACAGAATGATAATGTTAGAAAGTATACTAAATGAACATGTTGGAAGTGTTCGTGAATTATGATTACAATTCATGATAATGATCGTGATGATGTATGATGGAAGATAGACGATATGTAACACCCAGTTTTTTTAAACATGACGCTCGGGGTGTCATTTAAAGTCCAAGAATGATTATTTAATAGTTTGGATATAATGCATTGACCACGATTGAATTTGGGATGTTTTAAAAGTGAAATTGGAGTACATCAGGTAATCTGTCGAGTTTGAGTGCAGTTTGTCGCGTTCTGGTGTGTCGCGTTCCGTGACAAACATGCTTGAAACGAGACAAGTTCTGATGGTGATTTCTGACCACTTTGTCGCGTTTGAGTGCTGTTTATCGCGTCCTGGTGTCGCGAAACGCGACGAAGTGTCGCGAAACGCGACAAATGTCGTTGAAATGACTTTTTAGCCATTTTAAATGGCATCTTTTGGGGGTATAATAGTCCTTTCACTTGTGGTCGGTTTTGGGGAGTTTAAAGCTGATTCAACCTTACCCAATCCTCATTTATCACATCTTCACCTTCACCAATTAAATCCTAGAGAGAGAGTTAGGGTTTAGTGAGAGAGAGCTCACTTGAGGAAGAAGAAGACCAAATCCCACCCAAGTCCGAGTTTTAAAGTTGTTCCCTACGTCTCTAGCTACGTTGTGATTGTATTGGTAAGTCTTAACTCTATGTTTTGAGTTTTAATTGGTTTATGGCTAGGGTTTTGTGTACTTGAGGCTTGTATGACCATTTGGGGGTTAAATGGGTGAATTTGGGTTATATTGATGAAAGGAAAACCCTAGTAGCTATAACCTAGGCCTTGGTCTTGTTGTTTGAGATTTGTAAGTGTTAAATGTGTTGTTAGGCACTAATACACATGTTAAATGTCGAAAGATTTGTAAATGGGTTAAGTTTGACTAAATTTGTAAGTTTAAGTGTCAAAATGGGTCAAATGGGTAATGTTGACCTAGTTTGGGCAAGATGGGTATGAAAATACCCTAGATGGTGTTAGTTGTTGATATTAGACTATAATCACTAGCTTTTGGGGAATTATAATGGGTCTTGGCCATTAATGGGCGGTTTTGGTGTAAATGAGTCATTTAATGCAATTGGGTCATTAAATGCTCAAGTGTTAAATGTTGGTGTCTAGTCCAACTAGTTTGTGTATTGAAAGTGTACTTAATGTAATAGTTACGTTGCATTGAAGGTTGCGAGCTTGATTCCCTAGTTCACCAAAGACGATAAGGTGAGTGGAATAATTTTACGTTCATGTATATGGCGTGTTTATTTGTGAATGTTATGGCATGAACCATGTGCCAGTAGTGCCATAACATGTATGTGACGGATATAGGATGTGAACCACGTGCCAGTAGCATAGAGTGTGAACCACGTGCCGGTAGCACAATAAAATGAGGCGTGAACCACGTGCCGGTAGCGTCAAAGTGTGGACCATGTGCCGGTAGCACTATAAAAGAGTGAGACTCAAATGCGTATGGTGTGAACCACGTGCCGGTAGCACCATAGCGTTATGGTTAACCATATTGTGTTGTGATCGTTTAGCATTATATATATATATATATATATATATATATATATATATATATATATATATATATATATATATATATATATATATATATATATATATATATATATATATATATATATATATATATTGTGTTGTGTACATGCTAATGAGATTTTGTGTCAATGTACGACGTGTTGGTATTTCGGGTATGATTGACTTGCTTTCTGAGTTACATGTTCGTACGAGGTATTTGGCATTTGTGATTGCAAATAGATGGGTTATATATATGTATGTATAATTATTGCATTCACTAAACATTGCTTACCCTCTCGTTGTTTACCATTTTATAGGTTTCGGCATGGACAAGGGTAAGGGCATTCGTTTGGATTGGAGATCCCGCCTTATTGTTAGGGGACGCTTTTGGATTTGTTAGCTTTGGAAGTTGGCCTAACATTTTGGATAGTTTAGTCCCAAACCATGCTCGAAGTGTCATTTGGATTATAAACTATCATTTGTAGTGGGGCGAACTTGTATTAAACTTAATTAATGGCCTTCGTGCCTTGTAAACATTTAAATTGTGGTACGTTTTAAATGGAACTTGTGGAATGGTTTACATATTTATTGGCGCGTAAATGTGAAATAAAAAAAATTATATATATTGTATGGAAATACGGGTTGGGTTGTTTCAAGTGGTATCAGAGCATGGTCTAAGGGATTTAGGCGACTTGAGATATGTGCCTAGACTTAGACTTTTGTGTGTGCTTATTTGTTGCGGGACTTGTAGGTGAACGGGTCGGAACGGATTATAGTTAGTGCTTTGTTTGTAGGTGGACTAACTAGGATTTTTGGCTTGTGTTGTGATGTTATTCCCTTGCGTGTGTTTATATCACGTGGAATTGTCATTGTGTTGGTTATATCATCGAGCGAGGCGGTCATTGTACTAACGAGTTGAGACAACGTGTGTGCGTAATAAGGACTTGCAAACCTTATTACGGGTGCAAATCGTGTCTAACAAGTGATGTACGACGAGTGTCGAGCAAGATGGGGCGGTGTTATGCGTGTTGTTTTATACGTTCGTGGACTAATGGTTTGGCATTCTTTAGAATGACGACGCGAAACGAGATTGAGACGAATGACGAGGAGTTTAACTCTAGAGTTGCGGCCGCTATTGCGGAGCAAATGAGTGCGTTTCGAGAAGAAATGGATAGGAAGTATTCCGAATTTTGGGGTAGTAGTGAAATGGAGCATTGTCTTAAGAGCTTCATGAGGACTAAACCCCCGATGTATGATGGGAAACCGGATCCTTTGGTAAGCACCACATGGATCTCGGAATGTCGAAGGGTGTTTTCGTACTATTGAATGCCCTCCCGAGAAAAAGACGAGACTCGCTACTAGTTTGTTGCGGGGTAGGGCGAGGGATTGGTTGGATGGTAAGATTGACCTTGTCGGTGGTGAAACGTTTATGGCTTTGTCGTGGGACGAATTTAAGGAGGAATTCTTCGAGGAGTTCCGGACTTCAGCTGATTTGTGGGAGCTGCGTAATGAGTTACGAAATTTGCGACAAGGATCTATGGATTTGAATACTCTCAAGACGACCTTTATGGCGAAGGCTCGTTTTTGCCCGGAGTATTTGGGGAATGATCATTTGTTGATGCAAGATTTCTATCGGACCTTGAATGATGACTTAAAGAGTAAATTTAGCCGGGGTCAAGCGAAATCGTTTGCGGAATTATTCGCCCTGGCTAGAGGTTTCGAGTCGTATTCATGATCCAAGAAGAGTGAACCTTCAAGTGAAAGAAGGTTTGTTTCGTATGGTGCTCCAAGTAAGAGGACTAAGGGTCCGAGCGTGAGCACGGGTGGTACGCGGACGAGTATATTGGATTCTAGTGCGCCTAGATGTTACAATCGTGGCGTGAGGGGTCACAAGTCTTGGGAATGTTCGGTACCAAAGAGTGATGGCATGGTGTGCTTCAATTGCCAAGAAGAAGGACATCGTAAGTCGGAATGTCCCAAGTTAGCGGGGATGGGTGCGGCAAGGAGACGTTTAGGTACGTTTCGTTTTAATAAATATGTCCTTTGATTATTTATTAAGTGCCGTTGAATTTGAGTTTGTAAAATGCCTTGTGTTGTGCATATTGTTGTTATGGGTGACGTTCCTAATGGAAGTACCCTATGGTGATGTTTTGATTAATGGGCGAAGAGCGTAAGACTTGGTGCAACCAAGCATTCCTTAGTATTTGGAAATATTTCTACCAAGCCATGGAAATGGGTTTTGGTGTTCGATTGTTAAGCGCGTGTTCGCTATAGTGTGGAAGTTGATGAACCATGAGGTTCGTCGGGTGGATTGGAACCCGAAAAAGATCGAGTGTTTGATCTCGATGTATGTTGGTAAAGGAGTCTACGTGACGCGACATTAGATGCCTCTTTTATACCTACTAGCGACGTGTTCAACTCCGATTGTGTTGCGGTTACATTGTACTTAGGGTACCGAAGTGAAACCCTTAGATACATGAGTGATCGGGTGAAATTTGACAAACTAAAGCAATTGGATGATTGCGAGAGTAGAGTGGTGTAATTTGCGGTACACTTTTCGTTCGAAGTGTTTAAGGATTGGTTGAAATCCTTCGTATACTTAAGGTGGGAGCAAGATATGGTGATGGGTCGTGTAAACCCAATTGTTGCTAAAGTCTACCTTTGGTAGCATGGTACGGTTGTACGAGATGCGGTTATGAGACGTAGTTCCAAGTGGGGGAGTTACACTCCCGCCCGAGGAAGTTCTAGTGTGAGATTTTGGATGATGTTTTAGTAAGATCCGAAAATTGTGTTGGGACCTAGTTTTGGTCAAATTGTGGTAGGGTACAATTTTGGTTAAATTGTACTTATGGTTTGGATTTAAATTATCACCGAAGTGGTAATGTGGTAAATTTTGTTGAGAGATAATGGACGTGTTGGGCGAGCAAGTTGAAATCCCTCAGTTAAGGGATGTGCGTATCGGATCCTCTTTTAGAGAACGATTATTGGGTACCTATGTTTGATATAGGCGGTTCTTGCTTGATTGTGGGAATGGTTAGTGGTATCCGTTAGGATTCACTATGGCGTAGCAGAGCGCGATGTTATGCTACTCGTTGTTCGAGGCCAAAAGGGCGTTGATTGGTGAATCATAACCTTCGGGGTCCGCAGACTTCATCATGGTATTGTTGATTGGTGGAGCATGACCTTCGGGGTCCGCTGACTTCATCATAGGCGTAGTGTTATATCGGTGAATCATGACTTTCGGGGTCCGCTGACTTCATCCGGTGTTGAGATTGGTGAAGCATGACCTTCGGGGTCCGCTGACTTCATCATGGTAGTGGATCGCGTGTGGTTTCGGATTCACGATGACGCGTGTGGTTTCGGTCATCTTATTGTGGAAGTGAATCTCGTGTAGTTCGGATTCACAAATGACTCGTGTGGTTTTGGTCATGGTATTGAAGAGTGAGTCGTATAGTTCGAATTCATAAATGACTCGTGTAGTTCGGTCATTCCTCTGGGATAGTAACTCTCATGTAGTTCGGATTCACTAAGGCGCTTGTAGTTCGGCCAATCCCGATTGTTGTTGAGGTGAAGGTAGTGAGTCGCGTGTGGTTTCGGATTCACTATGGCGCGTGTAGTTTTCGGCCAGCCTTCGTGTTGTGTAATCTATCGGTTATTTTATACACCGATGGTGGGGTCGTAAGGACCATGATGTTGATCTGTTGGTTGTTTTATACACCAATGGTAGGGTCGTAAGGACCGTGTTGTGTGATCGATCGGTTGTTTTATACACCGATGGTGGGGTCGTAAGGACCATGATGTTGATCTGTTGGTTATTTTATACACCAATGGTGGGGTCGTAAGGACCGTGTTGTGTGATCGATCGGTTGTTTTATACACCGATGGTGGGGTCGTAAGGACCATGATGTTTGATCTATTGGTCATTTGATACGCCAATGGTGGGGTCGCGAGAGCCATGTTGTATGTTTAGTGATGTGATAGCCGTGTTTCGCTCATATGTTGTTACGGGTGTGACAATAGTCGATTTTGTACACCTTGGGATCTAGCATTGCCATAATCATTTTGGGCGCTATCGGTTTTAACCGTTGGATTATGATGTTACGGTAGTTGTGTATTGGTCGTATTGCGCACTACAAGGGATGTTATGTGGTAAGCGTATCCGTGAGGATTCATTTTTGTTCGGTCTTCACCGTTTCGGGTTGTTGACCTTAGGTTGAGACTTGGTTGCTTTTAGCATTGTACTCAGTAAGGGTACGCTAAGGGATTGATATCTCGGTAAGAGATTGGTTGAGTTTTTCCCGATGTGAGGGATTGAGTTAGTGTTAGTGCTCGGAATTGTGGACTTGATAAATCGCAGGTGACGATTTAGTTGTTAAGGGTAACTCTTTGAGAAGGATTACCTAGAGGAGTTAGAAGAATACATGGTGATTCCTTGTATTCTAAGTGATTGTTGTAAACTTCAGTTGTTGCGTGTATTGCACTGCTCAGAATGCGTGCAAGTGTGTATCTTAGTTAATGGATTAGTCCTTGGGTTAATGAGTAATGTGATGAAAGTCAGATTGAAACGTTTGTTGAGAACCATAGTGTGTCGGTTTGGATTGATTAAGTGATTAGGATCACGAGGACGTGATCGAATCTAAGTGGGGGAGAGTTGTAACACCCCGTTTTTCTAAACATGACGCTCGGGGCGTCATTTGAAGTCCAAGAATGATTATTTAATAGTTTGGATATAATGCATTGACCAAGATTGACTTTGGGATGTTTTAAAAGTGAAATTGGAGTACATCAGGTAATCTGTCGAGTTTGAGTGCAGTTTGTCGCGTTCTGGTGTGTCGCGTTCCGTAACAAACATGCTTGAAATGAGACAAGTTCTGATGGTGATTTTTGACCACTTTGTCGCGTTTGAGTGCTGTTTATCGCGTCCTGGTGTCGCGAAACGCGAAAAATGTCGCTGAAATGACTTTTTAGCCATTTTAAATGGCATCTTTTGGGGGTATAATAGTCCTTTCACTTGTGTCCGGTTTTGGGGAGTTTAAAGCTGATTCAACCTTACCC
This sequence comes from Rutidosis leptorrhynchoides, assembly GCF_046630445.1. Lineage (NCBI taxonomy): Eukaryota > Viridiplantae > Streptophyta > Magnoliopsida > Asterales > Asteraceae > Rutidosis > Rutidosis leptorrhynchoides. The sequence goes on along the minus strand of NC_092341.1, from coordinate 210,743,798 downwards.
AATCCTCATTTATCACATCTTCACCTTCACTAATTAAATCCTAGAGAGAGAGAGTTAGGGTTTAGTGAGAGAGAGCTCACTTGAGGAAGAAGAAGACCAAATCCCACCCAAGTCCGAGTTTTAAAGTTGTTCCCTACGTCTCTAGCTACATTGTGATTTTATTGGTAAGTCTTAACTCTATGTTTTGAGTTTTAATTGGTTTATGGCTAGGGTTTTGTGTACTTGAGGCTTGTATGACCATTTGGGGGTTAAATGGGTGAATTTGGGTTATATTGATGAAAGGAAAACCCTAATAGCTATAACCTAGGCCTTGGTCTTGTTGTTTGAGATTTGTAAGTGTTAAATGTGTTGTTAGGCACTAATACACATGTTAAATGTCGAAAGATTTGTAAATGGGTTAAGTTTTACTAAATTTGTAAGTTTAAGTGTCAAAATGGGTCAAATGGGTAATGTTGACCTAGTTTGGGCAAGATGGGTATGAAAATACCCTAGATGGTGTTAGTTGTTGATATTGGACTACAATCACTAGCTTTTGGGGAATTATAATGGGTCTTGGCCATTAATGGGCGGTTTTGGTGTAAATGAGTCATTTAATGCAATTGGGTCATTAAATGCTCAAGTGTTAAATGTTAGTATCTAGTCCAACTAGTTTGTGTATTGAAAGTGTACTTAATGTAATAGGTACGTAGCATTGAAGGTTGCGAGCTTGATTCCCTAGTTCACCAAAGACGATAAGGTGAGTGGAATAATTATACGTTCATGTGTATGGCGTGTTTATTTGTGAATGTTATGGCATGAACCATGTGCTGGTAGTGCCATAACATGTATGTGACGGATATAGGAGGTGAACCACGTACCGGTAGCATCGAGTGTGAACCACGTGCCGGTAGCACTATAAAATGAGGCGTGAACCACGTGCCGGTAGCGTCAAAGTGTGGACCATGTGCCGGTAGCACTATAAAAGAGTGAGACTCAAATGCGTATGGTGTGAACCACGTGCCGGTAGCACCATAGCGTTATGGTTAACCATATTGTGTTATGATCGTTTAGCATTATATATATATATATATATATATATATATATATATATATATATATATATATATATATATATTGTGTTGAGTATATGCTAATGAGATTTTGTGTCAATGTATGACTTGTTGGTATTTCGGGTATGATTGACTTGCTTTGTGAGTTACATGTTCGTACGAGGTATTTGGTATTTGTGATTGCAAATAGATGGGTTATATATATGTATGTATAATTATTGCATTCACTAAGCATTGCTTACCCTCTCGTTGTTTACCATTTTATAGGTTTCGGCGTGGACAAGGGTAAGGGCATTCATTTGGATTAGAGATCCCGCCTTATTGTTAGGGAACGCTTTTGGATTTGTTAGCTTTGGAAGTTGGCGTAACGTTTTGGATAGTTTAGTCCCAAACCATGCTCGAAGTGTCGTTTGGATTATAAACTATCATTTGTAGTGGGGCGAACTTGTATTAAACTTAATTAATGGCCTTCGTGCCTTGTAAACATTTAAATTGTGGTACGTTTTAAATGAAACTTGTGGAATGGTTTACATATTTATTGGCGCGTAAATGTGAAATAAAATATATATATATATATATATATATATATATATATATATATATATATATATATATATATATATATATATATATATATATATATATATATATATATATATATATATATATATATTGTATGGAAATATGGGTTGGGTTGTTTCACGATATTATGATGATGAGTTATGAAGAATACATAAAATGACGACGGTTAGGTGATGATGCATAGGTGATAAAGCGAGTGATAAACGATGAGCAGGAGAGTTAATAAAGACGATGATAAAAATATAGTTATGATGTGAGGATTTAAGAAAATAATCATGTTGATGGCGTTTATTGATAATAGCTTCGATGATGATTATGATTTATGATCATAATTATGATTTATAATTATGATTATGATGATGGTAGAAGAAAATAGAAACAGGAGTTCGGGTTATACATATATTGGTTGTGAAATAAAACAGATAAACATAAATGAAAGATTGATTAAGAATGTTATCGGGTTAGCGGGACGTCGCGGGTTCAAACCCGGACTTGAGCATTATTTTTTTAGGGACTACTCCTTTGAGGTAGTTATTACTAATACTCTTATTATTATTATTATTATTATTATTTCATTATTATTATTATTGTTACTATTATTATTATTACTTATTATTGATTGTTATTAAGTAATTATTATTATTATTACTAATATTAGAAATAAGATTTTTGGTATAATTAATAATATTATCATTATTATTATTACTATTAAAATATATAGTATTATTATAATTAATATTACTATTAAAAATTTCCATTAAAATCATCAATTTTATTAAAAGTACCATTATTATTTAAAATATTATTTTTATAAAAATTAATGTTTTTATCTTATCATTAATATCTTTTCTATTAAAATTATTCTTATTACTAACATTACTTTCATTATTAATATTATTATCAAAGCTATTAATATCAGTATCATTACTAAATCTAATTACTTTTAGTAGTATTATTATTATAATAAAAAGATACAAATTTTTATTTATTATTATTGATATTATTTTGCTAAATAAATAATTATATAAGAATATATTTAATACATATCACATAACAACATTAATATTTTCATAATAAATACTAATTATTTATCTAATGTATATAAAATAAAGTATAGTCAATATAATTACCAATGAAACATACAAGTTACTGAAATAACAATTAATAATAATATCTAAACTTGTTCGATTACAAGTATATGTTTTAATAAATATATGAATAATATAGGTTCGTGAATCCAAGGCCAACCCTACACTTGTTCAATGTCGTCATATGTATTTTTACTACAAAATACAGTATGGTGAGTTTCATTTGCTCCCTTTTTAAATGCTTTTGCAATATATATTTTTGGCACTGAGACTACATGCGCTTTTATAAATGTTTGACGAAATAGATACAAGTACTTAAAACTACATTCTATGGCTGGATTATTTTACTCAATATGCCCCTTTTTAGTCTGGTAATCAAAGAATTAGGGAACAGACATCCTAATTGACGCGAATCCTAAAGATAGATCTATTGGGCCCAACAAGCCCCATCCAAAGTACCAGATGCTTTAGTACTTCGAATTTATCATGTCCGAAGGGAGTCCCAGAATGATGGGAATATTCTATATGCATCTTGTTAAGGTCGGTTACCAGGTGTTCAATCCATATGAATGATTTTTGCCTCTATGCATGGGTCGTATATTTATGAGTATCTTGTGGCCTATTATATTATTGAAAATGATTGTTTATGATAAACTAATGAACTCACCAACCTTTTGGTTAACACTTTAAAGCATGTTTATTCTCAAGTATGAAAGAAATCTTCCGCTGTGCATTTGCTCATTTTAGAGATATTACTTAGAGTCATTCATGGCATATTTCAAAAGACGTTGCATTCGAGTCGTTGAGTTCATCAAAATTATTATTAAATCAATTATAGTTGGATATATTATGAAATGGTATGCATGCCGTCAACTTTCGATGAAATGAAATTTTGTCTTTTAAAAACGAATGCAATGTTTGTAAAATGTATCATATAGAGGTCAATTACCTCACGATGTAATCATATGTTATGGTATTCGTCCTTATGGATTAGGACGGGTCACTTCATTACTTGGAGTCATTCACGACATATTTCAAAAGACGTTGCATTCGAGTCGTTGAGTTCATCAAGATTATTATTAAGTCAATTATAGTTGGATATATTATGAAATGGTATGCATGCCGTCAACTTTCGATGAAATGAAAGTTTGTCTTTTAAAAACAAATGCAATGTTTGTAAAATGTATCATATAGAGGTCAAGTACCTCGCGATGTAACCAAATGTAATGTATTCGTCCAGATGGATTAGGACGGGTCATTAGAGTTTGTTATAAATGTAGAAAACTGGGCCACATTATTAGAATTTTCCGAAACCAAGGGAATACTAATGGGCAAGGCCGCGGAAGAGTTTTCAATATTAATGCGGCAGAAGCGCAGGAAGTCCCGGAACTTGTTACGGGTACGTTTCTTATTGAAAATACATCTGCTTATGTTTTATTTGATTCGGGTGCGGATAGAAGCTATATGAGTAGAGATTTTTATGCTAAATTAAGTTGTCCACTGACGCCTTTGGATAATAAATTTTTACTCGAATTAGCAAACGGTAAATTAATTACAGCAGATAATATATGTTGGAATCGAGAAATTAAACTGGTTTGCGAAACATTTAAGATTGATTTGATACCAGTAGAGTTAGGAAGTTTTGATGTGATAATTGGCATGGACTGGTTGAAAAAGGAGAGAACAGAGATCGTATGTTACAAAAATGCAATTCGCATTGTACGGGAAAAAGAAAAACCCTTAATGGTGTACGGAGAAAAGAGCAACGTGAAGCTAAATCTTATTAGTAATTTGAAGGCGCAAAAGCTAACAAGAAAAGGTTGCTATGCTGTTTTAGCACATGTCGAGAAAGTACAAACCGAAGAAAAGAACATCAATGATGTTCCCGTCACAAAAGAATTTCCCGATGTATTTCCGAAAGAATTACCTGGACTACCTCCACACCGATCCGTTGAATTTCAAATAGATCTTGTACCAGGAGCTGCACCAATAGCTCGTGCTCCATACATACTCGCACCCAGCGAAATGAAGGAACTCCAAAGCAAATTACAAGAACTTTTAGAGCGTGGTTTCATTCGACCAAGCACATCACCATGGGAAGCTCCTGTTTTTTTTGTCAAAAAGAAGGATGGTACATTCAGGTTGTGTATCGACTACCGAGAGTTGAACAAACTTACCATCAAGAACCGTTATCCACTACCGAGAATCGAAGACTTATTTGATCAACTACAAGGCTCGTCGATTTATTCGAAGATCGATTTACGTTCTGGATATCATCAAATGAAGGTGAAGGAGGACGATATTCCGAAAACAGCTTTTAGGATGCGTTACGGTCATTACGAGTTTATGGTTATTCCATTTGGTTTGACTAACGCACCAGCTGTGTTCATGGACCTTATGAACCGAGTGTGTGGACCATATCTTGATAAGTTTGTCATTGTTTTCATCGCTGACATACTTATCTACTCAAAGAATGATCAAGAGCACGAAGAACATTTGAGAAAAGTGCTAGAGTTGTTGAGGAAAGAAAAACTGTACGCTAAGTTTTTAAAGTGTGCATTTTGGTTGGAAGAAGTTCAATTCCTCGGTCACATAGTGAACAAAGAAGGTATTCAAGTAGATCCGGCAAACATTAAAACCGTTGAAAAGTGGGAAACCCCGAAAACTCCGAATCATATACGCCAATTTTTAGGACTGGCTGGTTACTACAGAAGGTTCATCCAAGATTTTTCCAAAATAGCAAAACCCTTGACTGCATTAACGCATAAAGGGAAGAAATTTGAATGGAAGGATGAGCAGGAGAAAGCGTTTCAATGGTTGAAGAAAAAGTTAACTACTGCACCTATATTGTCATTGCCTGAAGGGAATGATGATTTTGTGATATATTGTGATGCCTCAAAGCAAGGCCTCGGTTGGGTATTAATGCAACGAATGAAGGTAATTGCCTATGCGTCCAGATAATTGAAGATTCACGTGCAAAATTATACGACTCACGATTTGGAATTAGGTGCTGTTGTTTTTGCATTAAAGACTTGGAGGCACTACTTATATGGGGTCAAAAGTATTATATATACCGATCACAAAAGTCTCCAACACATATTTAATCAGAAACAACTGAACATGAGGCAGCGTAGGTGGATTGAGTTATTGAATGATTACGATTTCGAGATTCGTTACCATCCGGGGAAGGCGAATGTGGTAGCCGACGCTTTTAGTAGAAAGGACAGAGAACCTATACGGGTAAAAGCTATGAATATAATTATTTGCACTAACCTTACTGTCAAGACCCGTCCTAATCCATCAGGACAAAGTCCATATCGATTATAAACGATTCACAACAGTTGATTACATCGCGAGGTACTTGACCTCTATATGATACATTTTACAAACATTGCATTCATTTTTGAAAAGACAATCTTTCAATACATCGGAAGCTGACGGCATGCATACCTTTTCAAAATATATCTAACTATAATTGACTTTATAATAATCTTGATAAACTCAACGACTCGAATGCAACGTCTTTTGAAATATGTCATGAATGACTCCAAGTAATATCTTTAAAATGAGCAAATGCACAGCGGAAGATTTCTTTCACACCTGAGAATAAACATGCTTTAAAATGTCAACTAAAAGGTTGGTGAGTTCATTAATTTAGCATAAATAATCATTTCATAATTTTAATAGACCACAAGATTTCATATTTCCGTTTCTCATAAACCTACGTCCCATGCATAGAGACAAAAATATCATTCATATGGATTGAACACCTGGTAACCAACATTCACAATATGCATATAAGAATATCCCCATCATTCCGGGATCCTCCTTCGGACATGATACAAATTTCGAAGTACTAAAGCATTCGGTACTTTGGATGGGGCTTGTTGGGCTCGATAGATCTATCTTTAGAGTTCGCGTCAATTAGGGTGTCTGTTCCCTAATTCTTAGATTACCAGACTTAATAAAAAGGGCATATTCGATTAGATAATCCAACCATAGAATGTAGTTTCGATTACTTGTGTCTATTTCGTAAAGCATTTATAAAAGCAGCGCATGTATTCTCAGTCCCAAAAATATATATTGCAAAAGTATTTAAAAAGGGAGCAAATGAAACTCACCTAATGTATTTTGTAGTAAAAATATATAGAACGACATTGAACAAGTATAGGGTTGGCCTCGGATTCACGAACCTATATCATTTATATATATATATATATTAAAACACATAATAATAATCAAATAAGTTTATATATTAGTATTAGTATTATACTTGTTATTTTAGTATGTTATATGTATTAAATATAGTTTTATGTAACTAATTGTTATTTGGTACGATAATATTAATAATTATAATAAATAAAAAGTTGTGTTATCTTTTAGTAATAATAATAAGAATAGTAAAAATACTTAATAATAAAATAATTATAATGATAATAAAGATATTGTTAATAAAAATGGTAATGATAATAAAAATAATGATATTTATAATGATAACAGTAGTTTTTAAATAAAGAATAATGGAAATAATAATTTTTATAAATGTACTTATACTTAATACTTAATGATAATAGTAATAATAATAAATAGGGTAATGATAATAATAATAAAAATAATAAAAAAAAACATACTAAGAATACTACCTTAAGTGTGTAACTTCTATGGTACCATAAAAATATAGTGTTGCCGCCCAGACTAGAACCCATGACTTCTCGATTACACATAAACACCCCTAACGATCTGAACAGTCACATTTCTCTGAATTAAGATCTAATCTATTATATATAACACCTCTTTCTTTAGTTTCTTTTGGCCCAGCAGCACGCTTTCGGCCCAAGTTAAAACAATTCACGGCCTAACTCAGGTACTAGGATCTTGCAGCCCAACAGCAAATCAAAGCCCAAGCTTCGAGTCCATCTAAACCTAAGTGGCCCAACAGTTTCTATTTTAAAAAAAAAAAAATTAAATCGCCGTGGCCTGGTTTCGAACACGTGACCTCTCGTTTAACAACTATACCCTTCAACCATCGAGCCACTTGATTCTTTCTGTTTTAAATCGTATCAAAAATCATATAAACTATAAAGTATCTGTTTCATTTTCTTCTAACATGTAACCGATCAGGGGTATAATACCAATAACCATAACAACAATTTAATCATATTCATAAACGTCATTCCCATATCACGATCAACATCATTATATCATCATTAATCTTAATCATCTAACATCATCAAACATCGATTATCATCATCATCATTATCAATGGCATCATCATCCATATATCATCATAATTATTCAACCCCGATTACATTAACATCATTATTACGCAAGAGTTATTCGAACCATAACAAAAATATTACCCAATCGAGCTGTACGTAGCAGAAAGAAGTTCTGAAGAAAAAGAAAAAAAATTTTACAAGAGTACTGTAGCGATACTTGTAGATGGTTTGTCCGATTATTATGGATTTTCGTCTTGCAGGGTGGTTGAATAAGAACATAGCTGAATCAGTAGCTGCTGCAGTAACTAAAAGAATTAGGTGTTTGAGTTCGTAGTGGTGATCGTGTGTTGATGATTATCGAACAGGGACAGTAGCCGTGAGGTATGGTAATGGATGATTAGTGAGATGATTATGAAGATGGTCTCATGGTGGAGGTTGGGTTGTCATCGATTGATTTCAGCTGCAACAAACATCACAGTGATGGTGATCACAAGTTGCAGAAATAAAGAAAAGAAATAGAGAGAGAGAAGGTGGCGGTTAGGATGGTGATGGTTTGTAGGGTGATTCATGGTGGTTTACGATGGAATACAGTTGGCCGGTGATGGTGTTAGAGGGTTATTAAGGTGACGGTTGATGTTTATTTCACATAAGAAAACAAAATTAAACAAGATTGAGGTGTATGTGGTTGATGGTGGTGGTGTTCGTGGGTGTTGGGTTGCCGGAGACTGGGTGGCCGGTTGGGTGGCGGCTCATGATACCCTCGGTGGTAGAAGTGAGAGTGAAGGAGAAAGAGAAAGAGAAAGGTTGAAGTGGTAACGTATCATACATATACATATATCTAATTCATATATATTCATGTAAAGATAATGTTAGTTAATAATTAATAATTAATATTTATAATTATAATATACTATATATATCAATCAATGATTAACTATGATGATAATTGAAAAGGAAACAGTACGTCCAGCTGTGTTTTAGTTTTATCCTACCGACACTTCACGGGGTGTGTCCATTGCTAAACAGTTACAGATAAAAGTGTTACTAAAAAATCTCAAATTTTTAGATTAAACATATTTAATTATTTCACTCATTACCTGTTTAAATCCTGATCAAAAAGGTTAAATAATTATTTATTTTCTGTACCAATTTATATGTACGGACTAATATTTAATCTTAAAAGAGTAAAAATATTTTTGACAAATCTAAAATCTTAGTAATCAATTTACAGTTCAACTTTTATTTCAATCCTTCATGGATATGTACAATATCTATATTAATACTAACAAATCGCCAACTGAGTGCTACTGACGTTTACTAATTAGACTCGAAATCATTTATTTTTAATATATTCTCTTTCTATATATAAAGAGTTTTAAATAGCAAGTTTAACTACTGAATAATTATATTATATATCTTTAAACCATTGAATCTAATATAATTTATATATTTACAAGTAATATTTATATACATATTTATATATATATATATATATATATATATATATATATATATATATATATATATATATATATATATATATATATATATATATATATATATATATATATATATATAATAATAGTTTTCATTACATCACATATTATTTTTCATATTTATTTTTAACAATTAAATTATATATTATTTCAAATAATAATATTTTCAAATTAATGTTTATGTATCTATTTATATATAGTTGTTCGTGAATCGTCGAGAATGGTCGAAGGTCAGTTGTATAAACAAAACAGTTCAAAGTTTTTGAGACTCAACATTATAGACTTTGCTTATCTTGTCGAAATCAATAAAGATTGAAGTTTAAATTTGGTCGGAAATTCTCGGGTCACTACAATACCTACCCGTTAAAGAAATTTCGTCCCGAAATTTGAGTGAGGTCATCATGGCTAACAATAAATATGTTTTCCTGATGAATATGAGCTGATAAATAGAGTTTTCATCTGTACCGAATAATACAGATAAAATAATTCGATTATTCGAAGAGCACAAATGAAACTATCATGAGAGAGGTCCCAACGGGCATCGTCCACCTTCGCCCAAAAACTTGCCCAAATTTTTAGCCGTTAGTAAAATAATAAAAAAATTCTAACGGCTATCCCAACGGTCATTTTTACACTATATAAACACCAACCATATACTTCATTTTATACACTCAAACATATATTTCTTTTATATTTCCATCTTTCTCAAGATCAAGATCAAACACTCCCAAACTGCAAAAATGTTAACACTTCCCCCAATGATTGTTTCATTCGATGTTCATAACGGAGGTGATTTCCGTAATCAAATGAAGGAATATGAGTGGGGCAACAGTATTTCGTTTGAAGATATCGACATTCATGATGTTGGTTTACAAGATTTGCTATCCTTTCTGAAGGAAAAAGTTCCGTGTGAATTCACGTCTGTGTTCTTTTATAGAGACGATTATGATGCGGATTGTAGGGCAAGTTTTCTGTGTATCGATGATCAATGGTACTTTATAAAAGATACCATTGAAGATCGCGGTAAACGCATTTCTTTGTATGCGGTTCTTGAAGATGAAGAGACGTTGGGTTATCGTTACCTCGATGAATCAGTGGAAGCAGCAGTTGAGGCATCAAGAGAGATACCGATGTCTCCAGAGTACCTCACGGATGGTGAAATGACTGGTGAACGCTACTTTGCAGATGACAATTGACAACGATGAGTAGTTTGATTGTAATCTTTTAAATTTTAATTGTCGTGATGTTTTAATTTTTAATTATTGTAATTTAAGTGTTGTTATCGAGTTTTATATCTTCCTTTATGTTTCGGAGCTCTTCGTCTTTTTAATCTCCTCTCGATCTCTAGTAAAACGAGTAATGGTCTAGAATTTATAAGTATGGAGTTTCGAATGAATTTAAGGTTATAATCAAGAAAGAACGTAATAGCACGCTTTGTTTCGTTAAATTACCAGAATCATTGAGAATAGGGCTATCAAGAATATACTTTCTTGATATGTTCAGAAGTTAATTAGAATGAAAGAGTTATGTAACATGACACATAATGGTGGTATGATCTACTGTGAACCATCATGTCCCATTAGAACTCAGCATGACTTACTGTAATATAATCACGTTGATCAAGTGTCATTATATTATACTAACTCATGCATCAGTTCCCAACATTACTTCAATAACATTCATATTTTAAGCTCGAAAGTTTACAGAATATAGAAACTAACAGTTTCTATATGATGTACTATTGATAGTACGAAGAGATTGATGATTTCAGATAAGAATTGTTATAAAAATATCTTCAGAAATATGGAGGATATTTATAATGAAAGATATGATAATATCTCGGAATATCTAAGATCAGAGGATGATAGAAACTATTGTCTGCAAGGGTTTAGAGTAAGGAGCAAGTTATTCACTAAAGACTTTAGCAGACATTGAATCATTTGGATTCTTTGAAGTCAAACTTATTCTTTGTGATTTGTCCACGACTTTCTTCATAGTTTCGCATAATCTGCCTTTTAGTACTAAATTTTTTTTTATTGAATGTTTCCATTATAATGATACACAGGAAGCACGAAGAGGTATATAATTTCGTACGAGAATATTTATGAAAATATCCTCAGAAATATTGAAAATATTGATGATGATATTTTGGAATTTCGAAGTTCGATGGTTGATGGAGAAAGATTTTCCGCAAGATTTTAACATGACTTCGAAGCAAGATAATCTCTAAAGATTTCAACGGATCCAGAGTTACCAGGATTCTTTGAATATAGGGTATGGTCCTTGTATTTGTCCTTGGTCTCCTTCATGGTTAATTCTATCCGTTTTCCAGTTCCAACGTTTCTGAGCTTTTCCAACATATTATTCTTTATCATTAAACTTCCGACGACTAAGGTCATTTACGGTTGCCTACAGTTTCTGCTGCTTCATTCAGCTTTTTCAAAATTCAGAGTATCGATTGGTAAACTGGGTGCCTTTTCAAAATTTCAGAATTGAAGGTCGTAACTCTAGGAGATAATTGTTATATGTATACATATAACTATTGTTGTAGAAATACTACGAAATTTGAAATACTGATTGCTGATTCTCGGTAATTGGTATGGCAATTATTGTTACAGGGTATAGATGTATACATGATGGGGTTTCAATGAATATAATGATTTTTCGGAAAGTCCAACTTCATTGAAGTTGCTGGTAATTTTACTGCTAATGTGGTGAAATATAAACGGTTCTCCGGTAACGATGACGACAGGAAAACTTATATATCGAGGTTATAATAAGGCTAATTCGAATGGAAAGTCGAAGTTGACTTGCTGGAGCTGTGAAAAAATTGGCTACTTTGAAAAGGGATCGCAAAGTTATTTTTGCTAATAAATGCCAAAGGATTTGACGCGGCTACGTGTTAAACTTTTACTCAGTTGCCGAGAGTTTCTCAGGTGCATAACTATATGCATAAATCTTTCCTTCCGTAGATGAAGTACGGTTGATTCATCCTATCGATTGAGGTGTTTTCAAGAATCATGAAAGATTTGTACGCAGATTGTAATCGTCAAGATACAAATGAAGTTTAAGATGAGATCAAGTGGCAAACTTGAAGAATTGTTTAGTTTCATATGTTATAATCAATATTTTAATTCATTTTAATGGTCCAATATTATTAGTCCACAGTCGATAGTCCACAGTTGACAGTCCAATAATTCATATATAGTTTAATATATAATATTCGAATTAATTAATACGTGTCGTGACCCGTATACGTCTCAGACTCAATCACAACTCAAAGTATATATATTATTATAGAATCAACCTCAACCCTGTATAGAGAACTCGATCATTACTGCATATAGAGTGTCTATGGTGATTCCAAATAATATATATAGATGTGTCGATATGATATGTCAAAACTTGTAAACGTGTCCCGATATTTAAAGTGCGTAAAATAAATAACAGAAATTAAATGACGATAAATAAAGTGCGTAAAGTAAATAACAAAAATTAAATGACAATAAATAAAATTTCGAGAATATAAATTGCGATAAAATAAATTGCGATAATTAAATTGCGATAAATAGAATGTAATACGGAATTAACAGTTAGCTAGGAACAGTTAGCTATGATTTTGTTAGCGTGGTTTCTTAATAAAATTTAATATTGTTAATTAGTCTGTTTCTAATCAATTTTTATTGTGTCCATTATTTCTTCATTATGCCACTTGTTGAATTCTGATAGGTCAAAATCCAAATATGTAATTAAATAAAAATGGTTATTCTGCGGTGAACGGATACGTATATCGGTGGTTGTAAGTAAGATAGTAAATGACTGTTGAATCAGATTTGAAGAATGTATAGCGTAACCTATTAATGTGAAATCTAAATATTCTTCGGGTATTACCTACCCGTTAAAATATTTTCACCATTAACAGTTTGTACGAAAGAATTTTCAATTACAACCTTTATGAAAATATATATACATATATATCTTCTTCAGATGTAATCATGGATTTATGTCATAACCCGACCTTAACTATAAGGACGAATACAATAACATATGATTTCATCGCGAGGTATTGACCTCTATATGCGACGTTTTTCAAAAACTGCATTCGTTTTTACAATACAAACCATAACTTTTATTACAAATACAAGGTTTAAACAAGATAATAATGATTATCGTTTAGCGATAATCTTAGACTTACAAACTTTACATGTGATAATAACAATACGACTTCCAACATATTTTACATTACAAATCCTCCGATATGCAGTTTTATTTTTGACACAAATATGCATACTCAAGATCTTGCTTAAATTCAACATGTTGCAGCGGAAGCTTTTAGTTATCACCTGAGAATAAACATGCTTAAAACATCAACATAAAGTTGGTGAGATATAGGTTTAATGTAACATCCCGCATTTTTTTTTTCTCTTCCGTTAAATTATTTTAATGCCCGTCTTTTTCTGTTTAAATAATACCCTTCGTATCTAGATTCGTATCCTCTGTTATGTAACATTTTAACTATTCTCGTTATCGGATTCTAATATCTCCCGTACTCCCGTGTAACTTAAAATATTCGTTTGGTCAATTCCCGCACCCGCACCCGAACAAGAGGGACTAGTTTTGCCAAAAAGACAAAGAAGTGACTAGCACTTTGACTAGTCAACTACCTCCCCATCTTCTTTTTCATTTCATTTCTCTTTTTCTTTCATACTTCTCTATTTTCTTTCAATTCTTCAAATCAAAGAATCATCATCTAAATCACATCTAGCAAGCTTCAATCAAAACAAAATACATATTTGGAATCCTCTCTTCATCCTCTTCAATTTGATACCAACTTCATCTCATTTGGGTAACTTTCTAAAATCACTAATTTTATGTGTTCTTGAGATTTTTGAGTTATAAAGTTGTTAATTAGTGTCTATGGCTCATTGTGATGTCGTGTATGTAATTTGTATGCTCGATTCGTTATTTTTGGTGTAACTAGTTCAATATGAAATTACTTGCTAAATCCTTGATTTTGGATGAACAAATGTTGTTAGATTGTTAAAGTGCATGTTTTAAAAGTGTTACTAGTATCATTAGCTTCATTTTGATGTATAGGTTGATTAAGGAAACTCCAAAAACATGATTATTGATTTTGAGATGTTTGACTAGGGTTTGATAGTTCTTGACATGAATTTTTGGATGCTTGAATGCCATGAAATGTTAATTATTAGTGTTTAGTTGTAATGTATGTTTCATTACCTTAAAAACGGCATATTATATGTGTGAATTGGTTTCCCGAAACTCAAATTGCATTTGAAGAACTTGAAACCTTAAAAATGAACGTTTAATGATCACTTGATGAGTTTTCGGCTATTATAAATGATGTTTTTGTTTGGTGAAACATGTTTAGTTGTGTTCCTTGTCAAAAGAGCTTTCCAACGGTATAAGATACGTCTTCTAGTTGTTTACGGTTTGAGTTTTGCGTTTGTTTGAAAATTGACCAAGTCTTGAACAAGTGAAACAGGCCTGGGACCAGGCCACGGCCATTGTCGCGGCGCGACAGGCCTGGCCGCGGCGCGGCATAAGCCGTGCCCAGTTTCTGTCTCCAATGTCCGTTTCACGTGAAATGTTTGCCATGATTTAGACTTCCAATTCGCATGCAACTTGTTCTAACATGCTTATATATGAATAACTAGCATAGAAAATTTGTCCGAGACCCGACCCGAACATGTTGACTTTTTTGTTGACTTTGACCAAGTTTGACTTTTTGTCAAACTTAACCAATTAATTATGCAATCTTTCTAACATGATTCTATACTTGTATCTTGCATGAAACTTGACAATTTGACTCACATGCTTCATAATCGAGTCGTAACGAGCCATAGGACTAATTGAACATCTTTGACCGTTTGTGTTTACCGTTATTGATATAACCTATATGTTTAGGTCAAGACTAGCCTTGTCCTTCGCACACGTTATTTTGTGAAGTACTTTTCGTACGTGCACTCAAGGTGAGATCATAGTCCCACTTTTTAATCACTTTTATTCTTTACATCGTGGGCTGAGAAACACATACATTTCCCACTTATTTACTTTTCATGCTTTTACATTGTGAACAAATACGAATACAAGGATGCATACGAGTTTGAACAAAAGTCCTCAATCCAATTATCATTAGTTCCACTTGCAGGGTGTAAGTGTAAGCGTGTAATTATGTTGTGTGGCCATACGGGTTTAACAAACCCTCATTCAGACGGTTCGCTACCGTTAGTGAATGAAATATAATTTCAACAATGTATAGTGTAAGTTCTAACACTAAATTCAAAATTCAGAGGGAAGATTCGGTTAAGCCTTGATAATTGGGTGCTCGTGATACAAATACTATTTTGGAATGTGAACGATTTTGGTTGAGCAATTCTTAAAGAACCTTGTGGTTCAATACAATTTACTTACTAAACCTATGATTTCACCAACGTTTTCGTTGACAGATTTCTATGTTTTTCTCAGGTCTTGCACGATATGTGATACATGCTTCCGCTCATTAATTGATACTTGCATTGGATGTCGAGTATACATGCTTTTCATGGAGCGTCTTTTGACTTTACTTTAAACCGTGTCGCCTAGATTTCAATCGTACTTATAACGTTGTAACTTAACTTTTGGTTGAACAATTCTTGTAAACTTTGAAACAATCTTTATTTTGAAATGAAGGCGACATATTTTGGTCAAACGTTATCTTAAAGACTTATAATCAGGTAATGGGACCCACGTAGCCGACGCCGTCACTTGACGATTTGTCGGGGTCGCTACAAGTGGTATCAGAGCCTTGGTTGTAGGGATTTAGAGTTCATTTGTGTCCACCCCGAGTCATAGGGTACATAGGTGAATCTAGACTACAACCGGCATATAGACTGCAGTAGGAATTACTTGACTATTTGTGCATTTATACTCGAACTCTTCTATCATATCTAACTCGTATTCGATCTTGATCTTACGTTGATAAATTTTGTTGACGCGCCACCTTGACTTTATGAAGTAATGTTAAATGCACATGAGAATCAGGGTAATATAATTTCCGGGATTATATTACGGTGATTCACATGGACGTTCCGACATTATGACATAAAGAATTTAGGGCGAGTCAAGGAAAATTTTCTCTCTATCCTTATTCCATACTCCGGTTAGTATTGTTGAAAATACTAACCAACGATATTCTTGTGTCATGAAGGAACAATGGCTCGTCGACGCGCTCCTCCCGAAACTCCCGAACAAGCCCTCCAACGTATGATAGCCACTGCCGTGGATGCGGCCATGGCCGGTCACTCCTCCAACAACAACAATAACAACCACAACCACAACAACCATGGAGCCGGTAATTCAAACGAGGGTTGCTCCTACAAAACTTTCATGGGGTGCAAACCTCACACCTTCGATGGGACCGGAGGACCGGTTGTGCTCACCCGATGGTTTGAGCAAACAGAAGCCGTTTTTAGCATAAGCGGTTGTCGGGACCAAGACAAAGTCAAATATTCCACCCACACTTTTGCCGGTATCGCCCTCACATGGTGGAATACGTATGTGCTGTCGGTGGGTATCGATGAAGCCCACACACTCTCATGGGCCGACTTAAAGAAAAAGATGATCACCGAATACTTCCCGCGCGAAGAGACCCGTAAGCTCGAACACGAACTAAGAACTTTAAAAGCGGTCGGGAATGACCTAAAGGCATATAATCAACGATTCTCCGAACTTGCTTTGATGTGCCCAAATCTTGTGAACCCCGAATCTTTAAGGGTTGAACTTTACATGGATGGTCTCCCCAAGAGCATCAAACAAGGAGTAATGTCATCCAAACCCGCTAACCACCAAGAGGCTTTGAATATGGCCCGCCAATTGATTGAAACAGTGGACGAAATTGAAGTGCCGGCACCTAAAGCCGAGGATAAATCGGGTGACAACAAAAGAAAATGGGAAGCCCCCCAATCAAGCAATTACAACAACCCCGCCAAGAAGCCCTTCATCCCCAACGACAAGAAAGGTTATACCGGACACCTACCGTATTGTAACAAGTGCTACAAACATCATTTAGGTGAATGTGGCAAACCTTTTTGCTTGAAGTGTCAAAGAAGTGGCCATGTAGCCCACGATTGTAGGAATACCGCTCCCGTCGCTCAAAAGGAGCCCAATGCACCCAAGACGGGTGTTTGTTTTGAATGTGGCCAACCGGGTCATTTTAGGAGTGCGTGCCCAAATAAGAAAATCAACCCCAACGCACGCCGTTAAACTTTCAACATCAACGCCTAGGATGCCCGAGACGACGATGGACTAGTCACGGGTATGTTTCTTCTCGAAATTCTCACGTTTCATGTTTATTCGATTCGGTTACCGTTAGACGTTTTATAAACAAGGCTCTGACTCATACTCTTTGCACTTCTCCTTTTTCCCCTAGACACTACTTAGGCAATTTAAGTGACCAACGGAAAATATTGTGTGCCTATAAATTTTATTGGAGGATATACGTTAAGACTTTTGACTTGACACCTATAGAACTAGGGAGCCCGGAACCTATTCGTTAAAAAAAAAAAAAAAAAAAAAAAAAAAAAAAAAAAATGTTTCCCCATCATCTTGTATAGATTATCGTGAACTGAGTAATTTTCGGTTGGAAACCGATACCCTCTCCCTCGCATCCATGACCTCATGATTTCTTGCATGAATCCCGTGTGTATTCCAAAACGACCTCCGTTCCGGTTATCATCAATTGGGGGTTAAGGGAGACGATGTCTCCTGAGTCTTTTCCGAACTCGCAACGTTAGTTGTAAATCCCTCTTAGTACCATTCGATTTATCCAAGGCTCGTCCGTATTCATGAACCTCCTAAACCACGTATGCAACTTATCTAGACAAATCTGTTATCACATTTATAGATGACATCTTAACTTATTCAAGTAAAGAAGGCAAACGAACAACATCATCATCTTACGCTCGAACTTTGAGAAAAGAGCAACTCTATACCAAATTCTCCGAGTGAGAATTTCTGTTAAACGAAGTCAAATTTTCTAGACCATGATGTTAATGGTCAAGGCATTACAATCAATCTCGAAATCAAGCCACACGTGACCATGAAACTCTCTCAACTCAGACTTGTATTCGTAAAATCTTAGAACTCGCCTGTTATCACCGAAGATTCATTTCTGACTTTTCTCGTGTTACCCGACTTTTAAACTCGTTAACTCACTAAGGGAAAACTTTAAACCTCTCCGTGTTCGAACCTTGAGCGTGATTCTTCACACCAACATTTCTAGTTAAAATCGTATAGCAACAGATGGAACTCAAACATGGAAATATTTCTACATGAACGCCGAAAGGCATACTCTCTCGACTCAAAAATTAACGTAACTAAAATTCGTTATTTTGCACGAAGAAGTCGAATACTAAATTGTGGATCCGATCAATTTTCTCGTCATCACGTACCACACTACACACCTCTGATATTTCACCGTTACCGTCTGATACTACTGGAATTTAAGATAGCACACAATCCAACGATACTTCACTCTTCTTTGACTTAACGCCCTTGTGTTTCTGATAATCGGTCAACTATTATTCAACCCCGAACTATACAACTACGTGTACTACCTCGTTTCTCTTTCAGACTTCAACTTTTGACAACTAGAGGCACGTTATGGCAACCTCGAGATGTAAGCTCATCCTATTCTAAGTCCTCATTTCACTCCTATCTTTATCGCTCGCATTTTCGTTTAAAGAAACTCCTTGTAACATTTCTCCATGGATAGAGAAATTCCTCATATTACATTAGTATTCGCCATGAGGGTGAATAGTCCTAACGAACATTTTTCGAACCCTAACTAACTTGTTCAAACGTATCTTAAGAGATTCTATTCCAACACGGTGTATCCTTGTCAATTATTCCGTATCGAAATACTCGTTTCACTTCTAGTTTTACAAGGAACCTTGGGAACCCGCTTAGACGTGAGTACCGCGTATCTCCCACAACCGATGAACCGAAAAAAAAAAAAAAAAAAAAAAAAAAAAAAACGATTTACGTCTTGGAAAGACATGTCACAAACTCGTATTGACACCTTTAGTAGATCACTCGTACAACAGTAGTTACCACTCGTGTGCTCACCCGCACTTTCCGAAACCCTATATGACCGCTAATGTCATACCCCTGTTCATTTAACCAAAGCATCAACCACCGAAATCTGAACTCCATCAAGAAAAACCAATTGAAATCATTCAAATCCGAGGAGGGCTCGAGACGATCCGTAGTCGCCAAAAGAGTTATACCAAACTTATATGAAAACCTCACAAAATCCCAGTGTGTAACCGCGTAATATTGAGAACCCGCACCTTGGAAAGGTGTAATCCATTTTGGGAAATCGTGGAAGGTTATAACCGCAATATTGAACCTTTTGAAACCTTGGGGCGTATTGGAACCGCTTCCTACCGTTTAGAACTTCCGACTCAATTAAGTTTCCATTTATCCTACATTTCGTGTAACAAACTTAGAAACGTGTCCTGCGGAACAGGAGCGTGCAATCCTGCTAGATACATCAACTATCGATGACAACTTCTCTTCATAGGGAAAAACCAGTTGAAACCGGGGATCGTAAGACTAAACCCAAATACAACGTAAAATCCCGACTATCCGAAATCGTGAAAATGTCCAAGGACGTACTTTCACTTATTCATACCATTGACCACGTAAAGTCGCGAGTAAGAGATATCGACTATTACTTCCAACTAAATTTCGGGACGAAATTTCTTTTGAGGTGTGGATAATGTAACATCCCGCATTTTTTTTTTTTCTCTTCCGTTAAATTATTTTAATGCCCGTCTTTTTCTGTTTAAATAATACCCTTCGTATCTAGATTCGTATCCTCTGTTATGTAACATTTTAACTATTCTCGTTATCGGATTCTAATATCTCCCGTACTCCCGTGTAACTTAAAATATTCGTTTGGTCAATTCCCGCACCCGCACCCGAACAAGAGGGACTAGTTTTGCCAAAAAGACAAAGAAGTGACTAGCACTTTGACTAGTCAACTACCTCCCCATCTTCTTTTTCATTTCATTTCTCTTTTTCTTTCATACTTCTCTATTTTCTTTCAATTCTTCAAATCAAAGAATCATCATCTAAATCACATCTAGCAAGCTTCAATCAAAACAAAATACATATTTGGAATCCTCTCTTCATCCTCTTCAATTTGATACCAACTTCATCTCATTTGGGTAACTTTCTAAAATCACTAATTTTATGTGTTCTTGAGATTTTTGAGTTATAAAGTTGTTAATTAGTGTCTATGGCTCATTGTGATGTCGTGTATGTAATTTGTATGCTCGATTCGTTATTTTTGGTGTAACTAGTTCAATATGAAATTACTTGCTAAATCCTTGATTTTGGATGAACAAATGTTGTTAGATTGTTAAAGTGCATGTTTTAAAAGTGTTACTAGTATCATTAGCTTCATTTTGATGTATAGGTTGATTAAGGAAACTCCAAAAACATGATTATTGATTTTGAGATGTTTGACTAGGGTTTGATAGTTCTTGACATGAATTTTTGGATGCTTGAATGCCATGAAATGTTAATTATTAGTGTTTAGTTGTAATGTATGTTTCATTACCTTCAAAACGGCATATTATATGTGTGAATTGGTTTCCCGAAACTCAAATTGCATTTGAAGAACTTGAAACCTTAAAAATGAACGTTTAATGATCACTTGATGAGTTTTCGGCTATTATAAATGATGTTTTTGTTTGGTGAAACATGTTTAGTTGTGTTCCTTGTCAAAAGAGCTTTCCAACGGTATAAGATACGTCTTCTAGTTGTTTACGGTTTGAGTTTTGCGTTTGTTTGAAAATTGACCAAGTCTTGAACAAGTGAAACAGGCCTGGGACCAGGCCACAGCCATTGTCGCGGCGCGACAGGCCTGGCCGCGGCGCGGCATAAGCCGTGCCCAGTTTCTGTCTCCAATGTCCGTTTCACGTGAAATGTTTGCCATGATTTAGACTTCCAATTCGCATGCAACTTGTTCTAACATGCTTATATATGAATAACTAGCATAGAAAATTTGTCCAAGACCCGACCCGAACATGTTGACTTTTTCGTTGACTTTGACCAAGTTTGACTTTTTGTCAAACTTAACCAATTAATTATGCAATCTTTCTAACATGATTCTATACTTGTATCTTGCATGAAACTTGACAATTTGACTCACATGCTTCATAATCGAGTCGTAACGAGCCATAGGACTAATTGAACATCTTTGACCGTTTGTGTTTACCGTTATTGATATAACCTATATGTTTAGGTCAAGACTAGCCTTGTCCTTCGCACACGTTATTTTGTGAAGTACTTTTCGTACGTGCACTCAAGTTGAGATCATAGTCCCACTTTTTAATCACTTTTATTCTTTACATCGTGGGCTGAGAAACACATACATTTCCCACTTATTTACTTTTCATGCTTTTACATTGTGAACAAATACGAATACAAGGATGCATACGAGTTTGAACAAAAGTCCTCAATCCAATTATCATTAGTTCCACTTGCAGGGTGTAAGTGTAAGCGTGTAATTATGTTGTGTGGCCATACGGGTTTAACAAACCCTCATTCAGACGGTTCGCTACCGTTAGTGAATGAAATATAATTTCAACAATGTATAGTGTAAGTTCTAACACTAAATTCAAAATTCAGAGGGAAGATTCGGTTAAGCCTTGATAATTGGGTGCTCGTGATACAAATACTATTTTGGAATGTGAACGATTTTGGTTGAGCAATTCTTAAAGAACCTTGTGGTTCAATACAATTTACTTACTAAACCTATGATTTCACCAACGTTTTCGTTGACAGATTTCTATGTTTTTCTCAGGTCTTGCACGATATGTGATACATGCTTCCGCTCATTAATTGATACTTGCATTGGATGTCGAGTATACATGCTTTTCATGGAGCGTCTTTTGACTTTACTTTAAACCGTGTCGCCTAGATTTCAATCGTACTTATAACGTTGTAACTTAACTTTTGGTTGAACAATTCTTGTAAACTTTGAAACAATCTTTATTTTGAAATGAAGGCGACATATTTTGGTCAAACGTTATCTTAAAGACTTATAATCAGGTAATGGGACCCACGTAGCCGACGCCGTCACTTGACAATTTGTCGGGGTCGCTACATTTAATGCCGGTAGCGTTATGAATATAGACCACAAGATTTCATATATAAACGTTTTAATAAAAATATTCTAAGTTGTTGAGCACTTGATAACCATACTTAACATTTAATCAACGTCGCATATTCCCTTTATTATGAAATCTTACTACACCGTACCAAGTGTAGTCATCGAAACGAAGTACTGTGCAACCGTTGAATACTGGTCGTCCAATCCGGTTCGGGTTGTCAGGCCCGATAGATCTATCAACAGGATTCGCGTTTACAATACCGCATGTAAATAGTAGTTACCAAGTTACAGGGAGATATGCCCGTGGTACAACTCAATGTAGAATATATAATTTTAATCACTTGTGTCCATAACGTAAATCATAAAATGCATGTATTCTCATCCAGAAATATTTAGAGTTTAAAAGTGGGACTATATACTCACCTTTTCCTTGAAGGTATTTAACTCGACTTGGTCTCCGATAGATATCACGAACCTAACCATATATATATAATATATCAACATATTTTCTTTTCAAGTAATCGTTACATATATATATACTTATAATACTTTTAATATTTTCTTAGTCCGTAGTTAGCAGTCCGATGTTAGTGGTCCACAATTAGTTGCTCAATAAAATAAATAAAGACCCCATCGTATTCGTATTGATCAGAATTAACCTTGACCCATGGTACCATGTTGTCAAATGACCCATGGTACCATGTTGTCAAATGACGTGTTGCGTACATAAAGTACCGTGTTGTCAAATGACGTGTTGCGTACAATCATGAGGTCTTATGATTAATCTTCTCGTGTTGTTTACGGGTGGTCCTGAAATATATAAAATCAAATCATAAGTAAATATATATGAAATATTATGTTAATTAGCCAAGATATGATTAATCCGATTTTGTCATAATATGATCTATTACAGGTTTTGAAGTGTTTTAAAAATCAAATTAGAAGGATCTATTTAGTTTGCGAACAGGTTTGAAATCATTCAAACTATGTTCTTGTTGTTAAAAATTTTATAACACAAAATAAGATAGCTATATAAATATGAATCGACTAAGATTATGAATAAGGTTACTACCTCAAGTTACTTGGATAAAGCTACTGGAAAAGATAGAAAATAATCTTGATCAAACTTTCTTATGATGATTATAGGTTGTTCATGAAGCTAGTTCTTCATGAGTATTTGCTGAGATTGTGAAGAACACTTAGAGTTCCTAAGAGTGTATTTTTGGTTAGAGAAAGATGGTTGTAAGAATGAAATGAAAAACCAAGGTGATGGTGATACTTATAGGACAGTATGGTTGTTGAGGGAACAAGGACAAATTATTGTGTTGAATTTTTGAGTAATAATGTATGCTAGCTTACAAATAAGATTCCCTCTTATCTAGGGCAGATCTAAGGCTGATAAGGATATTGATTTGATTTGTATTTACCAATAGTAAATACGTATAGATGATGGGTATGATACGGTAAAAGAAGCTCAAAATCGGGCTTTTATTTTGGGTCCAACCGGGCCAAAAATAAAATTTTAAGACATTTTTAATAAAGCAATGTTAGCCCAAAAAAAAATTTTCAAGCTAACCTGGCAGCTCGACCCCAGCCAGGGGCTCTGCCCCTTGGACCCCGCTTATCGAGGGCGCTGCCCCCGAACCCCCGTCATAATCAAGATAAATTCAAACAAGTGTGCACTCCACACTTCCCCAAACTTGTTCGATATTTATCAAGATTATTTTGGTTACAAATTAATCCCATTACACTTAAATCATATTGGTGACATAAATCACAACACATTATAGATTGTAAGTATATATGTCAAAGAACTTTACATATAGTTATCGTTTTGAAAACTTAAGTTAGTGGTCTCAAAGTATACTTATAACTCATTGTTGTTAGTTCACAATGAAATGTTAAACCATCCTTAAATCATGTTAAATATGTATAGATATGTACATATACATAATCGTATAATTATCGTGTGTTATATAGTTCGTGATATCATCGGTCAAATTGGACGGTCAAACGTTGTGTAAAACTCTTTTCAAAAATATAAGTCTCAACAGTTTGGATTGCTTATCATGTTGGTAAGGTTTAATTTATGTAAATATTAATCTCATAAGTATAGAACGATCAGAAAATTCCGGGTCGTTACAGTACCTACCCGTTAAATAAATTTCGTCCCGAAATTTTAAAATTGTACCTATTTTGCGTTCTCGGGAAAAAAATGTGGGTACTTTTGTTTCATCTGATCCTCTCGTTCCCAAGTAAACTCGGGACCCCTTCAAGCATTCCAACGAACCTTAACGATTGGTATGTTGCTCTGCTTGAGTTGTTTAACTTCACGGTCCATGATTTCGACTGGTTCTTCTATGAATTGTAGTTTCTCGTCGACTTGGATTTCTTCAAGAGGAATGGTGAGGTCTTCCTTTGCAAGACACTTCTTAAGGTTTGAAACGTGAAATGTATTATGTACTCCGGCGAGTTGTTGTGGTAATTCGAGTCGATAAGCTACCGGTCCAATGCATTCGATGATCTTGAACGGGCCTACATACCTTGGGTTCAGTTTACCTCTTTTTCCAAAATGTATTACACCTTTCCAAGGTGACACCTTTAACATAACCATGTCACCGATCTAAAACTCTAATGGTTTCCTTCGGACATCGGCGTAGCTCTTTTGGCGACTACGGGCTGTTTTCAATCTCTCCTTGATTTGCACTATCTTCTCAGTAGTTTCATGGATGATCTCGGGTCTAGTTAATTGTCGATCTCCTACTTCGTTCCAACAGATAGGGGATCTACACTTCCTTCCATACAGTGCTTCGAATGGTGCAGCTTTAATGCTCGCATGATAACTATTATTATACGAGAATTCTGCTAATGGTAGATATTTATCCCATCCGTTTCCAAAATCGATCACACATGCCCTAAGCATGTCTTCAAGAGTCTGAATTGTTCTTTCACTCTGCCCGTCAGTTTGCTGATGATATGCGGTACTCATATCCAAACGAGTTCCTAGGGTCTCCTGTAGTGATTGCCAGAACTTTGATGTAAATATACTATCACGATCGGATATAATGGAAATAGGTATTCCATGCCTTGAAACAATTTCCTTTATGTACAGTCGTAATAGTTTCTCCATTCTATCCGTTTCCTTTATAGGCAAGAAATGTGCAGATTTGGTGAGTCGATCAACTATTACCCAAATGGTGTCATACCCCAGGCAGTCTTAGGTAACTTTGTGATGAAATCCATGGTAATACCATCCCATTTCCTTTCTGGGATTTCTGGTTGTTGAAGTAACCCTGACGGCTTCTGGTGTTCTGCTTTAATTTTAGAACAAATTAAACATTCCCCAACATACGTTGCAACGTCTGTCTTTAAATTAGGCCACCAATAATGCGTCTTAAGATCTTGGTACATCTTTCCAACTCCAGGATGTATCGAGTATCTTGTCTTGTGCGCCTCATTCAATATCAACTTCCTTAATCCACCCAACTTCGGTACCCAAATACGGTTTGCAAAATATCGAATTCCGTCTTCCTGTATAACGAGTTGCTTCGCATACTTCTTCATTATTTCATTTCCTGTGTTTTCTTTAGTAAGAGCTTCTCGTTGAGCCTCTTTGATTTGTGAGTTGAGATTCATGCGAATTTTTATGTTCATCGCTCGTACTCGAATTGGTTCTCGTTCCTTTCTGCTTAAAGCGTCGGCCACTACATTCGCTTTCCCGGGATGATAGCGAATCTCACAATCGTAGTCATTTATCAGCTCGACCCACCTACGTTGCCTCATGTTCAGCTGTTTCTGATTGAAAATATGTTGAAGGCTTTTATGATCAGTAAACACAGTGCATTTAACTCCATATAAATAGTGTCTCCATATCTTCAATGCAAACACTACTGCCCCCAATTCTAGATCATGCATCGTATAATTCCGCTCGTGAATCTTCAATTGTCTGGATGCGTATGCAATAACTTTCTTTCGTTGCATAAGGACGCAACCAAAACCTTGTCGCGAAGTGTCACAATATATCTCAAAATCATCGTTCCCTTCAGGTAACGATAAAATAGGTGCCGTGGTCAACTTCTTCTTGAGTAATTGAAATGCACTCTCCTGCTCAAAGGTCCATTTGTACATCTTCCCTTTTTGTGTTAACGCTGTCAATGGTTTAGCTATCCGGGAAAAATCTTGAATAAACCTTCTATAATAACCGGCTAAACCCAAAAATTGGCGTATCTGCGTTGGTGTCTTAGGAGTCTTCCATTTTTCAATGGCCTCAATTTTAGTTGGGTCAACCTGAATTTCTTTGCTACTAACAACATGACCAAGAAATTGCACTTCTTTTAACCAAAATGTACACTTAGAAAATTTGGCGTATAATTGTTCTTTTCTTAACAATTCTAATACCAATCTTAAATGTTGTTCATGCTCTTGCTCACTCTTGGAATAGATAAGAATATCGTCAATGAAAACGATAACAAACTTATCTAAATACGGACTACAAACTCGATTCATGAGGTCCATGAATACAGCTGGCGCATTCGTTAATCCAAACGGCATGACCAAAAATTCATAATGACCGTAGCGTGTCTGAAAAGCAGCTTTTGGAATATCTTCTTCTTTGACGCGTAGTTGATGACAGCCCGACCTTAGGTCGATTTTTGAGTAAACACATGATCCTTGCAATTGATCAAATAAATCATTAATTCTCGGTAGTAGATACCGATTCTTGATAGTTAACTTATTTAATTCACGATAATCTATACACATTCGGAAAGATCCATCCTTCTTCTTGACGAATAAAATCAGAGCTCCCCACGGTGAAGTGCTCGGTCGAATGAAACCACGGTCCAGTAATTCTTGTAACTGGCTTTGTAACTCTTTCATCTCAGATGGTGCAAGTCTATATGGAGCACGAGCCACTGGTGCAGCTCCTGGTATTAGATCAATTTGAAATTCTACAGATCTAAATAGAGGTAATCCCGGCAACTCTTCCGGAAAGACTTCAGGAAAATCTCTTGCCACAGGCACGTCATTGATGCTCTTCACTTTCTCCTTCATTTCAACTTTATTAACATGTGCTAAGATAGCATAGCACCCTTTCTTCAAGCACTTTTGAGCTTTCAGACAACTAATGAGTTTTAGCTTTGAGTTACCCTTCTCTCCATAAATCATTACTGGCGTTTTATCCTTACGAGGAATGCGAATTGCCTTATTAGCACACACAACTTCAGCTCCTATTTTGGACATCCAGTCCATGCCGACTATTACATCAAAACTTCCTAATTCTACGGGTATCAAATCAATCTTAAATGTTTCTCCGGCTAAATTTATTTTACAATCACGGCAAATTTTATCGGCTTTAATTAGTTTACCATTAGCTAACTCAATCATGTACTTAGCATCTAGAGGTAATGATGAACAATTCAATTTAGCATAAAAGTCTCTACACACGTAACTTCTATCGGCACCAGTATCAAATATAATAGATGCGGATAAGTTATTAATGGTAAACGTACCCGTAACAAGCTCCGGGTCTTCACACGCCTCTCTAGCATTAATAACAAATGCTCTTCCACGTGCAGATCCATTATTCTTCTCTGGATTCGGACACTGGCTCTTATAATGACCCTGTTTCCCACACCCATAACAAGTAACAGTGGCCAAGGCAGTTCTATTTGCATTGGTGGTAGGAGTCTTGATACCGTTTGTATTTGTAGCGGGAACCCTACAATCTTCAGCAATATGACCTTTTCGATTACAATTGTTGCACACCACATTACAATAACCAGAGTGATGTTTGTGGCATCTATTACATAAAGGATTTCGTCCTTTGTAACCTGAGTTTGAACCGCTACCCGCACCTTGCGTGGTTTCTTGTTTCTTGTTGGATTGTTGATGATTACCTTCCCACTTTCTTTTGTTTCCAGATGTCTTGACATCGGTGTTCTTATCCAGAATAATCTGGTCCATCAATTCGTTCACCATGGTGATAGCTTCATGAATAGTCTTAGGTTTGGATGCTGTAACATTTGCCTTGACCTTTTTAGGCAAACCGTCTTTGTACATTTCAATCTTCCGTTCTTCGGTTGGTACCAATTCGGGACATAGCAAAGCTAATTCCATGAATCGCTGATTGTAGTTGGTGAGTTCAGTACCAACAGCTTTCAGGCTTTGTAATTCAGCTTCCAACTTCCTAACCTCGTTCCTTGGACAATATTCGTTGATTAGCATTATTTTGAATTCTTCCCAAGGAGTATCAAAAGCTACATCTCCTCCTACGGCCTTCACATAGTTTTTCCACCACGTGAGTGCACTATCTTGTAGGGTGCACGATGCATACTTGGTCATGTCCTTCTCAATACAACCACTGATTTTAAACACAGACTCAATCTTTTTGATCCACCGGGTTAAACCGACCGGTCCTTCTGTTCCACTGAATGATGAGGGCTTGCAACCTTGAAAAGTTTTGTAAGTGCACCCTACACGAGGATTTGGGTTAACTGCAGCACCTCTTGCAGCCTCGACCCATAACATTCTGTCGTTCACTCGCTGATTGATGAGTTCCTGGATTTCTTGTTCCGTCATTCGGTTCAATCGTGCCATAATCTTCAATAAGAATGAAAAAATAATTATTCACATGGAATATTATAGATGTAGTATGTATTTACAGTACATCGTAGCTTATTAATAATATGAACCAATTATTATTATAAAAGCCTTTTCTTCTTATTAGCGTTTTATAATTATATCTAGGGTAGTACCTACCCGTTAAAGTTCATACTTAATAGCTTAGTACAAAAATCAATTACTACCACCCAAATAATACTTAACCATGGAAAATTATTGCATTTCACACTTCACTATTTTACATATGCTTATCTTACATCAAACATTAAGCAAACCACACTAGTAATATTATATAAAACATTATATGATCCCATGGTTTAAAACAACAGCGCATCATTTAACCCAAAGCGTTTGTGTTCAAAGAAATCACTTAAAGGTTATCCTGGTTGTCTTCCTGCGTTTTGGCTGAGGAACCGAAGAACTGGATGTCGGGATAGAACTAATAGGAATAGCGGGAATAGGTGTGGAAGTATCTGGTGGAGTTGGTGCCACAACATCCTCTCTAGACTCGGGATTTAGATTTTCCATTTCAGTAGCCTTTCGTTTCTTTCCTCGTTCGAACTTGTCTTTCGTAATTTCCTGTATTTCTTCCTCCTCAGGATCACTTTCCGGTTCCTCTTCAATTGATTCATCCGGAACTTGTGAGTCTTCCCCAAAGGTGTCGTTTTCATCATCGGATAGATTAATGACTGGAACACCATCTGAAGAGTCTGGTTCGGAGTCGCTGAATGTGATAATAAGTTCTAAGCCAGACATCTATCACATAACAACTAGCACGTTAATACCACATAATATTTACATATTAATTTTTAACCAACAAGGATAAGAAATATTTTTCGAAATCAAACATGGTCAAAGTCCAGACTCACTAATGCATCCTAACAAACTCGATAAGACACACTAATGCAAATTCTCTGGTTCTCTAAGACCAACGCTCTGATACCACATGTCATAACCCAACCTTAACTATAAGGACGAATACAATAACATATGATTTCATCGCGAGGTATTGACCTCTATATGCGACGTTTTTCAAAAACTGCATTCATTTTTACAATACAAACCATAACTTTTATTACAAATACAAGGTTTAAACAAGATAATAATGATTATCGTTTAGCGATAATCTTAGACTTACAAACTTTACATGTGATAATAACAATACGACTTCCAACATATTTTACATTACAAATCCTCCGATATGCAGTTTTATTTTTGACACAAATATGCATACTCAAGATCTTGCTTAAATTCAACATGTTGCAGCAGAAACTTTTAGTTATCACCTGAGAATAAACATGCTTAAAACGTCAACATAAAGTTGGTGAGATATAGGTTTAATGCCGGCAGCGTTATGAATATAGACCACAAGATTTCATATATAAACGTTTTAATAAAAATATTCTAAGTTGTTGAGCACTTGATAACCATACTTAACATTTAATCAACGTCGCATATTCCCTTTATTATGAAATCTTACTACACTGTACCAAGTGTAGTCACCGAAACGAAGTACTGTGCAACCGTTGAATACTGGTCGTCCAGTCCGGTTGGGGTTGTCAGGCCCGATAGATCTCGATTCGCGTTTACAATACCGCATGTAAATAGTAGTTACCAAGTTACAGGGAGATATACCAGTGGTACAACTCAACGTAGAATATATAATTTTAATCACTTGTGTCCATAACGTAAATCATAAAATGCATGTATTCTCATCCCGAAATATTTAGAGTTTAAAAGTGGGACTATATACTCACCTTTTCCTTGAAGGTATTTAACTCGACTTGGTCTCTGATAGATATCACGAACCTAACCATATATATATAATATATCAACATATTTTCTTTTCAAGTAATCGTTACATATATATATACTTATAATACTTTTAATATTTTCTTAGTCCGTAGTTAGCAGTCCGATGTTAGTGGTCCACAATTAGTTGCTCAATAAAATAAATAAAGACCCCATCGTATTCGTATTGATCAGAATTAATCTTGACCCATGGTACCATGTTGTCAAATGACGTGTTGCGTACATAAAGTACCGTGTTGTCAAATGATGTGTTGCGTACAATCATGAGGTCTTATGATTAATCTTCTCGTGTTGTTTACGGGTGGTCCTGAAATATATAAAATCAAATCATAAGTAAATATATATGAAATATTATGTTAATTAGCCAAGATATGATTAATCCGATTTTGTCATAATATGATCTATTACAGGTTTTGAAGTGTTTTAAAAATCAAATTAGAAGGATCTATTTAGTTTGCGAACAGGTTTGAAATCATTCAAACTATGTTCTTGTTGTTAAAAATTTTATAACACAAAATAAGATAGCTATATAAATATGAATCGAATAAGATTATGAATAAGGTTACTACCTCAAGTTACTTGGATAAAGCTACTGGAAAAGATAGAAAATAATCTTGATCAAACTTTCTTATGATGATTATAGGTTGTTCATGAAGCTAGTTCTTCATGAGTATTTGCTGAGATTGTGAAGAACACTTAGAGTTCCTAAGAGTGTGTTTTTGGTTAGAGAAAGATGGTTGTAAGAATGAAATGAAAAACCAAGGTGATGGTGATACTTATAGGACAGTCTGGTTGTTGAGGGAACAAGGACAAATTATTGTGTTAAATTTTTGAGTAATAATGTATGCTAGCTTACAAATAAGATTCCCTCTTATCTAGGGCAGATCTAAGGCTGATAAGGATATTGATTTGATGTGTATTTACCAATAGTAAATACGTATAGATGATGGGTATGATACGGTAAAAGAAGCTCAAAATCGGGCTTTTATTTTGGGTCCAACCGGGGGCTCTGCCCCTTGGACCCCACCAGGGGTTGCCACCCCTTGGACCCCGTTTATCGGGGGCGCTGCCCACGAACCCCCGTCATAATCAAGATAAGTTCAAACAAGTGTGCACTCCACACTTCCCCAAACTTGTTCGATATTTATCAAGATTATTTTGGTTACAAATTAATCCCATTACACTTAAATCATATTGGTGACATAAATCACAACACATTATAGATTGTAAGTATATATGTCAAAGAACGTTACATATAGTTATCGTTTTGAAAACCTAAGTTAGTGGTCTCAAAGTATACTTATAACTCATTGTTGTTAGTTCACAATGAAATGTTAAACCATCCTTAAATCATGTTAAATATGTATAGATATGTACATATACATAATCGTATAATTATCGTGTGTTATATAGTTCGTGATATCATCGGTCAAATTGAACGGTCAAACGTTGTGTAAAACTCTTTTCAAAAATATAAGTCTCAACAGTTTGGATTGCTTATCATGTTGGTAAGGTTTAATTTATGTAAATATTAATCTCATCAGTATAGAACGATCGGAAAATTCCGGGTCGTTACAATTTAATGAGTTAATATGATATTAAACTCATTTGCTTTTCGGTTGGAACTAGAATAAATAATCTCTAAAACTTTAGAGATTACATATTCGCCATGTCGAACGAAGATAAATGAAGTAGAACGATACGCAGAACGAAGATCATACTCAAAGTACAGATGATGATATTGAAGCATGGATTGTTGATGGTACTGGTGCTGTTATTGATGGTACTGTTGGTGTCGGTGATGTTGCTGAAGCTGGTAAGTTTTGCACCATGTTCTCCAAATTGATTACTCGAGCGCGAAGTTCGTTGACTTCTTCGATTACCCCGGGATGATTGTCGGTCGGAACGAGCGGATGAATAAGGTTTAGAATCTGAGTTATGATATAGTCGTGGTGAGATATTTAGGAAATGAGGGTGAAATGGTGTTACGAACAGGTTCGCCGGTAAGTGCTTCAGGTTCTTCACCAAAAGGTGAATTCGGTTAGTGGATGGGATCGCCTTCTGCGCGTCTCCATTGATTAAGTCGACTATGAATCCATCAGATGAATTGGGGATGGATGATTGGTTAATTCATTCTGGTGTCGTTGCTTCCGTAGCTTAGATGACTATCCATTCTGAATAACTGTCGGGATAACTATCGGAATAGCTGTCGGAATCCAAGGGACTCGATCTAGTTGAGGGATTCATCTCGTACGATCAGATGAAGGATTTTCGATAAGAAATAGATTATAGGATGTAGATTAGTATTCTGCAATACATTATTTACATATACATATATAATACTAAAATCTCATAAGTTACGGAGGAATCTACGGAAGCTGTCAGGAAAAGATAACAATAACAGATACGCTAAGATATGAATTAGCAGATACGCTAAGATATGAATTTTATCTATACACTTTTCATGCAGTCAATGCAATAAGATGTGTCTAGATTAAGAATAATGAGCAGGTAATTTACTAAGGATGATAAGCAAATGATTCCCGACTAGAAGTGATAAGCAAAACTTATGACATGCAGACACGGTCGAAGTCCAGACTCACTAATGCCTCCTAACGACTTATCAGTTAGACACACTAATGCAGACCTGGTTCGCTAAGACCTCTGCTCTGATACGAACTGTCAAGACCCGTCCTAATCCATCCGGATAAAGTCCATATCGATTATAAACGATTCACAACAGTTGATTACATCGCAAGGTACTTGACCTCTATATGATACATTTTACAAACATTGCATTCATTTTTGAAAAGACAATCTTTCAATAAATCAGAAGCTGACGGCATGCATACCATTTCAAAATATATCTAACTATAATTGACTTTATAATAATCTTGATAAACTCAACGACTCGAATGCAACGTCTTTTGAAATATGTCATGAATGACTCCAAGTAATATCTTTAAAATGAGCAAATGCACAGCGGAAGATTTCTTTCACACCTGAGAATAAACATGCTTTAAAATGTCAACTAAAAGGTTGGTGAGTTCATTAATTTAGCATAAATAATCATTTCATAATTTTAATAGACCACAAGATTTCATATTTCCATTTCTCATAAACATACGTCCCATGCATAGAGACAAAAATATCATTCATATGGATTGAACACTTGGTAACCAACATTCACAATATGCATATAAGAATATCCCCATCATTCCGGGATCCTCCTTCGGACATGATACAAATTTCAAAGTACTAAAGTATCCGGTACTTTGGATGGGGCTTGTTGGGCCCGATAGATCTATCTTTAGAGTTCGCGTCAATTAGGGTGTCTGTTCCCTAATTCTTAGATTACCAGACTTAATAAAAAGGGCATATTCGATTAGATAATCCAACCATAGAATGTAGTTCCGATTACTTGTGTCTATTTCGTAAAGCATTTATAAAAGCAGCGCATGTATTCTCGGTCCCAAAAATATATATTGCAAAAGTATTTAAAAAGGGAGCAAATGAAACTCACCTAATGTAATTTGTAGTAAAAATACATAGAACGACATTGAACAAGTATAGGGTTGGCCTCGGATTCACGAACCTATATCATTTATATATATATATATATATATATATATATATATATATATATATATATATATATATATATATATATATTAAAACATATAATAATAATCAAATAAGTTTATATATTAGTATTAGTATTATACTCGTTATTTTAGTATGTTATATGTATTAAATATAGTTTTATGTAACTAAATGTTATTTGCTACGATAATATTAATAATTATAATAAATAAAAAGTTGTGTTATCTTTTAGTAATAATAATAAGAATAGTAATAATACTTAATAATAAAATAATTATAATGATAATAAAGATATTGTTAATAAAAATGGTAATGATAATAAAAATAATGATATTTATAATGATAACAGTAGTTTTTAAATAAAGAATAATGGAAATAATAATTTTTATAAATGTACTTATACTTAATACTTAATGATAATAGTAATAATAATAAATAGGGTAATGATAATAATAATAAAAATAATAAAAAAAAACAATACTAAGAATACTACCTTAAGTGTGTAACTTCTATGGTACCATAAAAATATAGTGTTGCCGCCCAGACTCGAACCCATGACTTCTCGATTACACATAAACACCCCTAACCATCTGAACAGTCACATTTCTCTGAATTAAGATCTAATCTATTATATATAACACATCTTTCTTTAGTTTCTTTTGGCCCAACAGCACGCTTTCGGCCCAAGTTAAAACAATTCACGGCCTAACTCGGGTACTAGGATCTTGCAGCCCAACAGCAAATCAAAGCCCAAGCTTCGAGTCCATCTAAACCTAAGTGGCCCAACAGTTTCTATTGTAAAAAATATATATAAATCGCCGTGGCCTGGTTTCGAACACGTGACCTCTCGTTTAACATCTATACCCTTAAACCATCGAGCCACTTGATTCTTTCTGTTTTAAATCGTATAAAAAATCATATAAACTATAAAGTATCTGTTTCATTTTCTTCTAACATGTAACCGATTAGGGGTATAATACCAATAACCATAACAACAATTTAATCATATTCATAAACGTCATTCCCATATCACGATCAACATCATTATATCATCATTAATCTTAATCATCTAACATCATCAAACATCGATTATCATCATCTTTTTCATCTATCATCATCATCATTATCAATGGCATCATCATCCATATATCATCATAATTATTCAACCCCGATTACATTAACATCATTATTACGCATGAGTTATTCGAACCATAACAAAAATATTACCCAATCGAGCTGTACGTAGTAGAAAGAAGTTCTGAAGAAAAAGAAAAAAAAAATTTACACGAGTACTGTAGCGATACTTGTAGATGGTTTGTCCGATTATTATGGATTTTCGTCTTGCAGGGTGGTTGAACAAGAACATAGCTGAATCAGTAGCTGCTGCAGTAACTAAAAGAATTAGGTGTTTGAGTTCGTAGTGGTGATCGTGTGTTGATGATTATCGAATAGGGACAGTAGCCGTGAGGTATGGTAATGGATGATTAGTGAGATGATTATGAAGATGGTCTCATGGTGGCGATTGGGTTGTCATCGGTTGATTTCAGCTGCAACAAACATCACAGTGATGGTGATCACGAGTTGCAGAAATAAAGAAAAGAAATAGAGAGAGAGAAGGTGGCGATTAGGATGGTGATGGTTTGTAGGGTGATTCATGGTGGTTTACGGTGGTATACAGTTGTCCGGTGATGGTGTTAGAGGGTTATTAAAGTGACGGTTGATGTTTGTTTCACATAAGAAAACAAAATTAAACAAGATTGAGGTTTATGTGGTTGATGGTGGTGGTGTTCGTGGGTGTTGGGTTGCCGGAGACTGGGTGGCCGGTTTGGTGGCGGCTCATGATACCCTCGGTGGTAGAAATGAGAGTGAAGGAGAAAGAGAAAGAGAAAGGTTGAAGTGGTAACGTATCATACATATACATATATCTAATTCATATATATTCATGTAAAGATAATGTTAGTTAATAATTAATAATTAATATTTATAATTATAATATAATATATATATCAATCAATGATCAACTATGATGATAATTGAAAAGGAAATAGTACGTCCAGCTGTGTTTTAGTTTTATCCTACCGACACTTCACGGGGTGTGTCCATTGCTAAACAGTTACGGATAAAAGTGTTACTAAAAAATCTCAAATTTTTAGATTAAACATATTTAATTATTTCACTCATTACCTGTTTGAAACCTGATCAAAAAGGTTAAATAATTATTTATTTTCTGTACCAATTTATATGTACGGAGTACTAATATTTAATCTTAAAAGAGTAAAAATATTTTTGACAAATCTAAAATCTTGGTAATCAATTTACAGTTCAACTTTTATTTCAATCCTTCATGGATATGTACAATATCTATATTAATACTAATAAATCGCCAACCGAGTGCTACTGACGTTTACTAATTAGACTCGAAATAATTTATTTTTAATTTATTCTCTTTCTATATATAAAGAGTTTTAAATAGCAAGTTTAACTACTGAATAATTATATTATATATCTTTAAACCATTGAATCTAATATAATTTATATATTTACAAGTAATATTTATATACATATTTATATAT
The DNA here is from genome assembly GCF_046630445.1 of Rutidosis leptorrhynchoides. Classification (NCBI taxonomy): domain Eukaryota; kingdom Viridiplantae; phylum Streptophyta; class Magnoliopsida; order Asterales; family Asteraceae; genus Rutidosis; species Rutidosis leptorrhynchoides. Next base: position 210,706,569 of record NC_092341.1, on the reverse strand, counting down.
ATAAATATATATATATATATATATCTATATATTTATAATAATAGTTTTCATTACATCACATATTATTTTTCATATTTATTTTTAACAATTAAATCATATATTATTTCAAATAATAATATTTTCAAATTAATGTATATGTATCTATTTATATATAGTTGTTTGTGAATCGTCGAGAATGGTCGAAGGTCAGTTGTATAAACAAAACAGTTCAAAGTTTTTGAGACTCAACATTATAGACTTTGCTTATCTTGTCGAAATCAATAAAGATTGAAGTTTAAATTTGGTCGGAAATTCTCGGGTCACTACACTTACTACTCAAATAAAGGAGGCGCAACATGGTGTTGTAAAAGAAGGGAATTTGAAGAATGAAATACCCAAAGGATCGGAGAAACACCTTAATATTTGAGAAGACAGAACCCGGTATAGAGCCGAAAGAATTTGGGTACCAAAGTTTGGAGATGTGTGAGAAATGGTACTTGGAGAAGCACATAAAACAAGATACTCAATACATCCCAGAGCGGGAAAGATGTACAAGGACCTCAAGAAACATTTTTGGTGGCCGGGTATGAAAGCCGATATTGCGAGATATGTAGGAGGATGTTTGACGTGTTCTAAGGTCAAAGCTGAACATCAGAAACCATCAGGTCTACTTCAACAACCTGAAATCCCGGAATGGAAATGGGAAAACATTACCATGGATTTCATTACTAAATTGCCAAGGACTGCAAGTGGTTATGATACTATTTGGGTAATAGTCGATCATCTCACCAAATCAGCACATTTTCTGCCAATGAGAGAAGATGAAAAAATGGAGAAGTTGTCGCGATTATTCTTGAAAGAAGTTGTCTCCATACATGGAATACCAATCTCTATTATCTCTGATAGGGATGGCGGATTTGTTTCAAGGTTTTGGCAGACATTACAGCAAGCATTAGGAACTCGTCTAGACATGAGTACTGCCTATCATCCACAGACGGATGGGCAGAGCGAAAGGATGATATAAACACTTGAAGACATGCTACGAGCATGTGTTATTGATTTTGGAAACAGTTGGGATCGACACCTACCGTTAGCAGAGTTTTCCTACAACAACAGTTACCACTTGAGTATTGAGATGACACCGTTTGAGGCGCTTTATGGTAGAAAGTGCAGGTCTCCGATTTATTGGAGTGAATTTAGGGATAGACAAATTACGGGTCCGGATATAATTCAAGAAACTACTGAGAAGATCATTCAAATTCAACAACGGTTAAAAACCGCCCAAAGTCGACAAAAGAGCTACGCGGACATTAAAAGAAAAGATATAGAATTTGAAATTAGAGAGATGGTCATGCTTAAGGTTTCACCTTGGAAAGGTGTTGTTCGATTTGGTAAATGGGGAAACTAAATCCAAGATACATCGGGCCATTCAAGATTATAGATCGTGTCGGACCAGTAGCTTACCGACTTGAGTTACCTCAACAACTCCCAGCTATACATAACACTTTCCACATCTCGAATTTGAAGAAATGTTTTGCTAAAGAAGATCTCACAATTCCGCTAGAAGAAATCCAAATCAATGAAAAACTTCAATTCATCGAAGAACCCGTCGAAATAATGAATCGTGAGGTTAAAAGGCTTAAGCAAAACAAGATATCAATTGTTAAGGTTCGATGGAATGCTTGTAGAGGACCCGAGTTCACCTGAGAACATGAAGACCAGATAAATAAGGAATACCCGCACTTATTTCCAGAAGATTCAACACCTTCAACAGCTTAAAATTCGGGACAAAATTTATTTAACGGGTAGGTACTGTAGTGACCCGAACTTTTTCATGATTATATATTAAATGAAAATTATATTTACATGATTAAATGTTTCCAACTTGTTAAGAATTGATTATTTGAAATAAGTTCCATGTAGAAAATTGACCACCCGAGTTGACCGGCGATTCACGAACGTTAAAACTTGTAAAAACTATATGATGATATATATATGGATATATATATATATATATATATATATATATATATATATATATATATATATATATATATATATATATATATATATATATATATATATATATATATATAGTTAACATGATATTATGATAAGTAAGTATCTCACTAGGTATATTAACAATGAGTTATATACATAAAAAAATGAGATTACTAAGTTAAGAAACTCGAAACGATATATATAACGATTATCGTTATAACAACGCCTTAATAAATACATATGTATCATATTAAGGTATTGTTACACTATATTTAACATGATAAAATGATAATTATATATATCGTTATGTATGTTAACAATGAACTACATATGTAAAACAAGACTACTAACTTAAGAATTTCGAAACGAGGCATATGTGTAACGATTATCGTTGTAACGACATTTTAATGTATATATATTATATTAAGATATATTCATACATCTATATCATGATAATGTAATAATTTAACATCTCATTAGATATAATGAACAATGGGTTAACTACATTAAATGAGATCGTTAACTTAAAGGTTTCAAGACAACACTTATATGTAACGACTAACAATGACTTAACGACTCAGTTAAAATGTATATACATGTAGTATATTAAGATGTATTAGTACACTTTTGAAAGACTTCATGACATATATCAAAGTACTTCTACTTAACAAAAATGCTTACATTTACATTCTCATTCATTTTCATCAACAATTCTACTCGTATATAACCGTATTCGTACTCGTACAATACCCAGCTCCTAGACGTATATACTATTGGTATATACATTCAATTATCAGCTCTTAGTAGCCCTTAATGAGTCATAAAACATGTGAGAACCATCATTTGGCAACTAGCATGAAATATCTCACAAAATTACAAAAGTATTATAAATCATTCATGAATTATTTACAAGAAAACAAACTTACACATCCTTTATATCTAATCCATATACCAACGACCAAAAACACATACAAACACTTTCATACTTCAATTTTCTTCATCTAATTAATCTCTCTCAAGTTCTATCTTCAAGTTCTAAGTGTTCTTCATAAATTCTATAAGTTCTAGTTTCATAAAAACAAGAATACTTTCAAGTTTGCAAGTCTACTACCAAGCTTTCTAATCCATTCCAAGTAATCATATAAGATCAAGAAACCTTTGTTACTTACTATAGGTTATCTTTCTAATTCAAGGTAATACTCATATTCAAACTTTGATTCAATTTCTATAACTATAAACTATCTTAATTCGAGTATAAATCTTACTTGAACTTGTTTTCATGTCATGATTCTACTTCAAGAACTTTCAAGCCATCCAAGAATCCTTTGAAGCTAGATAAATTTTTGTCACTTCCAGTAGGTTTACCTACTAAACTTGAGGTATTAATTATGTTCATAACATCATTCGATTCATATATATAAAACTATCTTATTCAAAGATTTGAACATGTAATCACTAGAACATAGTTTAGTTAATTCTAAACTTGTTCACAAAAAAAGTTAATCCTTCTAACTTGACTTTTAAAATCAACTAAACACATGTTCTATATCTATATGATATGCTAACTTAATGATTAAAACCTGGAAACACGAAGAACACCGTAAAACCGGACATACGCCGTCGTAGTGAAACCGGGGGCTGTTTTGGGTTAGAAAAATAAAAACTATATCAATCTTTGAATTGGAAGTTTGTTTTCTGGAAAAATGATATTGCATATAAACATGATATTATATCCAAAAATCATGGTTAAACACAAAGTGGAAGTATGTTTTTTAAAATGGTCATCAAGATGTCGTTTTTTGGACGGAAATGACTACCTCTTTAAAAAACGACTTGTAACCTGTATTTCTGACAATAAACTTATACTTTTTCTGTTTAGTTTCATAAATTTTAGTTTATTATGAAACCATAGCAACTTGAATCACTCAAAACGGATTTGAAACGAAGAAATGACGGGTAAAACAAAATTTGATAAATTTACTAGTTTTAGCTACGAAAATTTTGTAACAAATCTAGACTAACCATAACTTAACTAACTTATATTGTATTATACATGTATTCTAACATATATTATGTAATCTTGGGATACCATAGACACGTATACAATATTTTGACATATCATATCGACCCATCTATATATATTATTTGGAACAACCATAGACACTCTATATGCAGTAATGCTTGAGTTAGCTATACAGGGTTAAGGTTGATTCCAAAATAATATATATACTTTGAGTTGTGATCAAGCCTGAGACTTGTATACATTGGGTCGTGGATTGATTCGATATTATATATATTGATTTATTTCTGTACATCTAACTGTGGACAACTAGTTGTAGATTACTAACGTTGGACCGCTAACTTAATAAACTTAAATCATTAAAACGTAATAAAAAAATGTTGTGAATATATTTCGATCATACTTTGATATATATGTATATATTTGTTATAGGTTCGTGAATCGATCCGTGGCCAAGTCTTAAATTTCTGACGAAGTAAAAATCTGCGAAAGTGAGTTATAGTCCCATTTTTTAAATCTAATATTTTTGAGATGAGAATACATGCAGTTTTATAAATGTTTTACAAAATAGACACAAGTACGTGAAACTACATTCTATGGTTGAATTATTAAACCGAATATGCCCCTTTTTAGTCTGGTAATCTAAGAATTAGGGAACAGACACCCTAATTGACGTGAATCCTAAAGATAGATCTATTGGGCTCAACAAACCCCATCCAAAGTACCGGATGCTTTAGTACTTCGAATTTATCATGTCCGAAGGGACTCTCGAAATGATAGGGGATATTCTATATGCATCTTGTTAAGGTTGGTTACCAGGTGTTCACCATATGAATGATTTTTATCTCTATGCAGTTTGCAAAATGCCTGATACGAGATGTGTATTTATGAGAAATGAAATCTTGTGGTCTATTATTACAATTTGATAAATATATAGATTAAACTTATAACTCACCAACATTTTGTGTTGACATTTTAAGCATGTTTATTCTCAGGTGATTGTTAAGAGCTTCCGCTGTTGCATACTAAATTAAGGATAAGATTTGGAGTCCATGCTTGTATAATATTGTTTAAAAACTGCATTCGAAGGCATATATATTGATGTGTAATATTATTGTAAACCATTATGTAATGGTCGTGTGAAACGTTATATTTTAGATTATCATTATTTGATAATCGTCGTAATATTTTAAAAGTTATGGTTTGTTTTAAAATCGAATGCAGCCTTTGAAAAACGTCTCATATAGAGGTTAAAACCTCGTAACGAAATCAATTAATATGGAACGTTTATAATCGATATGAATGGGACATTTCAGTAATGTTCAGGAAAGAATTGACTACACTGAACTCGGAACCTTAGGGTTCAGTGAATGGATGGAGATACTGCAGTACTTTATTGGCAAAGGTAAAATTGGTATCAAAGATACACTGAAACCTGAACTTTAAGAGCTCTTCAACAAAGCAGTAAAGTATGGGAATGCACCAGTAGTGAATGTAGAAGAAGTTCTTTCTCAAAAGCCTAAAGGTAAGAAATCTACTGGTGAAGGACCATACAGAAGAGATCCCATCATTCTACCTCCTTAGATTCCAGTATTCAACCCTACTGAAGTGCCTTACTTGTTTCCTGAAGCCTGGGCAGCCCTCAAAGTGAAAGAAGAAGAGCTATCTGAAGATGAAAAAGATAAAGATAAAGATAATGACAGATAGCCTTCTTGTGTTATAATTGTATCTTTTGTTATTTCATTTTTCATTATACTATTTTGTAAATGTATGTATATACTCTGCTGTAGTGAAAATGAAATGAGTTTATCTTCAAAATCATATCATTTTATAAGATATAGATAACTCAGCAAAAGATCCCAAAACAAACCTAAAAGGGACAAATTTACAGCCTATTTTTCATTAGGTCCCTTAGTGCTGGCTTTAATGTTTTCTCTTAATGTCATAGGTTTTGTCATCATCAAATAGGGGGAGATTATTGAGTCCCCAAAATAATTAAGGATTTAATTATGACAAAATTGTAATTTATTTGCACTAAAATGTTATGTGCAGCCAGCACAAGTTTGTTTATGTATAGACAGCAAATATTGCTGTGTCGAGTATTTAGTTTGCTACTCAGTCTACCAGCACAAGATAGACAGTGTTCTTCAATTAGCACAGAATGTGTACTCAGCAGTTCAAGAATATCAAGTGTCTTAGCAATGAAGAACCAGCACAGCTGGAATGCAGCTTACTACACAAGACATCTATGCTCCATTACAAGAATAGTAGTTTCCTGAGTGGTCTACATCAATTGTACTATTCAACAGAAGTCAAAGACAAAGATGAACAGGAAAGAACACGCGTCGGTGGCTGGCAAGTGACCTTACAAGACCACATGGGAATGCAGAAGTTTAACGCATGTGTAGACATGTGCTATACTTTGTCAATGCCTAGGGAACACAACATTCTATTTGTTTAAACAAATAGTGGTGCCAAACCGAATTGGGGTGTTCCTGCAAATAGCTACCAAAGAGGGAAGAGGAGAGCACGCTATCTGATGCAGTTGTCCCCACAAGTACAGATATCCTATGTACCAGTGGACAATGGAACAATTACACGGATAAAAGGACTACTATAAATTGTTGTATCCATTATTGTAACAATTAATCGTGTGGGTTTTGTTATTTAGAGTCCAAAACTTGTAATAGCTTTATGTTTATCCTCATAGCTATAATCTAGGTAAATCTGTATCAACCAACTATCATTCCGCCAAGGATAGTTGTAATTCTTTGTGATTTAATCAATAAAGAATAACAGTTGAAAAATTACCTTTAACTCTACTTAAATTACATGCTTGAATACTAAACTGTGATTAACTGGTAAGTTAATTTAAAACAAATTGTATTCAACACCCCCCCCCCCCCCTCTTCTACAATACTCCTGTTATTAATCAAGGGACCAACAACTTTTATTAGTTAAATACAAGTAAACAAAAGTGTATGCAATCATTATCACTAAGCTACAACTTGAATACTCACATTAAGCCGTAATCACTTTCATTAAGCCTAATTACACCATGACTAGCTACATTAACACTAATCACATGATAGTTTCACTAATCAAGCTTTATTTACATGCATGTCTTTGTCTCTTGCATGAATAACACATGCATATGCACATGCACATTCACATGCACATACACATGCACATCATGGTCTATAAATAGACATCTCCATCCTCCCTTTCTTTCTCTTCAAAAATCAACACACATACACACATTCATATCACTTGCAAATTTCTCTCTAATCTTCAAGATCTTCATCACCTCCATCTTATTTTTTCAGAAAATTATCATCATTTGAAGTTAAATAACTTGAACTTATCTTATAATACATAAGACTAATAAAGGATTAAGATTTGGTAACTTAAACAAATGTAAAATTGGATCAAACATGATAAACAACACTTAATCCAAATTTGTCCCAGAAAACTGTTTTGGGATCACGACTTAAAAACTAACTTAAACTTTATTTTTTAAGCTCATTTTTTATATGTCGTTCATATATATGTATATGAACTCCTGTAAAATTTTCATAATTTTCAGAAAAGAAAAATATATCTTTCATTTTTATTTGGTAACTCTGGGTCTAGATCTAAGCCAATCTGACCATGGTCAAAAAGATCATGCGTAAGTCAAGATTAAATATTGATCAGGAGAAATGAGTTATTTCTTGAAAACTAGACTTAAATAGGAAAGTTTCAAAATTTGAATCACCAAAATTCATTGAGTAAATATTGCGAAATGGTCACCACAAGTTGACATATATTTTTGTTGAAGTCAGATTTTGATCATAAAGATCACTCTTAAAAACTATGTTACAAAAAACCTGGAGATGTTCCTTTTGAACGTGTGTTCATTTACATCTTAAATGTCCTATGTAAAAGTCTTAATTGAAATAAATGAGTTTTTGCTATTTTTAAGCTTGTGTAGAAGCTTATAGTTTAAAACAGGACTGTTTTGCACACTTGTGAAAAATAGTCATTTTAACTAACTTTTACTTAGAATTAAGACACCACACTTACATGGTTGTTTATAGGACTCAAAAAGATAACCTTGAAAGGTGGAATCATCATATTTGAATAAAAACTCAATGATTTATACTTGTGGGAAGTTGGTGCTTCAAATCAGAAAATCCTTAAAAACATAAACTAAGAAACACAAGTCTTTTATGAAATCGAAAACCTGAAACGAATACGTAAAACTTACCAAATCAGATCATACACTCAATCAAACACTATATTTATTATAATATAGTTTCCGACCTAAACCAATTGACCTAGGTACAATGTCTAAGATTTCATCCGTTGGCTTCAACACCGCGAATGACAACACGAATACTTGTTTATTGCATTGTGAGTTTTCATAGTTCCCTTTTTCAATATTTTTGGACTGAGAATCATGCTACTGTTTTATACATGCATTATGTTTTTCGAAACATGCTTCTTGTTTGGTACACTTTATGTATTTTAAAGTTTGTTATAAACAAGTTCGTAGTCTCTTTTTTTAAATGTTTTGTGATTTGAGTTGAGAACCGTGTTTGATCTATGTTTTACGCTGTGGACATGAGTAACTAAACTATATTCTACGGAGTAACTTTTATAGTCCACTGAAATCCCGATTCCACTATTGTTAAGTACTGGATTATGGTAAACGCGAATAATGGGGATAGATCTATTTGGGTTTAACAACCACATCCAGGAGTAACTTTACGACTATGAGTTACTAGGCTTTTCGGGTACGAATACTGCGGTATTTATTGGTTAAGTTTGATATCGGGAGCTCTACTATATAGAATATACTTTTTAACTTCTTTTTTTTGAACTATCATGATATCTATTTGAAAAATAGCTTTAGACGTGAACTCTTGTAAAATGTGAAATCTTGTGGTCCACAAAAACCATTTGAAGACTATGAAATCTTATGGTTCGTGAAACACTTTATAATCTTGAAATCTTGTGAACCATGGAACCGTTTATAAACTTGAAAGCTTGCGATTCGCGTTACGGTCAAACTATTTATGAACTTGAAAACTTGTGATCTTATGATCCTACTTACGTTCATGCTATTGGAAATTTGAAAACTAGCGAATCATGAACTATTTACGAACTTGAGAACTTGTGATTCGTTTTACCGTCAACTTATGTGTGATCTTTGAAACCTTTTTAAACTATTTTCACGACAGATCACAAACTGATTTAAGCCGTGAACCCTTGTGGTCAAATCGTTTTACTTGTGAAACTAAAACCTATGAACTCACCATCATTATGTTGGCCGTCTTTTTATACATGTATTCTCAGGTATTTAACGTTACGCTTCTGCACTCTGGATGAAGACATGGATAATCACATCACGAGACTCAGGTGAGCTAGCTAACTGATGTACGAATGTTGTTAGGACCTATGGATCATGGCACCTCCCGAAGGCCTCGGGCGGGGTCGTGACAACTGTCTACACTGCACAGTCTAATCATAAGAATGACACTGGTCACTACACTTGTCACTATATAATCACATCCATAAGCATAGTCTCACTCACCTGGAAGCACAAGAACTTAATGATCTTAGTTTATTTAGCCTTCACCTTTTCTTTTATCACATGAGAATACCATATTCCAAGTCAGCACACTTTTTAATTACATTTACAGATCTAAACAGATAAACACGGCAACACAACAAATGGGTTAGAATCACACTTAACCTAATTAATAAACACTGTCACTCGCATGACTGACCTCTCACTCTCACGGATGAGGTCTCATTCGTGCAGATGAGATCTCGTTCGTGCGGATGACATTTCATTCTGACTCACACAGTTGACAATCTCACTCGTGCGGATAACCTTCTCACTCGTGCGACTGACACCTCACTCGTAAGAGTTAGTAACAAGCTCACTTGCACGGGTGACAATCTCACTCGCGTGAACCAGCACAAACAGTAGCAGACCTGCAATCTAAGCTTTTTACACCTAAATCATGATTTTAGCAGTTTCTGGGTCAATTCAAGCCACATACAGATCATATATTACATATAGAACATGTTTCTAGTATCAAATCAACATCACAAACAACTTTTACGAAAAATTAAACACTAGAAGTTAACTTGAAAAAAACCCATTTAGAACCCACATGAATTCATCAAAATCAATGATGCTTACCTTGTTTTGAACCATGAAACTAACGGAATCAGATGTACAAAGTCACAATCTTGAGATTATACACTTTTATTTATGGAGTTTAAGGAACACAAAGTGTTAGGGTTTATAGTTGCTAAAATGGTAAGGAATGAACGAGCTAGAGTATTTAACCATCTGGGGTTTCTTCATAGTGAGGAAAGCCCACTCCTCATTTCACACAGGTATTGCCAGTTATCTAGAATTCAAAGTACCTCATTAAGCGATCCTAACGAGCTAGAGTATGAAATCTCTGTGTTTGTTATCTGAAGACTACATCAAAATGCTCTCCTAATCTGTATTTTTATAAGCAAGAACATTCGAAATTGTTAAATAATCGATGATGAATGATAATAATCGTGATGAATGATTAAGTTATTATTCATCTGAATAGTGATGAATGATAAATTAATCATTCATTCCTTATTCAGTTGAATGATAAAGAATCATTCATCATCAATTTTTTAACGATTTCGTTATTTTTTTTTTAATTTTTGCATTTTCTTCAATCTGAAAGAGACCCTAAAAAGATAATTTTTAAAAAAAAATTATAGAATTTTGCTCATTCTTAGCCGTTTCTAAGCTTAGCCATGGATTGCGCCTATATATATATATATATATATATATATATATATATATATATATATATATATATATATATATATATATATATATATATATCCCCTTATCCCACCAACACCCACTTAGCGTTGGATCCATACCCTATATAGATATATATAGGGTAAGGATCCAACGCTAAGTGGGTGATGGTGGGATAAGGGGATAAGTGATTTTGTGATTTTTATATCTTTAATTCTACAATTCCAATTTTAAAAAAAAAAATTGTTGGTATCAATTTTCATTGTGTAGATTCAGAAAAAAATAAATGTTTTTTAACTGGATCCATAACATACATCTGATGCATGTTAGTTGATGTTCATGTGAAATGTCCCGTTCATATTGATTATACACGTTCCATATTAATTGATTTCATTACGAGGTTTTGACCTCTATATGAGACGTTTTCCAAAGACTGCATTCATTTTTAAAACAAACCATAACCTTTATTTTATCGACAAGGTTAAAAAGACACCACCTAGATTATCCAGAAATAATAATCTAAAAATATCACACTTACATACTACCAATATATATTGGTTTACAATATTAATATGTTACGACAAAATAAATCCTGAATGCAGTTTTAAACAATATTATACAAGCATGTTGACACCAAATCTTGTCCATATATTAGCATGTAACAGCGGAAGTTCTTAATAATCACCTGAGAATAAACATGCTTTAAACGTCAACAAAAATGTTGGTGAGTTATAGGTTTAACCTATATATTTATCAAATCGTAATAATAGACCACAAGATTTCATATTTTAATATACATCACATACATAGAGATAAAAATCATTCATATGGTGAACACCTGGTAACCGACCTTAACAAGATGCATATAGAATATCCCCTATCATTCCGGGACTCCCTTCGGACATGATGAATTCGAAGTACTAAAGCATCCGGTACTTTGGATAGGGCTCGTTGGGCCCAATAGATCTATCTTTAGGATTCGCGTCAATTAGGGTGTCTGTTCCCTAATTCTTAGATTACCAGACTAAAAAGGGGTATATTCGGTTTAATAATCCAGCCATAGAATGTAGTTTCGTTTACTTGTGTCTATTTTGTAAAACATTTATAAAACTGCATGTATTCTCATCCCAAAATATTATATTTTAAAAGTGGGACTATAACTCACTTTCACAGATTTTTTACTTCGTCGGGAAGTAAGACTTGGCCACTGGTCGATTCACGAACCTATAACAAATATGTTCATATATATCAAAGTATGTTCAAAATATAATTAAAACATTTTTAATACGTATTAATGTTTTAAGTTTAATAAGTCAGCTGTCCTCGTTAGTAACCAACAACTAGTTGTCCACAGTTAGATGTACAGAAATAAATTGATATATATATATATATATATATATATATATATATATATATATATATATATATATATATATATATATATATATATATATATATATATATATATATATATATATATATATATATATATATATATATATATATATATATATATATATCTTGAATCAATCCACGACCCAATGTATACACGTCTCAGGCTAGATCACAACTCAAAGTGTATATATTTTTGGAATCAACCTCAACCCTGTATAGCTAACTCAAACATTACTACAAATAGAGTGTCTATGGTTGTTCCAAATAATATATATACATGGGTCGATATGATATGTCAAAACATTTGCATACGTGTCTATGGTATCCCAAGATTACATAGTATATTAGAATACATGTATAATACAATATAAGTTAGCTAGGATATGATTCGTATAGATTTGTTACAAATTTCACGTAGCTACAACAAGCAAAATTATCCAATATTGTTTTACCCATAACTTCTTCGTTTTAAATCCGTTTTGAGTGATTCAAGTTGCTATGGTTTCATATTGAACTTAAGTTTATGAATATAAACAGAAAAAGTATAAGTTTATAGTAAAAAATAAAGGTTACAAGTAATTTTTGTAAAGGTAGTCATTTCAGTCGAAAGAACGACGTCTAGATGACCATTTTGGAAAACATACTTCTACTTTGAGTTTAACCATGATTTTTGGATACAGTTTCATGTTCATAAGAAAAATCATTTTCCCAGAATAACAACTTTTAAATCAAAGTTTATAATAGTTTTTAATTAACTAACCCAAAACAGCCTGCGGTGTTACTACGACGGCGTATATCCGGTTTTACGGTGTTTTTCCTGTTTTCAGGTTTTAAATCATTAAGTTAGAATATCATATAGATATAGAACATGTGTTTAGTTGATTTTAAAAGTCAATTTAGAAGGATTAACTTTTGTTTGCGAACACGTTTAGAATTAACTTAAACTATGTTCTAGTGATTACAAGTTTAAACCTTCGAATAAGATAGTTTCATATATATGAATCGAATGATGTTATGAACACCATTACTACCTCAGGTTTTGTGGATAAACCTACTGGAAATGAAAAAAATAGATCTAGCTTCAAAGGATCCTTAGATGGCTTAAAAGTTCTTGAAGTAGAATCATAACACGAAAACAAGTTCAAGTAAGATTTCCACTCGAAATAAGATTGTTATAGTTATAGAAATTGAATCAAAGTTTGAATATGAGTATTACCTTGTATTAGAAAGATATCTTACTGTAAATAAGAAAGATTTCTTGAGGTTGGATGATCATTCAAAGTGGATTTGCAAGATTGGAAGTAAGCTAGCAAACTTGGAAGTGTTCTTGATGTGTTCTTGAGTTGTTGTTTTGTAAGTTGGTTTATGTATGGATTTATGAACTAAATTGATGTAGATTTTGATAAAGGTGATGAAGAACACTTAAAACATGAAGAGAGAGTTTGAGAGAGAGTAATTTGATGCATAAAAATTGAATGAGAATGTGTTTGTGAGGTTGATCATTCACATGAATATGGGGGTTCCATATAGCCTCCATTAGTTTGTTGTTTTGTTAGATATTTCATGCTAGATGTTAAATGATGGTTCCCACATGTGTTAGGTGACTCACAAGGGCTGCTAAGAGTTGATCATTGGAGTGTATATACCAATAGTAAATACATTTAGAAGCTGGGTATTGTACGAGTACGAATACGGGTGCATACGAGTAGAATTGTTGATGAAAATGAACGAGAATGTAAGTGTAAGCATTTTTGTTAAGTAGAAGTACTTTGATAAGTGTCTTGAAGTCTTTCAAAAGTGTATAAATACATATTAAATCACTACATTTATATACATTTTAACTGAGTCATTAAGTCATCGTTAGTCGTTACATGTAAGTGTTGTTTTGAAACCTTTAAGTTAAAGATCTTGTTTAATGTTGTTAACCCATTGTTTATTATATCTAATGGGATGTTAAATTATTATATTATCATGATAATATGATGTATTAATATATATATATATATATATATATATATATATATATATATATATATATATATATATATATATATATATATATATATATATATATATATGTCGTTACAACGATAATCGTTACATATATGTCTCGTTTCGAAACCCTTAATTTAGTAGTCTTATTTTTACATATGTAGTTCATTGTTAATATACTTAATGAGATACATACCTATCATAATATCATGTTAACTATATATGTCATCATATAGTTTTTACAAGTTTTAACGTTCGTGAATCGCCGGTCAACTTGGGTGGTCAATTGTTTATATGAAACCTATTTCAATTAATCAAGTCTTAACAAGTTTGATTGCTTAACATGTTGGAAACACTTAATCATGTAATTAACAATTTCATTTAATATATATAAACATGGAAAAGTTCGGGTCACCACAGTACCTACCCGTTAAATAAATTTCGTCTCGAAATTTTAAGTAGTTGGAGGTGTTGACGTATCTTCTGGAAATAAGTGCGGGTATTTTTCTTCATCTGATCTTCTCATTCCCAGGTGAATTCGGGTCCTCTACGAGCATTCCATCGAATCTTAACAATTGGTATCTTGTTTTGCTTAAGTCTTTTAACCTCACGATCCATTATTTCAACGGGTTCTTCGATGAATTGAAGTCGTTGATTTGGATTTCGTCTAACGGAATAGTGAGATCTTCTTTAGAAAAACATTTCTTAAAATTCAAGACGTGGAAAGTGTTATGTACAGCCACGAGTTGTTGAGGTAACTCAAGTCGGTAAGCTACTGGTCCGACACGATCAATAATCTTGAATGGTCCAATATACCTTGGATTTAATTTCCCTTGTTTACTAAATCGAACAACGCCTTTCCAAGGTGCAACTTTAAGCATGACCATCTCTCCAATTTCAAATTCTATATCTTTTCTTTTAATGTCAGCGTAGCTCTTTTGTCGACTTTGCGCGGTTTTCAATCGTTGTTGAATTTGGATGATCTTCTCGGTAGTTTCTTGTATTATCTCTGGTCCCGTAATCTTCTCGTTGTTGAATCAGAGACCTGCACTTTCTACCATAAAGTGCTTCAAACGGTGCCATCTCAATGCTTGAATGGTAGCTGTTGCTGTAGGAAAATTCTGCTAACGGAAGATGTCGATCCTAACTGTTTCCGAAATCAATAACACATGCTCGTAGCATGTCTTCAAGCGTTTGTATCGTCCTTTTGCTCTGCCCATCAGTTTGTGGATGATAGGCAGTACTCATGTCTAGACGGGTCCCTAATGCTTGCTGTAATGTCTGCCAAAATCTTGAAATAAATCTGCCATCCCTATCAGAGATAATAGAGATTGGTATTCCATGTCTGGAGATGACTTCCTTCAAATACAGTCGTGCTAACGTTTCCATCTTGTCATCTTCTCTTATTGGCAGGAAGTGTGCTGATTTGGTGAGACGATCAACTATTACCCAAATAGTATCAAAACCACTTGCAGTCCTTGGCAATTTAGTGATGAAATCCATGGTAATATTTTCCCATTTCCATTTCGGGATTTCGGGTTGTTGAAGTAGACCTGATGGTTTCTGATGCTCAGTTTTGACCTTAGAATACGTCAAACATTCTCCTACATATTTAGCAACATCGACTTTCATACCCGGCCCCCAAAAATGTTTCTTGAGATCCTTGTACATCTTTCCCGTTTCAGGATGTATTGAGTATCTGGTTTTATGAGCTTCTCTAAGTACCATTTCTCTCATATCTCCAAATTTTGGTACCCAAATTCTTTCAGCCCTATACCGGGTTCCGTCTTCCCAAATATTAAGATGTTTCTCCGATTCTTTGGGTATTTCATCCTTTAAATTTCCTTCTTTTAAAACTCGTTGTTGCGCCTCCTTTATTTGAGTAGTAAGGTTATTGTGAATCATTATATTCATAGCTTTTACTCGAATGGGTTCTCTGTCCTTTCTGCTCAAGGCGTCAGCTACCACATTTGCCTTTTCCAGGTGGTAACGAATCTCAAAGTCGTAATCATTCAAAAATTCAATCCACCTGCGCTGCCTCATGTTCAGTTGTTTCTGATTAAATATGTGTTGAAGACTTTTGTGATCGGTATATATAATAATTTTGACCCCATATAAGTATTACCTCCAAGTCTTTAATGCAAAAACAACAGCACCTAATTCCAAATCATGCGTCGTATAATTCTGCTCGTGAATCTTCAATTGTTTAGACGCATAAGCAATTACCTTCGTTCGTTGCATTAATACACAATCGAGACCTTGCTTTGAGGCGTCACAATATATCACAAAATCATCATTCCCTTCAGGTAATGACAATATAGGTGCCGTAGTTAACTTTTTCTTTAATAATTGAAACGTTTTCTCTTATTCATCATTCCATTCAAATTTCCTCCCTTTATGCGTTAATGCAGTCAAGGGTTTTGCTATTCTGGAAAAATCTTGGATGAACCTTCTGTAGTAACCAGCTAGTCCTAAAAATTGGCGTATATGCTTTGGAGTTTTCGGGGTTTCCCACTTTTCAACGGTTTTAATCTTTGCTGGATCCACCTGAATACCTTCTTTGTTCACTATATGACCGAGGAATTGAACTTCTTCAAACCAAAATGCACACTTTGAAAACTTAGCGTACAGTGTTTCAATCCTTAACAACTATAGCACTTTTCTCAAATGTTCTTCGTGCTCTTGGTCATTCTTTGAGTAAATAAGTATGTCATCGATGAAAACAATGACAAACTTGTCAAGGTATGGTCCACACACTAGGTTCATGAGGTCCATAAACACAGCTGGTGCGTTAGTCAACCCAAACGGCATAACCATAAACTCATAATGACCGTAACGCGTCCTAAAAGCAGTCTTTGGAATATCATCCTCCTTCACCCGCATTTGATGATACCCAGAACGTAAGTCAATCTTCGAATAAACTGACGAGCCTTGTAGTTGATCAAATAAGTCATTGATTCTCGGTAGTGGGTAGCGGTTCTTGATGGTAAGCCTGTTCAACTCTCGGTAATCGATACACAACCTAAATATACCATCCTTCTTCTTGACAAACAAAACAGGAGCTCCCCACGGTGATGTGCTTGGTCGAATGAAACCACGCTCTAAAAGTTCTTGTAATTGGCTTTGGAGTTCTTTCATTTCGCTAGGTGCGAGTCTGTATAGAGCATGAGCTATTGGTGCAGCTCCTGGTACAAGATCTATTTGAAATTCAACGGATCGGTGTGGAGGTATTCCCGGTAATTCTTTCGGAAATACATCGGGAAATTTTTTTGCGACGGGAACATCATTGATGTTCTTTTCTTCGGTTTGTACTTTCTCGACATGTGCTAAAACAGCATAGCAACCTTTTCTTATTAGATTTTGCGCCTTCAAATTACTAATAATATTTAGCTTCGCGTTGCTCTTTTCTCCGTACACTATTAAGGGTTTTCCCTTTTCCCGTACAATGCGAATTGCATTTTTGTAACATACGATCTCTGCTCTCACTTTTTTCAACCAGTCCATGCCAATTATCACATCAAAACTTCCTAACTCTACTGGTATCAAATTAATCTCAAATGTTTCACTAACCAGCTTAATTTCTCGATTCCGACATATATTATCTCCTGTAATTAATTTACCGTTTGCTAATTCGAGTAAAAATTTATTATCCAAAGGCATCAGTGGACAACTTAATTTAGCACAAAAATCTCTACTCATATAGCTTCTATCCACACCCGGATCAAATAAAACATAAGCAGATGTATTGTCAATAAGAAACGTACCCGTAACAAGCTCCGGATCTTCCTACGCTTCTGTCGCATTAATATTGAAAACTCTTCCGCGGCCTTGCCCATTAGTATTCCCTTGATTTGGGCAATTTCTAATAATGTGGCCCGGTTTTTCACATTTATAACAAACTACGTCGGCATTATTTGTTCTGACATTATTTGTTTCTTTATTTTTGTTGTTCTTTGGTCCGTAAACCTCACATTTTTCCGCGCCATGACCATTTCTCTTACACTTGGTGCAAAATGTTGTGCAAAACGCATTCGGATGGTACTCTGCACACCTGAAACATGGTTGTTTCTGTTGTTTGTTGTTATTGAGGTTGTTGTTAGGATTGTTATTGTTGTTGAAACGGTTGTTGTAGTTATTGCTGTTGTTGGGACGTTTGTTGTAGTTATTGTCAGGATTGCGGTTATTGTTGCGGTTGTTATGATTGTTATTATGATTATGGTTGTGATTGTTGTTGTTGTTGTTGTATTGGTCACCCTTGTCACTAGTTTCTTCCCACTTTCTCTTGAGTTGTTTCGTATTGGCTTCTTCGGCCGCCTGCTCTTTAATTCTTCCCTCAATCTGATTTATGAGTTTATGAGCCATTCGACTTGCCTTTTGTATGGAAGTGGGCTCATGTGAACTCACATCTTCTTGAATCCTTACTGGTAACCCTTTTACAAATGCGTCGATCTTCTCTTCTTCATCATCGAACGCTTCCGGACTCAATATGCACAACTCTGTGAATCGTCGTTCATATGTGGTAATGTCGAACCCTTGTGTTCGTAACTCTCTAACTTTGAGCTTGTTGACTTCGTTTCCAGGACGGTACTGCTCATTCATCAATTGCTTGAATGCCGACCACGGTAATGTGTAAGCAGCATTTTTGTCGTACCTGTTTGTGACGACCCAGAAATTTTCGACTAATTTTAAACCAAACTCTCGATACGATATTATATTTTGATGCGATAAGAAAAATATGTTAAGTTGAGTCTCAAAAAATTTGAGCTGTTCAATTGACCTTCAACTATTTCCAACGATTCACGAACAATTATTTGTAAATGGATACATATGTAATTAAATATGTATATATATATATATATATATATATATATATATATATAATTTTTTTATTTGATACATTTAATATGTTATAATTGTTATCATTATTAATAACGTTATTGTTATAATTAGTAGAAAAATTAAAATTTTAATTATTATTATTATGATTATTATTATTATTACTAAAAATTATTATTATTCTTTTTAAATTATTATTATCATAATTTTTTTTGTTTGTACTTTTAGCATTATTCTTATTATTATTAGTATATTTATTATATTTATATTTATAATTAATAATATAATACTAAACCTAATAAAATACAGATACAAATAAAATATGTCTCATTCCAAACATCATCTTTATCTTTGTGTGAATTAGTCACACATCACAATCAATTGTTTCAATTTTTTTTTTTTAAAATGAACCACACAAATTGAAGAACTAATTCATCCGTGATTTATATTAAGGTTACGATTTGATTAATGTGCTTAATTGATTGTTGATTGAATTGAAATGGAAATAGTGTGCATTGTGTTTTCAATGTTTTTCACTTCACACGTTTTCTTATGTTAAGATATTATTATTATTATTATTATTATTATTATTATTATTATTATTATTATTATTATTATTATTATTATTATAATAAAAATCATTTCACTGATTGAATAAGGACTTAGATTAACTTTTCTTCTTTATCATTTTATTATACTGTGTTTCTTTTGTTTAATAGTTATAGGAATCCAATCTACATATACATACAAGTTACATTGATATGGAGATCTTAAACCCTTACCAAGAACACTGGTCACCTGTCTCCCTTTTGTTTATTAGCTTACTTTTCCATTATCAATCTCAATCTATCAATATCAATTTTTATAAATTTTTATCTAACAATCTATTATCTATCTATATACACTGCATTTAAAGAAAAACCACACAAGTCAAGACACCACCTTTCTCCACTATCATTTACTTTTCCTTTGTTTTTATATTCCTACATGTAAGACTCCAATATTCTTGGTTGTACATATTTTTACAGAATATATATCTACATATGAATGCATACATAAGTATACACACATACAATTATCTTATCCTTCACCCATCAAGAATCCACCATTTTGTTCACTACCCTTCTGTATCAATTACAACTCATGCCCAACGAAACTACAAACCAAACTCTTCGAGACCATCGATATTCAACCATCAACAAGCAATTGTGGAACCACAATCATCATCATTATTTATTTCTTCTGCTCCACTTCTTTCGTTTTTCTGTTTACTATTCGAAGCACCACCACCACAATCTACTTTTACAACTATTTTATGTATCTGTTGTAGCACGCACAAACCCACCAAACCAAACCCATCACCACCAAGGACTCGTTTAGGAAACCTGCTGCTACTACAATATTTATGTTTACCAGTTACAACCGAGTCCCAAACGAAAAACAAATAGTCCTTTTGATGTTGACTGCAACAACTATTAATGTTTCTATCTCTGTCCAAAGTCACACCCACAACCACCATAATAACCGTAAACCATCACCATCGTTGACACCTTCAAGCTCGATCAACACCTTAAAGCATCCACTTCTCTTCTCTCTCTCTCTCTAAAACCCTTGTTTGATCAACCCACTAACCGTTATCACTACCATCGAAACCCAACACCACCTTCATCTTCACAACAAACACCACAACAAACCCACTTACTAATTCGGATTTTCTGTTTCAATCAACAAACCATCAAACACCAACCAACCACCGTCGTAACCTACTTCAACTATAATTTATACTGTATTTATTTCAGTTTACCCATCGTAAACCGTAACCAAAACAGTCACAATTGCTGAAAACCATAACCAAACCCATTTATGTTATTTCGTTCCTGTTTTTTGTCTAATGATGAAGTTAACGATGATGAACTGTATTAAACAATGATGATGTAAGCAATATAGTAAAGATCATGATGTGCTGTAAAGGTGAAAACATTGAGTTGGTTGTTTCTGTGTCACATACCCCACCACGTTTACATCTAGCAAAATTCATCTAGTTGATTTATAAAATCGAAACTAGGCCGTCGGTCTTAAATGCTGTGATGGATCGAATATATTAAATGGGCTAAGTATTGGACTGTGCTCTTATACAAACAGTTGGGCCGTAATTGCTATTGGGCTGAAAAAGAAGATAGAAAAATAGAAGTAATCAAGTTAAATAAATGTTGGTTTCGTTTATATTCAGAAAAAAACAGAATTAGTCGAGTGGTTGGGTGTGTTTGTGGGTTAACGAGAGGACTTGGGTTCAAACCTGGTCCAAGGCAGTTTATTTCTATTTTATTTTTTTGGCTTTTCCCATTTGAGGTAGTTATTGATTCATTTTATTATTATTATTATTATTATTATTATTATTATTATTATTATTATTATTATTATTATTATTATTATAAGTATTATTATTAATATTATCATTCATATAAGTATTAGTATCATTATTTTTATAGTTATGATTATGATTATTATAAATATTCATTATTGTTAAAAATTTACATTTTTACTAAAAGTATTATTTATTAAAGTTATCATTTTTATCAATATTATTAAAAGTATCTTTATTTTAAATTTATCATTTTTATTACTATTATTATTATTATTATTATTAATTAGTATTACTACTATCATAATAGATAAACATTTTTTACATATTTTATAGATATCAATATAATTATGTATGAAAGAATTAATTTTAATACATAATAGATAAAGATAAAACATTAATAAATATATATAACACTATTAAATCATAATAAATAATAATTAATAAGAATATATAAATTTTGTTTGAGTGCGATTATGTGTCTTAATATATATACAAATGATTTAGGTTCGTGAATCCAAGGTCAACCCTACACTTGTTAAATGATGCCATATGTATTTTTACTACAAAATACATTATGCTGAGTTTCATTTGCTCCCTTTTTAATTGCTTTTGCAATATATATTTTTGGGCTGAGAATACATGCGCTGCTTTTATAAATGTTTACGAGATAGACACAAGTACTTAAAATATATTCTACGTTGAGTTGTACCACCCTGCATATCTTTCCTAATAGCTTGGTAACTACTATTTACATGTGGTATTGTAAACGCGAATCCTGTTGATAGATCTATCGGGCCTGACAACCCCAACCGGACTGGACGACCAGTATTCAACGGTTGCACAGTACTTCATTTCGGTGACTACGCTTGGTACAGTGTAGTGAGATTTCATAATAAAGGGAATATGCGACGTTGATTAAATGTTAAGTATGGTTACCAAGTGCTCAACCACTTAGAATATTTTTATTAAAATGTTTGTGTATATGAAATCTTGTGGTCTATTAAGATATTGAAATGATTGTTATGATAAACCTTTGAACTCACCAACCTTTTGGTTGACACTTTTAAGCATGTTTATTCTCAGGTATGAAAGAAACCTTTCGCTGTGCATTTGATCATTTTAGAGATATTACTTGGAGTCGTTCATGGCATATTTAAGTCAACACCTCGTAATGGGACCAAATGTTGATGACTTCGTCCAGGTGGATAAGGACGGGTTGTTAGAGTTGGTATCAGAGTGGTGGTCGTAGCGAACTAGGTATTGCATTAGTGTGTCTAACTAATAGTTGTTAGGATGAATTAATGAGTCTGGACTTCGACCTAGTAGTTGTTAGGTTATATTAATGAGTCTAGACTTGAACCTGTTCTGCATGTCAAAAGTTTTTGCTTACCACCATTTGTCGAAAAATATCTACTTATCATTATCAGTCTCAACGCGTCTTATTACAATTATTGCATAGATGATGTATAGACAAATTCACATCCTATCACATTAAGTTTTGTCTGACACGTTTCCTTAATTCTCTTCAAAATCTACGGGATCTCCTGTACTATATCTAGGTATTCTATGCAATTAGAATATCATCCGATATCTGGAAATCATTTCATATTGAAAAACCCTTTACTCAATCGTACGAAATGGAACTCGCCACTAGTTCAAATTCCTCGGATTCTGACAACCATTCCGATATGGATTCTCGCTCGAGCTCCAAAAGCGGCGACACTAGGATGAATCAACCAATCATCCATACCCAATTCATTTGATGGGTTCGTAGTCTACTTAATCATTGGAGACAAGAAGAAGGTGATCCTTTCCATCAACCGAATTCACCTCTTGACGATGAACCTGATGCACTTACCGGCGAACCTGTCCAAAACACCATATTCGCCCTCATTTCCAGGAAATTTCGCAACGATTATATGATATCCCAATTTCAAAACCTTATTCACTCGCTTGTTCCTACCGACAATCATCCTGGAGTAATAAGTCAACGAGCTTCGCACCCGAGTTGTAGCCTTGAAAAATATGGTACAAAATGTACCAGCTTCAGCAACAGCACCGGCAACACCAGTACCATCAATGGCAACATCCGTATCCCACACCTCAACATCACAATCTATATCTCGAACATCATCATACACACCATAGATACCAAGGAGTACCAACAACAATTAATGATGAAGTATTGATCCATAACTTCATTAATATTCTGCAAAGAATATATGATTCCTAATAGTTAACGATGAAGTATTGATCCATAACTTCATTGATATTCTGCGAAGAACATGTAATTCCTATTAGTTTTTGAGATTACTTATTCTAGCTCAAAGCGAAAAGCAAATGAGATTAATATCATATTAACTCATTAAATTCATGATTACATCTGAAGAAAATATATATATATATGTTTTCATAAAAATTGTAATTAAGAATTCTTTGGTACAAACTGTTAATGGTGAAAACATTTTAACGGGTAGGTAATACCCGAGGAATATTTAGATTTCACATTAATAAGTTATACTGTACATTCTTTTCAATCTGATTCAACGGTCAATTACTATCCTACTTACATTCACCGATATACGTATCTGTTCACCACCGAATAACTATTTTCATTCAATTTCATATTTCGATTTTGACTCATCAAAAATTCAACAAATGGCATAATGAAGAAAACATTGGATAAAATAAAATTTGATAGAAACAAACAAATTAACTATGAGAAGAATTTTGTTAAGAATCCACGCTAACTGTTCCTAGCTAACTGATTACATTTTATTTATCGCAATTTATTTATCGCAATTTATATTCTCGCAGTTTTATTTATCGTCATTTAATTTCTGTTATTTATTTTATGCACTTTAAATATCGGGACACGTATATAACGTTTTGACATATCATAGTAATTGTATAATAATATTCTTGGTACATCCTAACACAGTAAGTATACAATACGTTTTGATAAATCCTAAGACAATACGTACACAAGACGTCCTAGTTAATTCTAAGACAATACGTATACAATACGTCTCTGCTTTGATGCAAAGACAATACGTATACAATACGTCGTGGGGTAATTCTAAGATTTTATATATATATATATATATATATATATATATATATATATATATATATATATATATATATATATATATAACCGATTATTGGACTATCAACATTGGACAATTAAAAATGAATTAAAATATTGATTATAACATATGAAACTAAACAATTCTTCAAGTTTGCCACTTGATTTCATCTTAAACCTCATTTGTATATTGACAATTACAATATGCGTTCAAACCTTACATGATTCTTGAACAACACCTCAATTGAGAGAATGAACCAACTGCATCTCATCTACGGAAGAAAAGATTTATGCATATAGTTATGCACCTGAAAAACTCTTG
Source organism: Rutidosis leptorrhynchoides (assembly GCF_046630445.1). Classification (NCBI taxonomy): domain Eukaryota; kingdom Viridiplantae; phylum Streptophyta; class Magnoliopsida; order Asterales; family Asteraceae; genus Rutidosis; species Rutidosis leptorrhynchoides. The sequence goes on along the minus strand of NC_092341.1, from coordinate 210,681,760 downwards.
GAACCTGAGTAAAGGTTCAACACGTATCTGTGCTAGCTCTTTTGACATTGTTATTACAGAAAATAACATTGCAAATTTTTTTTTTTTTTTACAATAGTCAGTTTTGTCACAGCTCCAGCAAGTCAACTTCGACCTATCGTTCGAATCAACCTTATTATAACTTTGATATATACGTTTGCCATTGTTATTGTTACCAGGAAACCTTTTATATTCTTCAATATTACCAACAGACGATTCAGTACCTAACGAAATCTCTAGCGAATATCTTGCTCCTTATTTATCCTAAATCCTTGCGGAAAATTTTCGCAACATCCTTTGATTCTAGATATTTTAAATTCTAAGATATCATCGTATCTTTAGTTATAAATATCTTCGATATTTCTGAAAATACCTTCATAAATATCTTTGTCCGAAATTATTTATTTCTTCATGCGATCTATATTACATCATAAAAGAAACTGTTTTAGTTTCTATATTCTGTAACAATCAAGTTTAAATTATGAATAATTTCTGGAGAAGTGTTGGGAATTGAAGCATGAGTTAGTATAATATAATGACGCATGACCAACGTGATTATATTACAGTAAGTCATGCTGAGTTTCTAATGGAACGTGATGGTTCACAGATCATACCCTCATCATGTGCCATGTTACACGACTCTTTCATTCTACTTAATCTCTAAGCATATCACGGGAATATTTCCTTAATATTTATGTTCTTCCGTAATTCCAACAGTTGCTAATAAATCGTGCTATTACACTTTCTTTCTGACTAGAAGATTTCCTTAAATTCTTTTATTTCCAGAAATCAACCGTGACTACGTCAAAAGTCGAGACGGATATTTATACCTCATTCTACTCTTTTGCTATAGCTTCATTCATATTATTCGAGTAATCGAATTATTTTATCCCAATTACTCAATAATGATGAAACTCTATTTAACAACTCATATTCGTCATGAAAAGCATTCTTATTGTTAACCATGACGACTTCGATCAAATTTCGGGACGAAATTTCTTTAACGGGTGGGTACTGTGACGACCCGGAAATTTTTGACTAATTTTAAACCAAACTCTCGATACGATATTATATTTTGATGCGATAAGAAAAATATGTTAAGTTGAGTCTCAAAAATTTTGAGCTGTTCAATTGACCTTCAACTATTTCCAACGATTCACGAACAATTATTTGTAAATGGATACATATGTAATTATATATATATATATATATATATATATATATATATATATATATATATATATATATATAATTTTTTTTATTTGATATATTTAATATGTTATAATTGTTATCATTATTAATAACGTTATTGTTATAATTGGTAGAAAAATTAAAATTTTAATTATTATTATTATGATTATTATTATTATTACTAAAAATTATTATTATTCTTTTTAAATTATTATTATCATAATTTTTTTTTTGTACTTTTAGCATTATTCTTATTATTATTATTAGTATATTTATTATATTAATATTTATAATTAATAATATAATACTAAACCTAATAAAATACAGATACAAATAAAATATGTCTCATTCCAAACATCATCTTTATCTTTGTGTGAATTAGTCACACATCACAATCAATTGTTTCAAATTTTTTTTTTAAAATTAACCACACAAATTGAAGAGCTAATTCATCCGTGATTTATATTAAGGTTACGATTTGATTAATGTGCTTAATTGATTGTTGATTGAATTGAAATGGAAATAGTGTGCATTGTGTTTTCAATGTTTTTCACTTCACACGTTTTCTTATGTTAAGATATTATTATTATTATTATTATTATTATAATAAAAATCATTTCACTGATTGAATAATGACTTAGATTAACTTTTCTTCTTTATCATTTTATTATACGGTGTTCCTTTTGTTTAATAGTTATAGGAATCCAATCTACATATACATACAAGTTATATTGATATGGAGATCTTAAACCCTTACCAAGAACACTGGTCACCTGTCTCCCTTTTGTTTATTAGCTTACTTTTCCGTTATCAATCTCAATCTATCAATATCAATTTTTATAAATTTTTATCTAACAATCTCTTATCTATCTATATACACTGCATTTAAAGAAAAACCACTCAAGTCAAGACACCACCTTTCTCCACTATCATTTACTTTTCCTTTGTTTTTATATTCCTACATGTAAGACTCCAATATTCTTGGTTGTACATATTTTTACAGAATATATATCTACATATGAATGCATACATAAGTATACACACATACAATTATCTTATCCTTCACCCATCAAGAATCCACCATTTTGTTCACTACCCTTCTGTATCAATTATAACTCATGCCCAACGAAACTACAAACCATACTCTTTGAGACCATCGATATTCAACCATCAACAAGCAATTGTGGAACCACCATCATCATCGTTATTTATTTCTTCTGCTCCACTTCTTTCGTTTTTCTGTTTTCTATTCGAAGCACCACCACCACAATCTACTTTTACAACTATTTTATGTATCTGTTGTAGCACGCACAAACCCACCAAACCAAACCCATCACCACCAAGGACTCGTTTAGGAAACCTGCTGCTACTGCAATATTTCTGTGTACCAGTTACAACCGAGTCCCAAACGAAAAACAAATAGTGCTTTTGATGTCGACTGCAACAACTATTAATGTTTCTGTTTCTGTCCGAAGTCACACCCATAACCACCATAATAACCGTAAACCATCACCATCGTTGACCCCTTCAAGCTCGATCAACACCTTAAACCATCCACTTCTCTTCTCTCTCTCTCTAAAACCCTTGTTTAATCAACCCACTAACCGTTATCACTACCATCAAAACCCAACACCACCTTCATCTTCACAACAAACACCACAACAAACCCACTTACTAATTCGGATTTTCTATTTCAATCAACAAACCATCAAACACCAACCAACCACCGTCGTAACCTACTTCAACTATAATTTATACTGTATTTGTTTCAGTTTACTCATCGTAAACCATAACCAAAACAGTCACAATTGCTGAAAACCATAACCAAACCCATTTATGTTATTTCGTTCCTGTTTTCTGTCTAATGATGAAGTTAACGTTGATGAACTGTATTAAACAATGATGATGTAAGAAATATAGTAAAGATCATGATGTGCTGTAAAGGTGAAAACATTGAGTTGGTTGTTTCTGTGTCACATACCCCACCACGTTTACATCTAGCAAAATTCATCTAGTTGATTTATAAAATCGAAACTAGGCTGTCGGTCTTAAATGCTGTGATGGATCGAATATATTAAATGGGCTAAGTATTTTACTGTGCTCTTATACAAACTGTTGGGCAGTAATTGCTATTGGGCCGAAAAAGAAGATAGAAAAATAGAAGTAATCAAGTTAAATAAATGTTGGTTTCGTTTATATTCAGAAAAAACGGAATTAGTCGAGTGGTTGGGTGTGTTTGTGGGTTAACGAGAGGTCTTGGGTTCGAACCTGGGCCAAGGCAGTTTATTTCTATTTTATTTTTTTGGCTTTTCCCATTTGAGGTAGTTATTGATTCATTTTATTATTATTATTATTATTATTATTATTATTATTATTATTATTATTATTATTATTATTATTATTATTATTATTATTATTATTATTATTATTATTATTATTATTATAAGTATTATTATTAATATTATCATTCATATAAGTATTAGTATCATTATTTTTATAGTTATGATTATGATTATTATAAATATTCATTATTGTTAAAAATTTACATTTTTACTAAAAGTATTATTTATTAAAGTTATCATTTTTATCAATATTATTAAAAGTATCTTTATTTTAAATTTATCATTTTTATTACTACTATTATTATTATTATCATTATTATTATTATTATTATTATTATTATTATTATTATTATTATTATTATTATTATTATTATTATTAATAATTAGTATTACTACTATCATAATAGATAAAAAAATTTTACATATATTATAGATATCAATATAATTATGTATGAAAGAATTAATTTTAATACATAATAAATAAAGATAAAAAATTAATAAATATATATATAACACTATTAAATCATAATAAATAATAATTAATAAGAATATATAAATTTTGTTTGAGTTCGATTATGTGTATTAATATATATACAAATGATTTAGGTTCGTGAATCCAAGGTCAAGCCTACACTTGTTAAATGACGTCATATGTATTTTTACTACAAAATACATTATGGTGAGTTTCATTTGCTCCCTTTTTAATTGCTTTTGCAATATATATTTTTGGGTTGAGAATACATGCGCTGCTTTTATAAATGTTTACGAGATAGACACAAGTACTTAAAATATATTCTACGTTGAGTTGTACCACCCTGCATATCTTTCCTAATAGCTTGGTAACTACTATTTACATGTGGTATTGTAAACGCGAATCCTGTTGATATATCTATCGGGTCTGACAACCCCAACCGGACTGGACGACCAGTATTCAACGGTTGCACAGTACTTCATTTCGGTGACTACTCTTGGTAGAATGTAGTGAGATTTCATAATAAAGGGAATATACGACGTTGATTAAATGTTAAGTATGGTTACCAAGTGTTCAACCACTTAGAATATTTTTATTAAAATGTTTGTGTATATGAAATCTTGGGTCTATTAAGATATTGAAATGATTGTTATGATAAACCTATGAACTCACCAACCTTTTAGTTGACACTTTTAAGCATGTTTATTCTCAGGTATGAAAGAAACCTTCCGCTGTGCATTTGCTCATTTTAGAGATATTACTTGGAGTCATTCATGACATATTTAAGTCAATGCCTCACAATGGGACCAAATGTTGATGACTTCGTCCAGGTGGATAAGAACGGGTTGTTAGACTGTTCAAGATAGGTGTTCCACCACGTTAACGCAGTACCTGTGAAGGTATGCGTAGCGTACTTAACTTTGTCCTCTTCAGTACACTTACTTATGGAAAACACATATTCGACTTTCTCGGTCCACCGTTTCATTCCAATTGGTCCTTCGGTTCCATCAAATTCCAAAGGTTTGCAGGCAGTGAATTCTTTGTAGCAGCATCCTACACGATTTCTTGTGGAATTAGTTCCACTGCTAGATCCAGAGTTGTTGTTATATTGCATCGCAGCCTGTACTGCGGCTATGTTTGCTGCAAGGAAAACACGGAAGTCTTCCTCGCTCATGTTCAAATTCTGACGAGTCGTCGGTGCCATTTCCTTCAAAAATAGCCCAAAAAAATTAAGTTAATCATATCGAATTTTAAGAGTAGTCAATAGTATTTCGTAGCATAGTATGAACTCATTTATAAAAGCTTTTTCTTCATATTAGCGTTTTATAGTTTTAATTCGGGTAGTACCTACCCATTAAGTTCATACTTAGTAGCTAATATACAATTCAACTACTACAATTCTATATGAAAAAACTGATTATAATAAAATTTCGCGTTCAAATTTTATACAATATTTTACAAACTTACAATACCGCTATTATACATATAGGATGAAATATAGCATATAATAACTTTGCTACTCGGCAGCTATAAAGGCAATTCTGGTTTTGCTAGTATTATTTCCCATCCTTGATCTTGTGGAAAATAAACGTTGTGACCGTTGGCTAGGCAGTATGTTGTAATGTCGTCAAAAGGATGAGGGTTTCGTAATGCCCAACAGCCCCGTAATAATCTAAAAACCTTGTTTCTCACCCCAACTACTGATTCCGTCACTTGTGGGAATGTTTCATTTAATAGTTGTAACCCGATGTTCTTTTTCTCACTTTAGTGAGAAGCGAACATCACTAACCCGTAAGCATAACATGCTTCTTTATGTTGCATGCTAGAAGCTCTTTCTAATTCATGAAATCCTATGTTGGAATATGTTGAGTCAAAATAGGTTCTTAACCCGTAGCGTAAAATTGCATTTGAGTTCCCCGCATTTAACGCTTTAAAGAAAACACGGCGTAACTTACAGTCTCCCCAATGTGATATACCCCACCTATCAAAGGAAAGCCTTTTATAAACTAAGACATTTCTGGAAAGTCTTTCAAATGTTTGACAAGTTAATTTCGCCATAACTAAATGTGCTGATGAATTCTGACCGACTCTAAACAAGATTTCCTCAATCATATCCTCTGGTAGGTCTTCTAAAATATTCGGTTGTCTACCCTTAACGTCCATTTTGTTTTTATACTGTAAAATAGACAAGGATTAGATTCGTAAAAGATAATTAACCAACAATACAAGCAATTTTTACATAGAACAAAAAAAATACAAGCACACTACAATACATATAATACACAACATGATTACAACCCTCTAATCTGAATCACTGGTTTCTTCTTCTTCAAACTTGGTTCGTTTTCCTAATTTTCTAGGGATATATGATGTTCTTCTAATACAAGCAGTCGTTTTCCACAATGGTTTAGAAAAACCTGGTGGTTTAGAGGTTCCCGGGTTATTGTTACATTTTAGGAAATACGAATGTTGCCGATACATATAAAGTTCATCGGGGTTGGAATCAGGTTTCTCTATTTTTATACCTTTTTTCTTATTATTTTCTTTTGCTTTGTTAAATTGGGTCGAGGTAATTTCTATAACATCATCGGAATCCTCATCGGGATCCGATTCATCAGAAAATTAGTAATCTTCCCAATATTTTGCTTCCTCGGCGGAAACACCATTGACCATTTTTAACTTTGATCCGTTGATTGAGGATTTTCTTTTATTTAATCGATTTACTGTAGGTATCAATATTTCTTCCTCTGAAACCTCTTCTTCTTCCGGTTCCTCCTCTTCCGGTTCCTCCTCTTCCGGTTCCTCGTCTTCCGGTTCCTCCTCTTCCGGTTCCTCCTCTTACGGTTCCTCTTCGGGAATTTGTGAATCTTTCCAAAGTATATTCGACTCTTCATTATTATTACGAGAGTCGATGGGATTTGTACTAGAGGTAGACATCTATCACACAATATCAAACATGTTAAGAGATTAATATATCACATAATATTTACATGTTAATAATATATAGTTTCCAACAAAAAATGTTAAGCAATCGTTTTTGAAGAAAAACACGGTCGAAGTCCAGACTCACTAATGCATCCTGATAGTGCTCTAAATGAACATATATTTAGGCACAATATCCTTCCAATATGTAAAGCTTTTAGTTGCAATTGTTCTATTTTTATGTAATATTCGTTTAAATAAATAAGTACGAAGACAAAAGAAGAAAACGACGATTTGAAGATGCAAACGACCAAAAAGCTAAAAAGTACAAAGTACAATCTAAGTGGTTCAATTTATTGATGAGAAACGTCTCAAAATTACAAAAGTACAAGTCGCGGAACATAAAGTACAAGATATTAAATCATACGAAAGGACGTTCAAAAATCCGGAACCGGGACATGAACCAACTACCAACGCGCGACGCAACGGAGAAAAAATTACAAGTCAACAATGCACAAGAATATAATATAATATATAATTAATTATATAAAATTATATATATTATATTATATATTAAATAAATACGCGCAGCCCACGCTTAAAACTCAATGTGAGCTGGAACAGTTGGCCATGCGATCGCATGGCAAGAAGGCACAAAACTCATGCACTCGCATGAGTTACTGTAGCAGGCCAAGTTCTATAAAAAGTTAGTTTTTTGGACGAGTTATAGACAACATAATTCAATCTCTCACTCTCAAATATATATTTATATTTATATTTTAATTATAATTTTAATATTAAAGTTTAATAATAATAAGGTTATAGTGGCGAATGTTGTAAGTGTGTAAGTCGAAATTTTGTCCGTGTAACGCTACGCTATTATTAATCATTGTAAGTTATGTTCAACCTTTTTAAATTAATGTCTCGTAGCTAAGTTATTATTATGCTTATTTAAATCGAAGTAATCGTGATGTTGGGCTAAATATTAAAGACGGAGTTATTGGGCTTTGGACCATAATTGGAGTTTGGACAAAAGACCGACACTTGTGAAAATTGGACTATAGACTATTAATGGGCTTTATATTTGTTTAACTGAATGATAGTTCGTTAATTTAATATAGAGATTTACAATTTGACGTATCTATAAATAACCATATACACTCAATCGGACACGATGGGAGGGATATTTATAAATACTAATAATCGTTCATTTAACCGGACACGGGAATGGATTAATAGTCAATGGACTCATTAAAACAGGGGTGAATTATGTACAAGGACACTTGGCGTAATTGTTAACAAAGTATTAAAATCTTGGGTTACACGCAGTCGATATCCTGGTGTAATTATTAAACAAAGTATTAAGACCTTGTTACAGTTTAAGTCCCCAATTAGTTGGAATATTTGACTTCGGGTATAAGGATAATTTGACGAGGACACTCGCACTTTATATTTATGACTGATGGACTGTTATGGACAAAAACCAGATGGACATATCAAATAATCCAGGACAAAGGACAATTAACCCATGGTAATAAATTAAAATCAACACGTCAAACATCATGATTACGGAAGTTTAAATAAGCATAATTCCTTTATTTTATATCTTATCGAACTTTTAATTATCGTACTTTTTAATTATCGCAATTTTATTTATCGTCATTTTATTTATCGCACTTTAAATTATCGCACTTTAATTATCGTTATTTACTCTACGCTTTAAATTAATTTATTTTTATTTTTATTATTTTACATTAGGTTTTAATTGTGACTTAAGTTTTAAAATCGACAAACCGGTCATTAAACGGTAAAAACCCCCTTTTATAATAATAGTAATAATACGACTTACATATATATATATATATATATATATATATATATATATATATATATATATATATATATATATATATATATATATATATATCTTTATACTAATATAGTTTTAAAAAATATAGCGTTAAACTTGGCTAGTTCCCTGTAGACGAATCGGACTTACTAAAAACTACACTACTGTACGATTAGGTACACTGCCTATAAGTGTTGTAGCAAGGTTTAGGTATATCCACTCTATAAATAAATAAATAAATAAATAAATAAATAAATAACTTGTGTAAAATTGTATCGTATTTAATAGTATTTCGCAATAAAAATATAACTATTTTGTATACACCTCGCATAACATCAAGTTTTTGGCGCCACTGCCGGGGACCCGGCGAAATGCTATATTTTTACGCTATATTTCTTATATCTAATTTTGTAAAAATATTTTGTATTTATATAAAAACATAAAAAAAATAATAATAATAATAATAAGTAACTGGGCCGAGCCTGTTAAAAGCCCAAAATCATTTCTGAAAACTTGGCCCATGCGATCGCATGGTAGGAAGCTTAAAAAGTCATGCGATCGCATGACTGATCTGACAGTCTGATCCTCGGACATTAATTACGTTGTAGGGTTTTTAATTTTTATTATTATTTCTTTAGGGTTTAATTTATTAATTAGTTTTTTAATTTAGTTTTAATATATATTTTGTAATATTAAGTTTTAATATTGTTATTAAATATATAGATAAAATAATGATATAAAACTAATATTTTTATAAAAATAGGTAATTTTATCATTTTATAAATTGTATTATTTTTATCGTTCATTTCGTAATTTATATTTTTATCATACGTAATTAGTTTTAAACTTAGTTTTTGCCGTAGTTAATTTATATTTCTAGATTTTTAGGCTTTGCCGTAAAATCCCTTAAGTACTTTTTCTTTAGACTAAGATTTAGGTTCTTTAGAATTTTACGACGTCGCTTATCGCTTAAATATTTAATAGATTTTAGTGCCTATTTAAGTTATTACCGTTTTGGATATAGAATTCATTTTAAGTTTTAATACCTTTAGACGCAAGTTTTAATATTTAGTTTTTAGACTTTTAAGTCTCGATGCTCTACTTTCTTTTTATTATTTTTTGACTTTTTATTTTTCGACGCATTCTTTTTCTTTCTTATTTCTCGACGCTCTAGTTTTTAGGACATAGATTTTATCTTCAAAATTTCGATGAAAAATTATTTTAAGCGGTTAAGTTGATAGACATCCAAAATTTTCTGGTTCGTAGTAATAGTTGGATTTGTTAGTGGCGAGTTGTGGGCTTCCGATTTAAAGGGTCCTGGCTACCTGCTACATCTATTGGCTATTCGAAACGTGGGCAAAATCAGAAAAGTATATTAATTTGATAGCTTATATAATTTTTATCTTTCATACCTAATAGGATATTCAGTGAATGCACCGAGCAAAACGTTCACCACCTTTCATACGTTCACCACCTGTAACTCGATCAAGACATCTAGCCAATATTATCTTCGTTGATTTTTCTTTATAATCATCATCTAGTCAAACAAGTACTCTAACTCAAAATCCCGATAATCCATTTTTTGAACCCAACTTCAAAATTGAAAACCCGGGGGATATTCAAGGACAATTCCAAGATCCAGAACTGTAGTGACCCGAACTTTTCAATGTTTATATATATATTAAATGAAATTGTTATTTACATGATTAAGTGTTTCCAACATGTTAAGCAATCAAACTTGTTAAGACTTGATTAATTGAAATAGGTTTCATATAGACAATTGACCACCCAAGTTGACCGGTGATTCACGAACGTTAAAACTTGTACAAGCTATACGATGACATATATATGGTTATATATATAGTTAACATGATTTTATTATAAGTATGTATCTCATTAGGTATTTTAACAATGAGTTATATACATAAAAATGAGACTATTAATTTAAGAAACTCGAAAACGATATATATAACGATTATCGTTATAACAACGTCTTACTAGGTACATATGAATCATATTAAGATATTGATACACTTGGTTAATTATGTTAAATGATAAGTAAATATATTATTAAGTGTATTAACAATGAAATACATATGTAAAAATAAGACTACTAATTTAATGATTTCGAAACGAGACATATATGTAACGATTATCGTTGTAACGACATTTAACTGTATATATATCATACTAAGATATATTATATATAATAATATCATGATAATATAACAATTTAACATCTCATTTGTTATAATAAACAATGGGTTAACAACATTCAACAAGATCGTTCACCTAAAGGTTTCAAAACAACATTTACATGTAACTACTAACGATGACTTAACGACTCAGTTAAAATGTATATACATGTAGTGTTTTAATATGTATTCATACACTTTTGAAAGACTTCAAGACACTTATCAAAATACTTCTACTTAACAAAAATGCTTACAATTACATCCTCGTTCAGTTTTATCAACAATTCTACTCGTATGCACCCGTATTCGTACTCGTACAATACACAGCTTTTAGATGTATGTAATATTGGTATATACACTCCAATGATCAGCTCTTAGCAGCCCATGTGAGTCACCTAACACATGTGGGAACCATCATTTGGCAACTAGCAGGAAATATCTCATAAAATTACAAAAATATGAGTAATCATTCATGACTTATTTACATGAAAACAAAATTACATGTCCTTTATATCTAATCCATACATCAATGACCAAAAACACCTACAAACACTTTCATTCTTCAATTTTCTTCATCTAATTGATCTCTCTCAAGTTCTATCTTCAAGTTCTAAGTGTTCTTCATAAATTCCAAAAGTTCTAGTTTCATAAAATCAAGAATACTTCCAAGATTGCAAGTTTACTTCCAAGTTTTCTAAATCCATTCCAAGTAATCATTCAAGATCAAGAAACCTTTGTTACTTACAGTAGGTTATCTTTCTAATACAAGGTAATAATCATATTCAAACTTTAATTCAATTTCTATAACTATAACAATCTTATTTCGAGTGGAAATCTTACTTGAAATTGTTTTCGTGTCATGATTCTGCTTCAAGAACTTTAAAGCCATCCAAGGAACTTGAGGTAGTAATGATGTTCATAACATCATTCGATTCATACATATAAAGCTATCTTATTCGAAGGTTTAAACTTGTAATCACTAGAACATAGTTTAGTTAATTCTAAACTTGTTCGTAAATAAAAGTTAATCCTTCTAACTTGACTTTTAAAATCAACTAAATACATGTTCTATATCTATATGATATGCTAACTTAATGATTTAAAACCTGGAAACACGAAAAACACCGTAAAACCGGATTTACGCCGTCGTAGTAACACCGCGGGCTGCTTTGGGTTAGTTAATTAAAAACTATGATAAACTTTGATTTAAAAGTTGTTATTCTGGGAAAATGATTTTTATTATGAACATGAAACTATATCCAAAAATTATGGTTAAACTCAAAGTGGAAGTATGTTTTCTAAAATGGTCATCTAGACGTCGTTCTTTCGACTGAAATGACTACCTTTACAAAAATGACTTGTAACTTATTTTTATGACTATATACCCATACTTTTTCTATTTAGATTCATAAAATAGAGTTCAATATGAAACCATATCAATTTGATTCACTCAAAACGGATTTAAAATGAAGAAGTTATGGGTAAAACAAGATTGGATAATTTTTCTCATTTTAGCTACGTGAAAATTGGTAACAAATCTATTCCAACCATAACTTAATCAACTTGTATTGTATATTATGTAATCTTGAGATACCATAGACATGTATACAATGTTTCGACCTATCATGTCGACACATCTATATATATTTCGGAACAACCATAGACACTCTATATGTGAATGTTGGAGTTAGCTATACAGGGTTGAGGTTGATTCCAAAATATATATAGTTTGAGTTATGATCAATACTGAGATACGTATACATTGGGTCGTGGATTGATTCAAGATAATATTTATCGATTTATTTCTGTACATCTAACTATGGACAACTAGTTGTACGTTACTAACGAGGACAGCTGACTTAATAAACTTAAAACATCAAAATATATTAAAAGTGTTGTAAATATATTTTGAACCTACTTTGATATATATGTATATATTGTTATAGGTTCGTGAATCAACCAGTGGCCAAGTCTTACTTCCCGACGAAGTAAAAATCTGTGAAAGTGAGTTATAGTCCCACTTTTAAAATCTAATATTTTTGGGATGAGAATACATGCAGGTTTTATAAATGATTTACAAAATAGACACAAGTACGTGAAACTACATTCTATGGTTGAATTATCGAAATTGAAAATGCCCCTTTTTATTAAGTTTGGTAATCTAAGAATTAGGGAACAGACACCCTAATTGACGCGAATCCTAAAGATAGATCTATTGGGCCTAACAAACCCCATCCAAAGTACCGGATGCTTTAGTACTTCGAAATTTATATCATATCCGAAGGGTGTCCCGGAATGATGGGGATATTCTTATATATGCATCTTGTTAATGTCGGTTACCAGGTGTTCACCATATGAATGATTTTTATCTCTATGTATGGGATGTGTATTGAAATATGAAATCTTGTGGTCTATTGTTACGATTTGATATATATAGGTTAAACCTATAACTCACCAACATTTTTGTTGACGTTTAAAGCATGTTTATTCTCAGGTGAATATTAAGAGCTTCCGCAGTTGCATACTAAAATAAGGACAAGATTTGGAGTCCATGTTTGTATGATATTGTGTAAAAACTGCATTCAAGAAACTGATTTCGATGTAACATATTTGTATTGTAAACCATTATGTAATGGTCGTGTGTAAACAGGATATTTTAGATTATCATTATTTGATAATCTAAGTAAAGCTTTTTAAACCTTTATTTATGAAATAAAGGTTATGGTTTATTTTAAAAATGAATGCAGTCTTTGAAAAACGTCTCATATAGAGGTCAAAACCTCGCAACGAAATCAATTAATATGGAACGTTTTTAATCAATAAGAACGGGACATTTCAGTTGGTATCCGAGCGTTGGTCTTAGATAACCAGAAATTTGCATTAGTGTGTCTTATCGAGTTTGTTAGAATGCATTAGTGAGTCTGGACTTCGACCGTGTTTTCTTTAAAAATGATTGCTTAACATTTTTGTTGGAAACTATATATTATTAACATGTATATATTATGTGATATATTAATCTCTTAACATGTTTGATATTGTGTGATAGATGTCTACCTCTAGCACAAATCCCATTGACTCACCTAATAATAACGAAGACTCGAATATATATTGGACTGATTCACAAGCTCCCGAAGAAGAACCGGAAGAAGAATCAGAACCGGAAGAAGAATCAGAACCGGAAGAGGAGGAACCGGAGGAGGAAATAGAACCGGTGGGGGAAATAATAAAACGGTTAAGTAAAAGAAAATCCTCAACCAACCGACCAAGGTTAATTATGGTCAATGGTGTTTCCGCCAAGGAAGCAAAATATTGGGAGGATTACCAATTCTCCGATGAATCGGATTCCGACGAGAATTCCGATGATGTTATAGAAATTACCCCAACTGAATTTAAAAAGGTAAAAGAAAATAATAAGGGAAAGGGCATAAAAATAGAGAAATCTAATTCCAACCCCGATGAACTTTATATGTATCGTCAACCCCCGAAGCCCTTAAGTTGTAACAATAACCCGGGAACCTCTAAACCACCAGGTTTTTCTAAACCGTTGTGGAAAACGACAGCTCGTATTAGGGGAACATCATATATCCCTAGAAACTTGGCAAAACGAACCAAAACCGAAGAAGAATAAACGAGCGAGTCGGAATAAGATAGTTGTATTCGTGTGGTGTAATATATGTAATATAGTGTGCTTATGCTTTATGATATATGTAAAAATTGCTTGTATTAATAAGTATTTTTTTTATGAATCTAACTCTTGTCTATTTTACAGTATAAAAATACAAAATGGATAGACAACCCAATATTTTAAGAGACCTACCCGGAGACATGATTGATGAAATCTTGTCTAGAGTCGGTCAGAATTCTTCGGCACAACTATTTACGGTGAAATCAGTTTGTAAGACATTCGAAGAACGTTCCAAGAATGTCTTGGTTTATAAGAGACTTTCGTTTGAAAGATGGGGGATATCACATTGGGAAACCCATAAGTTACGATGTGTTTTCTTTGACGCATATATTGCGGGGAACCCAAATGCTATTTTACGCAACGGGTTAAGAAATTATTTTGACTCAATGTATCCAAATATAGGACTTCATGATTTAGAAAAAGCGGCTAACATGCAACATAAAGAAGCATGCTATGCTTACAGGTTAGTAATGTTCTCTTCTCACCAAAGTGAGAAAAAGAACATCGGGCTACAACTATTAAACAAAACATTCCCACAAGTGACGGAGTCGGTAATTGGGGTAAGAAATGAGGTTTTTAGGTTATTACGAGACTGTTGGTAATTACGTAACCCTCGTCCCTTTGACAACGTTACAACACGCTGTCTTATCAATGGCCATAACGGTTATGTTCCACAAGACCAAGGATGGGAAGTAGTCCTAGTAAAACCAGAATGCATGATTGTTTCTGGACGTATGAATTACGTGTCTTTATTGCCTTTGCTGAACGACTTGTGTACTAGCTAGAATTATATTCACAACTATCTTGTATCAAAGTTATTGTGTGCTATATTTCATGCTTTATGTAAAATAAGCGGTATTGTAAGTTTGTAAAATATTGTATAAAAGTTTGAACGCGAAATATTATTATAATCAGTTTTTCATATAGAATTGTAGTAATTGAATTGTATATTAGCTACTAAGTATGAACTTAACGGGTAGGTACTACCCGAATTTAAACTTATAAAACGCTAATATGAAGAAAAAGCTTTTATAAATGAGTTCATATTATGCTACGAAATACTATTAACTACTCTTAATATTCTGTATGATTAACTTGTTCCATTTGACTATTTTGAAGGAAATGGCACCGACTACTCGACACACCGTGAATATGAATGAAGAGGAATTCCGTACTTTTCTAGCTTCAAACATAGCCGCAGTACAGGCTGCGCTACATACCAACAATAACCTTGGATCTAGCAGTACAGGAAATCGTGTAGGATGCACCTACAAAGAATTCACTGCCTGCAAACCTTTGGAATTTGATGGAACCGAAGGACCGATCGGATTGAAACGGTGGACCGAGAAGGTCGAATCGGTGTTTGCCATAAGTAAGTGTACTGAAGAGGACAAAGTGAAGTACGCTACGCATACCTTCACAGGTTCTGCGTTAACATGGTGGAATACCTATCTAGAGCAAGTGGGACAAGATGATGCGTACGCACTACCGTGGTCAGCATTCAAGCACTTGATGAACGAGAAGTACCGTCCCAGAACCGAGGTCAATAAGCTCAAGACAGAACTTAGAGGGCTACGAACCCAAGGATTTGATATTACCACGTACGAAAGACGATTCACAGAATTGTGCCTATTGTGTCCGGGAGCGTTCGAAGATGAGGAAGAGAAGATCGACGCGTTTGTGAAAGGATTACCGGAAAGAATCCAAGAAGATATAAGTTCACACGAGCCCGCCTCCATACAACAGGCATGTAGAATGGCTCACAAACTAGTGAACCAGATTGAGGAAAGAATTAAAGAACAGACGGCTGAAGAGGCCAACGTGAAGCAAGTCAAAAGAAAGTGGGAGGAAAACGGTGATAAGAATCACCAATACAACAACAACAGCAATTACAATAATAATCCAACAATTATCCCAACAATCGCAACATCAATTGCAACTACAACAAACGGCCCAACAACAACAACAACAACAACAACAACAACAACAACAACAACAACAACAACAACAACAACAACAACAACAACAACAACAACAACAACAACAACAACAACAACAACAACAACAACAACAGCAACTACAACAATCATCTCAACAACAATAACAACCGCAACAACAACAACAATCAGAAGCAGCTATGCCAAAGGTGTGAAAAGTATCACTCGGGGTTCTGCACCAAATTTTGCAACAAGTGTAAAAGAAATGGTCATAGCGCGGCGAAGTGTGAGGTCTACGGACCAGGGGTTAACAGAACGAAAGGAACAAATGGTATTGGAACGAGTAATGGCGGAGCAAGTAGTGTCGGAGCAAGTTATGCCAATGTAGTTTGTTATAAATGTGGAAAACCGGGCCACATTATTAGAAATTGCCCGAACCAGGAGAACACGAATGGACAAGGCCGCGGAAGAGTTTTCAATATTAATGCGGCAGAGGCACAGGAAGACCCGGAGCTTGTTACGGGTACGTTTCTTATTGACAATAAATCTGCTTACGTTTTATTTGATTCGGGTGTGGATAGAAGCTATATGAGTAGAGATTTTTGTGCTAAATTAAGTTGTCCATTGACGCCGTTGGATAGTAAATTTTTACTCGAATTAGCAAACGGTAAATTAATTTCAGAAGATAATATATGCCGGAATCGAGAAATTAAACTGGGTAGCGAAATATTTAAGATTGATTTGATACCAGTAGAGTTAGGGAGTTTTGATGTAATAGTTGGCATAGACTGGCTGAAGAAGGTAAAAGCAGAGATCGTATGTTATAAAAATTCAATTCGCATTGTACGAGAAGAAGGAGAACCCTTAATGGTGTTCGGAGAAAAGGGCAACATGAAGCTACATCTTATTAGTAATTTAAAGGCACAAAAACTAATAAGAAAAGGTTGCTATGCTGTTCTAGCACACGTCGAGAAAGTACAAACTGAAAAAAAGAGCATCAATGATGTTCCCGTCGCAAAAGAATTTCCCGATGTATTTCCGAAAGAATTACCGGGACTACCTCCACATCGATCTGTTGAATTTCAAATAGATCTTGTACTAGGAGCTGCACCAATAGCTCGTGCTCCTTATAGACTCGCACCCAGCGAGATGAAAGAACTGCAAAGCCAACTGTAAGAACTATTAGAACGTGGTTTCATTCGACCAAGCACATCACCATGGGGAGCTCCTGTTTTGTTTGTCAAGAAGAAGGATGGTACATTTAGGTTGTGTATTGACTACAGAGAGTTGAACAAACTTACCATCAAAAACCGTTATCCACTGCCGAGAATTGACGACTTATTTGATCAACTACAAGGCTCGTCGGTTTATTCGAAGATCGATTTACGTTCTGGATATCATCAAATGCGAGTAAAGGAGGATGATATTCCAAAAACTGCTTTTAGGACGCGTTATGGTCATTACGAGTTTATGGTTATGCCGTTTGGATTGACTAACGCACCAACTGTGTTCATGGACCTTATGAACCGAGTGTGTGGGCCATATCTTGACAAGTTTGTCATTGTTTTCATCGATGACATACTTATTTACTCAAAGAATGATCAAGAGCACAAAGAACATTTGAGAAAAGTGCTAGAAGTATTGAGGAAAAAAAAACTGTACGCTAAGTTTTCAAAGTGTGCATTTTGGTTGGAAGAAGTTCAATTCCTCGGTCACATAGTGAACAAAGAAGGTATCCAGGTGGACCCGGCAAAGATAGAAACCGTTGAAAAGTGGGAAACCCCAAAAACTCCGAAGCATATACGTCAATTTTTAGGATTGGCTGGTTACTACAGAAGATTCATCCAAGATTTCTCCAAAATAGCAAAACCCTTGACTGCATTAACGCATAAAGGGAAGAAATTTGAATGGAAGGATGAACAAGAGAAGGCGTTTCAATTATTGAAGAAAAAGCTAACTACGGTACCTATATTGTCATTGCCTGAAGGGAATGATGATTTTGTGATTTATTGTGACGCATCAAAGCAAGGTCTCGGTTGTGTATTAATGCAACGGACGAAGGTGATTGCTTATGCATTTAGACAATTGAAGATTCAAGAGCAAAATTATACGACGCATGATTTGGAATTAAGCGCGGTTGTTTTTGCATTAAAGACTTGGAGGCACTACTTATATGGGGTCGAAAGTATTATATATACCGACCACAAAAGTCTTCAACATATATTTAATCAGAAACAACTGAATATGAGGCAGCGTAGGTGGATTGAATTGTTGAATGATTACGACTTTGAGATTCGTTACCACCCGAGGAAGGCAAATGTGGTAGCCGACGCCTTGAGCAGAAAGGACAGAGAACCCATTCGAGTAAAATCTATGAATATAATGATTCACACTAACCTTAATACTCAAATAAAGGAGGCGCAACAAGGAGTTTTAAAAGAGGGAAATTTAAAGGATGAAATACCCAAAGGATCGGAGAAGCATCTTAATATTCGGGAAGACGGACCCCGGTATAGGGCTGAAAGAATTTGGGTACCAAAATTTGGAGATATGAGAGAAATGGTACTTAGAGAAGCTCATAAAACTAGATACTCAATACATCCTGGAACGGGGAAGATGTACAAGGATCTTAAGAAACATTTTTGGTGGCCAGGTATGAAAGCCGATATTGCTAAATATGTAGGAGAATGTTTGACGTGTTATAAGGTCAAAGTTGAACATCAGAAACCATCAGGTCTACTACAACAACCTGAAATCCCGGAATGGAAATGGGAAAACATTACCATGGATTTCATTACTAAATTGCCAAGGACTGCAAGTGGTTATGATACTATTTGGGTAATAGTTGATCGTCTCACCAAGTCAGCACACTTCCTGCCAATAAGAGAAGATGACAAGATGGAGAAGTTAGCACGACTGTATTTGAAGGAAGTCATCTCCAGACATGGAATACCAATCTCTATTATCTCTGATAGGGATGGCAGATTTATTTCAAGATTCTGGCAGACATTACAGCAAGCATTGGGAACTCGTCTAGACATGAGTACTGCCTATCATCCACAAACTGATGGGCAGAGCGAAAGGACGATACAAACGCTTGAAGACATGCTACGAGCTTGTGTTATTGATTTCGGAAACAGTTGAGATCGACATCTACCGTTAGCAGAATTTTCCTACAACAACAGCTACCATTCAAGCATTGAGATGGCGCCGTTTGAAGCACTTTATGGTAGAAAGTGCAGGTCTCCGATTTGTTGGAGTGAAGTGGGGGATAGACAGATTATGGGTCCGAAGATAATACAAGAAACTACAGAGAAAATCATCCAAATTCAACAAAGATTGAAAACCGCCCAGAGTCGACAAAAGAGCTACGCGGACAGTAAAAGAAAAGATATAGAGTTTGAAATTGGAGAAATGGTCATGCTTAAGGTTTCACCTTGGAAAGGCGTTGTTCGATTTGGTAAACGGGGGAAACTAAATCCAAGGTACATTGGACCATTCAAGATTATAGATCGTGTCGGACCAGTAGCTTACCAACTGGAGCTACCTCAACAACTCGCGGCTGTACATAACACTTTCCACGTCTCAAATTTGAAGAAATGTTTTGCTAAAGAAGATCTCACTATTCCGTTGGACGAAATCCAAGTCAATGAAAAACTTCAATTCATTGAAGAACCCGTCGAAATAATGGATCGTGAGGTTAAGAGACTTAAACAAAACAAGATAATGATTGTTAAGGTTCAATGGAATGCTCGTAGAGGACCCGAGTTCACCTGGGAGCGTGAAGATCAGATGAAGAAGAAATACCCGCATTTATTTCCAGAAGATACGTCAACACCTCCAACTGCTTAAAATTTCGGGACGAAATTTATTTAACGGGTAGGTACTGTAGTGACCCGAACTTTTTCATGTTTATATATATATTAAATGAAATTTTTATTTACATGATTAAGTGTTTCCAACATGTTAAGCAATCAAACTTGTTAAGACTTGATTAATTGAAATAGGTTTCATATAGACAATTGACCACCCAAGTTGACCGGTGATTCACGAACATTAAAACTTGTAAAAACTATACGATGACATATATATTGAAATGTCCCGTTCTTATTGATTAAAAATGTTCCATATTAATTGATTTCGTTGCGAGGTTTTGACCTCTATATGCGACGTTTTTCAAAGACTGCATTCATTTTTAAAACAAACCATAACCTTTATTTCATAAATAAAGGTTTAAAAAGCTTTACGTAGATTATCAAAAAATGATAATCTAAAATATCCTGTTTACACACGACCATTATATAATGGTTTACAATACAAATACGTTACATCAAAATCAGTTTCTTGAATGCAGTTTTTACACAATATCATACAAACATGGACTCCAAATCTTGTCCTTATTTTAGTCTGCAACAGCGGAATCTCTTAGTATTCACCTGAGAATAAACATGCTTTAAACGTCAACAAAAATGTTGGTGAGTTATAGGTTTAACCTATATATATCAAATCGTAACAATAGACCACAAGATTTCATATTTCAATACACATCCCATACATAGAGATAAAAATCATTCATATGGTGAACACCTGGTAACCGACATTAACAAGATGCATATATAAGAATATCCCCATCATTCGGGAACACCCTTCGGATATGATATAAATTTCAAAGTACTAAAGCATCCGGTACTTTGGATGGGATTTGTTAGGCCCAATAGATCTATCTTTAGGATTCGCGTCAATTAGGGTGTCTGTTCCCTAATTCTTAGATTACCAGACTTAATAAAAAGGGGCATATTCAATTTCGATAATTCAACCATAGAATGTAGTTTCACGTACTTGTGTCTATTTTGTAAATCATTTATAAAACCTGCATGTATTCTCATCCCAAAAATATTAGATTTTAAAAGTGGGACTATAACTCACTTTCACAGATTTTTACTTCGTCGGGAAGTAAGACTTGGCCACTGGTTGATTCACGAACCTATAACAATATATACATATATATCAAAGTATGTTCAAAATATATTTACAACACTTTTAATATATTTTGATGTTTTAAGTTTATTAAGTCGGTTGTCCTCGTTAGTAACCTACAACTAGTTGTCCACAGTTAGATGTACAGAAATAAATCGATAAATATTATCTTAAATCAATCCACGACCCAGTGTATACGTATCTCAGTATTGATCACAACTCAAACTATATATATTTTTGAATCAACCTCAACCCTGTATAGCTAACTCCAACATTCACATATAGAGTGTCTATGGTTGTTCCGAAATATATATAGATGTGTCGACATGATAGGTCGAAACATTGTATACGTGTCTATGGTATCTCAAGATTACATAATATACAATACAAGTTGATTAAGTTATGGTTGGAATAGATTTGTTACCAATTTTCACGTAGCTAAAATGAGAAAAATTATCCAATCTTGTTTTACCCATAACTTCTTCATTTTAAATCCGTTTTGAGTGAATAAAATTGCTATGGTTTCATATTGAACTCTATTTTATGAATCTAAACAGAAAAAGTATAGGTTTATAGTCGGAAAAATAAGTTACAAGTCGTTTTTGTAAAGGTAGTCATTTCAGTCGAAAGAACGACGTCTAGATGACCATTTTAGAAAACATACTTCCACTTTGAGTTTAACCATAATTTTTGGATATAGTTTCATGTTCATAATAAAAATCATTTTCCCAGAATCACAACTTTTAAATCAAAGTTTATCGTAGTTTTTAATTAACTAACCCAAAACAGCCCGCGGTGTTACTAAGACGGCGTAAATCCGGTTCTACGGTGTTTTTTGTGTTTCCAGGTTTTAAATCATTAAGTTAGCATATCATATAGATATAGAACATGTGTTTAGTTGATTTTAAAAGTCAAGTTAGAAGGATTAACTTTTATTTGCGAACAAGTTTAGAATTAACTAAACTATGTTCTAGTAATTACAAGTTTAAACCTTCGAATAAGATAGCTTTATATGTATGAATCGAATGATGTTATGAACATCATTACTACCTCAAGTTCCTTGGATAAACCTACTGGAAATGAAAAAAATAGATCTAGCTTCAAAGAATCCTTGGATGGCTTGAAAGTTCTTGAAGCAGAATCATGACACGAAAACAATTTCAAGTAAGATTTCCACTCGAAATAAGATTGTTATAGTTATAGAAATTGAATTAAAGTTTAAATATGATTATTACCTTGTATTAGAAAGATAACCTACTGTAAGTAACAAATGTTTCTTGATCTTGGATGATTACTTGGAATGGATTTAGAAAACCTTGGAAGTAAACTTGCAATCTTGGAAGAATTCTTGATTTTATGAAACTAGAACTTTTAGAATTTATGAAGAACACTTAGAACTTGAAGATAGAACTTGAGAGAGATCAATTAGATGAAGAAAATTGAAGAATGAAAGTGTTTGTAGGTGTTTTTGGTCGTTGGTGTATGGATTAGATATAAAGGATATGTAATTTTGTTTTCATGTAAATAAGTCATGAATGATTACTCATATTTTTGTAATTTTATGAGATATTTCATGCTAGTTGCCAAATGATGGTTCCCACATGTGTTAGGTGACTCACATGGGCTGCTAAGAGCTGATCATTGGAGTGTATATACCAATAGTACATACATCTAAAAGCTGTGTATTGTACGAGTACGAATACGGGTGCATACGAGTATAATTGTTGATGAAACTGAACGAGGATGTAATTGTAAGCATTTTTGTTAAGTAGAAGTATTTTGATAAGTGTCTTGAAGTCTTTAAAAAGTGTATGAATACATATTAAAACACTACATGTATATTCATTTTAACTGAGTCGTTAAGTCATCGTTAGTCGTTACATGTAAATGTTGTTTTGAAACCTTTAGGTTAACGATCTTGTTGAATGTTGTTAACCCATTGTTTATTATAACAAATGAGATGTTAAATTGTTATATTATCATGATATTATGATATATAATATATCTTAGTATGATATATATACAGTTAAATGTCGTTACAACGATAATCGTTACATATATGTCTCGTTTCGAAATCATTAAGTTAGTAGTCTTATTTTTACATATGTATTTCATTGTTAATACACTTAATAATATATTTACTTATCATTTAAGATAATTAACCAAGTGTATCAATATCTTAATATGATTCATATGTACCTAGTAAGACGTTGTTATAACGATAATCGTTATATATATCGTTTTCGAGTTTCTTAAATTAATAGTCTCATTTTTATGTATACAACTCATTGTTAAAATACCTAATGAGATACATACTTATAATAAAATAATGTTAACTATATATATAACCATATATATGTCATCGTATAGTTTTTACAAGTTTTAACGTTCGTGAATCACCAGTCAACTTGGGTGGTCAATTGTCTATATGAAACCTATTTCAATTAATCAAGTCTTAACAAGTTTGATTACTTAACATGTTGGAAACACTTAATCATGTAAATAACAATTTCATTTAATATATATATAAACATGGAAAAGTTTGGGTCACTACAGTACCTACCCGTTAAATAAATTTCGTCCCGAAATTTTAAGCAGTTGGAGGTGTTGACGTATCTTTTGGAAATAAATGCGGGTATTTCTTCTTCATCTGATCTTCATGCTCCCAGGTGAACTCGGGTCCTCTACGAGCATTCCATCGAACCTTAACAATCGGTATCTTGTTTTGTTTAAGTCTCTTAACCTCACGATCCATTATTTCAACGGGTTCTTCAATGAATTGAAGTTTTTCATTGATTTGGATTTCATCCAACGGAATAGTGAGATCTTCTTTAGCAAAACATTTCTTCAAATTTGAGACGTGGAAAGTGTTATGTACAGCCGCGAGTTATTGAGGTAGCTCCAGTTGGTAAGCTACTGGTCCGACACGATCTATAATCTTGAATGGTCCAATGTACATTGGATTTAGTTTCCCCCATTTACCAAATCGAACAACGCCTTTCCAAGGTGAAACCTTAAGCATGACCATTTCTCCAATTTCAAACTCTATATCTTTTCTTTTACTGTCCGCGTAGCTCTTTTGTCGACTCTGGGCGGTTTTCAATCTTTGTTGAATTTGGATGATTTTCTCGGTAGTTTCTTGTATTATCTCCGGACCCGTAATCTGTCTATCCCCCACTTCACTCCAACAAATCGGAGACCTGCACTTTCTACCATAAAGTGCTTCAAACGGCGCCATCTCAATGCTTGAATGGTAGCTGTTGTTGTAGGAAAATTCTGCTAACGGTAGATGTCGATCCCAACTGTTTCCAAAATCAATAACACAAGCTCGTAGCATGTCTTCAAGCGTTTGTATCGTCCTTTCGCTCTTCCCATCAGTTTGTGGATGATAGGCAGTACTCATGTCTAGACGAGTTCCCAATGCTTGCTGTAATGTCTGCTAGAATCTTGAAATAAATCTGCCATCCCTATCAGAGATAATAGAGATTGGTATTCCATGTCTGGAGACGACTTCCTTCAAATACAGTCGTGCTAACTTCTCCATCTTGTCATCTTCTCTTATTGGTAGGAAGTGTGCTGACTTGGTGAGATGATCAACTATTACCCAAATAGTATCATAACCACTTGCAGTCCTTGGCAATTTAGTAATGAAATCCATGGTAATGTTTTCCCATTTCCATTCCGGGATTTCAGGTTATTGTAGTAGACCTGATGGTTTCTGATGTTCATCTTTGACCTTAGAACACGTCAAACATTCTCCTACATATTTAGCAATATCGGTTTTCATACCTGGCCACCAAAAATGTTTCTTAAGATCCTTGTACATCTTCCCCGTTCCAGGATGTATTGAGTATCTGGTTTTATGAGCTTCTCTAAGTACCATTTCTCTCATATCTCCAAATTTTGGTACCCAAATTCTTTCAGCCCTATACCGGGTTCCGTCTTCCCGAATATTAAGATGCTTCTCCGATCCTTTGGGTATTTCATCCTTTAAATTTCCCTCTTTTAAAACTCCTTATTGCGCCTCCTTTATTTGAGTAGTAAGGTTAGTGTGAATCATTATATTCATAGATTTTACTCGAATGGGTTCTCTGTCCTTTCTGCTCAAGGCGTCGGCTACCACATTTGCCTTCCCCGAGTGGTAACGAATCTCAAAGTCGTAATCATTCAACAATTCAATCCACCTACGCTGCCTGATATTCAGTTGTTTCTGATTAAATATGTGTTGAAGACTTTTGTGGTCGGTATATATAATACTTTTGACCCCATATAAGTAGTGCTTCCAAGTCTTTAATGCAAAAACAACCGCGCCTAATTCCAAATCATGCGTCGTATAATTTTGCTCGTGAATCTTCAATTGTCTAGACGCATAAGCAATCACCTTCGTCCGTTGCATTAATACACAACCGAGACCTTGCTTTGATGCGTCACAATAAATCACAAAATCATCATTCCCTTCAGGCAATGACAATATAGGTGCCGTAGTTAGCTTTTTCTTCAATAATTGAAACGCCTTCTCTTGTTCATCCTTCCATTCAAATTTCTTCCCTTTATGCGTTAATGCAGTCAAGGGTTTTGCTATTTTGGAGAAATCTTGGATGAATCTTCTGTAGTAACCAGCCAATCCTAAAAATTGACGTATATGCTTCGGAGTTTTTGGGGTTTCCCACTTTTCAACGGTTTTGATCTTTGCCGAGTCCACCTGGATACCTTCTTTGTTCACTATGTGACCGAGGAATTGAACTTCTTCCAACCAAAATGCACACTTTGAAAACTTAGCGTACAGTTTTTCTTCCCTCAATACTTCTAGCACTTTTCTCAAATGTTCTTCGTGCTCTTGATCATTCTTTGAGTAAATAAGTATGTCATCGATGAAAACAATGACAAACTTGTCAAGATATGGCCCACACACTCGGTTCATAAGGTCCATGAACACAGCTGGTGCGTTAGTCAATCCAAACGGCATAACCATAAACTCGTAATGACCATAACGCGTCCTAAAAGCAGTTTTTGGAATATCATCCTCCTTTACTCACATTTGATGATGTCCTCAACACGGTTTAGATACTTATCAAATAGTACAAATATTCTACCAAGGTGTCGACGTTGCTACACAAAAAGATATCGACACAGCAGCTGGTGGTTCCATTATGAAGAAAACCGCAACCGAAGCTCACAAAATTATTGATAACACAGCCTCCCACTCACATGAGTGGCACCAGGAAAAAGATATTTTTCATTCATCTAAAGTGGCTAGAGCCGATTCTAGCCATGACTTTGATTCCGTTTCTGCAAAAATAGATGCTTTCGAGAGACGAATGGAAAAGATGACTAAAGATATTCACGCAATACGAATCAGTTGTGAGCAATGCGGTGGACCACACTTAACGAAAGATTGTCACATTGAGCAAACTATGGAACAACGTGAGAATGTTTCCTACATGAACCAAAGGCCGGGAAATAATTATCAAAATAATTATCAACCGCCAAGGCCAAACTTCAATCGAAATCAAAACATTCTTTACAATCCAATTGGACCCAATAATAACTCGTACAATCAACAAGGTTCAAATAACCAACCAACTCAAAACAACACTTTCAATCAACAAAGACCTGGCTTGTATAAACCACCACAACAAACTGAAGAGAAAAATCCAAATCTGGAAGAAATGATGGCAAAGATAATGAAATCACAAACACAATTTATTACATCTCAAACCCAAACGAATGAGAGGTTTGATCAATCATTAAGAACTAAACAAGCTTCCATTTTGAATCTAGAAAAACATGTAGGTACTCTTGCTAGCTTAATGAGTAAGAAGGAACAAGGAAAGCTACCGAGTGATACTGAAGTAAATCCTCGGAATGAGAATGTTAATATGGTTTCAACAAATTCTGAAAACCAGCATCAGAAGATGGGAAGGTTTTAGATGAAGTAACACCTAAGGATGACCTGATAACAAAGAACCCCGTTGTTGATACGAAATTAAATGACTCCGTTATTAACAGTTCAATGAAGAAACTTATTAAACAGATTCGCGATGCTAGAACCAAGGGAAACTTTAAGTTATGTAACAGGTTAGTATCCAATCTATCGCCTAAAGAAAAGGCGAAACTAGTTGAATTTGTGGATATTACACATGAATCCGACCAATGGCTTAAAGCAAAAGTCACAGATATGCAAGTTGATTATGGTCCAAAAGAAATTGACAATGAAGTTAATCACAATTTCAACACCACAGCTACCTAAGTGTGGGGAGATTCAAATGTTTTAAGAAAAAAAATGCTGTCTAGAGTTAGTTGTTCTATTCTCGTGTAGTTCCGAGAATGGAATCCGATTGGTCTATGACACTAGCAGACACTAAAGAACTAGTTTTCTTCCCCCATTCTGAATTTTTGTTTTGTAGGTTTTGTATGAAATTAATATTTTTAAATTTAAGTTTTGTGTGAATAAAAAAATTTTACTTTATTTCATTAAGTTTAAAAAAATGATTTCTAGAATTCGCCGTAAGTTAAAGACTAGGTCATGGAACCGAAATTGCTTTACCAAAGGGCGGGGCGAAAAATTTTGTTATCATTATTTTTAATTTTACTGATCTAAAGTATACAAAAAAAATTAAAAAACCCAAAAATATTTGCTTTTAAAACAATCGCTTTAACGACAAATTTTAAATTTTGTCGAGGGACGGACTAGATAAACATACCGAAACTACCTAAAGTAAAAGGAAACAAAATTTTAAAAAATTATTCATTTAAATTGTTTTAATAAATAAAGGTTTTATAATATATATATATATATATATATATATATATATATATATATATATATATATATATATATATATATATATATATATATATATATATATATATATATATATATATATATATGTTTGTAGTTTATCTTATGTACAAAACAGGGTAAAACAGCGCATTTTCAAAGACTGACATTAAGTTCAGCAAAAGCTACTAATTTTAACGACAAGACGTAAAATATCAAATGTGATATAAAACAATATGTTTGCAAACTCGGTTTTTTTAATTACTTTTCTACACTAATCACCCCTATGAATTTATAATTATAGTCTGATTTCATGCATATGAGGGCATTGCATGATCTCAAGTGTGGGGAAGGGTTATAAGTACTCTCGGGTTTACACTTAGTTTAATTGCCAAATTTTGTGAAAATTTGAAAAAATTTCAACTAAATGAACTCAAAATCATGTTTATACATATTTATGAACGTTAAAACTAGGTGATAATACCGAAATTATTGTTACCTCGGAGAGAACATAAATGGAGAAACAACCCAAAACATTAGAATTCATTTAAAATGGAATAATGGAGAATAAAAAGGCAAAGAAAAGAATAAATAAAAGCTAAGTGTGGGAAGAATTTACCAAGTTATTTTAAACACATATCACATATTTGGTACAAATTATTGCAGGTACTTTTGCTTCGGACTAAACTAATCAGTTTTACCCGATTTATTGTAATACCTTTGAAAGAATAGATGGATCTACATGATGAATCAATTCCATCATTAAAAGGAAGTAAAGTCTTCCGAAAAAGACACGCGCTTCTTGATTTAGGTCAGGAAGTTGTCGCCCAGACCAGCTGTAGGTTCACGAAAAATCTAGAAAAGTCATCTCTAAAATCAGCAGAAAATCCACAGACCTCAACATCAAACTGGGTTGCTAAGTGGTCAGACTTATCCTAACCATGAGAGGATCTATCTCGTAAAACGGGGAGGGCGCCGTGCAAATTAGCTTAATAAGACTAATGAATCAGACCCCCAGAAAGGATAATCTCCTTAAAGATTAAAAATCGGCTTTTAAGCCTGATATTACTCAATCCTTGAGATTGACTTTAAAGATTGAGAATTACAAACTCATGGAATTCAATTGTATCTAAACTCGAGCTTGAACGAGAAAATATTTTGATCAAATTAAAACCGATTTTTTTTCTGAAAAGCCATTTTCAATGCGTTCATTACCATTGAAGGTAAAATCCTAAGAATTCACCTGGAATTAATTAGGTCACCTGAACCAAATCGGGTGTCAACCGTAAGAACGGTGATTGCATAGCATGGTCAAAGACAGGACCTTGTGCCAGATCAAAAAACTATAGGGTGATCTTTACTATTGCTCCTACCAAGGATAGTAAGTGCATCCGACACGATATAGACCATAATCAAAAGCATGTCACGGGACATTGCCTTAACAGTTGCTTGTTCAACACTTTCCTTTACAATCGGACGGTAGTTTGCTGAAAGTTAATATACGAAGCAAGTAAACTGGACGTGTTGCTTTCCTAATACAAGGTTAGCAAGTGGGTGACACAAAACCATAAGTTTTGAGCTAAAATTTTCAAATCTAAAACCCACCAAACCCACAAAAATATTTTGCAAACACCGGTGAAGGGTTATTTCGGAAAACTTATATAGGGTAAAAGCTAGAATGAATTTTCAAAATATCAAATGTTTTCATAAAGATCTAATTTCCTTAAAGGATCTAAATTTTCATAGTCATGTAGAACTGTAAACCACATCGTTACTATCATTGTTTATACCGCTGTATCAAAATTACTGATGTACAAAGTGTGAGAATAAAAAAAGGTGATTCGAGTGATGTGTGATTTTATTTCAAGTTCTGTATTGCTTGAAGACAAGCAACTGTCAAGTGTAGGGATATTTGATAGTGCTCTAAATGAACATATATTTAGGCACAATATCCTTCCAATATGTAAAGCTTTTAGTTGCAATTGTTCTATTTTTATGTAATATTCGTTTAAATAAATAAGTACGAAGACAAAAGAAGAAAACGACGATTTGAAGACGCAAACGACCAAAAAGCTAAAAAGTACAAAGTACAATCTAAGTGGTTCAATTTATTGATGAGAAACGTCTCAAAATTACAAAAGTACAAGTCGCGGAACACAAAGTACAAGATATTAAATCATACGAAAGGACGTTCAAAAATCCGGAACCGGGACATGAACCAACTACCAACGAGCGACGCAACGGAGAAAAAATTACAAGTCAACAATGCACAAGAATATAATATAATATATAATTAATTATATAAAATTATATATATTATATTATATATTAAATAAATACGCGCAGCCCACGCTTAAAACTCAATGTGAGCTGGAACAGTTGGCCATGCGATCGCATGGCAAGAAGGCACAAAACTCATGCACTCGCATGAGTTACTGTAGCAGGCCAAGTTCTATAAAAAGTTAGTTTTTTGGACGAGTTATAGACAACATAATTCAATCTCTCACTCTCAAATATATATTTATATTTATATTTTAATTATAATTTTAATATTAAAGTTTAATAATAATAATAAGGTTATAGTGGCGAATGTTGTAAGTGTGTAAGTCGAAATTTTGTCCGTGTAACGCTACGCTATTATTAATCATTGTAAGTTATGTTCAACCTTTTTAAATTAATGTCTCGTAGCTAAGTTATTATTATGCTTATTTAAATCGAAGTAATCGTGATGTTGGGCTAAATATTAAAGACGGAGTTATTGGGCTTTGGACCATAATTGGGGTTTGGACAAAAGACCGACACTTGTGAAAATTGGACTATGGACTATTAATGGGCTTTATATTTGTTTAACTGAATGATAGTTCGTTAATTTAATATAGAGATTTACAATTTGACGTATCTATAAATAACCATATACACTCGATCGGACACGATGGGCGGGATATTTATAAATACTAATAATCGTTCATTTAACCGGACTTGGGAATGGATTAATAGTCAATGGACTCATTAAAACAGGGGTGAATTATGTACAAGGACACTTGGCGTAATTGTTAACAAAGTATTAAAACCTTGGGTTACACGCAGTCGATATCCTGGTGTAATTATTAAACAAAGTATTAAGACCTTGTTACAGTTTAAGTCCCCAATTAGTTGGAATATTTGACTTCGGGTATAAGGATAATTTGACGAGGACACTCGCACTTTATATTTATGACAGATGGACTGTTATGGACAAAAACCAGGATGGACATATCGAATAATCTAGGACAAAGGACAATTAACCCATGGTAATAA
Organism: Rutidosis leptorrhynchoides; assembly: GCF_046630445.1. Lineage (NCBI taxonomy): Eukaryota > Viridiplantae > Streptophyta > Magnoliopsida > Asterales > Asteraceae > Rutidosis > Rutidosis leptorrhynchoides. The sequence goes on along the minus strand of NC_092341.1, from coordinate 210,650,094 downwards.
ATTAAAATCAACACGTCAAACATCATGATTACGGAAGTTTAAATAAGCATAATTCCTTTATTTTATATCTTATCGCACTTTTAATTATCGTACTTTTTAATTATCACAATTTTATTTATCGTCATTTTATTTATCGCACTTTAAATTATCGCACTTTAATTATCGTTATTTACTCTACGCTTTAAATTAAGTTATTTTTATTTTTAATATTTTACATTAGGTTTTAATTGTGACTTAAGTTTTAAAATCGACAAACCGGTCATTAAACGGTAAAAACCCCCTTTTATAATAATAATAATAATACGACTTATATATATATATATATATATATATATATATATATATATATATATATATATATATATATATATATATATATATATATATATATATATATATATATATATATATATATATATATATATATATATATATATATATCTTTATACTAATATAGTTTTAAAAAATATAGCGTTAAACTTGGCTAGTTCCCTGTACACGAACCGGACTTACTAAAAACTACACTACTGTACGATTAGGTACACTGCCTATAAGTGTTGTAGCAAGGATTAGGTATATCCACTCTATAAATAAATATCTTGTGTAAAATTGTATCGTATTTAATAGTATTTCGCAATAAAAATATAACTATTTTGTATACACCTCGCATAACATCAAGTTTTTGGCGCCGCTGCCGGGGACCCGGCGAAACGCTATATTTCTTATATCTAATTTTGTAAAAATATTTTGTATTTATATAAAAACATAATAATAATAATAATAATAATAATAATAATAATAATAATAATAATAATAATAATAATAATAATAATAATAATAATAATAATAATAATAATAATAATAATAATAATAATAATAATAATAATAAGTAACTGGGCCGAGCCTGTTAAAAGCCCAAAATCATTTCTGAAAACTTGGCTCATGCGATCGCATGGTAGGAAGCTTAAAAAGTCATGCGATCGCATAACTGATCTGACAGTCTGATCCTCGGACATTAATTACGCTGTAGGGTTTTAAATTTTTATTATTATTTCTTTAGGGTTTAATTTATTAATTAGTTTTTAAATATAGTTTTAATATATATTTTGTAATATTAAGTTTTAATATTGTTATTAATATATAGATAAAATAATGATATAAAACTAATATTTTTATAAAAATAGGTAATTTTATCATTTTATAAATTGTATTATTTTTATCGTTCATTTCGTAATTTATATTTTTATCATACGTAATTAGTTTTAAACTTAGTTTTTGCCGTAGTTAATTTATATTTCTAGATTTTTAGGCTTTGCCGTAAAATCCCTTAAGTACTTTTTCTTTAGACTAAGATTTAGGTGCTTTAAAATTTTACGACGTTGCTTATCGCTTAAATATTTAATAGATTTTAGTGCCTATTTAAGTTATTACTGTTTTGGATATAGAATTCATTTTAAGTTTTAATACCTTTAGACGCAAGTTTTAATATTTTGTTTTTAGACTTTTAAGTCTCGATGCTCTACTTTCTTTTTATTATTTTTTGACTTTTTATTTTTCGACATTTTTTGACGCATTCTTTTTCTTTCTTATTTCTCGACGTTCTAGTTTTTAGGACATAGATTTTATCTTCAAAATTTCGACAAAAAAATATTTTAAGCTGATAAATTGATAGACATCCAAAATTTTCTGGTTCGTAGTAATAGTTGGATTTGTTAGTGGCGATTTGTGGGCTTCCGATTTAAAGGGTCCTGGCTACCTGCTGCATCTATTGGCTATTCGAAACGTGGGCAAAATCAGAAAAGTCTATTAATTTGATAGCTTATATAATTTTTATCTTTTATAACTAATAGGATATTCAATGAATGCACCGAGCAAAACGTTCACCACCTTTCGTACGTTCACCACCTGTAACTCGATCAAGACATCTAGAAAATATTATCGCCGTTGATTTTTCTTTAGAATCATCATCTAGTCAAACAAGTACTCCAACTCAAAATCTCGATAATCCATTTTTTGAACCCAACTTCAAAATTGAAAACCCGGAGGATATTCAAGGACAATTCCAAGATCCAGAACCACTAATCATTCCTCCTGAACCACAAATCGTTAAATCAGAATCCTCTATTGATTCGTATTCAACAAATTCAAAAATGGAAGTAACGGAACCCCTAAGTATGGAGGATCGAATGAGAGCTACACGCACTGGCCAAGGACACGCCATTATTAAGCCAGACATTAATGCGCCAGATTATGCAATCAAAGGACAAATCCTACACATGGTAACTAATCAATGCCAATATAGTGGTATGCCAAAAGAAGATCCAAATGAACATCTTCGAACCTTTAATAGGATCTGCACTCTATTCAAAATCAGAGAAGTTGAGGATGAACAGATCTATCTCATGTTGTTTCCCTAGACATTAAAGGGAGAAGCCAAAGATTGGTTAGAATCGTTACCTGAAGGGGCGATTGATACATGGGATGTTTTAGTTGAAAATTTTCTTAAACAATTCTTTTCGGCATCTAAAGCTTTGAGACTTCAAGGAGAAATTGTTACGTTCACGCAAAAGCCTAATGAAACTCTATATGAGGCGTGGACAAGATTCGGAAAATTGTTAAGAGGATGTCCTCAACACGGTTTAGATACTTATCAAATAGTACAAACATTCTAACAAAGTGTCGACGTTGCTACACGAAAAGATATCGACACAGCAGCTGGTGGTTCCATTATGAAAAAAACCGCAACCGAAGCGCACAAAATTATTGATAACACAGCCTCCCACTCACATGAGTGGCACCAGGAAAAAGATATTTTTCATTCATCTAAAGTGGCTAGAGCCGATTCTAGCCATGACTTTGATTCCGTTTCCGCAAAAATAGATGCTTTCGAGAGACGAATGGGAAAGATGACTAAAGATATTCACGCAATACGAATCAGTTGTGAGCAATGCGGTGGATCACACTTAACGAAAGATTGTCACATTGAGCAAACTATGGAACAACGTGAGAATGTTTCCTACATGAACCAAAGGCCGGGAAATAATTATCAAAATAATTATTAACCGCCAAGGCTAAACTTCAATCGAAATCAAAACATTCTTTACAATCCAATTAGACCCAATAATAACTTGTACAACCAACAAGGTCTGAATAACCAACCAACTCAAAACAACACTTTCAATCAACAAAGACCTGGCTTGTATAAACCACCACAACAAACTGAAGAGAAAAATTCAAATCTGGAAGAAATGATGGCAAAGCTAATGGAATCTCAAACACAATTTATTACATCTCAAACCCAAACGAATGAGAGGTTTGATCAATCATTAAGAACTCAACAAGCTTCCATTTTAAATCTATAAAAACATGTAGGTACTCTTGCTAGCTTAATGAGTAAGAAGGAACAAGGAAAGCTACCGAGTGATACTGAAGTAAATCCTCAGAATGAGAATGTTAATATGGTTTCAACAAATTCTGAAAAACCAGCATCAGAAGATGGGAAGGTTTTAGATGAAGTAACACCTAAGGATGACCTGATTACAAAGAACCCCATTGTTGATACGAAATTAAATGACTCCGTTATTAACAGTTCAATGAAGAAACTTATTAAACGGATTAGCGATGCTAAAACCAATGGAAACTTTAAGTTATGTAACCGGTTAGTATCCAATCTATCGCCTAAAGAAAAGGCGAAACTAGTTGAATTTGTGGATATTACACATGAATCCGACCAATGGCTTAAAGCAAAAGTCATAGATATGCAAGTTGATTATAGTCCAAAAGAAATTGACAATGAAGTTAATCACAATTTCAACACCACAGCTACCTAAGTGTGGGGAGATTTAAATGTTCTAAGAAAAAAAATTTTGTCTAGAGTTTATTGTTATGTTCTTGTGTAGTTCTGAGAATGGAATCCGATTGGTCTTTTCCACTAGCAGACACTAAAGAACTAGTTTTCTTCCCCCATTCTGAATTTTTGTTTTGTAGGTTTTGTATGAAATTAATATGCATTTTTAAATTTAAGTTTTGTGTGAATAAAAAAAATTTACTTTATTTCATTAAGTTTAAAAAAATGATTTCTAAAATTCGCCTTAAGTTAAAGACTAGGTCATGGAACCGAAATTGCTTTACCCGAGGGCGGGGCGAAAAATTTTGTTATCATTATTTTTAATTTTATTGATCTAAAGTATACAAAAAAAAAAATTAAAAAACCCAAAAATCTTTGCTTTTAAAACAATCGCTTTAACGATAAATTTTAAATTTTGTCGAGGGACGGACTAGGTAAACATACCGAAACTACCTAAAGTAAAAGGAAACAAAATTTTAAAAAATTATTCATTTAAATTGTTTTAATAAATAAAGGTTTTATATATATATATATATATATATATATATATATATATATATATATATATATATATATATATATATATATATATATATATATATATATATATATATATATATATATATATATATATATATATATATATATATGTTTATAGTTTATCTTATGTACAAAACAGGGTAAAACAGCGCAATTTCAAAGACTGACATTAAGTTCAGCAAAAGCTACTAATTTTAACGAAAAGACGTAAAATATCAAATGTGATATAAAACAATATATTTGCAAACTCGGTATTTTTAATCACTTTTCTACACTAATCACCCTCATGAATTTATAATTATAGTCTGATTTCATGCATATGAGGGCATTGCATGATCTCAAGTGTGGGGAAGGGTTATAAATTCTCTCGGGTTTACACTTAGTTTAATTGCCAAATTTTTTGAAAATTTGAAAAATTTTCAACTAAATAAATTCAAAATCATATTTATACATATTTATGAACGATAAAACTAGGTGATAATACCGAAATTATTATTACCTTGGAGAGAACATAAATGGAGAAACAACCCAAAACGTTAGAATTCATTTAAAATGGAATAAAGGATAATAAAAAGGCAAAGAAAAGAATAAATAAAAGCTAAGTGTGGGAAAAATTTACCAAGTTATTTAAAACACATATCACATATTTGGTACAAATTATTGCAGGTACTTTTGCTTCGGACTAAACTAATCAGTTTTACCCGATTTATTGTAATACCTTTGAAAGAATAGAAGGATCTACACGATGAATCAATTCCATCATTAAAAGGAAGTAAAGTCTTCCGAAAAAGACACGCGCTTCTTGATTTAGGTAAGGAAGTTGTCATCCAGACCAGCTGTAGGTTGACGAAAAATCTAGAAAAGTCATCTCTAAAATCAGCAGGAAATCCACGGACCTCAACATCAAACTGGGTTGCCAAGTGGTCAGACTTATCCTAACCATGAGAGGATCTGTCTCGTAAAACGGGGAGGGCACCGTGAAAATTAGCTTAATAAGACTAATGAATCAGACTCCCAGAAAGGATAATCTCCTTAAAGATTAAAAATCGGCTTTTAAGCCTGATATTACTCAATCCTTGAGATTGACTTTAAAGATTGAGAATTACAAACTCATGGAATTCAATGATATCTAAACTAGAGCTTTAACGAGAAAATATTTTGATCAAATTAAAACCGATTTGTTTTCTGAAAACCCATTTTCAATGCGTTCATTACCATTGAAGGTAAAATCCTAAGAATTCACCTGGAATTCATTAGGTCACCTGAACCAAATCGGGTGTCAACCGTAAGAACGGTGGTTGCATAACATGGTCAAAGACAGGACCTTGTGCCAGATCGAAAAACTATAGGGTGATCTTTACTATTGCTCCTACCAACGATAGTAATTGCATCCGAGACGATATAGACCATAATCAAAAGCATGTCACGGGACATTGCCTTAACAGTTGCTTGTTCAACGCTTTCCTTTATAACTGGACGGTAGTTTGCCGAAAGGTAATATATGGAGCAAGTAAACTGGACGTGTTGCTTTCTTAATACAAGGTTAGCAAGTGGGTGACACAAAACCATAAGTTTTGAGCTAAAATTTTCAAATCTGAAACCCACCAAACCCACAAAAACATTTTGCAAACACCGGTGAAGGGTTATTCTGGAAAACTTATCTAGGGTAAAAGCTAGAATGAATTTTCAAAAGATCAAATGTTTTCATAAAGATCCAATTTCCTTAAATGATCTAAATTTTCATAGTCATGTAGAACTGTAAACCACATCGTTACTATCATTGTTTATACCGTTGTATCAAAATTACTGATGTACAAAGTGTGAGAATAAAAAAAGGTGATTCGAGTGAAGTGTGATTTTATTTCAAGTTCTGTATTGCTTGAGGACAAGCAACATTCAAGTGTGGGGATATTTGATAGTGCTCTAAATGAACATATATTTAGGCACAATATCCTTCCAATATGTAAAGCTTTTAGTTGCAATTGTTCTATTTTTATGTAATATTCATTTAAATAAATAAGTGCGAAGACAAAAGAAGAAAACGAAGATTTGAAGACGCAAATGACCAAAAAGCTAAAAAGTACAAAGTACAATCCAAGTGGTTCAATTTATTGATGAGAAACGTCTAAAAATTACAAAAGTACAAGTCGCGGAATGCAAAGTACAAGATATTAAATCATACGAAAGGACGTTCGAAAATCCGGAACCGGGACATGAACCAACTATCAACGCGCGACGCAACGAAGCTAAAATTACAAGTCAACAATGCACAAGAATATAATATAATATATAATTAATTATATAAAATTATATATATTATATTATATATTAAATAAATACACGCAACCCACGTTTAAAACTCAATGTGAGCTGGAACAGCTGGCCATGCGATCGCATGGCCAAAAGGCACAAAACTCATGCACTCGCATGTGTTACTGTAGCAGGCCAAGTTCTATAAAAAGTCAGTTTTTCGGACGAGTTATAGACAACATAATTCAATCTCTCTCACTCTCAAATATATATTTATATTTATATTTTAATTATAATTTTAATATTAAAGTTTAATAATAATAAGGTTATAGTGGCGAATGTTGTAAGTGTGTGAGTCGAAATTCTGTCCGTGTAACGCTACGCTATTATTAATCATTGTATGTTATGTTCAACCTTTTTAAATTAATGTCTCGTAGCTAAGTTATAATTATGCTTATTTAAATCGAAGTAATCGTGATGTTGGGCTAAATATTACAGACGGGGTTATTGGGCTTTGGACCATAATTGGGGTTTGGACAAAAGACAGACAGTTGTAAAAATTGGACTATGGACTATTAATGGGCTTTATATTTATTTAACTAAATGATAGTTCGTTAATTTAATATAGAGATTTACAATTTGACGTATCTATAAATAACCATATACACTTGATCGGACACGATGGGCGGGATATTTATAAATACTAATAATTGTTCATTTAACCAGACACGGGAATGGATTAATAGTCAATGGACTCATTAAAACAGGGGTGAATTATGTACAAGGACACTTGGCGTAATTGTTAACAAAGTATTAAAACCTTGGGTTATACGCAGTCGATATCCTGGTGTAATTATTAAACAAAGTATTAAGACCTTGTTACAGTTTAAGTCCCCAGTTAGTTGGAATATTTGACTTCGGGTATAAGGATAATTTAACGAGGACACTCGCACTTTATATTTATGACTGATGGACTGTTATGGACAAAAACCAGATAGACATATCGAATAATCCAGGACAAAGGACAATTAACCCATGGTAATAAATTAAAATCAACACGTCAAACATCATGATTACAGAAGTTTAAATAAGCATAATTCCTTTATTTTATATCTTATCGCACTTTTAATTATCGTACTTTTTAATTATCGCAATTTTATTTATCGTCATTTTATTTATTGCACTTTAAATTATCGCACTTTAATTATCGTTATTTACTCTACGCTTTAAATTAAGTTATTTTTATTTTTAATATTTTACATTAGGTTTTAATTGTGACTTAAGTTTTAAAATCGACAAACCGGTCATTAAACGGTAAAAACCCCCTTTTATAATAATAATAATAATAATACGAACCGGACTTACTAAAAACTACACTACTGTACGATTAGATACACTGCCTATAAGTGTTGTAGCAAGGTTTAGGTATATCCACTCTATAAATTAATAAATAACTTGTGTAAAATTGTATCGTATTTAATAGTATTTTGCAATAAAAATATAACTATTTTGTATACACCTCGCATAACATCACATCCTAACAAACTCGGTAAGACACACTAATGCAAAAATTCTGGTTCTCTAAGACCAATGCTCTGATACCAACTGAAATATCCCGTTCATATTGATTATAAACGTTCCATATTAATTGATTTCGTTGCGAGGTTTTGACCTCTATATGAGACATTTTTCAAAGACTGCATTCGTTTTTAAAACAAACCATTACCTATATTTTATCGACAAGGTTAAAAAGACACCACCAAGATTATCCAGAAATAATAATCTAAAAATATCACACTTACACACTACCAATACATATTGGTTTACAATATTAATATGTTACAACAAAATAAATCCTGAATGCAGTTTTAAACAATATTATACAAGCATGTTGACACCAAATCTTGTCCATATATTAGCATGCAATAGCAGAAGCTCTTAATAATCACCTGAGAATAAACATGCTTTAAACGTCAACAAAAATGTTGGTGAGTTATAGGTTTAACCAATATATTTATCAAATCGTAATAATAGACCACAAGATTACATATTTCAATATACATACCATACATAGAGATAAAAATCATTCATATGGTGAACACCTGGTAACCGACCTTAACAAGATGCATATAGAATATCCCCTATCATTCCGGGACTCCCCTATCAGTCGAAAGAACGACGTCTTGATGACCATTTTGAAAAACATACTTTCACTTTGAGTTTAACCATTATTTTTTGATATAGTTTCATGTTCATAAGAAAAATCATTTTCCCAGAAGAACAACTTTTAAATCAAATTTTATCATAGTTTTTAATTATCAAACCCAAAATAGCCCGCGGTGTTACTACGACGGCGTATGTCCGGTTTTACGGTATTTTTCGTGTTTTCAAGTTTTAAATCATTAAGTTAGCATATCATATAGATATAGAACGTGAGTTTAGTTGATTTTAAAAGTCAAGTTAGAAGGATTAACTTTTGTTTGCGAACAAGTTTAGAATTAACTAAACTATGTTCTAGTGATTACAAGTTTAAACCTTCGAAAAAGATAGTTTCATATATATGAATCGAATGATGTTATGAACACCATTACTACCTCAAGTTTTGTGGATAAACCTACTAGAAATGAAAAAAATACATCTAGCTTCAAAGGATCTTTGGATGGCTTGAAAGTTCTTGAAGTAGAATCATGACACGAAAACAAGTTCAAGTAAGATTTCCACTCGAAATAAGATTGTTATAGTTATAGAAATTGAATCAAAGTTTGAATATGAGTATTACCTTGTATTATAAAGATATTTTACTATAAATAAGAAAGATTTCTTGAGGTTGGATGATCACTCAAAGTGGATTTGCAAGATTGGGAGTAAGCTAGCAAACTTGGAAGTATTCTTGATGTGTTCTTGAGTTGTTGTTTTGTAAGTTGGTTTATGTATGGATTTATGAACTAGATTGATGTAGATTTTGATGAAGGTGATGAAGAACACTTAGAACATGAAGAGAGAGTTTGAGAAAGAGTAATTTGATGAATAAAAATTGAATGAGAATGTGTTTGTGAGGTTGATCATTCACGTGAATATGGGGGTTCCATATAGCCTCTATTAGTTTGTTATTTTGTTAGATATTTCATGCTAGATGTTAAATTATGGTTCCCACATGTGTTAGGTGACTCACAAGGGCTGCTAAGAGTTGATCATTAGAGTGTATATAACAATAGTAAATACATTTAGAAGCTGGGTATTGTACGAGTACGAATACGGGTGCATACGAGTAGAATAGTTGATGAAAATGAACGAGGATGTAATTGTAAGCATTTTTGTTAAGTAGAAGTACTTTGATAAGTGTCTTGAAGTCTTTCAAAAGTGTATAAATACATATTAAAACACTACATGTATATACATTTTAACTGAGTCGTTAAGTCATCGTTAGTCGTTACATGTAAGTGTTGTTTTAAAACCTTTAAGTTAACGATCTTGTTTAATGTTGTTAACCCATTGTTTATTATATCTAATGGGATGTTAAATTATTATATTATCATGATAATATGATGTATTAATATATCTTAATATGATATATATATATATATATATATATATATATATATATATATATATATATATATATATATATATATATATATATAAATGTCGTTACAACAATAATCGTTACATATATGTCTCGTTTTGAAACCCTTAAGTTAGTAGTCTTGTTTTTACATATGTAGTTCATTGTTAATATACTTAATGAGATACACACCTATCATAATATCATGTTAACTATATATATATATATATATATATATATATATATATATATATATATATATATATATATATATATATATATATATATATATATATATCCATATATATGTCATCATATAGTTTTTAAAAGTTCTAACATTCGTGAATCGCCGGTCAACTTGGGTTGTCAATTGTCTATATGAAACCTATTTCAATTAATCAAGTCTTAACAAGTTTGATTGCTTAACATGTTGGAAACACTTAATCATGTAATTAACAATTTCATTTAATATATATAAACATGGAAAAGTTTGGGTCACCACATCATGCACCAGATGTGAAACGACCCGTCCATATTACTATAAACGCAGTACGTTATTCATTGGTCCCATAGCGAGGTATTTGACCTCTATATGATACGTTTTAGAAAATATTGCATTCGTTTCATAAAAAGCACACCATTATTATACATAATACGAGTTTCAAACATATGGGCGATTATTTACAAAATAATCCCCATGATACATCGATTTTCAAATATTACAAAGGTGACATAACAGTCGAATATAATACATGACCAAAGTTTTATTGAATGAAACCCTCTTTTAAACAAAAGCATGAGACTCCATGCAAAGCTTGCTCAGATAATGCGACAGCGGAAGACTTTCTTAAGGACCTGAGAATAAACATGCTTAAACAGTCAACACAAAGGTTGGTGAGATATATAGGTTTAAAGCTAGCATCGATATAAATATAGACCACAAGATTTCATGGTTACAAATATTTCAATAAAGATATTCTATAAGTTGTTGAGCGCTTCGGTAACCATACTTAACCATTAATGTGGCATATTCCCTTTATTATGAAATCTCCCTACACTGTACCAAGTGTAGTAAAAATGAAGTACTATGAAACCGTTTACGATACTAGAGCGACTAGCCCGGTTGGGGTTGTCAAATCCGATAGATCTATCAATAGGATTCGCGCTTACATGTTCTTACAACATGTAAATATTAGTTACCAAGCTATTAGGGAAGATATGCAAGGTGGTAAAACTCAACGTAGAATATATTTTAAGTACTTGTGTCCATAGCGTAAAACATAAAATGCATGTATTCTCATCCCAAAATATTGTAGAGTTTAAAAATGGGACTATATACTCACGGTAGTAAAAGTATATTAATAATAAGTTTTCAACTTATTAAAAATATGGCCGTCGTCCATGGATTCACGAATCTATAATAATAATAATGATTCAGATAATAATACGACATATGAAGAAAAAAAACAAGTTCATAAAATACTTATATAATAATTTTTAACATTTTATGTTGGTAGTCCAAAATAGTTCGAAAAGTCCATTAATCGGTATATATATATAATCTTAGAATTACCCCATGGCGTATTGTGTACGTATTGTCTTGCATCAATGTCTTGCATCAATCCAGAGACGTATTGTATACTTATTGTCTTAGAATTAACTAAGACGTATTGTGTACGTATTGTCTTAGGATTTATCAAAACGTATTGTGCACGTATTGTCATGGAACGTACCAAGATTATTATATATATATATACAATCTCGGAATTAACCAAGATTATAATATTTTGTTATACTAATGATAACATGTACAAATATATATAGGATATAGGAATAGTTAACAAGGATATGGTTAATATAGTTTTTATAATATAAATTTCGTCCATACAACGTTAATTTTAGCAGATTTTGTTTTGCTCACCAAATATTCATTACAACTCCGTTTAAAGTGAATCAAATTGATATGGATTCCTAAAGAAGTAAATTTTACAAAACCAATTCGAAAATTTCATCCCAAGTAGTAATTTTTAGAGCTTTACCCTCTTTTTGTGTTGGTGGACAGATTTGGAAAAATCCCGGCATCCACCCAATATATGATTTTTGATAAAATACTTCCACTTTGTCTAAAACCATGAAAAAAATACTGGAAGTCTTATTTACATATATTAACATATTTCCAAAGTCTTAGCCTCGAGCTCAAAGTCTAAGATAGGTTTTTAATTCCCAACCCAAAACAGCCCGCTTTTTACCGAATGGAGATTAAAGGATATATGTTAAGTTTCAAGGTGTTCTTCATATGTACAAGTTATAAGTTCTTATATTAACTTAATATAACATCATAATACATATAAATAAGTATTATTAGAGTTAAGTTAGAAAGATTTAATTAGTTTTTCAAACAAGTTTAGAATCAACTAAACTATATTCTAGTTTATAAACTCTTATATAGATAGCTATAAACATATGAATTGAACAAGAGTTGAAGTAAAGTTTTTACCTCAAGTTTAGAATGTAAAGTTGCTGGAAAGAAGTAGTAGAACAAAACTTGAGAGAGTTCTTGCAAGTGTGTGAAAAATGAGTTAGAAATGGTGCTTATTTATAGGCTTGAAAATTTGATTTTTAGTAAAAATATCTAAGATAAGTTAAAATGTATTAAGTCATGGATGACATATTAAATTGATTAGGTCATGGATGACATATTATACAAATAATTGCAGATTTCTATTGGTATATACCAATAGTAAATACTTCTAGAAGCTGTATATAATACGGGTAAAAATACCGTATGAATGCGAGTAGAATTCTTGAGGAAATTGAACGGAAATATGAGTATAGCTATCCTTTATATGTATTGGTATATTATAAAGTGTATTCAATACTTGTAAGGATGTATTTACACTCGTAATACATTGTATGTAAATACATTTTAATTTAAGTTAATTACGTCGTTTAAATAGTAACATAATATTGTTCAAAAACTCTTTAAATTAGTAGTATGAAAATATATATATATAATACTTTGTTAATATACTTAATGAGATATTTAATTATCATATTTTCAAGTTAAATATATGTATATATACACATATATATAATTAATACAAGTTATGACGTTCGTGAATCGTAGGAATAAAAGGGTGGTCAACTGCTTATATAAAATTCTTTCCGGAGGTTCAAGACTTATTAAAATTCATCGCTTATTATGTCGAAATTATTAAATCATATAAATAGTATAATCAAGTAGTCGGAAAAATCCGGGTCATCACAGTACCTACCCGTTAAAGAAATTTCGTCCCGAAATTTGAAGTAGTACCTATTTAATGGGCGGTGTTTGTAAACAGATGTGGATACTTATGTTTCATCTGGTCCTCTCTTTCCCAAGTGAACTCGGGACCTCTTCGAGCATTCCAACGAACCCTAACTATAGGTTTGTTGCTTTGCTTGAGCTGTTTGACTTCACGGTCCATGATTTCGACAGGCTCTTCTATAAAATGCAGTTTCTCGTCGATTTGGATTTCTTCAAGAGGAACAGTGAGGTCTTCTTTTGCAAGGTATTTCCTTAGGTTTGATACGTGAAAGGTATTGTGTACTCCAGTAAGTTGTTGTGGTAGCTTAAGTCGATAAGCCACCGGTCCAATACGTTCGATGATCTTGAATGGTCCTACGTATCTTGGGTTCAATTTACCCCTCTTACCAAAGCGTATCACACCTTTCCAAGGTGACACCTTTAACATAACCATGTCATCAACCTGAAATTCTAACGGCTACCTTCGAACATCAGCATAGCTCTTTTGACGACTTTGGGCGGTCTTCAATCTCTCCTTGATTTGCACAATCTTATCAGTAGTCTCCTGTATGATCTCGAGACCAGTCAGTTGTCTGTCACCTACTTCGTTCCAACAGATAGGGGATCTACACTTTCTTCCATAAAGTGCTTCGAATGGTGCAGCATTAATACTCGTATGATAACTGTTATTATACGAGAATTCTGCCAATGGTAAATATTTATCCCATCCGTTTCTGAAATCGATCACACATGCTCTAAGCTTGTCTTCAAGAGTCTGAATGGTCCTTTCACTTTACCCATCGGTCTGAGGATGATATGCAGTGCTCATATCCAGACGAGTCCCTAGAGCTTCATGTAGTGATTGCCAAAATCTTGACGTAAACCGACTGTCGCGATCGGATATAATAGAGATAGGTACTCCATGTCTTGAAACAACTTCCTTCATGTATAATCGTACCAATTTCTCCATCTTATCCATTTCCTTCATAGGTAGGAAATGTGCAGATTTGGTGAGACGATCGACAATTACCCAAATGGTGTCGTAACCCCATGCAGTCTTTGGTAGCTTTGTGATGAAATCCATAGTAATACATTACCATTTCCATTTCGGGATTTCTGGTTGTTGAAGCAGACCTGACGGTTTTTGATGTTCCGCCTTGACTTTAGAGCAAGTCAAACATTCTCCGATGTACCTTGCAATATCAGCTTTCAAATTTGGCCACCAAAAGTGTGCTTTAAGATCTTGATACATCTTTCCAGCTCCGGGATGTATCGAGTATCTCGTCTTATGTGCCTCATCCAAAACCAATTTTCTTAACCCTTTAAACTTCGGTACCCAAATGCGTCCAGCGAAGTATCGGGTTCTGTCCTCCCGTGTAACAAGCTGTTTATCTAACCCTTTAAGGATCTCATTTCCAAAGTTTTCTTCAGAAAGAGCTGCTTGTTGAGCCTCCTTAATTTGGGTAGTGAGGTTCGTACGAATCTTCATATTCATTGTTCGTACTCGAATCGGCTCTCTTTCCTTCCTGCTTAAAGCATCTGCTACTACATTTGCTTTCCCAGGATGATATCGAATTTCACAATCATATTCGTTTATCAGCTCGACCCACCTACGTTGCCTCATATTCAGTTGTTTTTGGTTGAAGATATGTTGAAGGTTTTTATGATCGGTATACACAGTACATTTAACCCCGTACAAGTAGTGACTCCAAATCTTTAATGCAAACACCACTGCTCTCAATTCTAGATCATGAGTCGTATAATTTTGTTCATAAATCTTCAGTTGTCGGGATGCATATGCAATAACCTTCTTTTGTTGCATGAGGACACAACCAAAACCTTGTCGCGAAGCGTCACAATAAATTACAAAATCGTCGTTCCCTTCAGGTAACGATAGAATAGGCGATGTAGTCAACTTCTTCTTCAATAATTAAAATGCGGCTTCCTGCTCAGAAGTTCATTCATACTTCTTCCCTTTGTGTGTTAATGCTGTTAATGGTTTGGCTATCCAGGAAAAATCTTGAATAAACCTTCTGTAATAGCCAGCAAGACCCAAAAATTGGCGTATTTACGTTGGAGTCTTTGTGGTCTCCCACTTTTCAATGGCTTCAATCTTGGCTGGATCAACCTGAATTCCTTAACTGCTGACAATGTGACCAAGGAACTGTACTTCCTTCAGCCAAAAGGCACACTTGAAAAACTTTGCGTATAACTGTTCTTTCTTTAACAGTTCCAGCACCAACCTTAAATGTTGTTCATGTTCATTCTTAGAATAAATAAGAATGTCATCAATATAGACAATAACAAACTTATCCAAATACGGACTGCATACCTGATTCATGAGGTCCATGAATACAGCTGGTGCATTTTTAGCCCGAACGGCATGACTAAAAATTCATAATGACCGTAGCGTGTCCGAAATGCGGTTTTCGGAATATCTTCTTCTTTGACACGCAACTGATGATAACCCGATCTTAGATCAATTTTGGAGTAAACACGTGATCCTTGCAGCTGATCAAACAAGTCGTCAATTCTCGGTAATGGGTACCGATTCTTGATAGTTAACTTGTTTAATTCGTGATAATCTATACACATTCGAAAGGATCCATCTTTCTTCTTGACGAATAAAATAGGAGCTCCCCACGGTGAAGTGCTCGGTCGAATGAATCCACGGTCTAGTAATTCTTGTAACTGGCTTTGTAACTCTTTCATCTCAGACGGTGCAAGTCTGTATGGAGCACGAGCCACTAGTGAAGCTCCTGGTACTAGATCTATTTGAAATTCTACAGATCTAAATGGAAGTAATCCCGGCAACTCTTCCAGAAAGACTTCAGGAAAATCTCTTGCCACAGGCACGTCATTGATGCTCTTCTCTTTTTCTTTCATTTCGACTTTATTAACATGTGTTAGGATAGCATAGCACCCTTTCTTCAAGCACTTTTGGACTTTCAAGCAGCTAATGAGTTTTAGCTTTGAGTTACCCTTCTCTCCATAAATCATTACTTCCGTTTTATCCTTACGGGGAATGCGAATTGCCTTCTTGGCACACACAACTTCAGCTCCTATTTTGGACATCCAGTCCATGCCGATTATTACATCAAAACTTCCTAATTCTATGGGTATCAAATCAATTTTAAACGTTTCTCCGGCTAAATTTATTTTACAATCACGGCAAATTTTATCGGCTTTAATTAGTTTACCATTAGCTAACTCAATCATGTACTTAGCATCTAGAGGTAATGATGAACAATTCAATTTAGAGTAAAAGTCTCTACACATATAACTTCTATCAGCACCAGTATCAAATATAATAGATGTAGATAAGTCATTAATGGTAAACGTAACCGTAACAAGCTCCGGGTTTTCACATGCCTCTCTAGCATTAATAACAAATGCTCTTCCCCGTGCAGGTCCGTTATTCTTTTCTGGATTCGTGCACTGGCTCTTAATATGACCCTGTTTCCCACACCCGTAACAAGTAACAGTAGCCAAGGCAGTTCTATTTGCATTGGTGGCAGGAGTCTTGGTGCCATTTGTATTTGTAACGGGAACCCAACAATCTTCAGCAAGATGACCCCTTCGATTACATTTGTTTCACACCACATTACAAAAACCAGTGTGATGTTTGTAGCATCTGTTACATAAGGGATTTCATCCTTTGTAACCTGAACTTGAACCACTACCTGTACCTTGCGTGGTTTCCTGTTTCTTGATAGATTGTTGTTGGTGACCTCGATCACGGTTTCCATCCCACTTTCTTTTGTTATCCGATACCTTGGCATCGGTATTTGATGCGTTCTTATCCAGGATGATCTGATCCATTAGCTCGTTTTCCATGGTTATAGCTTCATAAATTGTCTTGGGTTTGGATGCTGTAACATTGGCCTTGATGTTCTTTGGCAGACCATCTTTGTACAATTCAATCTTTCGCTCTTCCGTTGGTACCAATTCAGGACATAACAAGGCTAATTCCATGAATCGCCTGTTATAGTTGGTAAGTTTGGTTCCGACAACTTTCAGATTTCATAACTCGGCTTCCATTTTTCTAACCTCGTTCCTTGAGCAGTATTCATTGATTAGCATATTTTTCAACTCCTCCCAAGGAGTATCATATGCTTCATCGCCCCCTACAGCTTTTACATAGTTTTTCCACCATGTAGGTGCACCATCCTGTAATGTGCATGAAGCATACTTTGTCCTATCCCCTTCCGCACAACCACTGATTTTAAATACGGACTCGAGCTTTTCGAACTATCGGGTTAAACCGACTGGTCCTTCTGTTCCGCTGAATGATGAAGGTTTGCGACCTTAAAATGCTTTATTTGTGCATCCAACACGAGGGTTGGCGTTATTTGCTGATGCTCTTGCCGCTTCGACCCAAAGCATACGGTCGTTTACGCGTTGGTTGATAAGCTCCTCAATTTCTTGTTCCGTCATTCGGTTTAATCGAGCCATGTTTCTTCAATAAACAGATAAGATAATTAATCACATAGAATATTATAGATGTAGTGAGTAATTAATGGTACATCCTGGTATATTAATAATATGAACCAATTATTATAAAAGCATTTTCTTCTTATTAGCATTTTATAATTATTTCTAGGGTATTACCTATCCGTTAAAGTTCATACTTAATAGCTTAGTATAAAAATTAACTACTACAATCTAGATAATATTCTATTATGAAAAATTTAAAGTGAAATCACATAATTATTTCACGCCTATTCATGATATAGCAATACAATACCAGTATTTCACATAGGTATATTTTACATAATACATAAGTAGGATAAAATAAAGTACACTACATAATATTATACATGGAGTGAAATGTTATCATAGCGGGAGGTGATTCAAAAACGACGGGGCCTTTTAGTTGTTGGTGAATCAATTTGTTTAGGCGGAATGAGGGATAGACGCACAGTGTATTTTGTTGTTGGTCGTGGGTTTGAGGTACTTGGTATCTTGGTGGGATTATCAGGGAGATTTATATGGTAAGGGTGGTTTGGTGGTAAAAGGTGTCGGTTCTCTAGCCCTACTACAATAGGAAGTTTAACATCCCTTGTTGCGTTATTCCAATCTTGTTTAGAAATTTCTTTGACTTCCTCCTCTGCCTCCGGATCGTTTTCAGGTTCTTTCACTTTTGGTTCTTCTGGAATTTATGAATCTTCCCAAAATGCATCCCACTTTAGGTCATCATCGTCATCATTTATATAGATGATTGATACATCTTTCTTCGAGTCATCGTGGTTATCAGATAAGTCAATGATTGGTACTTTTGCTGGAGATTCCTCTTCGAAGTCGCTGAATGTGATAATGAGATTGGTGCTAGAAGTAGACATCTATCACACATTAACTACCACATTAGAAATATATCACATAATATTTATATTTTATAATATTCAATTTTTGCCCAAAAATGATAAGCAATGGTTTTCAAAAACAAATTTGGTCAAAGTCCAGACTCACTAATGCATCATAACAAATACCGGTCAGACACACTAATGCAATTTCTGATTTGCTAAGACCTCTGCTCTGATGCCAACTGAAACGACCTGTCCATATTACTATAAACGCAGTACGTTATTCATTGGTCCCATAGCGAGGTATTTGACCTCTATATGATACGTTTTAGAAAATATTGCATTCGTTTCATAAAAAGCACACCATTATTATACATAATACGAGTTTCAAACATATGGGCGATTATTTACAAAATAATCCCCATGATACATCGATTTTCAAATATTACAAAAGTGACATAACAGTCGAATATAATACATGACCAAAGTTTTATTGAATGCAACCCTCTTTTAAACAAAAGCATGAGATTCCATGCAAAGCTTGCTCAGATAATGCGACAGCGGAAGACTTTCTTAAGGACCTGAGAATAAACATGCTTAAACAGTCAACACAAAGGTTGGTGAGATATATAGGTTTAAAGCTAGCATCGATATAAATATAGACCACAAGATTTCATAGTTACAAATATTTCAATAAAGATATTCTATAAGTTGTTGAGCGCTTCAGTAACCATACTTAACCATTAATGTGGCATATTCCCTTTATTATGAAATCTCCCTACACTGTACCAAGTGTAGTAAAAATGAAGTACTATGAAACCGTTTACGATACTAGAGCGACTAGCCCGGTTAGGGTTGTCAAATCCGATAGATCTATCAATAGGATTTGCGCTTACATGTTCTTACAACATGTAAATATTAGTTACCAAGCTATTAGGGAAGATATGCAAGGTGGTAAAACTCAACGTAGAATATATTTTAAGTACTTGTGTCTATAGCGTAAAACATAAAATGCATGTATTCTCATCCCAAAATATTGTAGAGTTTAAAAATGGGACTATATACTCACGATAGTAAAAGTATATTAATAATAAGTTTTCAACTTATTAAAAATATGGCCGTCGTCCTTGGATTCACGAACCTATAATAATAATAATGATTCAGATAATAATACGACATATGAAAAAAAAAAAAAAAAACAAGTTCATAGAATACTTATATAATAATTTTTAACATTTTATGTTGGTAGTCCAAAATAGTTCGAAAAGTCCATTAATCGGTATATATATATAATCTTAGAATTACCCCATGGCGTATTGTGTACGTATTGTCTTGCATCAATCCAGAGACGTATTGTATACTTATTGTCTTAGAATTAACTAAGACGTATTGTGTACGTATTGTCTTAGGATTTATCAAAACGTATTGTGCACGTATTGTCATGGAACGTACCAAGATTATTATTATATATATATATATATATATATATATATATATATATATATATATATATATACAATCTCGGAATTAACCAAGATTATAATATTTTGTTATACTAATGATAACATATACAAATATATATAGGATATAGGAATAGTTAACAAGGATATGGTTAATATAGTTTTTATAATATAAATTTCGTCCATACAACGTTAATTTTAGCAGATTTTTTTTTGCTCGCCAAATATTCATTACAACTCCGTTTAAAGTGAATCAAATTGCTATGGATTCCTAAAGAAGTAAATTTTACAAAACCAATTCGAAAATTTCATCCCAAGTTGTAATTTTTAGAGCTTTACCCTCTTTTTGTGTTGGTGGACAGATTTGGAAAAATCCCGGCATCCACCCAATATATGATTTTTGATAAAATACTTTCACTTTGTCTAAAATCATGAAACAAATACTGGAAGTCTTATTTATATATATTAACATATTTCGAAAGTCTTAGCCTCGAACTCAAAGTCTAAGATAGGTTTTTAATTCCCAACCCAAAACAGCCCGCTTTTTACCGAATGGAGATTAAAGGATATATGTTAAGTTTCAAGGAGTTCTTCATATGTACAAGTTATAAGTTCTTATATTAACTTAATATAACATCATAATACATATAAATAAGTGTTATTAGAGTTAAGTTTGAAAGATTAAATTAGTTTTTCAAACAAATTTAGAATCAACTAAACTATGTTCTAGTTTATCAACTCTTATATAGATAGCTATAAACATATGAATTGAACAAGAGTTGAAGTAGAGTTTTTTCTCAAGTTTATAATGTAAAGTTTCTGGAAAGAAGTAGTAGAACAAAACTTGAGAGAGTTCTTGCAAGTGTGTGAAAAATGAGTTAAAAATGGTGCTTATTTATAGGCTTGAAAATTTGATTTTTAGTAAAAATATCTAAGATAAGTTAAAATGTATTAAGTCATGGATAACATATTAAATTGATTAGGTCATGGATGACATATTACACAAATAATTGCAGATTTCTATTGGTATATATCAATAGTAAATACTTCAAGAAGCTGTATATAATACGGGTAAAAATACCGTATGAATGCGAGTAGAATTCTTGAGGAAATTGAACGGAAATACGAGTATAGCTATCCTTTATATGTATTGGTATATTATAAAGTGTATTCAATACTTGTAAGGATGTATTTACACTCGTAATACATTTTATGTAAATACATTTTAATATAAGTTAATTACGTCGTTTAAATAGTAATATATATATTGTTCAAAAACTCTTTAAATTAGTAGTATGAAAATATATATATAATACTTTGTTAATATACTTAATGAGATATTTAACTATTATATTTTCAAGTTAAATATATGTATATATACACTTATATATAATTAATACAAGTTATGACGTTCGTGAATCGTAGGAATAAAAGGGTGGTCAACTGCTTATATAAAATTCTTTCCGGAGGTTCAAGACTTATTAAAATTCATCGCTTATCATGTCGAAATTATTAAATCATATAAATAGTATAATCAAGTAGTCGGAAAAATCCGGGTCATCACAAGATGTATGTTAAAAAAAAGAGAGAGAAAATTGACTTTTGATAGATAAAAAATAGTGTTTAGAGTTTAGAACTTAGGGTTTAGAAATTTGAGTTTAGGGTTTAGAATTAGTTTTTAATACAAACAGTTTAGAGTTTAGGGTTTAAGGGTTAGGGTTTTGGGTTTACGGAGTAAACCCTAAACCCTAAACTCAAAATCGGACTAAATTAAAAAAAAAAAAAACTCAAAACAGGTTAACATGCATCAGATGTATGTTATACTGCGGTCAAAATTAAAAATAAAAATAAAAAAACATTTTTTCTGAATCTACACAATAAATTCTATTCCCAAAAAAATTTATTTTTTAAATTGGAGCTCTAAAACTAAAGATATAAAAAGGCAAAATCACTTATTCCCTTATCCCAAAATTAGTGCTTATCCCTTGATCTCTCTCATATATATATATATATATATATATATATATATATATATATATATATATATATATATATATATATATATATATATATATATATATATATATACACACTGGGTTTTTGAGCCCGTGCGTTGCACGGGTGTGTAAAAAATCGTGCAAAAAATGTAATTTACAGTTTATATTGATATGTAAATAATGATACTAAAAAAATAGGAAAAATATAAGAATTATTCAAGAGCCCATGGTGTTGACAAATTTTAAAAGTTCTTTTGGGTTTAAGAGTCAGTGGTCTTGACAATTTTTAAAAGTGATTTTGGGTGGTGCTAGTAACTTAATGTTTACAATATTTTTTTCTCTAATTAATATATTTTTAATATATAAATTGTATACTACGTAATATTTAGAGTACATTGAAAATTTGTCATGGAACGTAACATTAGTAAAGTATAAATTATATTATTTTAGAATTATTATATACAATTAGTTTTTGAATATAAGTGTAACCCGAAAGTTTAATTTTAGAAAAATTGTTAGTAATTTCAGCAAAATAATAATACTCGAGGGAGTCTTCATGTATAATTATATTATAATAGTTATATTTGCGTGTTCATAAATATTTTAAGGACTTAAACTGTAAATTCAAATCACTTCCATATTTATTGCTAAAAAGAAATGCTTTGTTGGTAGTGAATCGAAACTCTGTTTCAAATACAATTTATTGTGTTTTGTTCGTAAAATTATTTCGAGTTGAACGGTGATGGCGGTGAAACCTAACTCGCAGTGAACAAAAAGTTAAATACGTATAAAAAAATTGGTGCATAATCTATATTTGAAACGATTCATCATAAATAATGCAACTAACCATATTCACAATTACTACGTTAATTATTTGTGTACTAATTATTTAGTGCTCAGTAATATTATTATTAGTTTAGATTTAGATTTGATATTTTATTTTATATACTAAAATAATAATTGGAATTATATATATATGTGTGTGTGTATATATATATATATATATATATATATATATATATATATATATACAAACATTATAAAATAACTTTTAACCACAATCAAGAAAAACTTTTGATTTATATATATATATATATATATATATATATATATATATATATATATATATATATATATATATATATATATATATATATATATATATATATATATATATATATATATATATATACATATATATAAACCAAAAGTTTTTTGTGAATTGTGGTTGAAAGTTATTTTAAGATATTTATATCTATATATTATATCTATTTATCTATATTATTATATATAACAATAACAATATCTCACGGCCACCACATTTCCAAATATGATTTTTTATTTTTATTTTAAATTAGTAATTATTATTAATTCATCACATGAGGTAAATAAAATTTCACATCATTTGTTGGTGAGAGTTTCTAAACAATTTCATCCAATCACTCGTTAACTTGTGTTTTCATCCAATTTTATTAAACCATCCAACCTTGTTAAACCCACTTAGCCAAGCTTAAACGTCGACGTATGAATTATAACGACAATTAGCAACAACTAGTACGACTAAATTTTGTTCGGCAATTAGTATATATAAACAATGTCTTAACTATGTTTTACCCCCACTTGAATTATTAGTAAAATAAATAACTACGGAGTATTATTAATTTTATTGTTGGGTATAACAATTAATCATCAGTTTAGCCATTTACTTATTTACACGAAGTATTTTGTAAAAAGATAATTAATATTAAATCGCATTTTTTAAAAATATAATATTTTAAAAATAGTTATATATAATAATTTTAAAATAACATAACTTATACTTTAATAATGTAATGTTCCATGACAAAATTTCAATGTACTATAAATATTAGGTAGTATATAATTTATATATTAAAAAGATATTAATGGTGAGAAAAAAAATTATAGACATTAAGTTACTAACACCACCCAAAATCAAACTTTTAAAATTCGTTAACACTACGGGCTCTTATATACAAAAAAAAAAACTTTTAAAATTCGTCAACACCACGGGCTCTTAAACTCAAAAGGAATATTTAAAATTTATCAATACCACGGACTCTTAAACTCAAAAGAAATTTTAAAATTTGTCAACACAACGGGCTCTTAAATTATTCTTATACTTTTCCTATTTTTTTAATATCGCTATTTACATACCAATATGATCTGCAATTTACATTTTTTGCACGAGTTTTTACAAATCCGTGCAACGCACGGGCTCAAAAAACATATATATAAACCAAAAGTTTTTGTTGATTGTGGTTGAAATTTATTTATGGATGTTTATATATATATATATATATATATATATATATATATATATATATATATATATATATATATATATATATATATATATATATATATATATATATATATATATATATATATATATATATATAATATTAATCCATTTAATTTTTATTTTTTGAAAATCTCGCCAATTTTTTTTAACGGATTTATCTTTCCGCGAGTTAGGTTCTACCGCTATCACCATTCAACTCGAAATAATTTTATGAACAAAATGCAATAAATTGTATTCAACACAGAGCTTCAATGTACTACCAACTGAGCATTTCTTTTTTACCATAAATATGAAAGTGATTTAAATTTACAGTTTAAGTCCTTCAAATATTTATGAACACGCAAATATAACTATAATAATATTAATTATACATGATGACTCCCTCGAGTACGATTATTTTTCTGAAATGACTAACAAGTTTTCTAATTTTAAACTCGCGGGTTACACTTTTATTCAAAAAATAATTTTATATAATAATTCTAAAATAATATAACTTAGAATTTACTAACGTTAAGTTCCATGATAAATTTTCAATATACTCATATTTTCTCTAAATATTACGTAGTATATAATTTATATATAATTAAAAAGACATTAAGTTGCTAACACCACCTAAAATCACTTTTAAAATTTGTCAACACCACAAACTTTTAAACTCAAATGAATTTTTAAAATTTGTCAACACCACGGGGTCTTAAAATAAAAAATAAAAACTATTAAATTTTATCAACACCACAGACTCTTAAACTTAAAAGAATTTTTTAAAATTATCAACACCACGGACTCTGATATAATTCTTATAATTTTCCTATTTTTTTAATATCGCTATTTACATGCCAATATGAACTGCAAATTACATTTTTTTTGCACGATTTTTTTACACAACCGTGCAACGAACGGGCTCAAAAACCTAGTATGTATATATATATATATATATATATATATATATATATATATATATATATATATATATATATATATATATATATATATATATATTATACATACTAGGCAAAAACCAGCGAATTCGCTAAATTTTTTAATGGACTTTTTATAGTAAAGTAGAAACATCATTCATTAATAATGATAGGGCAAATAGCCCAAAAAGGTAACGTAAGTTACCAAATTTCCCAATAAATGTAACATTAATAATTTCATACTCAAAAAGGACTACAAACTTAAAATTGATGCAATTAGGGGAGTTTTAACCTTGAAAACTGAAGTGTTGCTGAGTCATCCGGTAGAATCCTATGTGGCAATACATGTCAATTGAATTAATTTATTTTTATCTCATCTTCATATACATCACCCAAAATTATAACACCCAAAATTATAAGCCCTAATTCAAGGACATTACGTACCGTTTTATCTCACAGACCAACACAAAGTGGACAGAGAATTATAAATCTGGAATAGATATACCAAATGCATTCAATAAAAATATGCAATCGTTCAATTAGAAATATTTCAAATTTCATAAACCGAAACCATTCAAAATTATTGAACAAATACAATATGAAACATAAATGGAAACCTTTCAAATTATTGATAATTATTGAACAAAGTGTAATCAGCACCTTCATAATACAAAATACAAGAAGCAAGAATCAAAACCCATAAATCAAAATACAGCCGGCCACCACCACCGTTGAAGTTTGAATTCCAGGCTGACCGTATGAATTTTGAACTCCGGCTAATGTTCGCCATCTCCGGCGAACGTTCATCTTCTCCGTCGAACGTTTGTCTTCTCCGACCATTTGAAGTTTAAATTCCAGATCTGAAGTTTGTCTACTTCGTTTGAAGTTTGCAGTCTAGCCGTCCTAATTTTGAAGATCAGATGGTGGTGGTTTGTTTCCGCAGAAGATCTGATGGTGGTGGTTTCTTTCAGACGAAGATCTGACGGCGGTGGTTTGATTTCGACGAAGATCTGACGGAGGTGGTGGTTTGGTTTGAATTACAAGTGTAAAGATCTGGGAAATAAACTTACGGAGTATTATGGTGATAGTGGTTTTTTGACCACATCCACAAAATACAAATATATTTAATTAATTATTAATATTATTACTAATAAAGGCCACATAAACACTCCACCTAGACATGGTAACCGGTTACCTTTGAGAAGGGTAACTCACTCCCCTAATTGCATGAATTTTAAGTTTGTAGTCCTTTTTCAACATGAAATTATTAATGTTACCTTTATTCAGTGGCGAAGTCAGAAATATGAATGATTGGTGTCAAAAAGTATTATTGATATAAAGTGTCAAAATTTTATTTGTCAAACTATGATCAACAAGTACATACATAAAAGGTAATGTATCAAATTACTAACACAAAATTGGCAATATTTCTTTCGTTGAAAATGATCATGATTTCATCTCTTTGATATAGTCACACTTTAAAATATTATTTCTATATGGGATTTCAAAGAAAATCATTTACATCTATTTTTTATTTCTTTTTTTGCATTGAAGGAGTGAATCTTGAAAAGTTATTAAAAGCATTTGCACTTGAAGGTTTTTCCTCATTAGACGATATTATTCGTTTTACAAATTTTTCTAATATTTGTTGGATTTCAACGAATATCTATTAAATAGAATGTAATAATACATATAATATATAATAAATGATTTCAACTAAACTATTAAACTAAAGTAAGCATAAAATCTAAAAATTATAAACACCAAAATTTCAGATAACGTAAATGAGTACTTGCAATAGAAAATATATATATAATACAAAATTACCTTAAAGTAAAAGGATGATTTAGATGTAATGCCCTTTTTAGCTCAGTTGTGTTATTGTGTTATAACTTATAAATATTATGGTAACTCAAATTTATGTGGTCCATCAAATATTGAGTATTAAATTAATGGGATGTGTTTTTAATGTATTTAACTTTCAACGCAATACCTACTATCTAAAACTATAATGCATTAAATATATTATTTTTGCTGAATAGATAGATTGGTTGGTGTCATTTTATAATAAATTCAAAATTCCTAACCCATAACTATGAAAAATTACAGCTCACATATGTTTTTCGTTGGTGTCAATTGACACCATTAGCCAACATGTAGCTTCGCCACTGCCTTTATTGAAAAATTTAGTAACTTACGTTACCTTTTTGGGCTATTTGCCCATAATGATATTTAAATGTAACAAACTTAAAACATAATAATACAAATTGTAAAAAAAAATATTTTTTGTAAAAAGTAAATAGACGTTATATAGGTACTGTTTTCCATTAGTTACTAAATGACTTCAATCTATTCTGCTCGGTGATCAAGTCTTGATTGTTGCGTATACTGTAAACGTTATTGATTCATAACCGGTAGTGTTAGGCGCTTAGTTGAAGAAAATTTGAAATTGGGACTGAATTTGGTTAGGTTATACGGCCATGGAAAATAGAACGATATTCATTTGGGCCTAATTTTTATGGTGGACTATCAAACTCAAATTTTCTCAGTTGGTCTGTTTCTTCCTTTGGGTCAGGCTAACAAGTTAAATGGGCTACTTAATAGAAGAAAAATGAAGTTTTAAATGTAAGGCACGAAATTATGTTACATGGGTAAATTAGTTGAATACATTTGTGTTGTACTACGTATATTTCTGCAAGTGATAGATTTTGTATACATAAATTTATATTATAACTTTTTTTTAAAAAGTGATAAACAGTGGCGACTTTATGTGAAGCCCCGCGGGGTCCCGTGACACCACTAGTTTTTCGAAATTTATCACAAAATTTTTATTTTTTTTTTGTATAGGACACCACTAAATATAATAATGTGACCTCATAATATTTTAAAGACTATAGTTTAATAGTTTGGACTGTTAAAGTATTAAAATTAGCCCACTTATAATTTTATAGTATGAGTCATTGAATATATTAAATATAAAAATAAACAAACATTTGTCCAATTCCAATTTTAATTCTCTTTTACTTCCTTCTACGTCACAATTTCTTACGGTTCTATCTTCAATCCTTCTAAATCACATATCCATTTAATTTGTGTCAATACATATCCATATTCATATCCATATCTATTTAAATTTAGTTCATCCATCTATATTCATATCCAGTGGATTAAGCGGATTAATGGATATCTATTGGATATTTAAGAAATCTTATAATATTTTCAAATATAATGAAAACAAAAACATAATATATCATGACATAATTTAAAATTCTTCCACCAGAATGTGTAATGTTTGTCTAAGAATGAACATAATTTGTTAAATTACTATCAAATATATATTATGACAAATTTTGTGTAATTTTTATGTTGAGATATACATGTTTTATTATGAGTACTCGTAGTGAATTCATTATATAGTTGCAAGTAAGATGTATGTGTAATCAGAAATATATTTGTAATAGTTATTGTATATGAATCCCTAATCTCATCACTCATAACTACATAACTTATTCTTTTCGAAAAGTCAAGGAAAACAACAATTTTACAGCTAATGTTAATGTTATGTGATTCATATTGATAATAGGTTGTAAAATTGCATTTTAAAATTGCTACTGTAAAATTGCTACTCTATAGGCCATGAACTAAAATAGTATTCTAAAATTGCTACTTTATAGGCCATTATTACTTTAAAATTGCTACTGTATATGCAATTAATTGCTATTGCATATGAACAATCTTATATTTTGTTAGTATTATTCAATTTTATGTTTGTGTTTTGGGCCCGACCCGATCCGACCCGATTTGACCCGACACATTCAATATTTTTGTGCAAGAAAGTTATTGAATAAATTTTTGGGACCCCATTTAGTTTGAATCCTAGAATCACCACCGGTGATAAAAGAAAATCTATAAGGAAAACTGATGAAAGGCCTAATGATTCATTTAATTTGTTTAATTCCTGCAAAAAGTGATTAAGTTATGATCAAATCCGTACCTACTTTTAAGTTGTTTGATTGTTAGCATTGTGAATTTATATGCAAGTTTGAGTTGTGTATGTTTTTTCAACTTGGCCCGGCACAATTATTCAGGGGCGGAACGTGAAAATACTAATCAGGGGGGCCAAAATGATTTATTATAACAAGAATTTTTTCATCATATTTATTTTATATAATTTAAAATAATGCGGAGGGGCTAATTACCAAAATATTACAAATAAAGGAACTTAATATGAATGTAGAAAATAGTGTGGGGGTAAAAACAGAAAATAGTACAAAAGAAATAGTTGTGTGAGGTGTGTGGGACTCTATTACTGTAAAACATTTGGAACACAACTTCATCATCTTAAACGAAACCTGCAAATAATACCTCTATGTTAGGAGGGCCAAGTAACCAATAAAAAAATTTATCCATGAATTTCCATAAAAATAACACTTCTAGCTCAAAAACCTAGGGTGGCCATGGCCCTCTTTAGTCTCCATGAGGTTCCGCGTCTGGGCACAAATGTATGATTTGCGCAAATTAAAGTTAATACTTACACATATCTGAATTTGTACTAAATCTGTTATGTTTTCCATGTTCGAATTTTTTTTTTCAAGTTAGTTTGGAAGGAATTTATGATCTGCGCGAATCATAAATTTAACCTAGTTGGAATTTATGAATAGCGCAAATTAGAGTAAGTGCATATGACATGCTTATTTGTTCAACTGGTAGAATCCGAATAAATGTATAAAAGTCCGGAAGTGATAATCAAAGCATCTTTAAACCAAACTGCTGAAATTTATATATAAAATATCACTGATAAAAAATAAAAAAAAAACAATGTAGCAAACCAAGCAACAATGTAGAAAACATAAATTAAAGGAACTTGTTAAAGTAAATAAATTCCTCAAAAACTAATCAAAAAAATTAGCAGCCTCACACATTTCAGGAACCCTTTAAAGATCATCCATACATGCGATCTTCACGCAATTCCAACAGCCGTTCAAAAGAATAAATAAAAATCAAATATAAGGTCTCATCTTACATCTGACGATACAAAAGTGTATGTACTAAAAGCACCAAGTTCAAAATTATTATACATAATATATAAATGAAGTTGAATGTACATAATATTAAACCTGGACATCCATTAAACGATAGGAATATCTTTAGAAAAATTTAACATCCATCGGACATCCATTAACCCGCTTCATCTAACGGAAATGGATATGAATTTAAAAAATTAAATGGATATGAATATGGATATGGGATCAATTTTTATTGTGTAGATTCAGAAAAATAAATAAATATATATTTTATAACTGGATCCTTAACATACATCTGATGCATGTTATCTGCTTTTCATGCACCAGATGTATGTTAACACAAAAAAGAAAGAAAAAAGACTTTTGATTAATGAAAAACAGTGTTTAGGGTTTAGAAATTGTAAGAGAGTGAAACCCCTGAATATTTTATTGATCACATGAACCACTATTTATAGAGTACATAACACCCCTAATAACCTAATAAACCTTAGCTGACCCAAGCCCACATATTGGACTTTGGGTCTAACCTATTATCTAACACTCCCCCGCAGTTCGAACGGCGAAATCGTGAAAGTTCGGACTGGAAAGAAAATAATAAACATAAAAAGAATAAATAAAAAAACACAATTTTCTCTCTAATTTGCTGTATCGAATTGATTGATATCGCTGATTGGTTGCGTTGCTTGACTGCGTTTCCTTTTCCGTAATATTTTTTTTTCGTCGTGGCTTGATTGCTTGCCTAAGGATAAAGCACGACTTGGGCTTTGAACTTTTATCGCCGATACAATCTTTTTCAACGCTGCAAAACAAGAGAGTTTTGTTTTACTTTTTTTTGTTATATTCCTCTTTTTTCGGAGTTTGGAACCTAGTTAAGTTAGGCGCCTCAGTTCCGCGCCGATTATTATTGGAGAAGGCTATTAGAATTAACAAAAATAGAAAAGAGAAAAAATAGACAAGAAAACAAAAAATAAGAATTAAATTGAAAAGAAAGTAAAGATGATTTATTTTGAAAGGAATAGAACATATGGAAATCAAATATTATATAGAAAATAGGGAATATAAAAAGAATGATGGGATGATGGCTGTGGTGGTAACGACACGAAAAGGAAAAAACAAAAACAAAAAAAACAAAAGTAAAGAAAAAAGATGTTGCCTGCCGTGAAGATTTATACTCCGTAATTGTTTAAATTACTTTTGTGAAGATGGGAAGACATCGATTGACTGAAAGGGATTGACTTTTAGATGTATGGTTATTAGGATGGGAAAAAAAAATGCTCCGTAGAAGAATAGAAGTTGATTTGGCGGCAGATGATTGTTTGATTATTTGAATGAAAAGAAAAAACACAATACAAACTAACTATTTTGGATCCCTCCGTATCACGAAAAGTGATCGGAGGATAATGAACTTGAAACAGAAGAGGGTCACATAGTTAGAGCACTGGTTCCAATACCATGTAGAATAATATAATTTCCCGTGATTATTATTCAATACTCATATGCTATTTATAGTACATAAAACCCTAATAAACCTATAAACCCTAATGGATCCAAGCTCACAATCGGTCTTGGGCCTAATACGTCTAACAGAAATTAGGGTTTAGGGATTAATTTAGGGTTTAGAGTTTAGGGTTTAGGGGTTAATTTAGGGTTTTGGGTTTTGAGTTTACGGACTAAACCCTAAACCATAACCCCTAAACCCTAAACTCTAAATCGGGCTAAATTTAATAATAATAATAATAAAAACTCAAAACAAGTTAACATGCATCAGATGTATGTTAAGCTGCGGTAAAATTAAAAAAAATATAAAAAAATTCTGAATCTACACAATAAATGTTATTCCCAAAAAAAATTATTTTTTAAATTAAAGTTCTAGAACTAAAGATATAAAAAAGCAAAATCACTTATCCCATTATCCCATAATTAGTGCTTATTCCTTTATATATATATATATATATATATATATATATATATATATATATATATATATATATATATATACTAGATTTTAAGAGTCCGTGCGTTGCACGGTAGCTCTAAAAAATAGTATTCTGAGATCGTTTTTATATGTACATGTAACAACCCAACCCGTTAACCAACCAATTACGCGAAATAAAAAAAAAAAATTTCTTTGTGCAGCACATGGCGCGGCGCGCCATGACCCCGCGCGGCGCGCAAAAGGGCCTGGACAGGCTGCTGTCCCAAAAAGTCCCAAACGCGAAAATGTTTGACCACTTCCCGACACATTTAGACTAAACGGTTTTCACAACATATTGTAATAGATAAAACTAACACGTTCCATTAATAAAAAGGATTTTACGACACCGGGCCCACATATGCCCAAATTACCCTTTAAGTACCAATTTCAAGTTTTCGGCCACACGACTTTTAACACAAAATAAAGCCGAGCATGGCGATTGGGGATACGCTACCCAATCCTAATCAATCCAAAAGCAAGCCTTCTAAAGCAACTACGCGAGTCCACTAGTCTCACGCTTACCCGAGCCACCGAATCCATGCAAATCTATAAAAAGGTAAACAACGAGAGGGTAAGCTAACGCTTAGTGAGTGAGAATATACTACATACATATGTATGCATAAAATGGACACGCCACACAAAACCAAATACCGCATACCGGAGCATCCAAGCATAAAGGCAAGCTAGTCTAAGCATACCGTAAGATCACTAAGCAACGAGCTAAAGATATATCAACAAAATATAAGTTCACCAGCAACGATGTGAACAATGCCAATAAGCTACACCCGGAGGGTTAGCTACATCATGACAATACAACATTATACGTATTCAATATTTAACATGCTAACAATATCCAACAACATAATACGATACATCACAACATATACATAAACAACTATATGGTTAACCATAAACGCGTCATGGTGCTACCGGCTCCGTGGTTCACACCATACGCAATGCTATGACGCTACCGGCTCCGTGGTTCACGTCACTACGCATTTGAGTCATACTCTTTTATAGTGCTACCGGCTCCGTGGTTCACACTTTGGTGCTACCGGCTCCGTGGTTCACACCTCATTTTATAGTGCTACCGGCTCCGTGGTTCACACTCCGATGCTACCGGCTCCATGGTTAACATCTCAAACATGCACTATGATACTACCGGCACCGTGGTTCACATCATAGCACATTCACACACACACTATGGCATTTCTGGCTCCGTGGGTCACACCATAGCTTACAAATAAATATACCATATACATACATGTATAATTACTCCACTCACAATATTAACCCTTCGCCATTGGGGTTATATAATCCACATCACATGCCCATGTGATAAAGTACACACAAAGTGTGCACCTCGCCAAAGGTGGTCAACCAAAACGAACAACCGTGCCAATTGGACCTATACACAAGTCCATCAAATCCACCTATATGTGAAGTGAGCTCTATAACCGAGAACCACTTCACCCGACCCGCACCCATCCTACACATACATATGCATAGAGGATATTAGCACTCACCTTGTCGCCTTGAAGAATGCCACCGAATAATCCGCAACTCGCCAATGGAAAGTACCTATTCCATTTTCACAAATACATCAACACACTTAGAGTGGATTTACAAACCAACCCAAAACAACACTTAGTGCAATTTCGACCCAAATGCACTTCCAAGCACAATCGTGCTCAAACTAACCAATTATCACTAACACAAGTGAGAATGGTCCTAATACGCCAATTAAACCCAATCATAGGTGTTAAACACCTATCTTGCCCATAATGACACTTAAACCCTAATTTTGACCCAAAGGAGTCAACATCGCGCCATTAGCGAGTTTTGACACCAAAACATATTTAACTTGGTTTTATACTTCAACTTAATCCATTTTAAGTTTATAAACCTTATTAAATCGACAATTGGGTCATAATCATCACCAAACCCTAATTTTGACTCTAGTCAAAATTAGTCAACTAAACACACCTAAAAGTGTTCCAACACTTCCATAATCACTAAATCTAGTGATTAAACCCAATTACAAGTCCTAATCAAGGCCAATTTGTTCACCAACCCGAAATCCACCAACACTAACAATAAACCCGATTACTAGCATCACTAAACTCACTTCATGAGTTTAAATGGGTTTCTTAACAATTTAAGTTCAAACCCTAACTTTGAATAATAAATCAAACAATGAAATTCGGAGTTAGAACTTACCACAACAACCAAAACGTAGCTAGGAACGAGGTGAACAACTTTAAAACCCGAGACTTTGATCAATTCAAGCTCCTTCTTCTCCAATTCAAGCTCTCTCACTCTAGAACTCTTCCTCTCTCTCTATATGTGGATGAGAGTGTTTGTGTGGGTAAGAAATGAGCTCCAATGGAGTTCTAGATCAGCTTTGATGACCCCAAACCGACCCCGAGTGAAAAGACCAAAGTACCCTTCATTTAAACCTTTAAAAAAGGCTGAAAATTGCATCAGACGGGTTCGGCGCGTCGCGCCGAAAGGTGGAGCGCCGCTCCAACCTACAGGTCAGTTTCAGAAACTTGTTTTGGCCATAATTTTTTGACCGTAGCTCCGTTTTCGATGAATCAAATATCGTTGGAAACGTAATAAGATTTCCTTTCCAATGGTAAGGCTTTGAAACATCAACACAAACTTTATTTGGGGTTGAAAAGATACGTACACACCTTGTCACTTCAGACAATGTCCAGTTTCCTTCGGCGTTCGAGCAAGCAACACGTACACTTCATACACGCATCATACACCATAAATACATTATGTACAATAAATATTTGGGTCTTAAAACTCTCCCCCACTTAAACTCGATCACGTCCTCGTGATCTTCTCCACTTAACCAATCCGTAACTACTCAACGGCCCTCAATCCTAAGTTCCAATTCGAACTTTTCTAGACAATTCTTCCCAATGAATCACCTTTAACAACTAAAATCGTCACCCGCGATTTATCAAAACCACTATCCGAGCACTAAAACCTGCTCTTTTCCCCATATCGAGAAAAACTCAACCAATCTCGTACCGAGATATCAATTCCTTAGCGTACCTTTACCAAGGACAACGCTATAAGTGACCAAGCCTCAACCTAAAGTCAACGATCCGAACGTTGAAGATCGAACCACATGAATCCTTACGGATTACACTTACCACTAAACATCCTTTGTAGTGCGCAATACAACCAATACGCCACTATCCTAACATCATAAGCAACGGCTAAAACCAAAAGCGCCCAAAACGAATATGGCAACGCTAAACCTAAGGTGCACAAAATCGACTATTGTCACACCCGTAACAACATGTGAGCGAAATATGGCTATTGCCCTACTAATCACACAACATGGTCCTCACGATCCCACCATCGGTGAATAAAACAACTGATATATCACACCACATGGTCCTTACGACCCCACCATCGGTGTATAAAACAACCGATAGATCACTCAACACCGGATGAAGTCAGCGGACCCCGTCAACGGTCATGCTTCACCGATATAACACTACACCCATGATGAAGTCAGTGGACCCCGAAGGTCATGCTTCACCAATCAACGATCTCATGATGAAGTCAGCGGACCCCGAAGGTCATGCTCCACCAATCAACGATCCCATGATGAAGTCAGCGGACCCCGAAGGTCATGCTTCACCAATCAACGATCTCATGATGAAGTCAGAGGACCCCGAAGGTCATGCTCCACCAATCCAATATCCCTTTTGGCCTCGAACAACGAGTAGCGTAACATTGCGCTCTGCTACGTCATAGTGAATCCTAACGGATACCACTAACCATTCACACAATCGAGCAAGAACCGCCTATATCAAACATAGGCACAAAACAAAAATTCTCTAAAAGAGGATCCGATACGCACATCCCTTAACCGAGGGATTTCACCTTGCTCACCATACCCGTCCATTATCTCTCAACGATATTTACAACATTACTACCTTGGTGATATTTCAAATCCAAAATCATAAGTACAATTTTTCCGAAATTGTACTCTACCACAAATCGACCAAATCAAGATCCCGACACAAATTTCGGATCTACCAAAAGCATTGTCCGAAATCTCACACTAAAACCTCCGCGTACGGAAGTGTAACTCCCCCACTTGGAACTACGTTCCATAACCGCATCTCGTACACCCACACAATGCTACCAAAGGCAGACTTTACCAATAATTGGGTTCACACGGCCCATCACCACGTCTTGCTTCAATTTTGAGCATACCAAGGATCCTAACCTATCCTTAAACACTTCGAACAAAAAGTGTACCACAATTTACACGAACTATACACTCGCAATCATCCAAATGCTTTAGTTTTTCGAATTTCACCTGATCGCTCATGTACCTAAGGGTTTCACTTCGGTACCCTAAGTACAATGTAACCGCAACACAATCGGAGTCGAACACCACGCTAGTAGGTATAAAAAGGCACCTAATGTCGCGTCACGTAGAGTCCTTTACCAACATACATCGAGATCAACACTCGATTTCAAGAATTTCAATCCACCCGACTAACCTCATGGTTCATCAACTTCAACACGAAAGCGAACACGCGCTTAACGACCGAACACCAAAACCCATTTTCATGGTTTGGTAGAAACATTCCCAAATACTAAGGAATGATTGGTTGCACCAAGTCTTACGCCCTTCGCCCGACAATCAAACGTCACCATAGGGTACTTCCATTCGGAACATCACCCATATCAATAACATGCACAACACAATTGAGACCTTAAGGGTCTCACTCGAACGAGCTTAACGACCCGGTACCAACCAAAATGCCTAAGCGCCCAAGGATTCGCACCATAGAGTCAAGGCACAACACACCACTTATACGCTCTACTGAGAGCAAACCGGAGCCATAAACGTAAACCGCCCGCTCGCTACGAATTATCTCCAACGGAGAATAAAGTTTAGCTAAGACTTACGCACATACCGCTTGTTATTACAAACGAACAACATATAATTTCGTACTAAAAGTACCTGATGTAGCGCTGTTGGGCTTCCGTGCTCCACTTCCCATCATGTATTCGCGCTCTAACCTCCTAACCCGATCGTCATGCGATTCGGAACACTCGGAATTCCGGTGTCCCTCCATCCGACAAATGAAACACCTGATTGAGCCGAAAGGCACTACCGTACAATCTTGTGCCAAATGACCCCGTTCCCCACACTTAAAGCACGTGAGCTTGTAACCCTTCTTACTTTTCTTCTTCACATTCCCGACGCCTTCAGGCGTACTTCGTGCCCTCTTACCATGAGCACCATGTAATCATAACCTTGCATGTACATCTTCATCATCACTACCTCGAGGTTTGGGAAACCTCTTTTCAAACTCTTCCTTTACAACTTTATTCGCTTGGTCTCGGACCATTTCCGTCATTTGTCCTTCGACCAACTCCTTAGTTACTTCCCTAACTTTGCCCGTGAAAACCGAGACATATTGCTCAAACACGGCCTCAATCTTTAACTTTAAATCGTCCTTCCCTTCGTGAATAGGCTCACTCGTTCCGCATCCATCTTCCGTTTTCATTCTAAGGGATGCAAACGATTAGAT
This sequence comes from Rutidosis leptorrhynchoides, assembly GCF_046630445.1. Classification (NCBI taxonomy): domain Eukaryota; kingdom Viridiplantae; phylum Streptophyta; class Magnoliopsida; order Asterales; family Asteraceae; genus Rutidosis; species Rutidosis leptorrhynchoides. The sequence continues at coordinate 210,612,028 of NC_092341.1, read as the reverse complement.
CGAGAACGTATAGACCACACGCACAACACCGTCCCATCTTGCTAAACACTCGTCGTACATCACTTGTTAGACATGATTTGTACCCGTAATAAGGTTTACAAGTCCTTATTACGCATACACGCCGTATCAACTTGTTAGTACAATGACCGCCTCGCTTGATGATATAAACAAACACAAACAAAATTCTACGCGATATAAACACACGCGAGAATTATTATCACAACACAAAAGTATATTAATAATATCCACATTACTAATATAAACGTTAGTCCACCTACAAACAAGGCACTAACTATAACCTATTCTGACCCGTGATCCTACAAGTCCCGCAACAAATTAAGCACACACAAAAGTCTAAGTCTAGGTACCTATCTCAAGTCACCTAAATCCCTTAGACCATGCTCTGATACCACTTGTAACAACCCAACCCGTTAACCAACCAATTACGCGGAATAAAAAAAAAATTTCTTTGTGCAGCACATGGCGCGGCGCGCCATGACCTCGCGCGGCACGCAAAAGGGCCTGGACAGGCTGCTGTCCCAAAAAGTCCCAAACGCGAAAATGTTTGACCACTTCCCGACACATTTAGACTAAACGGTTTTCACAACATATTGTAATAGATAAAACTAACACGTTCCATTAATAAAAAGGGTTTTACGACACCGGGCCCACATATGCCCAAATTACCCTTTAAGTACCAATTTCAAGTTTTCAGCCACACGACTTTTAACACAAAATAAAGCCGAGCATGGCGATTGGGGATACGCTACCCAATCCTAATCAATCCAAAAGCAAGCCTTATAAAGCAACTACACGAGTCTACTAGTCCCACGCTTACCCGAGCCACCGAATCCATGCAAATCTATAAAAAGGTAAACAACGAGAGGGTAAGCTAACGCTTAGTGAGTGAGAATATACTACATACATACGTATGCATAAAATGGACACGCCACACAAAACCAAATACTGCATACCGGAGCATCCAAGCATAAAGGCAAGCTAGTCTAAGCATACCGTAAGATCACTAAGCAACGAGCTAAAGATATATCAACAAAATATAAGTTCACCAGCAACGATGTGAACAATGCCAATAAGCTACACCCGGAGGGTTAGCTACATCACGACAATACAACATTATACGTATTCAATATTTAACATGCTAACAATATCCAACAACATAATACGATACATCACAACATATACATAAACAACTATATGGTTAACCATAAACGAGTCATGGTGCTACCGGCTCCGTGGTTCACACCATACGCAATGCTATGACGCTACCGGCTCCGTGGTTCACGTCACTACGCATTTGAGTCATACTCTTTTATAGTGCTACCGGCTCCGTGGTTCACACTTTGGTGCTACCGGCTCCGTGGTTCACACCTCATTTTATAGTGCTACCGGCTCCGTGGTTCACACTCCGATGCTACCGGCTCCATGGTTCACATCTCAAACATGCACTATGATGCTACCGGCACCGTGGTTCACATCATAGCACATTCACACACACACTATGGCATTTCCGGCTCCGTGGGTCACACCATAGCTTACAAATAAATATACCATATACATACATGTATAATTACTCCACTCACAATATTAACCCTTCGCCATTGGGGTTATATAATCCACATCACATGCCCATGTGATAAAGTACACACAAAGTGTGCACCTCGCCAAAGGTGGTCAACCAAAACGCACAACCGTGCCAATTGGACCTATACACAAGTCCATCAAATCCACCTATATGTGAAGTGAGCTCTATAACCGAGAACCACTTCACCCGACCCGCACCCATCCTACACATACATATGCATATAGGATATTAACACTCACCTTGTCGCCTTGAAGAATGCCACCGAATAATCCGCAACTCGCCAATGGAAAGTACCTATTCCATTTTCACAAATACATCAACACACTTAGAGTGGATTTATAAACCAACCCAAAACAACACTTAGTGCAATTTCGACCCAAATGCACTTCCAAGCACAACCGTGCCCAAACTAACCAATTATCACTAACACAAGTGAGAATGGTCCTAATACGCCAATTAAACCCAATCATAGGTGTTAAACACCTATCTTGCCCATAATGACACTTAAACCCTAATTTTGACCCAAAGGAGTCAACATCGCGCCATTAGCGAGTTTTGACACCAAAATATATTTAACTTGGTTTTATACTTCAACTTAATCCATTTTAAGTTTATAAACCTTATTAAATCGACAATTGGGTCATAATCATCACCAAACCCTAATTTTGACTCTAGTCAAAATTAGTCAACTAAACACACCTAAAAGTGTTCCAACACTTCCATAATCACTAAATCTAGTGATTAAACCCAATTACAAGTCCTAATCAAGGCCAATTTATTCACCAACCCGAAATCCACCAACACTAACAATAAACCCGATTACTAGCATCACTAAACTCACTTCATGAGTTTAAATGGGTTTCTTAACAATTTAAGTTCAAACCCTAACTTTGAATAATAAATCAAACAATGAAATTCAGAGTTAGAACTTACCACAACAACCAAAACGTAGCTAGGAATGAGGTGAACAACTTTAAAACCCGAGACTTTGATCAATTCAAGCTCCTTCTTCTCCAATTCAAGATCTCTCACTCTAGAACTCTTCCTCTCTCTCTATATGTGGATGAGAGTGTTTGTGTGGGTGAGAAATGAGCTCCAATGGAGTTCTAGATCAGCTTTGATGACCCCAAACCGACCTCAAGTGAAAAGACCAAAGTACCCTTCATTTAAACCTTTAAAAAAGGCTGAAAATTGCATCAGACGGGTTCGGCGTGCCGCGCCGAAAGGTGGAGCGCCGCTCCAACCTACAGGTCAGTTTTCAGAAACTTGTTTTGGCCATAAATTTTTGACTGTAGCTCCATTTTCGATGAATCAAATATCGTTGAAAACGTAATAAGATTTCCTTTCCAATGGTAAGGCTTTGAAACATCAACACAAACTTTATTTGGGGTTGAAAAGATACGTACACACCTTGTCACTTCAGACAACGTCCAGTTTCCTTCGGCGTTCGAGCAAGCAACACGTACACTTCATACACGCATTATACACCATAAATACATTATGTACAATAAATATTTGGGTCTTACAATACAGCAATACCGATGTTTAATAAACTGTTAATGTATGTATGATGCATTCATTACAACCTCAAGTTATTTCACTAAAAAAAGTAGTAAACTTGTAAAGGCACCATTTTTGTAACCATAACTGATTCATGCAATATCTATAAACAATTAATCATGGGCTCGACCCGCTCTATACATAAAACTTTTAACCCGTTTGACCCCTTACCTTATTCTCCAAATCGACCTATCTTGACACCTCTATGTATAGATGGGATCTTTTAAATGAATAAAAAAAAGCAAGCACATACATCTTCACAAGCATGGTAAGGATCTGTTACTTGACCCGTCCCTCAACTGAAGATAGAGAATACAAAAGAATGAGGACGTACTCTTTCTGCGCTGACAATTACCTAAATCTTCATAAAAGCCAGAAACATCTGCATTATCATGAGGCATAATACATTAAAGACACAACAGTTGAAACCAAAAGTAGATAAAACTAAACAAAATTAAGTTTAATAAGTTCATATATTGATACTTGATGCATTGTTTGTGCATCCTTTACAATAACAAATGAGTTTAGCAAATAAAAAAAATAATATCTATTTTCATAAATTTAGCTATTATAATTGTAGTTACAGAGGCTTTTATTAGATTGGATATAGAAAACAGTGACCTGTTAACATGCAGTCACCAAAATTCAGAAAATAGATGTTATTTTTTTTTTAATAACAACGCCAGCGTTACTATGAGAATATCACTCGATTTTAGTCCCAATGCCATATATATACAGAATATAAAAGTATAATGCATCATCAATCAAATTTTACATCTGTAACTGAAAACACATACGGATTGTGATGATTCTTATACCATTTGTTTTTCTTCTTTATATTACTTGCTTCCTAGAATTTGCTACTATAATGTTCATACTTTGCAATTTGACAAGTAAAGTGAGTAATCGTCTGATAACTTGTACTATAATTAGTTTCTTATATTTTTCAGAATAGAGAAAAAAGAGGATCGCCTGATGTATTTAGATTGACAGTTAGCTGAACCCGCCCAATTTGCTACTGACAGTATGTGAATTTAATCAGGAATTTACTCCATAAGAATTTGCATATCGGCCCATCATGTATGTTATCAAAACTTGATAACATATGTTCACTCCATACAAAAGAAAAATTCACTCATTTCCTATTTGCAACATTGATTTCCTTTGGGATCATTGTATCAACAAAAGACGGCAACAAACACAATAGGAGAGATCTGTATGTGTGTTTTTTATAAGATTGACAAGTTGGCCATGTGAACAAATTTAAGGTGAAACATATTTCATGAAGTAAAATAAATCTTTGTTTACCACATTTTTTGATAAACATAAAAAGCAATGAAACACACCTAGTTTAAGTGATCACCAAGGAATTTCTTGACCATCCAAGAAAAGAACTTGCCTCTGTTAGGGCTCTTGCTGCTTTGAATGATGCTCAATAGCTTTTGTACGAAGATTTCTTTAATGACCAGTTTGTATTTCAAAACAGTCTTTTGAAACCGGCTTTGACAGATCCGTGTCCACTGTTCATAATGACCAAGGATACTCTCCTGTAGACCAAAAGATAACAATCATGTAACTGGTTTCACTTCGAGAATTTGGTAAATATAAGATATAAACCACCCACCTTAGTGCCATAGTCACGTCAATGACATTTGGAAGTAAGCATACCATAAGCAATATGTTTATCTGTCGTCTTGCTGAACTCATCACGATTTTTACGTTCAATTTTCCTAATCTCTTCCTGTAATGGGTATGTACATAAGAGAAAAATGGAATAATTGAGGATCATTGACCTAATTTATTTTTTGACATACCATACACAGTCTCCTTTGTTCTTCTTCCTCCTCTAAATCACATATATATTCTCATTACATAAAGCTTTTTTTAATCAGGATAATTGACACAGTTTCTATTTGGAAAACAAATAAAAAAATTAATGAAAAGTACCTGAAAAATTACTAATTGGCCAAATTTTCAAGGCGTATGTAACTTTCATCAGCAATTATTGATCTTGCAATTTTCGCTGCTGACTGCTTGCCTGAAGATAACTGTGACATAAACGGTAAAGCAATTGAAACGTTAAAACATAACTATATTCTTAAATATGTTTGAGCAGGTACTGTAAGGTAGTCCGAGATCTAAATATTGATTAAAAAGCTCTTCATACTATGCCTTAAAAATTTGCTTATCCTAATCCTCCTCAAACTGTTTTGATCCCACAAAACTTATCCCAATCCTCCTAAACTTTCTGGAGGGATATTATCTCCTTTTAGTTGCCTTTAAATCTATAAACAAATGGAAAAAATATTCATCCATCAATTCCTTTAATTAAAAAACTAAATGTATGATTAGAAATAAAAATTGATGGATGAGGACTTACTTTGAGGTCATCCACAGAAAGCAGACCCCTTAGAACTCTCGTTGGCACGTATTTTTTTCAACGATATAACATTAAATTAAAAGCACTATTATCAAGCTAATGCTTACCAAGACCTGTCGACGCTTTATGTGGAGACACTTTCTAGTTAGTTCATAACACAAAAGGCGGCACGGTGTTCAACTACAACATTATTTCCACCTTCAGGTTTAGTAAATCGACAAAACTTCAAACAAACCATGTGGTTGAATTTACAAAAGTTACAGGAAGAGACGGTAACTTAGGGATAAGCTGATAAACTATACACAAAGAGACTGTCTTTAGGTAACTATGATGGTCATCGTACGTGGTACCAATATGAATTTAGCAGCAAAATTGATATTAATTTTTATTCATAGTTGACTTGTATTTAAAAAAAAGGGCAATTGTGGAGCATCATACCCATCAGCCTGTGTCAAAAAACACTAAATGTTACAAAATGCCAGGCTAGCGAGAATTGCATGATCATCAAATCCCTGACACTGTTTACTCAATTAAAGATGAGCAACAAAAAAATTAGGGAAACACATATATGCTTAACCCCAGCACTAAGACATTGTACTTGTTCTATATTACTAATACGATATTTTTTTTGCTACTGCAAATTTAGTCAGGTGCAGACCGGGATCTTTTAGTATTTTACGATGCTACGCGTAGCATTGTACCAGTTAACCGATTCCAACCCTTTTGTCAAAAGAGCATCAAATTATTCAAACCATATTCAAATAATAAAATTCAACAACATTAATTCAGCAAGTGTGACTGTATATGAAACATAATCATATTAAAAATTTCAAAACCATTTATTCTAAGTAATTTTGTTCTATGCAAAAACCATTAACAAATTAACGTATTCCAAAGCATGTTAGTTCAGCAAGTGGTTTATTGATCTCATAGGAGATTTGAATTGGTGAAAAACTTAAATCAAGCAGATTAAATATATGCAATATGAATTGGTCATACCTACTCGTATTGGCATTACATCGAACAATTGTGGTGCGCTTAGATATAGGTGAAGAACAAAACATGAAAATTAAAAACACATTTAACCGAAACATTGTGCTTGATCTTGTAGATGACAAAAAAACATCAAAAGGATGAATCAATGATATATATGAAAGTATGATACACAAACTATAACTACAAAAGATATAAAAAAGTGGTTGACAGAGATACACATCGAGAGAATGTTGTGTAAGATTCAGGACATACCTGATCTAGTGATCTTAATTTTCAATCGCTATGAATTTCTGGTTAATCCGTTATGGTGATCGATCGGAATGAACCTGTAATCAAATCACAATGATTAAAATCAAATTACCATATAGTAACGAACCTGTAATCAAATCAGTGACACATCATTCAAATCGTTTAAGTATGCACATATACTGATTTCATATTAACAATCAAATTATTCCAGTAATATCTATGAATCGGATACGTAAATTGATGAATATTTATAAGCTAATACATATAGAAGATGAATAATACATACCTACGACCATTTCCGATGGACCTTCATTAATCATAAATTGAAAACGATAGTTGATGATATCAATTTTTATGCCAGGATTTAAGCTATTATATGTCTTGATGGGTCAACATGACCTGACCTGACCCGACCTAACCCGTTTGGACTAATATTAATTACCACCTATTTAGCCCTGTTACACAACCCGTTATCGCAACACTAAAACTGTTTCTTATTTCCAATAGGCTACAGATTTTTTGAGTATGAACAACTATTTTGTAATATTCTTTAAGCTATTATAACAATAACAATCCTCAAAACCTTAGTCATTTCACAACCTCAGACATTCATGGCTATTTTAAGCAAGCAGCAACACAATCTATTGATGACCTAAAACCTTACAACCAAATTTCAACATAGACATGAGGTTTGATAATTACAACACAAACACATAGTTGTGATATTAACACATAAAACAAAATAAAAGGCATTCAAGTAATTATTCAATCAGCAACCAAAAAAATCAAGTAATTATTCAATCAGCAACTAAAAAGAAAACCTACGACACACAAGAAGTATTTAACCAAATATCTAAATCGACTGTATCGTGTTAAAAATAAATTATCAGATGAAATCCACTTCATTTAACCTCAAATGACACTGTTATCGATCTGGCAATTTGTCGATGAATCGATAAATCATCAGATGAAATATAATCAAAAATTAATCAATTTCAAAACTTCATCTATGATATGGTTGACATTTACCGATTACCAAAACTCCAAATCACCCTTAATGAGTAAAATTATAAGCGTAAACAATCTATTGAAATCTATACCTGGTACTTTCCGATTAGAGGTTTCCTCAAAATTATCCCAAAAACCGGTGACGGTGCCGGCGAATTTAAGTAAATAAGAAATATTATACAAAATTTATACCATTAGGTGCGTAAAATTGTAGAAGATATATTTGGTGTAGCGGCGACCTTTATTTTGGCTGCCGCCGGTCATAATCACCGATTGAAAGGTTGTGGGTGGTTAATTTTGAAGAGAGAGGAGCTGTGTAAACTCGTATCTGTGTGTGTGTGTTTTTTTTATTTTTTATTTACTAATCGACGTTATTAATCTAATATTTCATTTGTAGAGATGTCATTATTTGGTGATTATCAGTATCAGTAATAATCCGGATTAATAATTATAAAAAAACACGTGGCAGTAATTTCCTGGATTTAGTGTCAGATTGACACGTCAGCTTTGACCCATATGGTTTGTAAATGGTAGATATATATATATATATATATATATATATATATATATATATATATATATATATATATATATATATATATATATATATACATAGTGGTAGGATCAAGAGGGAAGTAACCATTCGGGGGGAAGCGGGGTGAAGCAAAAACTTTTTTTTTTTCATTTTTTGAAAAAACTTTGTTCACGAACATTATAGATGAGATGAAAATATGAACATTTAGTAGAGACACTTTGTGATAAATGTTTTTATTTTGGCTGAAAAACGCTCGAAGAAGTAATATATAACAATTATCGTATTTTTCGAGCCTATTTTGAGGTTTTAGCTATTGGGGTTTAGATATTAGGGTTTAGATATTAGGATTTATAGGGTTTAGATATTAGGGTTTAAAAATTTAGGGTTTAGGGTTTAGATTTAGGATTTAGATTGAGTTTTTAACACGAACGGTTTAGAGTTTAGGGTTTAGGGTTTGGTGTTTTGGGTTTATGGAATAAACCCAAAACACCAAACCCTAAACCCTAAACCCTAAACCCTAAACTCTAAATCGGGCTAAATTTTACTTCACAAAACATGAAGAAAAAAAACGTTCATATTCTTCACGAACAATATTATCTTGAATGTTATTTTTGTCGATCGTTTTCCCACCTAAATAATAACATTCATCACGAAGTGTCTCTTCTAAATGTTCATATTTTTGTGTGATCTTGATGCCGGGAAAAAAAAATTTGAAAAAAAACGAAAAAAAAAAATTTTCTTCCCCCCGCTTCCCCCCGATTGGTTACTTCCCTATTGATCCTGCCCCTATATATATATATATATATATATATATATATATATATATATATATATATATATATATATATATATATATATATATATATATATATATATATATATATATATATATATGGTAGATGGATCAAATGAGAACTTTTTTTGTGTGAGAGCCCTGAAAACTCCAAAATACACCAAAATACACTGAAATTCGAGTAAAAAAAGTGGAGGGCGAGCAAAAAAGTCAAAATTCGAGCAAAAAAAGGGGAAAGTCGAACAAAAAAAAGGCGGCCGAACAAAAAAATGAAAGTCAAACAAAAATTGTTAGATTCGAACTAAAATGTGTTTTACATTTTTGAAAGTCGAACAAATCAATGTAGAACACGTTGATATTCGAACAAAAAGCCTGATAGTCGAACAAAAATGTGTTCTACATTTTGGTAATTCGAACAAAAAAAAATTAAATAAAAATTTTGTTCGTCCGAGTTATATATATATATATATATATATATATATATATATATATATATATATATATATATATATATATATATATATATATATATCGAATTTCGTGACTTTTGCTCGCCCGCCACCTTTTTTGCTCGAATTTCATTGTATTTTTGAGTTCCTAGAGTTCTGACACTAAAAAAGTTCTCACTGGATCCTCTTCCTATATATATATATATATATATATATATATATATATATATATATATATATATATATATATATATATATATATATATATATAGTGGTAAGATCAAGGAGGAAGTAACCAATCGGGGGGAAGCGGGGGGAAGCAATTTTTTTCTTCGTTTTTTGAAAAAAATTTGTTCACGAACATTATAGATTGGATGAAAATATGAACATTTAATAAAGATACTTTGTGATAAATATTTTTATTTTAGCGGGAAAACGCTCGAAGAATTAATATATAATAATTATCGTGTTTTTCGAGCGTATGTTGAGGTTTTAGATATTAGGGTTTATAGGGTTTTGATATTAGGGTTTAGAAATTTAGGGTTTAGGATTTAGATTTAGGGTTTAGATTTAGGATTTAGATTGAATTTCTAACGCGAACGGTTTAGAGTTTAGGGTTTAGGGTTTGGGGTTTAGGGACTAAATCCAAAACACCAAACCCTAAACCCTAAACCCTAAACTCTAAATCGAGCTAAATTTTACTTCACAAAACATGAAGAAAAAAACGTTAACATTCTTCACGATCAATATTATCTTGAATGTTATTTTTGTCGATCGTTTGCCCGCCTAAATAATAACATTCATCACGAAGTGTCTTTTTTAAATGTTCATATAAAATTCCGCACTCTTTTTTCATGAAATTGTTGCCTGAAATTGTTGCCGAAGCGACAGACAATGTCTTCCCATACAAAATTCCGCACTCTTTTTCCTGAAATTGTTGCCAGCGGTCTTGCTTCCACCCACTTTGTGAAAAAACCGATTGCAACAATCAAGAATTTAATGTTTCCTGCGTATGCAGAGTATGCGTAAGATACTGATGTATATAGCATATGATATGAAATAAATGGTTATATTACCTCGGCCTTTTGGAAATGGTCCGACTATGTCAATTGCCCATTTGCAAAATGGCCATGGTGAGGAGACTGAAATCATTGAATGCGCAGGTGCTCTGCTGATAGGTGCATGTATTTGATAGGATTCATAGCTCTTAACGATGCTTGCAGTATCTGCGTATATGGTAGGCCAATAATATCCTAGCCGCATAATCTTGGATACAATCGACCTGTGCCCCGAATGAAGAGCGCATGCACCTCGCGTATAACCTCCTCTGCTTCGTTTGGGCCGATGCACCTTAATTGCGGCCCTAAATAATTTCGTCGATATAGGACGTCACCCTCAAGGGCATACATTGGTGCCTTGGTGCGAACTTTCTTCGCGTCAACGCAGTCCGCAGGTAACGTGCCATCCCGCAGGAAAGCAACGATGGGTGTCATCCACGTTGAACTGGATTCCTCAATAGGTTCCACTAGAGGCATCATAACAATGGATTTCGCATGTAGTTCTTCTATGAGAACTTTCTTCCCCAGATGATCAAAGGCCAATGCAGCCAATTTGCTAAGCGCATCTGCTTTCTTATTTTGCCCTCGCATTACGTGGGAAATTTGAAAAGCCTCAAACTGATCGACGAGGTTATGAATAAGCGATAGGTATTTCTGCATGGCTATGTCATGTGCTTCAAAGTCTCCGCTGACTTGACTGCATACTATCTTCGAATCCACATAAGCGTGCAGAATTATAACATTTAATGTATGCTCAATTCGCATACCTGCTAACAAAGCCTCGTATTCTGCTTCGTTGTTTATAATAGCAAAATTGAACCGCAGCGCATATGTATGCTCTTCGCCATCCGGGCCAGTTAAAATTACTCCTGCACCCGCGCCAGATGCGCTACAGGCACCATCGGTATACAACTCCCATGGTGTCAAAATTGGTGCAGGTGTGTCCTGATGTTCAGCTGATGCTTCAACATCTGCAGGTAACTCTGCTAGGTAATCCGCAAGTATCTGCCCCTTAACCGCGCTTTGCGAAGAAAAATTTATTTCGTGCTCCCCTAATTCAACTGCCCATTTAGCCATTCGGCCGGAAATCTCGGGCTTATACAGCACCTGAAAGAAAGATTATTGCGTTAGTCAATGCGAAATTCCCGGAAATTGCCGTAAATTAGGTAGCTACCAACTTGTTTAATCGGCGGATCAGTTAGAACTACAACTGGGTGTGCTTGAAAGTACCGACGTAAACGTCGCGCTGTGTGAACTAGCGCATACACTAGCTTTTCAATTGGTGAATAGTTTACTTCGCTTGCTGTCAGCGTCTTGCTTACGAAGTAGACCGGCATTTGTGTCTGAGAAAACCTCAGCATTATTTGACCACAAAATAAATAAATAATGCACATGTATAAACAATGGATTACCTTTCTGCGATCCGCGATAAGGACCGAGCTGACCACTTCTTTGGAAGCCGCAAGGTATAACGTAAGCGTTTCACCTGATATTGGCGCAGTGAGTGTTGGCAATTCAGCGAGCACCTTCTTCATCTCCTGAAAAGCTGATTCCGCTTCCTGAGTCCATACAAAGTCTTTTTTTTTAAACAATTCTTCAAAGTATTGAAGAATGGTAACTGCCGTTTCGCGGCTTTTGACTGTAACAACCCAACCCATTAACCAACCAATAACGCGGAATAAAAAAAAATATTTTGCTGATACAGCACATGGCGCGGCGCGCCATCTTTCTGCGCGGGGCGCAGAATAGCCTGGACAGGCTGCTGTCCCAAAAAGTCCCAAATGCGAAAATGTTTGATCACTTCCCGACACATTTAGACCAAACGATTTTCACAACATATTACAATAGTTAAAATTAACACGTTCCATTAATAAAAAGGGTCTTACGACACCTGGCCCACATATGCCCAAATTAACCCTTTAAGTAAAAAGTACGAACTTCGACCATATGACTTTTAATACAAAATAAAGCCGAGCATGGCGATTGGGGATACGCTACCCAATCCTAAATGATCCAAAAGCACATCCTCTAAAGCAAACTACGCAAGTCCACTAGTCCCCACGCTTACCCGATCCATCGTCTCCATGCAATCTATAAAAATGTAAACAACGAGAGGGTAAGCTAACGCTTAGTGAATGTAAAGATACTATACACATACATATGCATAAAATGGCTACGCATCACCAAGCATTAAAATAGCACATACCGTCTCCGCATGGTAAACAAACTACAAAGAGCACATTACACAAAGTAGCTACACACTACGTAATCGCCAAGCTAACATCACACAATTAGCTACAACACAACATTAAGTATATACGCGTATATAACAAATATAATCAAACAATAACGATAAGGTTAACCCCTTAACCCAAACCACATGAAGGTTGGCCGAACTACCCAAGCCTTAGTGAATTAGCACTACCCGAGATTTACTTCCTTCACCACTTCTACAACCGAGGTTGGCCGAACTACCCGAACCTTAGTGAATTCGCAGAACCCGAAATTCACCACCTCATCACCAAGATGACCGAAACAACCCGAGTCATCATGAATCCGCACTAACCGAGATTCATTTCCTCAACAACAAATGCTAGCATCCCATCTCCAAAAGGGTTATCCAAAACGCTAGCCAATTCACAATACCAAGGGTAAAGACCCACAACGCATAAGCGTATCACATGGACCCGAAGCACAAGGTTCATTCTTCCACACGAACATAGAGTAAACCCGAACAAGGGTTACCCTACACGCACGCACCCATCTTACACATACACATGTGCATAGTAAATTTACACTCACCTTAAACGCCTCGATGAATGCAACCGAATAATCCGCAACACGCCAATGGAACGTACCTATTCCATTAGCAACAATTACAACAACACAATTAGGGTGGATTTACAAATCAACCCAAATCGACAACTAGTGCAAATTTTGACCCAAATGCACTTCCAAGTACAAACCGCGTCCAAAATTAACCAATAATTACTAACACAAGTGAGAATGGTCCTAATACGCCAATTAAACCCAATCATAGGTGTTAAACACCTATCTTGCCCATAAAGACACTTAAACCCTAATTTTGACCCAAAGGAGTCAACATCGCGCCATTAGCGAGTTTTGACACCAAAACATATTTAACTCGGTTTTATACATCAACTTAATCCATTTTAAGTTTATAAACCTTATTAAATCGACAATTGGGTCATAATCATCACCAAACCCTAATTTTGACTCTAGTCAAAATTAGTCAACCCAAATTCACCTAAAGTGGTTCCAACACTTCCATAATCACTAAACCTAGTGATTAAACTCAAGATTAAAGCCAAATCAAGGCCAAATCGTCAACCAACCCAAAACCCGCCAAGTGACAAGAATAACTAGTCACCATAAACCCATTTCATCATCTAATAGGGTTTCATTACAAATCAAACTCAAACCCTAACTTGAATATCAAATCAAACAATGTAATTCGGAGTTTGAACTTACCAATACCACCAAAATGATGCCGTTGACGAGATGAACAACTTTAATACTTGAGACTTGACCCGAATCAAACTTCTTCTTCTCCAAATGGAGCTTTCTCTCACTTAAAATGGGTTTCTCACTCTAGGGTTTGATGAGAGTGTTTGATGGGTGAAATGTGGTCCAAAATGATCAATGGATCAGTTTTGATTACCCCAAACTGACCCCAAGTGAAAAGACCAAAGTACCCCTCATTTAGACCTTTTAAAAAGGCTGAAAATTGCATCAGACGGGTTCGGCGCGCCGCGCTAAAAGATGGAGCGCCGCTCCAACCTACAGGTCAGTTTTCAGAAACTTGTTTTGGCCATAACTTTTTGACCGTAGCTCCGTTTTCGATGAATCAAATATCGTTGGAAACGTAATAAGATTTCCTTTCCAATGGTAAGGCTTTGAAACATCAACACAAACTTTATTTGGGGTTGAAAAGATACGTACACACCTTGTCACTTCAGACAACGTCCAGTTTCCTTCGGCGTTCGAGCAAGCAACACGTACACTTCATACACGCATCGTACACCATAAATACATTATGTACAATAAATATTTGGGTCTTACATTGATAAGAACCACGTGATCTCCACGAGCTTCCTGATTAGACTCTGCACGTCGTTCTTTGTCTTTGGAGATGGTAAACTATTAATGGCTTCGATCTTTTTCAGATTCGCCTTGATTCCCCGCGCCGTCACCACATGACCCAGTAACTTGCCTTCCTTTTCCCCAAAGCTACACTTGAGCGGGTTAAGTTTCATGGTGATCTTGCGCAAAGACGCAAATGTTTCTAGGATGTCTGCGAGCATTTCTTCTTCGGTGTTGCTCTTAATTACCAAGTCAACAACATATGCTTCAAGATTTCTGCTAATTTGGTGCTTGAAAGCTGCGTCGATTACGCGCTGATAGGTAGCGCCTGCATTTTTTAGTCCGAAGGTCATTTTCGTATAAGAGTAGATGCCCTGCGGCGTATGAAAAGCAGTTTTGTCCTCATCTTCCGCCGCCATCAGAATTTGGTGATAACCCTTGTATCGAAAACCCAATAATGATTCTACCTTCCAGTCAATCTCTGGGAGAGGGTAGCTATCTTTCGGACACACTTTATTAATGTCCATAAAATCGACACACATTCGCCAGTTACCGTCAGCCTTCTTTACCAACACAGGATTAGCAGCCCATGTCTGGTACCGCACTTCCCGCAGAGTGTTTGCTCTAACCAGGTTATCAACTTCTGCGCATAGCTAATCACTGCGCTCAAGGGCCATGTGCCGTTTCTTTTGCCTAATAGGTGTAGTGACCCGAACTTTTCCATGTTTATATATATATTAAATGAAATTGTTATTTACATGATTAAGTGTTTCCAACATGTTAAGCAATCAAACTTGTTAAGACTTGATTAATTGAAATAGGTTTCATATAGACAATTGACCACCCAAGTTGACCGGTGATTCACGAACGTTAAAACTTGTAAAAACTATACGATGACATATATATGGTTATATATATAGTTAACATGATTTTATTATAAGTATGTATCTCATTAGGTATTTTAACAATGAGTTATATACATAAAAATGAGACTATTAATTTAAGAAACTCGAAAACGATATATATAACGATTATCGTTATAACAACGTCTTACTAGGTACATATGAATCATATTAAGATATTGATACACTTGGTTAATTATGTTAAATGATAAGTAAATATATTATTAAGTGTATTAACAATGAAATACATATGTAAAAATAAGACTACTAACTTAATGATTTCGAAACGAGACATATATGTAACGATTATCATTGTAACGACATTTAACTGGATATATATATCATACTAAGATATATTATATATCATGATAATATAACAATTTAACATCTCATTTGTTATAATAAACAATGGGTTAACAACATTCAACAAGATCGTTAACCTAAAGGTTTCAAAACAACATTTACATGTAATGACTAACGATGACTTAACGACTCAGTTAAAATGTATATACATGTAGTGTTTTAATATGTATTCATACACTTTTGAAAGACTTCAAGACACTTATCAAAATACTTATACTTAACAAAAATGCTTACAATTACATCCTCGTTCAGTTTCATCAATAATTCTACTCGTATGCACCCGTATTCGTACTCGTACAATACACAGCTTTTAGATGTATGTACTATTGGTATATACACTCCAATGATCATCTCTTAGTAGCCCATGTGAGTCACCTAACACATGTGAGAACCATCATTTGGCAACTAGCATGAAATATCTCATAAAATTACAAAAATATGAGTAATCATTCATGACTTATTTACATGAAAACAAAATTACATATCCTTTATATCTAATCCATGCACCAACGACCAAAAACACCTACAAACACTTTTAGTCTTCAATTTTCTTCATCTAATTGATCTCTCTCAAGTTCTATCTTCAAGTTCTAAGTGTTCTTCATAAATTCTAAAAGTTCTAGTTTCATAAAATCAAGAATACTTCCAAGATTGCAAGTTTACTTCCAAGTTTTCTAAATCCATTCCAAATAATCATCCAAGATCAAGAAACCTTTGTTACTTACAGTAGGTTATCTTTCTAATACAAGGTAATAATCATATTCAAACTTTAATTCAATTTCTATAACTATAATAATCTTATTTCGAGTGGAAATCTTACTTGAAATTGTTTTCGTGTCATGATTCTGCTTCAAGAACTTTCAAGCCATCCAAGGAACCTTTGAAGCTAGATCTATTTTTCTCATTTCCAGTAGGTTTATCCAAGGAACTTGAGGTAGTAATGATGTTCATAACATCATTCGATTCATACATATAAAGCTATCTTATTTGAAGGTTTAAACTTGTAATCACTAGAACATAGTTTAGTTAATTCTAAACTTGTTCAAAAATAAAAGTTAATCCTTCTAACTTGACTTTTAAAATCAACTAAACACATGTTATATATCTATATGATATGCTAACTTAATGATTTAAAACCTGGAAACACGAAAAACACCGTAAAATCGGATTTACGCCGTCGTAGTAACACCGCGGGCTGTTTTGGGTTAGTTAATTAAAAACCATAATAAACTTTGATTTAAAAGTTGTTATTCTGGGAAAATGATTTTTATTATGAACATGAAACTATATCCAAAAATTATGGTTAAACTCAAAGTGGAAGTATGTTTTCTAAAATGATCATCTAGACGTCGTTCTTTCGACTGAAATGACTACCTTTACAAAAACGACTTGTAACTTATTTTTTCGACTATAAACCTATACTTTTTCTGTTTAGATTCATAAAATAGAGTTCAATATGAAACCATAGCAATTTGATTCACTCAAAACGGATTTAAAATGAAGAAGTTATGGGTAAAACAAGATTGGATAATTTTTCTCATTTTACCTACGTGAAAATTGGTAACAAATCTATTCCAACCATAACTTAATCAATTTGTATTTTATATTATGTAATCTTGAGATACCATAGACACGTATACAATGTTTCGACCTATCATGTCGACACATCTATATATATTTCGGAACAACCATAGACACTCTATATGTGAATGTTGGAGTTAGCTATACAGGGTTGAGGTTGATTCCAAAATATATATAGTTTGAGTTGTGATCAATAATGAGATACGTATACACTGGGTCGTGGATTGATTCAAGATAATATTTATCGATTTATTTCTGTACATCTAATTGTGGACAACTAGTTGTACGTTACTAACGAGGACAACTGACTTAATAAACTTAAAACATCAAAATATATTAAAAGTGTTATAAATATATTTTGAACATACTTTGATATATATGTATATATTGTTATAGGTTCGTGAATCAACCAGTGGCCAAGTCTTACTTTCCGACGAAGTAAAAATCTGTGAAAGTGAGTTATAGTCCCACTTTTAAAATCTAATATTTTTGGGATGAGAGTACATGCAGGTTTTATAAATGATTTACAAAATAGACACAAGTACGTGAAACTACATTCTATGGTTGAATTATCGAAATCGAATATGCCCCTTTTTATTAAGTCTGGTAATCTAAGAATTAGGGAACAGACACCTTAATTGACGCGAATCCTAAAGATAGATCTATTGGGCCTAACAAACCCCATCCAAAGTACCGGATGCTTTAGTACTTCGAAATTTATATCATATCCGAAGGGTGTCCCGGAATGATGGGGATATTCTTATATATGCATCTTGTTAATGTCGATTACCAGGTGTTCACCATATGAATGATTTTTATCTCTATGTATGGGATGTGTATTGAAATATGAAATCTTGTGGTCTATTGTTACGATTTGATATATATAGGTTAAACCTATAACTTACCAACATTTTTGTTGACGTTTAAAGCATGTTTATTCTCAGGTGAATACTAAGAGCTTCTGCTGTTGCATACTAAAATAAGAACAAGATTTGGAGTCCATGTTTGTATGATATTGTGTAAAAACTGCATTCAAGAAACTGATTTCGATGTAACATATTTGTATTGTAAACCATTATGTAATGGTCATGTGTAAACAGGATATTTTAGATTATCATTATTTGATAATCTACGTAAAGCTTTTTAAACCTTTATTTATGAAATAAAGGTTATGGTTTGTTTTAAAAATGAATGCAGTCTTTGAAAAACGTCTCATATAGAGGTTAAAACCTCGCAACGAAATCAATTAAAATAGAACGTTTTTAATCAATAAGAACGGGACATTTCAATAGGCGTGAGTGATGGGCTAACATTCAACTTATGTTCCGCAATAGCCCGCACACCCCAGTCATATCTGATTCTTGCCATGCGAAGACATCTACGTTAGCTAACAAGATACCGTGCAACTTAGCTTTAGTTTCGGTTGACAAGCCTGCGCTAATTTTGATTCGCTTTTTCGGATGCAAGCGATTAGCTATGACTGCGCTACTTTTGAGTTTCTCGCCAATGCTGGTAATGTCTACAGGCACAACTGAACCACATAACTCGGTTGTTTGATGTAATGCAATTGTGGCAATTCCTCCCATGGTAGGAAACTTAATCAAGTCGTGCACCACTGAGGGTATAATGTTAAAACGTCGTATGAAATTTCTCCCCAGAAGCACATTGTATCGTGAAGTCGAACGAACCACATGGAAGTCGATTAACTCGCTTCTAGCCAACCACGGATTCTTATCATCCGCAAGTTCTACTACAAGCTCTATGCGGCCACGAGCTTTCCCCAGAAAATCCTGATAGCGTAATATCGGGCTGGCGCAACCTCACCTTGACTTCTGCGGGAAGAAATCGGTAGCACTGCTCGTACATAATGTCGACACTGCTTCCGGTATCAACATGTATGCGTTTAATCTGTATTCCGCGATCAGGAATACGACACTTGATGATAACAGGCTCATTGACTGTGTCGATCGACATGACAGGAGGGAATGAAATTGGGACGAGTTCCCAATCCTGGCTATCATTGTATTTTCTTCGCTGACCAACTTTCTCTGTGTCAACCATATTGATGGTTAAATCGGCGTTTTTAGCTTTATCTGTTTTTTGCCATGCAAAAGTTTTGGCTTTTGAACCTTCTTCCGTGGCTTTTCCCTTATAGTTCTTTGGTGGCTTTAGGTGTTCTAACTTTCCTGCACACAGCGCTTCCAGCACTCGTTCCATTAAGTGTTTACACCGATTGGTGTCATGACCGTGATCGTCATGGAACTCACAGTACTTCGTTTTATCCCGCTTACCAAATTCTATCAGCAGAGTTGGAACCACAAAGGTTGCACATACTGGTTCGGTGGCCAAAATCTCTTTTGGTGTTTTAGACAGGCTTTTGAGCAGCGCATAGTTCTGATTATTAATGCCGTGCTGATTATTGTTTCGGAAATTACCACTTGTTCGCCCCTTATCACTTCTTATAGGACAACCACTAGGATATCTTCTGCGAGAACTGTTACCGCGTCTTTGATCGCGCGAACGATCATCATCGTCTTTCCTCTCATTGCGTGAGCTAGCGGTGGGTATATCATTATCTTCACCACTCCGCATATAATCGTGGCATTCATTAAGTGCTTCAACATAAGTTGTTGGCACCGTATGGCGCAGACGCCTGACCAGCGTTGGATGACGCTCTATACTTATATCATGTATTAGCCTAGAAATCTGCTGCTCTGGCTTTAGGTCCGGTATACGCAAGCACGCATTAGTATATCTCGTGAGAAATTTACCCAAAGATTCCTTGGGTTTCTGTACAATATCATGACATTCAATGTGAGTGCGCTTGCGCGGCCTCTGATTTTGATACTGCAGTAGAAACTTTGTTCGCAAATCCATGAACCCGGATATACTACCGGATGGTAGCTTGTTGAACCATTCGCGTACAATACCCTGCAGTGTCATGGAAAATATCTGACATGCAACTGGATCCACCCATCCCTGGGTGCACATTGCGCCTTGAAACCGCTGCAAAAAATCATCTGGATCAGTCAAGCCATTATAGGTACCCAGTGTGTGGGGTATCTTTGGCGCTGATGGAAACGGATATGCAGTTATATGCAGAGGAAACTTATCAAAAGTAGTTGGTAGCTAAAAAGGTGGTTTAACAGGGTCACCTTTGAGCCCTGCGAAGAAACGCTTCATCATGTCCTGAACAAAGTCGGGTTGTGAAAATAAGTGAACCATGTCAGGAGGTGCAGCCTGCATGAACTGCCCCGCAAGGTTCGCCTTCCCCTGAATGTTTTGCAAAGATTGCTCTGGCATCTGCGCATATGGCCAAGGCTGCTGTATTGGGAAAGATGGGAGCCTGACGACGCAGAGTATACAGGTTGATGAAAAGGAGCCGACACCTGTGGAGCAGATGTCTGCGAGACATGCGGGTATGCTGCTAAAAGACCTACTGTATGCGCAGTGCTTTGTTGTTCTGCAGTTAGCGGTGCTCAATGCGAGTTTGCATCTGGAATGACACCGAATCCCCAACTATTAAGTAACGCCTGCGCATCCGCAGGGGTTAGAAACTGTGAAACTGGATGCGGCGGCTGCTAAGGCTGCAACAGTGTAAGCGATGCATTTTGCTGACCACTCTGTGTCTGCAGAGGAATTGAAACTGTAGTACTGTAAATAGGCATCTGGCCGCAAAATACTACATGCGGCCCTACAGTTTCTCCACCAGCGCCTACGGAAATAACCCTTGGATCCACTGTGGAAAAATCTAGTCGTGTAGTTGTAACCGGCGAGTTTGCCCTTGGTGGTGTTATTCCGTCCGGGTATATCGGCTTATACCTCTGAAAAGTTTCGCCAGCCATAGGTGGAGGGTAAGGCGTGTAACCCGCCCCTAAAGTCACAGCTTGCGTCTGCTGATTAGCAGACGGTATGTTCTGGTTATCCGTTTGAGTGCGTTTCGATGATTCCCCGGAAGTCATGATTCTGTTAAAGAAACAAAAAATTCAAAAAATTTTGTTAATAATGAAAGTCCCGTTCATATTGATTATAAACGTTCCATATTAATTGATTTCGTTGCGAGGTTTTGACCTCTATATGAGACGTTTTTCAAAGACTGCATTCATTTTTAAAACAACCATAACCTTTATTTTATCTATAAAGGTTTAAAAAGCATTACGTAGATTATCAAATAATGATAATCTAAAATATACCGTTTACACACGACCATTACATAATGGTTCACAATAAGAATATATTACATCAAACATAAGTTTCTTGAATGCAGTTTTTACATAATATCATACAAGCATGGACTCCAAATCTTGTCCTTATTTTAGTATGCAACAACGGAAGCTCTTAATAATCACCTGAGAATAAACATGCTTAAAACGTCAACAAAAATGTTGGTGAGTTATAGGTTTAACCTATATATTATCAAATCATAATAATAGACCACAAGATTTCATATTTCAATATACATCCCATACATAGATATAAAAATCATTCATATCGTGAACACCTGGTAACCGACATTAACAAGATGCATATAAGAATATCCCCTATCATTCCGGGAAATCCTTCGGACATGATAAAAACGAATTCGAAGTACTAAAGCATCCGGTACTTTGGATGGGGTTCGTTAGGCCCAATAGATCTATCTTTAGGATTCGCGTCAATTAGTAGATCGGTTTACTAATTCTTAGGTTACTAAGCAAAAGGGGCATATTCGGCTTATATCATTCACCCATATAATGTGGTTTCAATTACTTGTGTCTATTTCGTAAAACATTTATAAAACTGCATGTATTCTCATCCCAAAATATTAGATTTTAAAAGTGGGACTATAACTCATTTTCACAGATTTTTACTTCGTCGGGAAGTAAGACTTGGCCACTGGTCGATTCACAAACCTATAACAAATATGTAAATATATATCAAAGTATGTTCAAAATATATTTACAACATTTTTAATACGTTTTAGTGTTTTAAGTTTATTAAGTTAGCTGTCCTCATTAGTAACCTACAACTAGTTGTCCATAGTTAGATGTACAGAAAATAAATTGATATATATTATCTTGACCCAATCCACGACCCAGTGTATACACGTCTCAGGCTAGATCACAACTCAAAGTATATATATTTTTGGAATCAACCTCAACCCTGTATAGCTAACTCCAACATTACTGCATATAGAGTGTCTATGGTTGTTCCAAATAATATATATAGATGGGTCGATATGATATGTCAAAATATTTGCATACGTGTCTATGGTATCCAAAGATTACATAATATATTAGAATACATGTATAATACAATATAAGTTAGCTAGGATATGATTAATATAGATTTGTTACAATATTTCCCGTAGCTACAACAATCAAAAAATATCCAATCTTGTTTTACCCATAACTTCTTCGTTTTAAATCCGTTTTGAGTGAATAAAATTGCTATGGTTTCATATTGAACTCTATTTTATGAATCTAAACAGAAAAGTATAGGTTTATAGTCGGAAATATAAGTTACAAGTCATTTTTGTAAGAGGTAGTCATTTCAGTCGAAAGAACGACGTCTTGATGACCATTTTAAAAAACATACTTCCACTTTGAGTTTAACCATTATTTTTGGATATAGTTTCATGTTCATAAGAAAAATCATTTTCCCAGAAGAACAACTTTTAAATCAAAGTTTATCATAGTTTTTAATTATCAAATCCAAAACAGCCCGCGGTGTTACTACGACGGCGTATGTCCGGTTTTACGGTGTTTTTCGTGTTTCCAGGTTTTAAATCATTAAGTTAGCATATCATATAGATATAGAACATGTGTTTAGTTGATTTTAAAAGTCAAGTTAGAAGGATTAACTTTTGTTTGCGAACAAGTTTAGAATTAACTAAACTATGTTCTAGTGATTTCAAGTTTAAACCTTCGAATAAGGTAGTTTTATATATATGAATCGAATGATGTTATGAACATCATTACTACCTCAGGTTTTGTGGATAAACCTACTGGAAATGAGAAAAATAGATCTAGCTTCAAAGGATCCTTGGATGGCTTGAAAGTTCTTGAAGCAGAATCATGACACGAAAACAAGTTCAAGTAAGATTTCCACTCGAAATAAGATTGTTATAGTTATAGAAATTGAATCAAAGTTTGAATATGATTATTACGATGTATTAGAAAGATATCTTACTGTAAATAAGAAAAATTTCTTGAGATTGGATGATCACTTTACATGATTGGAAGTAAGTTAGCAAACTTGGAAGTATTCTTGATTTTATGAAACTAGAACTTATAGAATTTATGAAGAACACTTAGAACTTGAAGATAGAACTTGAGAGAGATCAATTAGATGAAGAAAATTGAAGAATGAAAATGTTTGTAGGTGTTTTTGGTCGTTGGTATATGGATTAGATATAAAGGATGTGTAATTTTGTTTACATGTAAATAAGTCATGAATGATTACTAATATTTTTGTAATTTTATGAGATATTTCATGCTAGTTGCCAAATGATGGTTCCCACATGTGTTAGGTGACTCACATGGGCTGCTAAGAGCTGATAATTGGAGTGTATATACCGATAGTACATACATCTAAAAGCTGTGTATTGTACGAGTACGAATACGGGTGCATACGAGTAGAATTGTTGATGACACTGAACGAGGATGTAATTGTAAACATTTTTGTTAAGTAGAAGTATTTTGATAAGTGTCTTGAAGTCTTTCAAAAGTGTATGAATACATATTAAAACACTACATGTATATACATTTTAACTGAGTCGTTAAGTCATCGTTAGTCGTTACATGTAAATGTTGTTTTGAAACCTTTAGGTTAACGATCTTGTTAAATGTTATTAACCCATTGTTTATAATATCTAAAGAGATGTTAAATTATTACATTATAATGATATTATGAGATAATAATATATCTTAGTATGATATATATACAGTTAAATGTTGTTACAACGATAATCGTTACATATATGTCTCGTTTCGAAATCATTAAGTTAGTAGTCTTGTTTTTACATATGTAGTTCATTGTTAATACACTTAATGACATGTTTACTTATCATTTCATGGTTAAACATAGTGTATCAATATTTTATTATGATTCATATGTATTTAGTAAGGCGTTGTTATAACGATAATCGTTATATATATCGTTTTTGAGTTTTCTTAATTCAATAGTCTCATTTTTATGTATATACACATAGTTAAAATACCTAATGAGATACTTACTTATCATAATATCATGTTAACTATATATGTAACCATATATATGTCCAGGGCCGGTCCTAAACTTTTTGATGTCCCGAACGAAATGTTTGGAAAAGGCCCCCTATAAGTGACAATACATTAACACTTCAACACTTCAAGCAAACTAAGTTAACCACTTCATCAGCATATCAACCTTTTTAACACTCTAAAATTCAGTTTCGTTCAATGAGATAACCTTTAAAGTAACATATATTTCTTATTTTTATAACATCATATAGTTATATTATGGGAGATGATTCTCACACACCACTTTTTGATCTTTATACACTTTTGTCTCATAAGTTGACAGTTATGCCCCTAGAAAGTTGAACTTATATTATTATTATAAGTATAATTAAGGGTAGATTAGGTAATTAAGTGTATATGAACCAAATTGTAGTGTGTGAGAATCACCTCCCTTATATTATACTGTAATAAATAAAATAATAATATTTACATTTAAATATTCAAATGAAATCAATAACACTTAAAATATTACATACAATTAAGAAGTTAGAGTTCATGTAAGATATTGAAAATAAGAGAGTTGGCCTTATATTTGATATCATCGAGTAACAACTCAAATTTAATAACTTCCGATTAAAAAAAAAAAAAGCAAACCTTTTTGTGTAGATTTACACCATATTTATTTTCTTAAAATATACATTTTTTGTGTGTAAAATTTGCATACACACATACATGTAAATGGACTCAAAATGAAATTCTAAGCTTTTTACTCTCCATCCCACATCGTATGCAAATATAAACATACTACTCTATAAATTCAAAAACCTTGGGTAGTAGACAATTAAAGAATAATTACTGCGCTTATTTCTCTTGAAGTTCATTTCCATCACTTAGGCTTGTATTCAATTAAATTGTTGGAGTGTGATTTTTGGGCCCCTTAATTTTGCTTGGCCCTGAGCAAATGTACACTTTGCTCTCCTTACGGGCCGGGCTTGTATATGTCATTATATAGTTTTTACAAGTTTTAACGTTCGTGTATCACCGGTCAACTTGGGTGCCCTGAGCAAATGTACACTTTGCTCCCCTTACGGGCCGGGCCGGGCTTGTATATGTCATTATATAGTTTTTACAAGTTTTAACGTTCGTGTATCACCGGTCAACTTGGGTGCCCTGAGCAAATGTACACTTTGCTCCCCTTACGGGCCGGGCCTGTATATGTCATCATATAGTTTTTATAAGTTTTAACGTTCGTGAATCACCGGTCAACTTGGGTGGTCAATTGTCTATATGAAACCTATTTCAATTAATCACGTCTTAACAAGTTTGATTGCTTAACATGTTGGAAACACTTAATCATGTAATTATCAAATTCAATTAATATAAATAAACATGGAAAAGTTCGGTTCACTACAAATAATGAGCCTTATAATTCAAAACTTTTAAAGAAAAAACAATTAAATATGTCTTGAATTAGTTTGACTCTCAATGAAAGCACTACTTGATCATGCATACATTTTCCGAGAGGTTAATATGCATGCTCAATATATTTAAAGATGTTTAAGGATCTTAGAACTTAGCTCTCCGGTCCGACTACCGTGAATAACCCTGGCCGACATGATGATGTCGGCGGGGTGGCGAAGCGATTAAGTCCACCTTCGATGATGGCCGTCGATCGGAAGGCCCTAAGTAGGGTTGTAGGCAACAGTCGTAAGAGAACTAACCTGTTAACCCTAGAATACGAGAGATGACAGTTGTTACGTATGATGTGTAGTATGTGATGGTTACGTAACGTGGTATATCGTAGAATGATAATTAGGGTTAGTATATATAGGCAAACCCTAATTCTAGAACCGTCTTAAATAATGGCAATCCCTTCCATAACAAACTCCCCCGAATCTCGGATGTAATTATGGAAAAGATGTTCAGACTTGACAGCCAAGTAACCGCCATACCGGGAGCAAAAGTATTCAATACATTACCGCATACCGCAAAGATAGCATACGCATACTAGTGCTTTCCCGCATACGTATAGTATGCACATGCGGGTTGCGGTATCATTATCGTGTGATCTTGATACTTGGAAAAAAAATTCCAAAAAAAAAAAGAAATTTTTTTTTCCTTTCCCCCGATTGGTTACTTCCCCATTGATCCTGCGTATATATATATATATATATATATATATATATATATATATATATATATATATATATATATATATATATATATAGTAGAGGGATCAAATGAGAACTTTTTTTTGAATTCGAACGATTTTTTTTCTACATTTTTTGTTCGACTACGCATGTTTTTGTTCGGCCGCCATATTTTTTGTTCGACTTCCTTTTTTTGCTCGCCCTTGTTGTGTTTTTTGCTCGATTTCCTTGTTTTTTGCTCGAATTCCTTGTTTTTTGCTCTCCCGCAACCTTTTTGCTCGAATTTCAGTGTATTTGGAGTGTTTTTGGAGTTCTCAGAGTTCTCACACTAAAAAAGTTCTCACCGGATTCTCTCCAAACATATATATATATATATATATATATATATATATATATATATATATATATATATATTACAGATTAGGCAATATCAGTTAAAAAAGACTCATATACGTTGTTATGCCTTTTATCCAAACTCGTTTTTTTTTTTTTTTTCAAATCGTTCCCTCATACATCTTACGCCCGTTCTAATGTGCTATTAAAGGCGTGTTTTAATTATAAAAAAGTTAAAGTTATTATTCTTTAATGGCACTAAAGCATTCTTTTTATATATTCAGTTGATTTGAAATTAAAAATCGTTGTTTGTGAATTTAAAATTTTAAGGTGGTGAAGATGAGTTAAAGCTAGCTTAAATCAGAATTCACTTTGATGGTTGGTATTAAGATTCAAATAATATACATTAATTTTTCATTCAACGGGGAGCAACATCATGATTGAATGGTTAAATAAACAAGATAAAGCAACAAAATATATATCAACTTTAATTATAATATATGCAATACAAACAAACCTCTTTTAAATATTAAGCTTGTTTGTCTACTTAATGGAAAGCTAACAACATAATAAATTCCAATAACGATAAAGTTTCCGTCATTAAACAATATTTGAGTATTGTTGATTTACAACTAAAACTTAACTAACAGCTTAAGTAAAACTTGAAACCTTTAAATTTAGTTTTGTAAAAGTAAATTAGAGAGCTGGTATGTACACACCTTATTTTTTACCATATATTTAAATTAATTCACGTTGTTTATGTAAATTCTTTAACTATTTTTCCAACTATTTTTTTAATTTTACTCCCTATTATCTACGGGTGTAAACGAGCTTAGCCGAGCTCGAGCTTAACCGGGCTCAAGCTCGGCTTGTTTAAAATTCATCTAGCTCGAGCTCAGCTCGTTCCGAGCTTAACATAAAAGCTCGAGCTCGGCTCGTTAGTATTTAACCTGTAGGATCGTGTAAACAGGATTAAACGATCTAGACTTCAATATCGAGTGCGGAATAACTCGATATTGGATTTTAAATCAAAACAATTAAACAAAACTATGATCTTAGCTTGTTAATAGACTTTAGGATGTTGAAGATCGAACCATTGGAGTGCTAGCACTTCAGGATATCGGACACAAGCCTGGAAAGGGTTTAGAGTTCGTAATGCTAACAATGAACCCGAAATCACTATAAATACTGCCAGCACTTGCAACTTTGCGGTTGCAGGATGCAACCATGCGGTTTCACATTGAACTCGTACGGATGCATATTGCATCAGTACGATTGCCCAAATAGATAGTAATTGAACTTTAAATGTAAACCAACACTTATATTATTACTCACCGTATACTATCCTTACGGAATGCGTATAATGAACTTGGGACTAACATAATGGACTAACATAACCAAGCTCGAGTTTGAATTGGGCACGACTCATTTACTCAATAATAACATTTTATAATTATTTTATTTATTGAATAATTTTTTAGTCATATATAATCAATTTAATTATTCTAATAATATCTATTGTATAATAATAATAATAATAATAATAATAATAATAATAATAATAATAATAATAATAATAATAATAATAATTTATTTATAATATATATAATATATATGGTATATTATTGAAATAAAATAGATAAACAATGTATATTAATTGAAAAACTCGTTTAGGCTCGGGAGCTTATTCGAGCTCGATATAAGAAACTCGAGCACGCGCTTGTTTAGTAATCGATCCTCAAAATAAGCTCGAGCTCGGGCTAGAGCTCATTTAAGCTAGGCTCGAATTGAATTCTTAACTAGCCGAGCTCGAGTGGCTTGAAAGTAGCTCGGCTCATTTACACCTCCTACTTTTAATAGTTACAAGTTTCCTTTTAGATATCATATGTGATATGAAATGAATATGAGTATATCCAAATTTAAACATCAAACAGTTCTCCAAGAATCTTTGAAACGGTATAAAAGGCTATATTGGAGAACTGTTAAAAAAACGAAAGGTTTAAAAAGGGTATATCGGAGAACTGTTTGACGTTTGAAGCTATAAAATAATCAAAGGAGCTTTAGATTTTATTATTCTAGAAAATCGTTGCATTCATTCAGAAGGATAACAATCAGTATTTATAATAACCGATTAAACTTGCACCCAAAGAAAAGCTATTTCAAATGAATTAGGATTCTATGCAATCCTTACCCAAAACTAACTTAGCCAATAAAAGGAAACTATATAAGAATACAATAATAAGAGTCTATTATATCTCATATAACAATTCTCAAAACTCCCCTTCAAGTTGGAATGTGAAGATCTCGAACACCCAACTTGTCACGTTAAAATTTGAATTGATTTGTACCAAGGGCTTTCGTAATAATATCTGCAGGCTGAAACTCCGATCAAATGGCACACGGTTTTATTTCACCACTGTTTACACGCTCACGAACAAAATAACAATCCATACGAACATGCTTTGCCCTTTCATGATAAAATGGATTTTTAGCAATATGACTTGCTGCTTCGTTATCACACATCAATGGTGTTGCATTAGTTTGCGTAGCATCAAGATCTTGTAATAGCAACCTTAGCTACAGGACTTCACAAACTATTGTCGCTATAGCTCTATATTCAGATTCAGCAGACGAACGAGACACCACACTTTGTTTCTTAGACCTCCATGATATTGGAGCTCCTCCAACTTTAATGAAATAACCTGTACACGAACGTTTCGTAGATGGGCAACTAGGCCAACTTGAATCACAATAAGCTTTGAGCTCTAAGTTACCTTCAGGCAGAAAAAATAATCCTTGTCCCTGTGTAGTCTTTAAATAACGAAACACACGCATTGCAACATCCATATGCGTGCGTCGTGGATTGCTCAAAAACTGGCTAAGCTGGTTGACAGAATAAGTTATATCGAGTCGGGTTACCGTGAGATATAACAATCTTCCCACTAAGCGTCTGTATTGTGAAACATCAATCTTTTCACTTTCATCATCATTTTGTAATCGCAAATTTTGTTCCATGGGGAAAGCACTAGGACAACAACCTTGAACACCACAATCTTCTAAGATGTCCAACGTATATTTTCGTTGACTCATCACTATACCTTCCTTAGATCTAGCCAATTCAATACCCAAAAAATATTTAAGTGGTCCTAAATCCTTAACGCTAAAACGCTGATGTAAGTAAGTCTTGACATCTTGAATCTTATTGTAGTCATTCCCCATGAGAAGCACATCATCAACGTATATGAGGGCTATGAGATGAATTGATCCCTCTTTATATACAAACAAAGAGTGATTAGCTCTGGAATGATTAAAACCAACTTCAATAAGAGACGCGGTAAACTTTTGATACCAATTTCTAGACGCTTGACGGAGACCATATAATGATTTTTGTAGTTTGCAAACATTTTCTTCATTTACCTTGCGAAAACCATGAGGAACCTTCATGTATACTTCGTCGTCAAGATCTCCACGCAAGAAAGCATCATTCACATTTAATTGATGTATTAACCAATTCTTCTTAGAATCAACCGCTAACGCACACCGAACATGTAAGACCCTAATATTAATTGTACAGTGGTGTATATAGAGTACATGGAGTGTGGGTGACGTTGTGTATTTAAACGGAGGTCAGAAGCTGAACCGGGC
Source organism: Rutidosis leptorrhynchoides (assembly GCF_046630445.1). NCBI lineage: Eukaryota > Viridiplantae > Streptophyta > Magnoliopsida > Asterales > Asteraceae > Rutidosis > Rutidosis leptorrhynchoides. The sequence goes on along the minus strand of NC_092341.1, from coordinate 210,581,117 downwards.
AAGGTGCGCTTAGCGCACTCCTAAGGGTGCGCGCAGCGCACTATTACTGTAGCCGGGTTCTGCTTATTTTAATCAGATATTTTGATGGGCTTTTTGGTAATTTCACTTGTGGACGAGTTTGAGGCCAGTAGGTCAGATCTTGGGGTGTCATTCACTCCATTTCCAACAACCTTATCCTATCCACTTCAATTTTAGAGAGAGTGTGAGATTCTTGTGTGAGAAAGCTCAAGCAAAAGAAGAAGGAGCTAGTTTTGAGTCTTAGCTCGAGTTATAAAGTTGTTCATCTCCTCTCTAACTACGTTTTGGTTGTAGTGGTATGCTCTAACTTGGATTTCCTTACTTTGATTTATGTATGGGTTAGGGTTTGGGTAAATGAAGAACATAAAACCTATAATTAATGATTTTGGGTGTTCTTGGGTAAGATTGAGTCATGAGGACTCAAGAATGACTAACCTAGGATTTCAAAATGATGAATGGGTTTATGGGTCATAATTGGTTAGTTAATTACTAGCACACCTAGTTATTAATGTAAATGGGTGTCATTGGGTTAGTGGATAACCCGAAATGGCTGTGTTGGTTTTAAAATGGTCAAGTGTGTAATAATTGACCTAGTTGGGAAAGATGGGTATGAAATACCCTAATTGTGTGATAGTTAGTGTTGATGGACCTTAATCACTAGCTTTTAAGTGATTAATGATGGTCTTGACCCTTAAGGGGCGGTTTTGGTGAAAATGAGGCATTTAATGCATTAAGTCATTAAATGCACATGAGTGAAGTGTTGGTATTTAGTCTAACAAGTTGTTTGTTGATCGAGTACTTATTGTATTAGGTACTTTGCCTTGAAGCTTGCGGAAGTATAAAACCATCATCAAATCGTTAATGTGAGTGGAATAATTATATGCGTAGGTATATAATGTATTTATTTATGTAGCATGAGATGTGAAGTGTCGATGTACTAAGACACCACGTTCACGTGACGAGTGAAGTGTCGATGTGTTAAGACACCACTCGGGGTGAAGTATCGATGTGTTAAGATGCCACCCCAAGTAAGTTGAAGGGTGAAGTGCCGATGTGTTTGTAACGACCCACCCCATATGCAATCGAAATATGCAAATAAAAAAATATATATTTTGTACAGCATAGTGGCGCGGCGCGCCAAAACGGCCTGTCCAACTTTTCCTTTTTTGCGAAAAAGATCTCTTGCTTCCCGACACTTTTAGACAAAACGCTTTTCACAACATTTTATATTAGTTAAAACTAACACGTTCCAATAATAAAATGAGTTTTACGAGACCGGTCCCACATCGGCCGTTTTACGACTTTCGTACAAAATACAAGTTTTCAACCACATGATTTTTAACACAAAATAAAGCCGAGCATGGCGATTGGGGATACGCTACCCAATCCTAATCAAATCCAAAAGCAAGCCTTCTAAAGCAACTACGCGAGTCCACTAGTTCCCACGCTTACCGAGCCGCCGCATCCATGCAATCTATAAAAATGTCAACAACGAGAGGGTAAGCTAACGCTTAGTGAGTGAAAATATACTACATACATATATATACATAAAATGGACACGCCACAATAATAATCAAATAGCGCATACCGGAGCATCCAAGTATAAGGCAAGCTAAACCTAGCATACCGTACGTTCACTAAGCAAAAGCTAACAACACTAACAATATAGTAAGTTCGCATACAACGTTGTGAACAATGCCAATAAGCTACAACCAGAAGGTTAGCTACATCACGACAATACAACATTATACGTATACAATATTTAACACGCTAAACAAATCACAAACACAATATGGTTAACCATAAACGCACAACCATGCCAATTGGACTTATACACAAGTCCATCAAATCCACCTATATGTGAAGTGAGCTCTATAACCGAGAACCACTTCACCCGACCCGCACCCATCCTACACATACATATGCATATATGATATTAACACTCACCTTGAAGTCTTGATGGATGCCAAACCAAAATCCGAAATCGCCGATGGAATGTACCTATTCCATTTATCACATAACAAGTAACACAATTAGGGTTGACTTACAAACCAACCCAATTGACACTTAGTGCAATTTCGACCCAAATGCACTTCCAAGTACAAATCGCGCCCAAATTAACCAATAATCACTAACACAAGTGAGAATGGTCCTAATACGCCAATTAAACCCAATCATAGGTGTTAAACACCTATCTTGCCCATAATGACACTTAAACCCTAATTTTGACCCAAAGGAGTCAACATCGCGCCATTAGCGAGTTTTGACACCAAAACATATTTAACTCGGTTTTATACTTCAACTTAATCCATTTTAAGTTTATAAACCTTATTAAATCGACAATTGGATCATAATCATCACCAAACCCTAATTTTGACTCTAGTCAAAATTAGTCAACCCAAATTCACCTAAAGTGGTTCCAACACTTCCATAATCACTAAACCTAGTGATTAAACTCAAGATTAAAGCCTAATCAAGGCCAAATCGTCAACCAACCCAAAACCCGCCAAGTGACAAGAATAACTAGTCACCATAAACCCATTTCATCATCTAAGAGGGTTTCACTACAAATCAAACTCAAACCCTAACTTGAATATCAAATCTAACAAATGTAATTCGGAGTTTGAACTTACCAATACCACCAAAATGATGCCATTGACGAGTAGAACAACTTTAAAACCCGAGCTTTGGTGAGAATCCAACTCCTTCTTCTCCAAATCAAGCTCTCACACACTAAAAGTGGGTTTCTCTCACTAGGGTTTGAAGAGAGTGTTTGGAGGTGTGAAATGTGATCCACAATGATCAATGGACCAGTTTTGATGACCCCAAACAGACCCATTGTGAAAAGGCCAAAGTAGCCCTAATTTAAACCTTTTAAAAAAGCTGAAAATTGCATCAGACGAGATCGGAGCACCGCTCCATAAGGTGGAGCGCCGCTCCAACCTTCAGGTCAGTTTTCAGTAACTTGTTTTGGCCATAACTTTTTGACCGTAGCTCCATTTTTGATGAATCAAATATCGTTGGAAATTTAATAAGATTTTCTTTCCATTGGTAGGGCTTTGAAACATCAATAAAAACTTTATTTGGGGTTGAAAAGATACGTACACACCTTGTCACTTCAGACAACGTCCAGTTTCCTTTAACGTTCGAGCAAGCAATACGTACGTGCTTCGTACACTTCATACACGCATCGTACACCATAAATACCTTATGTACAATAAATATTTGGGTCTTACAACTCTCCCCCACTTAAACTCGATCACGTCCTCGTGATCTTCACCACTTAACCAATCCAGACCTACTCAATGGTCCTCAATCATAAGTCTCAATCCGAACTTTCCTAGACAATTCTTCCCAATGAATCACCTTTAACAACTAAAATCGCCACCCGCGATTTATCAAAACTACTATCCGAGCACTAAAACCTGCTCTTTTCCCCATATCGGGAAAAACTCAACCAATCTCGTACCGAGATATCAATTCCTTAGCGTACCTTTACCAAGGACAACGCTAAAAGCGACCATGTCTCAACCTAAAGTCAGTAATTCGAACGTTGAGGATCGAACCACATGAATCCTTACGGATTACACTTACCACTAAACATCCTTTGTAGTGCGCAATACAACCAATACGCCACTATCCTAACATCATAAGCAATGACTAAAACTAAAAGCGCCCAAAATGACTATGGCAACGCTAATCCTAAGGTGTACAAAATCGACTATTGTCACACCAGTAACAACATGTGAGCAAAACACTGCTATCGCAATCACTAATCACACAACATGGTCCCTACGATCCCACCATCGGTGTATAAAACAACCGATAGATCACACCACACGGTCCTTACGACCCCACCATCGGTGTACAAAACAACCGATAGATCACTCAACACCGGATGAAGTCAGCGGACCCCGTCAACGGTCATGCTTCACCGATATATCACTACTCCCATGATGAAGTCAGTGGACCCCGAAGGTCATGCTCCACCAATCAACGATCCCATGATGAAGTCAGCGGACCCCGAAGGTCATGCTTCACCAATCAACGATCTCATGATGAAGTCAGCGGACCCCGAAAGTCATGCTTCACCAATCAACGATCTCATGATGAAGTCAGCAGACCCCGAAAGTCATGCTTCACCAATCAAAGATCTCATGATGAAGTCAGCGGACCCCGAAAGTCATGCTTCACCAATCAACAATCTCATGATGAAGTCAACGAACCCTGAAAGTCATGCTTCACCAATCAACGATCTCATGATGAAGTTAGCGGACCCCGAAAGTCATGCTTCACCAATCAACGATCTCATGATGAAGTCAGCAGACCCCGAAAGTCATGCTTCACCAATCAACGATCTCATGATGAAGTCAGCGGACCCCGAAAGTCATGCTTCACCAATCAACGATCTCATGATGAAGTCAGCGGACCCCGAGAGTCATGCTTCATTAATCAACGATCTCATGATGAAGTCAGCGGACCCCGAAAGTCATGCTTCACCAATCAACGATCTCATGATGAAGTCAGCGGACCCCGAGAGTCATGCTTCACCAATCAACGATCTCATGATGAAGTCAGCGGACCCCGAAAGTCATGCTTCACTAATCAACAATCTCATGATGAAGTCAGCGGACCCCGAGAGTCATGCTTCATCAATCACATACGCACTTTTGGCCTCAAACAACTAGTAGTGCAACATCGCGCTCTGCTACACTATAGTGAACCCTAACGGATACCACTAACCATCCACACAATCGAGCGAGAACCACCTATATCGAACATAGGCACAAAACAATAATTCTCTATAAGAGAATCCACCACGCACATCCCTTAACCATGGGATTCCACCTTGCTCGCCATACCCGTCCATTATCTCTCAACGAGATTTACCACATTACCACCTTGGTGATAATTCAAATCCAAAATCATAGGTACAATTTAACCGAAATTGTACTCTACCACAAATCGACCAAATCTAGGTCCCGACACAAATTTCGGATCTACCATAAGCATTGTCCGAAATCTCACACTAAAACCTCCTCGTACGGGAGTGTAACTCCCCCACTTGGAATTATGTTCCATAACCGCATCTCGTACACCCGTACAATGCTACCAAAGGTAGACTTTACCAATAATTGGGTTCACACGGCCCATCACCATGTCTTGCTCCAACTTTGAGCATACCAAGGATCCTAACCTATCCTTAAACACTTCAAACGAAAAGTGTACCACAAATTACACGAACTATACACTCGAAATCATCCAATTATTTTAGTTTGTCGAATTTCACCCGATCACTCAACCTAAGGGTTTCACTTCGGTACCCTAAGTACAATATAACGGCAACACAATCGGAGTCGAACACCACGCTAGTAGGTATAAAAAGGCACCTAATGTCGCGTCACGTAGACTCCTTTACCAATATGCATCGAGATCAGCACTCGATTTCAAGAGTTTTAATCCACTCGACGAACCTCATGGTTCAACAACTTCAACACGAAAGCGAACACGCGCTTAACGACCGAACACCAAAACCCATTTCTATGGTTTGGTAGAAACATTTCCCAAATACAAAAGAATGCTTGGTTGCACCAAGTCTTATGCCCTTCGCCCGACAATCAAACGTCACCATAGGGTACTTCCATTAGGAACGTCACCCATATCAATAACATGCACAATGTGACGACCCGGCAATTTTGGACCAAATTTAAACTTAATCTTTATATGTTTCCGACACGATAAGCAAAGTCTGTAACATTGAAGTCTCAAAAACTTTGAACTGTTTTCATATATTCATTTGACCTTTGACTGCTCTCGACGATTCACGAACAATTAATTGTAAATAGATATGGGTGTATGTATATATAAATAATAATTCGAAATATAATTTGAAATATTATATGTTGTTGTTATTGAAAATTAATAAGATAAAAATAGGATATTATAATAATTATTATTTGAAATATATCTATATATATAAATAAAGTATATTAAAAATAAATATTAAATGATTGTAATACTCGTTAGACGTTTCGATTATTAATTAGACAAGTTTAATTCGAACTTATGTGATTTTAGAATAAATGGTAATCTGAAAATGAGTTCTATAAATTTTAGGCTTACTAAAAATGTATTTAGGATCTAGTTATTTAATTTTATCATTTTTTTTTATATTTTACCCAAAATTGAGAGGGACAGTTGATGTATTTTTATCTAATAAATTAATGATCACATTTTATATCATAATGACTGAAATAAATAAAGATAATTATTATAAAAATTTGGAATTTTTTTGAGACCTTTTTATTCGCCACTGAGTGAACAACTGGGCACGATACACAGTCCGGTGTCGGTAGATGAAGTTAAAACACCGATGGCTCACTGTTCTAAATGATTGATATATTGATTGAGATATATTGTGCAACTTTTGACTCTTATTCTATATATTAGTATTAAGTATTATTATGTATTATGTTATATATATATATAAATTATCCATATGTATGTGTTTATATAAAACACAGTTTGATCTAACGTTCACCATCCATGTTACCTTCGGTGATCAATCTTCTTCTTCTCCAACAACACAACACCGGCCACCACCACGGCAACCATCTTCCTCCCTCTCTCTCGATCACTTATGAACACCATCGAACCACTACTTTGATCCCCATAAACCTGTCACCTAACCATCGTCCTTCGCCACTCTACACCATCGGATATGACCACTGTCCGCCACCATATTCCCACCGTGAGACCACCATAAACAACCATCATCAGACCGCCACCCTATCGCTCTCTCACTCACTCTCTCTCTAACTATATCTATCCCTCTCATATCCTGATAACTGAGAGCTCAATCACCACTACCATAAACCATTCGCCAACATGATCACCATGATCAATGAACCACCTCCTCTCTCTATATCTCTCTCTCTCTATCTCATTATCTCTTTCTATAATCTTCTTCGTGAACCTACACCATCATCAACCATCGGTTTTCATCATCGGTTAACCACAACCACCATCTTCACCCTTTCGAAATCACTACCACCGAAGACCTACTTGCAGCTGTAATGTTGTTATCCCATCGTAAACCTGCTGTTGCTATTTCTTTCGTGACCCAACAAATCACCAAAACCAAATTGATTACTACTACAGCTTCCTGATTCAACCGTATATTTATTTCTCTTTTTTTTCTTCATCCTTATTCTTCCTCGTCACTGCTACTACTACAGCTTACGTTCTGTTTCCTGTTTTCTTACCGATGAACAAAGGAAACAATCGAATAAGGATGATAATGTGTGAAGAAAAAGAGGAATAGTGATTAGTATTACGTGATGGAAGACGATTACAGAATGATGATGTTGTTTATGAACAAAGAAGAAGATGGTGGTGTACCGATCGAATAGATGATGATAAAGATAAAAGAGGAAGAACGATGAGGGTTTTGATGATTACTCGATGATGGAAGATGATGATGATACAATTATGTTCGATGATGATGATGATGACAGGTGAAGAGGAGAAACGAAGAAGATAATGATTAGATACATGAAAGATGATGATGATTAAATTGTAAACGATAATGAACGATTAACATTGAGGAAGAGATACGGCGACCGTTATATTTTTTTTTGTTTCTAAATCCAGTTATATTCTTGGGCCATAAATATACTAGTTGGGCCGAGTATTGTGGTGGGCCGAAGATCATCAAAACAGGCCGAAGCCTTTTATTTTGGTTGGGCCGTGAAAAAAATGTTTTGGTGGGCTATTTTCGTTGGGCCAAGAAACGGGTTATATGGATTTCTGTGGGAGATACAATAGAAAAACGTAATAGATTAGCTGGTAGGGAGTGTTGTTAAGGAGCGGGAGGTCGTGGGTTCAAATCCCTGGAGTGGCAGTTTTCTTTTTAGGCCAAATTTAATTGAAGGTAGTTTTTTTATTATTATTATGATTATTATTCTTATTATTATTATCATTATTATTAGTTTTATTATTATTATGATTGTAATTATTATTATTGTTATTAGTATTGTTATTATTAGTTATTATTATTACTACAAGTATTATAAGTATTATTATTATAAATGCTAAAATAAGTATAAAGAATCATTCATTATTAATAAAATAATTATAACTAAAATTATAATTAATATTATTAACATCATTAACAAATATGATTTTACCATTTTTTTATTATTAAGATAAGTATTATTAACATTATTATTATTAATATAGTTATTAGCGTTGTTATTACTAAATTTATTATCACTAGTAATAAAAGTATTTTAGTTAATATTAGTATCTTTTTATTAAAATTAACATTTTGACTAAGAGTTATTATACATATTAAAAATTATCATTTTTAAAGAATTATGATTATCTTTATTATTACTAACATTATCATAAATATCATTAACAATAAAATTTATATTTTACAGCTATTATTGTAAGTATCATTATTATTATCATTAGTATAATTATTACCTTATTAGTAAAAATCAAGTATTATAACTATTATCATTTTTGTTTTACAAAATTAATATTTTTTTTATAAAAATATGAAATGTATATATATTATTAATATAAAAAAGGATATAACTAATGAATTTACATAAATATATAAGGTTGTTCGAATTCAACTATATATTTTAATATAATTACAACTAATATAGGTTCGTGAATCCGAGGCCAACCATGCATTGTTCAGTTTCATCGTATGAATATTTTTACTACAAAATATTGGATGGTGAGTTTCATTTTCCTTTTTACCCTTTATATTTTTGGGCTGAGAATACATGCGCAACTTTTATAACTGTTTTACGAAATAGACACAAGTAATCGAAATTATGTTCTATGGTTGAATGATCGAAACTGAATATGCCCCCTTTTAGTCTGGTAATCTAAGAATTAGGGAACAGACACCCTAATTGACGAGAACTCTAAAGATAGATCTATTGGGCCCAACAAACCCCATCCAAAGTACCAGATGCTTTAGTACTTCGAAATTTATATCATGTCTGAAGGAGGATCCCGGAATGATGGGGATATTCTTATATGCATATTGTGAATGTTGGTTACCAGGTGTTCAATCCATATGAATGATATTTTTGTCTCTATGCATGGGACATATATTTATGAGAAATGGAAATATGAAATCTTGTGGTCTATTAAAATGATGGAAATGATTATTTATGTTAAACTAATGAACTCACCAACCTTTTGGTTGACACTTTAAAGCATGTTTATTCTCAGGTACGAAAGAAATCTTCCGCTGTGCATTTGCTCATTTTAGAGATATTACTTGGAGTCATTCATGACATATTTCGAAAGACGTTGCATTCGAGTCATGGAGTTCATCAAGATTATTATTAAGTCAATTATAGTTAGATATATTATGAAATGATATGCATGCCGTCAACTTTCGATGTAAAACAAGTTTGTCTTTTAAAAACGAATGCAATGTTTGTAAAACGTATCATATAGAGGTCAAGTACCTCGTGATGTAACCAACTGTTGTGAATCGTTTATAATCGATATGGACTTCGTTCGGATGGATTAGGACGGGTCTTTACAGTTGGTATCAGAGCGGAGGTCTTAGCGAACCAGGTCTGCATTAGTGATTTGTAAGATCCGGTTTCCTCAGACTGGGTGGACGCCGTCCAAATGGGCGGGACGCCATCCCATATTAAAGGCCTGGACGCCGTCCAACTTTCTGGACGCCGTCCAGAATGGCTGGCAGACAAGCCTTTTTGTTTTTTGAAATTTTAGATGGGCATTTTAGTAATTTCACTTTGTGGACGAATTAAAGGCCCTAGATCAGTTTTGTTGAGCTTCATTACTCCATTTCCAACCACCAAACCTCATCCGCTTCAATTCTAGAGTGAGAGTGCATTTAAGTGTGAGAAAGCTCAAATAGGGGATGAAGAAGCTTTTTTCGGGTTCTAGCTCGAGCATTAAAGTTGTTCATCTCCTCGTTAGCTTCGTTTTGATTGTGGTGGTAAGCCCTAAACTTGATTACCTTAGTTTAATGTGTTTAAGGGTTAGGGTTTGGGTTAGTGTTGCACATAAAACCCATTTGTGAGTAATTTGGGGGTTTTGGGTAAGTTTGGGTCATGAAGACCCAAATGGTGACTAACCTAGGGTTTTAAAAGGGTAAATGGGTCTTAAAGGCCTATCAAATCACTAGTACATTTATATTTAATGTTAGTGGGTGTCATTTGGGTTGTGGATGACCCAAATGGGTGTGTTGACTTTGAAATGGGTCAAATGGGTCTTTAATGACCTAAGTGGTCTTGCATGTGTGAAAATGAGTTAAATTGGTGATTTAAAAATGTAATAAGACCATATTTGACTAGAGTTAGGGTTTTTGGTGAAGTTGACCCATTATTAGGGTTAATGGTGCAAAATGGGTCGGGATTTAACTTTGGGTCAAAATGACTTAGGAATGGTGAAAGAATTGGTTGACCGACTTGAGTTTGCGTTTGATAATATGTATAACGTGATAGGTACGTTACTTTGAGGTTTCGCAAGCTCGGGTATCTTTTCACAAGACTTTGAGGTGAGTGGAATAATTATATGCGTAGGTATATAATGTATCTATTTGTTGTAGCGTGAAATGTGTAGTGTCGAGGTGTTAAGACACCACGTTTCACGTGAAGAGTGTAACATCGAGGTGTTAAGATGCCACTCGGGTGTAGTATCGAGGTGTTAAGATGCCACCTAGGAGTGTAGTGTCGAGGTGTTAAGACACCACTCCGTAAAATAATGAGTGAAGCATCGAGGTGTTAAGATGCCACTCGGGGTGAAGTGCCGAGGTGTTAAGGTGCCACCCTAGGGGTTAGTGGTGCGAGGTGTTAAGTGCCCTAACGGACGTTGTGAACACCGATGGCGTTTTCGCGAGCGCCGTTCCCTTGTACTATTGGTTAACCATGGTTATTTGTGTTGTAAGCATATTATATTATTCGAGTTATATTTATCTGCGGTTGTTATGCTAGCTTGGGGGTATTGGTGAATTATAACTTGTTATTGCGACGATAAGCTAATGTTGTTTGCTAGCATGTTTGCGGTTATGTAAGTGTATGCAAGTAGGTATAATTATATATGTATTCGTATAATTATTGCATTCACTAAGCTTTGCTTACCCTCTCGTTGTTTACCTTTTTATAGGCTCGGGCATTGACAAGGGTAACAGCGTTCAATTGGATTAGTGGTCTCCCGCCCGTTTTGATAGGGGATGCTTTTGGGTGTTAGCTTTTGGAGTTCGACCGAGATTGGGTAGTTTAACCCCAAACACCATGCTCTAGTGTCGTTTGGAACTTAAACTTGTATTTGGTCGAAAATTGTATTATTGAATGAAACTCGTAAATAGGCGACGTGGGCCCGATGATGTAAACTTGTTTTGATTATGCAAAACTCTTAGTTTCACTTATATTGACTTGTGGTAAAAAGGTTTTCGTCTAAAAATGTCGGGAAGCGGGTTTTCCGCGTACATGAAACGGGATGCCAGGTCAGTCCCTGGCAGTTCATTGGGACGCCGTCCCAATTTCTTGGATGCCGTCCCAGTTTTAAAAGCTGGACGCCGTCCCAAAACCTGGACGCCATCCAGATGGTTAGGCCCAATTTTTTTTTTTTTTTTGGGATTTGAGATGTCGGGTCGTTACAAGTGGTATCAGAGCATGGTCTAAGGGATTTAGGTGACTTGAGATAGGCGCCTAGACTTAGACTTTTGTGTATGCATTATGCGGGACTTGTAGGACTTTAGGTCAGATCGGGATTGGTTAGTGCATAGGTTTATGCAAACTAATCATGCGCTATTTGATTTGTATGTTTAGCGAGCATCGAGTGAGATGGACGTTGTACTAGCAAGTTAATGCGATGTGCTCGCGTAGTAATGACTAGCTACCATTATTACGGGCGCAAATCGTGCCAAACAAGTAATGTACGACGATTGTCGAGTGAGATGGGATAGTGTGGTATATATGTACGTACGTATGTGTTGTGTCTTTTCGTTTCGTTGCTTAACCTCTTCCGTTTTATAGAATGAAGACGAGAAACGGACCCGATCATGATAACGGAAGTATAAGCGAGGACGCCGAGTTTTCGGCCAAAGTTGAGGCCGTCTTTAAAAAGTTAAAAGTGGATTTTCTTACGGACGTCCGAAAGGTCTTTCAAGATTTGGTCGATGGGCAGGTGACTGATTTGATAAATGAACGAATGAAGGCCACTATCGAAGAGGCCCTTGATGCTAGAACCCTTTATCCTCGCGGTGAAGGAGGTGAAGGAAGGCGGGACTTCCATTATAAGAATTTCAAGGACACTCAACCCGCGATGTTTAATGGGGTGCGAGATCCTTTGAAGAGTACATGTTGGATCTCCGATATCGAGGGAGCTTTCTGTACCGCGGAATGCCCTCTTGAGAAGAAAACAAGGTTTGGTTCAAGCATGTTGCGGGAAGAAGCCAAGTTGTGGTGGGACGACAAAATCAACTTATATGGTGAAGAGCAATGCATGAACTTGACATGGGAGGAGTTTAAGAAGGAATTCTTCAAAGAATACCGAACTTCTTCCGATCTTGATAGAATCCAGGACGAGTTGCACCATTTGCAACAAGGTTCAATGGACTTGGTCACACTCAAGTCTACCTTTTTGGCAAAAACTCGTTTTTGTCCGGAATATGTGGGTGACGATCACAAGCTAATGAAAGATTTCTACCGTATTTTGAATGATGAGTTCAAGGGCAAGATTATTCGGGGTATGGCTAAGTCTTTTGATGAGTTATTTGAATTGGCCTGGGGTTTTGAGCCGGATGTTCCAAGAAAAAGCGATTTCACGTTTTTCAAAAGAAAGTTTGAAGGTTCTAGTCATTCTAACTTTTCAAACAAGAAGAACAAGAACAAGAAGGGTTCCGAGAGTGTTAATAGCGTGAAGAAGGGCGCTTTCGGGGGTTTTTCTTATGCGTGCTACAATTGTGGGCAACCGGGTCATATGGCTTGTGAATGGCCTAAACCATCTTTTGGAAACAAGGTCACTTGTTTTAATTACGGAAAAGAAGGGCATAAGAAGCCGGAGTGTCCCGATTTGCGAAACGATAATGTGAAGCGATTAGAGAAGGCGGCGGGTACGGCTAGGGGTCGCAACTATTTGATGACCAATGATGAAGCCAAACAATCGAACGAAGTTGTCTCAGTTACTTTCATGGTTAATTCTAATCCGGCAAGGATTCTTTTCGATAGTGGTGCAAATTTGTCGTTTGTGTCTCCTAAATTTATGCCTAAACTTAATAGACCGTTAGCTAAGTTAAGTCGTCCGGTAGAAGTCGAAATAGCGGACGGCAAGACGGTGCTAGTGGTCGATGTGTGCAAAAATTGTGATGTCGTGTTTGGTGCCGAAAACTTTAAGATAGATCTCATTTCGATGACTTTGGGCGACTTTGATATTGTTGTGGGTATGGATTGGCTCGATCGTAATAGAGCCGATATTGCATGCCATGAAAAATTTATTCGTGTGAAGACCTTAAGTGGGGGAGAGTTAATTATTCACGGTGATAAGCGTAGAAGACTTGTGCCGATATGCACTTTTGCACGGGCACGTCGTTTCCTTGTTAGTGGTGGCATGACTTTTCTTTCCCATGTTGTTGATACTCGTGATGAGCCACCACCCATTTGTGAAATTCTGGTTGTTAGTGAATTCGAATACGTTTTTCCGGACGAGTTACCGGGTGTTCCTGCGGAAAGACAAGTTGAATTTTGCATTGAGTTGGTTCCGGGAGCTATTCCCATTGCTAAAACTCCTTATCGTTTAGCGCCGACGAAAATGCAAGAATTGCTAAATCAAACCCAAGAGTTACTTGAGAAGGGTTTTATTCGACCGAGTGCTTCACCATGGGGCGCTCCGGTGTTATTAAGGATGGTAGTATGCGGATGTGCATCGATTATCAAGAGTTGAATAAAGTGACGATCAAGAATCGTTATCCGTTACCTAGGATTGACGATTTGTTTGATCAACTTCAAGGTGCAACGTATTTCTCTAAAATCGACCTACGGTCCGGCTATCACCAAATGCGGGTCCGTGAGGAAGACATTGAGAAAACGGCTTTTCGAATGCGTTATGGGCATTTTGAGTTTGTTGTGATGCCTTTCGGTCTTACGAATGCACCGGCGGCATTCATGGATCTTATGAACCGAGTGTGCCAACCTATGTTGGACAAGTCAGTAATAGTGGTCATTAACGACATACTAGTCTACTCGAAAAGTATGAACGAACATGAACGTCATTTGCGTGAAGTATTGAAGACGCTACGAAAGGAGAAGTTGTATGCAAAGTTCTCCAAATGTGAATTTTGGCTAAGGGAAGTTCAATTCCTTGGTCATATTGTGAATGAAAACGGTATTCAAGTAGATCCGGGGAAGATCGAGACGGTGAAGAGTTGGGGATGACCGACTACGCCTACGAAAATCCGAAGTTTTCTCGGATTGGCCGGTTATTATCGTCAGTTTATCCAAGACTTTTCTAAGATCGCTTCTTCGTTAACGAAGTTGACGAGAAAGAATGCTAAGTTTAATTGGGAGAACGAGCAAGAAATTTCTTTTCAATTGCTAAAAGGGAAGTTGTGTTAAGCTCCGGTGTTAGTATTACCGGAAGGTGTGGAAGACATGACGGTTTATTGTGATGCTTCGCTAAATGGGCTCGGGTGTGTTCTAATGCAAAGAGGTAAAGTCATCGCTTATGCCTCACGACAATTAAAGGAACACGAAACAAGATACCCGACTCATGATCTTGAGTTGGCGGCGGTTGTGCATGCGTTGAAAATTTGGCGCCATTACTTGTATGGTGTCAAGTGTATGATTTATTCGGATCATAAGAGTTTGAAACATCTCTTTAATCAACGAGATTTGAATTATCGCCAACGTAGGTGGATGGATGTGGTGAAAGATTATGATTGTGAGATACTTTATCATCCGGGTAAGGCGAACGTTGTCGCGGATGCGTTGATTCGAAAGAGTCAACATCCGGCGATACGTGTAGGATCGTTACGTTTGATTATAACTAATGATTTTCTTGTGAAGCTTGGTGAGATTCAAATAGAGGCTTACGTTCACAACAAGCATACGGAGTGAATCGTGGGCCAATCGGAGTTTATTACTATGGGTTCGCATGGGTTGTTGTCTTTTCAAGGAAGGGTGTGGGTGCCTAAGATGGGTGATTACCGACGGGTGCTACTTGATGAAGCACATAAGTCAAAATATTCCATTCACCCGGGCGCGACGAAAATGTATCTTGACTTGAAGAAAGATTATTGGTGGCCGGACATGAAGCGTGATGTTGTTAAATATGTTGACCAATGTGTTACTTGTTTGCAAGTTAAAGCCGAGCACCAAAAGCCGTATGGTAAGTTGCAACCGTTAGAAATCCTGAAATAGAAATGGGAGCACATTACCATGGATTTCATAACAAAGTTACCTAAGACGGCGAGAACCCAACTTGACACGATTTGGGTGATAGTCGATAGATTGACGAAAAGTGCTTTGTTTCTTCCCATTAAAGAAGCGACATCTTCGGAGGCCTTAGCTAAGTTGTTTATCAAGGAAGTGGTCTCGCGACATGGGGTTCCTATATCTATTATTTAGGATCGAGATACCCGTTTTACATCTCGATTTTGGGAAAAGTTTCACGAAGATATGGGAACGCAATTGAAATTGAGCACGGCGTATCATCCTCAAACGGATGGTCAAACCGAACGTACGAATCAAACTTTGGAAGATATGTTACGGGCGTGCATTATTGATTTCGGTGGTAGTTGGGATGAGCATTTGCCTTTGGTGAAATTCTCGTACAATAATAGTTATCATACTAGTATCAGGATGCCACCTTATGAGATGCTTTACGGGCGAAGGTGTCGAACTCCAATTTGTTGGGGTGAAGTGGGTCAAAGGGAAATCGGGAGTACCGATTTGGTTTTGGAGACGAATAACAAGATTGATATTATTCGGGAACATTTGAAGAAGGCTCAAGATAGACAAAATTCGTATGCCGATAAACGTTGACGAACGATCTAATTTCAAGAAGGTGATATGGTGATGCTTTAGGTTTCGCGTTGGAAGGGTATTATTCGATTTCGAAAACGGGGAAAGTTAGCTCCTCGGTTTATTGGGCCATTCAAAGTTTTAGCTCGTGTTGGCGAAGTGGCATATCGTTTGGAATTACCCGAAGAACTTGCGGGGATCCATAATACATTTCATGTTTCCCATCTCCGTAAGTGTCTTGCGAATGATTCTTCGTGGGTGTCGTTAGACGAGATTGAGCTAAATAATAAGTTAGAGTATGTTGAGGAGTCGGTTGCTATACTTGATGAAAAGGTTAAGAAATTGAGAAATAAAGAGGTGAGGACTTTTAAAGTCCAATAGCATCGAAGTATAGGTTCCGAGTTTACTTGGGAGCCCGAAGAGTTTGTCTTGGTTTATCTTCCTGCTTGTCATGCGGCGTGGATTGCGAGGTCGCAATCCGGTTCAAGTGGGGGAGAGTTATAAGATCCGGTTTCCTCAGACTGGTGGGACGCCGTCCAAATGGGCGGGACGCCGTCCCATATTAAAGGCCTAGACGTCGTCCAACTTTCTGGACGCCGTCCAGAAAGGCTGGCAGACAAGCCTTTTTGTTTTTTGAAATTTTAGATGGGCATTTTGGTAATTTCACTTTGTGGACGAATTAAAGGCCCTAGATCAGTTTTGTTGAGCTTCATTACTCCATTTCCAACCACCAAACCTCATCCACTTCAATTCTAGAGTGAGAGTGCATTTAAGTGTGAGAAAGCTCAAATAGGGGAGGAAGAAGCTTGTTTCGGGTTCTAGCTCGAGAATTAAAGTTGTTCATCTCCTCGTTAGCTTCGTTTTGATTATGGTGGTAAGCCCTAAACTTGATTACCTTAATTTAATGTGTTTAAGGGTTAGGGTTTGGGTTACTGTTGCACATAAAACCCATTTGTGAGTAATTTGGGGGTTTTGGGTAAGTTTGGGTCATGAAGACCCAAATGGTGACTAACCTAGGGTTTTGAAAGGGTAAATGGGTCTTAAGGCCCTAGTAAATCACTAGTACACTTATAGTTAATGTTAGTGGGTGTCATTTGGGTTGTGGATGACCCAAATGGTGTGTTGACCTTAAAATGGGTCAAATGGGTCTTTAATGACCTAAGTGGTCTTGCATGTGTGAAAATGAGTTAAATTGGTGATTTAAAAATGTAATAAGACCATATTTGACTAGAGTTAGGGTTTTTGGTGAAGTTGACCCATTATTAGGGTTAATGGTGCAAAATGGGTCGGGATTGCACTTTGGGTCAAAATGACTTAGGAATGGTGAAAGAATTGGTTGACCGACTTGAGTTTGCGTTTGATAATATGTATAACGTGATAGGTACGTTACTTTGAGGTTTCGCAAGCTCGGGTATCTTTTCACAAGACTTTGAGGTGAGTGGAATAATTATATGCGTAGGTATATAATGTATCTATTTGTTGTAGCGTGAAATGTGTAGTGTCGAGGTGTTAAGACACCACGTTTCACGTGAAGAGTGTAGCATCGAGGTGTTAAGATGCCACTCGGGTGTAGCATCGAGGTGTTAAGATGCCACCTAGGAGTGTAGTGTCGAGGTGTTAAGACACCACTCCGTAAAATAATGAGTGAAGCATCGAGGTGTTAAGATGCCACTCGGGGTGAAGTGCCGAGGTGTTAAGGTGCCACCCTAGGGGTTAGTGGTGCGAGGTGTTAAGTGCCCTAACGGATGTTGTGAACACCGATGGCGTTTTCGCGAGCACCGTTCTCTTGTACTATTGGTTAACCATGGTTATTTGTGTTGTAAGCATATTATATTATTCGAGTTATATTTATATGCGGTTGTTATGCTAGCTTGGGGGTATTGGTGAATTATAGCTTGTTATTGTGACGATAAGCTAATGTTGTTTGCTAGCATGTTTGCGGTTGTGTAAGTGTATGCAAGTAGGTATAATTATATATGTATTCGTATAATTATTGCATTCACTAAGCTTTGCTTACCATCTCGTTGTTTACCTTTTTATAGGCTCGGGCATTGACAAGGGTAAGAGCGTTCAATTGGATTAGTGGTCTCCCGCCCATTTTGATAGGGGATGCTTTTAGGTGTTAGCTTTTGGAGTTCGACCGAGATTGGGTAGTTTAACCCCAAACACCATGCTCTAGTGTCGTTTGGAACTTAAACTTGTATTTGGTCGAAACTTGTATTATTGAACGAAACTCGTAAATAGGTAACGTGGGCCCGATGATGTAAAACTTGTTTTGATTATGCAAAACTCTTAGTTTCACTTATATTGACTTGTGGT
The DNA here is from genome assembly GCF_046630445.1 of Rutidosis leptorrhynchoides. Taxonomy (NCBI): domain Eukaryota; kingdom Viridiplantae; phylum Streptophyta; class Magnoliopsida; order Asterales; family Asteraceae; genus Rutidosis; species Rutidosis leptorrhynchoides. The sequence continues at coordinate 210,562,752 of NC_092341.1, read as the reverse complement.
AAAAAGGTTTTCGTCTAAAAATGTCGGGAAGCGGGTTTTCCGCGTACGTGAAACGGGACGCCAGGTCAGTCCCTGGCAGTTCATTGGGACACCGTCCCAATTTCTTGGACGCCGTCCCAGTTTTAAAAGCTAGACGCCGTCCCGATGGTCAGGCCCAGAATTTTTTTTTTTTTGGGATTTGAGATGTCGGGTCGTTACATGAGTCTAACTGATAAGTCGTTAGGATGCATTAGTGAGTCTGGACTTCGACCGTGTCTGCATGTCAAAATTTTTGCTTATCATTAGTGTCGAAAAATTATTTGCTTATCATCCTTAAAGTCTAGACACGTCTTACTGCCTCTATTGCATAGACAGTGTATAGATAAATCCATATCTTAGCGTATCTGTCACTGTAGACTTTATCTGACACGTTTCCTTAATTTTCTCCGTAATTCACGGGATCCTTGGAAGTATGTACAGATATTCTATATATAATGAGAATATCATTCGATATTCGAAAATCATTTCATATCAAAACCCTTTAACTGATCGTGAGAGATGGATCCTACACCTAGCCTGGATTCCATTAGTTCCGGAAGCGATTTCGAGATGTATATTGAAGCAGACTCCGAAGTCAATGAACCAGAAGTGCCTCAACCATTTAGTTATTTTTCTTTCTGGAGGAGATGGGGGTGGGTTCGAGACTTACTCCCTAGATGGAGAAAGGAAGAAGGCGAGCCCTACCACGAACCAAACTTACCTCCTAACATCGGAGAAAACGATGTACTCACCGGTGAACCTATGCGCAATACTGTATTCACCCTTCATGCTAAAGTTTTCCACTTCGAGGTCACATTACTGCAATTTCAGAAAATATTCAACCTCTACTTCCGAATACCAATCGAAGGGGAATATTAGAAGAAGTTAGGAAACTTCGAATTGATAATCAAGATCTATCAAATCAGATGAGTGGATGGATAGAAATGATAGAGGGTAGGATAGAAACCCTGACAAGAATGGTGCGTGATCTACAAGCTATACTTACTACACCAACATCATCACCAACCTCAGCACCAACAATACTTGTAGCACTGACAGAAACAGTACCATCATCAGCAGCACCAGTAGCATAACCAGTACCAACCACAACAACATCATCACACGTCTCAGCAATTCAACTTCGACTTTTCGTTCAAAATAACCTTATTAAAACCTTGATATATATGTGTACTCTTTTATTGTTACCGAGGAACCTTTTATATTCCACGACATTATCAGAAGATGTACCAGCAACTCCGTTGATCTTTGATTTTTCGAAAATTATTATATTCATTGAAACCCTATCATATACTCATTCGCATCTTGTGACGAGTATTGCCATACCAAATACCGGGAATCAGCAATCATTATTTTGAATCTCGCAACAATTTTACAACAACAGTTATATGTATGTATATATATATATATATATATATATATATATATATATATATAACATGTACCTCTTAAAATCATGATCTTCAATTCTGAAATTTTGATCAGCACCCAGTCTACAAATCAATACCATAAATTCTGAAAAGGCTGAATACAGCAGCACAAACTGTACACGACCTTAACTGTCAAAAGTTTGATGATAAAGAATGGAGTATTGGAAACACTCAATAGAAAATTTAGTACCGAAAAGCGGATTATGCGAAACTATGAAGGAAGTCGTGGACAAATCACAAAGAATAAGTTTGACTTCAAAGAATCCAAATGATTCTATTTCTGATGAAATTTTTAGCGAATACCTTACTTCCGAATCTAAACCCTTACGGATAAATCTTCTTCATCATCCATCGATATTAGAAATTCCAAGATATCATCGTATCTTTCATTATAAATATCCTCCATATTTCTGAAGATATTTTCATAACTATTCTTATCTGAAATCATTAATCTCTTCATGATATCAGTGTTACATCATATAGAAACTGTTAGTTTCTATATTCTGTAAACTTTCGAGCTTAACATATGAATGTTATTGAAGTAATGTTGGGAACTGATACATGAGTTAGTATAATATAATGACACTTGATCAACGTGATTATATTACAGTAAGTCATGCTGAGTTTCTAATGGAACGTGATGATTCACAGATCATATCATAATCCCATGCCATGTTACATAACTCTTTCATTCAAATTAACTTTTGAACATATCAAGAAAATATATTCTCGATAGTTCTATTCTCAGTGATTCTGGTAATTTGACAAATCAAATCGTGCTATTACGTTCTTTCTTGCTCAGAACATTAAGATCATTCAAAACTCCATACCTACAAATTCTGGACCAATACTTGCGAAAAGAAAACAAAAGTATGAAGCTCCGAAATAGAAAGGGGGTATAAATCGCAGCAAATAAGAGAGAGCATTAACTGTGGATGACAATGATTATAGGAGACAGAAGCAGGAACACCGAAATATAAGAGAAAATATAAAGCCCAATAACAACACGGAGATTACAAACCGTGGATGTTAATACGAATAGCAATATAAAGACATGGTAGAATTAAGAATAGTATCAACCCAAGGTAATAGTAGAAGTAACCAGATTCTTTTGGTGGAAGATTAAAAAGAAGGATGATAGAAATGATAATTAAGAATATATCAAGGAGTAGAACTGGATGAAGCATTTTCCCAACCTTTTAGAAGTAAGAATTAAGAATGAAAGTATAGGAATGATGAACAATAGGGAACGGAAGAAGTTCATTTATAGTGGAGATACCAGACGAAGCAATCGATACTGATCATCGCATTTAATTATAGAGATCTTAATTTACTTATTCGCCGAAGAATCAAATCTTTTAGATTCCGAAGATCTTCTTTAAATCCCTTGAATTCTGGAATTCAACCCTGACTCTCTCAAAAGTTAAGACAAACCTTATTCTCTGAATTCAAACGAGACAACGCCAAAAGTTAAGACGAACCTTACTTTCTAAATTCAACAGTGACTACGTCAAAAGTTAAGGCAACCTTGACTTTCCTCATCTCACCCTTTTGTGTTAACTTCATTCGTGCTCTTCGAATAATCGAATTATTTTATCTGTATTATTCAATAATGATAAAACTCTATTTATCAGTTCATATTCGTCAGGAAAACATTTTTAGGTTAACCATGACCACCTCACTCAAATTTCGGGACGAAATTTCTTTAACGGGTAGGTACTGTGACGACCCGGCAATTTTCGACCAAATTTAAACTTAATCTTTATATGTTTCCGACACGATAAGCAAAGTCTGTAACATTGAAGTCTCAAAAACTTTGAACTGTTTTCATATATTCATTTGACCTTTGACTGCTCTCGACGATTCACGAACAATAATTGTAAATAGATATGGGTGTATGTATATATAAATAATAATTCAAAATATAATTTGAAATATTATATGTTGTTGTTATTAAAAATTAATAAGATAAAAATAGGATATTATAATAATTATTATTTGAAATATATCTATATATATAAATAAAGTATATTAAAAATAAATATTAAATTATTGTAATACTCGTTAGACGTTTCGATTATTAATTAGACAAGTTTAATTCGAACTTATGTGATTTTAGAATAAATGGTAATCCGAAAATGAGTTCTATAAATTTTAGGCTTACTAAAAATGTATTTAGGATCTAGTTATTTAATTTTATCATTTTTTTTATATTTTACCCAAAATTGAGAGGGACAGTTGATGTATTTTTATCTAATAAATTAATGATCAAATTTTATACCATAATGACTGAAATAAATAAAGATAATTATTATAAAAATTTGGGATTTTTCTGAGACCTTTTTATTCGCCACTGAGTGAACAACGGGGCACGATACACAGTCCGGTGTCGGTAGATGAAGTTAAAACACCGATGGCTCACTGTTCTAAATGATTGATATATTAATTGAGATATACTGTGCAACTTTTGACTCTTATTCTATATATTAGTATTAAGTATTATTATGTATTATGTTATATATATATATATAAATTATCCATATGTATGTGTTTATATAAAACACAGTTTGATCTAACGTTCACCATCCATGTTACCTTCGGTGATTAATCTTCTTCTTCTCCAACAACACAACACCGGCCACCACCACGGCAACCATCTTCCTCCCTCTCTCTCGATCACTTATGAACACCATTGAACCACCACTTTGATCCCCATAACCCGTCACCTAACCATCGTCCTTCGCCACTCTACACCATCAGATATAACCACTGTCCGCCACCATATTCCCACCGTGAGACCACCATAAACAACCATCATCAGACCGCCACCCTATCGCTCTCTCACTCACTCTCTCTCTAACTATATCTCTCCCTCTCATATCCTGATAACTGAGAGCTCAATCACCACTACCATAAACCGTTCACCACCATGATCACCATGATCAACGAACCACCTCCTCTCTCTATATCTTTCTCTCTCTCTCATCATCTCTTTCTATAATCTTCTTCGTGAACCTACACCATCATCAACCATCGGTTTTCATCACCGGCTAACCATAACCACCATCTTCACCCTTTCGAAATCACCACCACCGAAGACCTACTTGTAGCTGTAATGTTTTTATCCCATCGTAAACCTGCTGTTGCTATTTCTTTCGTGACCCAACAAATCACCAAAACCAAACTGATTACTACTATAGCTTCCTGATTCAACCGTATATTTATTTCTCTTTTTTTTTCTTCATCCTTGTTCTTCCTCGTCACTGCTACTGCTACAGCTTATGTTCTGTTTCCTGTTTTCTTACCGATGAACAAAGGAAACAATCGAATAAGGATGATAATGTGTGAAGAAGAAGAGGAATAGTTATTAGTATTACGTGATGGAAGACGATTACATAATGATGATGTTGTTTATGAACAAAGAAGAAGATGGTGGTGTACTGATCGAATAGATAATGATAAAGATAAAAGAGGAAGAACGATGAGGGTTTTGATGATTACTCGATGATGGAAGATGATGATGATACAATTATGTTCGATGATGATGATGATGGCAGGTGAAGAGGAGAAACGAAGAAGATAATGAGGAGATACATGAAAGATGATGATGATTAAATTGTAAACGATAATGAACGATGAACATTGAGGAAGAGATACGGCCACCGTTATATTTTTTTTTTGTTTCTAAATCCAGTTATATTCTTGGGCCATAAATATACTAGTTGGGCCGAGTATTGTGGTGGGCCGAAGATCATCAAAACAGGCCGAAGCCTTTTATTTTGGTCGGGCCGTGAAACAAATGTTTTGGTTGGGCTATTTTCGTTGGGCCAAGAAACGGGTTATATGGATTTCTGTGGGAGATACAATAGAAAAACGTAATAGATAGCTGGTAGGGAGTGTTGTTGAGGAGCGGGAGGTCGTGGGTTCAAATCCCTGGAGTGGCAGTTTTCTTTTTAGGCCAAATTTAATTGAAGGTAGTTTTTTATTATTATTATGATTATTATTCTTATTATTATTATCATTATTATTAGTTTTATTATTATTATGATTGTAATTATTATTATTGTTATTAGTATTGTTATTATTAGTTATTATTATTACTACAAGTATTATAAGTATTATTATTATAAATGCTAAAATAAGTATTAAGAATCATTCATTATTAATAAAATAATTATAACTAAAATTATAATTAATATTATTAACATCATTAACAAATATGATTTTACCATTTTTTTATTATTAAGATAAGTATTATTAACATTATTATTATTAATATAGTTATAGTTATTAGCGTTGTTATTACTAAATTTATTATCACTAGTAATAAAAGTATTGTAGTTAATATTAGTATCTTTTTATTAAAATTAACATTTTGACTAAGAGTTATTATACATATTAAAAATTATCATTTTTAAAGAATTATGATTATCTTTATTATTACTAACATTCTCATAAATATCATTAACAATAAAATTTATATTTTACAGCTATTATTGTAAGTATCATTATTATTATCATTAGTATAATTATTACCTTATTAGTAAAAATCAAGTATTATAACTATTATCATTTTTGTTTTACAAAATTAATATTTTTTTTTATAAAAATATGAAATGTATATATATTATTAATATAAAAAAGGATATAACTAATGAATTTACATAAATATATAAGGTTGTTCGAATTCAACTATGTGTTTTAATATAATTACAACTAATATAGGTTCGTGATCCGAGGCCAACCATGCATTGTTCAGTTTCGTCGTATGAATATTTTTACTGCAAAATATTGGATGGTGAGTTTCATTTGCCTTTTTACCCTTTATATTTTTGGGCTGAGAATACATGCGCAACTTTTATAACTGTTTTACGAAATAGACACAAGTAATCGAAATTACGTTCTATGGTTGAATGATCGAAACTGAATATGCCCCCTTTTAGTCTGGTAATCTAAGAATTAGGGAACAGACACCCTAATTGACGCGAACTCTAAAGATAGATCTATTGGGCCCAACAAACCCCATCCAAAGTACCGGATGCTTTAGTACTTCGAAATTTATATCATGTCCGAAGGAGGATCCCGGAATGATGGGGATATTCTTATATGCATATTGTGAATGTCGGTTACCAGGTGTTCAATTCATATGAAAGATAATTTTGTCTCTATGCATGGGACGTATATTTATGAATGGAAATATGAAATCTTGTGGTCTATTAAAATGATGGAAATGATTATTTATGTTAAACTAATGAACTCACCAACCTTTTGGTTGACACTTTAAAGCATGTTTATTCTCAGGTACGAAAAAAATCTTCCGCTGTACATTTGCTCATTTTAGAGATATTACTTGGAGTCATTCATGACATATTTCAAAAGACGTTGCATTCGAGTCATGGAGTTCATCAAGATTATTATTAAGTCAATTATAGTTAGATATATTATGAAATGATATGCATGCCGTCAACTTTCGATGTAAAACAAGTTTGTCTTTTAAAAATGAATGCAATGTTTGTAAAACGTATCATATAGAGGTCAAGTACCTCGCGATGTAACCAACTGTTGTGAATCGTTTATAATCGATATGGACTTCGTCTGGATGGATTAGGACGGGTCTTTACACACAACACCATTGAGACTTTAAGGGTCTCACTCAAACGAGCTTAAGGACCCGATACCAACCAAAATGCTTAAGCACCCAAGGATTCGCAATATATGATCAAGGCACAACACACCACTTATACACTCTACTGAGATCAAACCGGAAACATAAACGTAAACCGCCCACTTGCTACGAATTATCTCTAACGGAGAATAAAGTTTAGCTAAGACTTACGCACATACCGCATGTTATTACAAACGAACAGCATATAATTTTGTACTAAAGGTACCTGATGTAGCGCTGTTGGGCTTCCGTGCTCCACTACCCATCATGTATTCACGCTCTAACCTCCTAACCCGATCGTCATGCGATTCTAACCACTCTGATTTCCGGTGTCCCTCCATCCGGCAAATGAAACACCTGATTGAGCTTAAAGGCACCACCGTACAATCTTGTGCCAAATGACCCCGTTCCCCACACTTAAAGCACGTGAGCTTGTAACCCTTCTTACTCTTCTTCTTCACATTCCCGACGCCTTCAGGCGTACTTCGTGCCCTCTTACCATGAGCACCATGTAATCCTAACCTTGCAAGTACATCTTCATCATCGCTACCTCGAGGTTTGGGAAACCTCTTTTCAAACTCTTCCTTTACTACTTTAGTCACTTGGTCTCGGACCATTTCCGTCATTTGTCCTTCGACCAACTCCTTGGTTACTTCTCTAACTTTGCCGGTGAAAACCGAGACATATTGTTCAAACACGGCCTCAATCTTTAACGTTAACTCATCCTTCCTTTCGTGAATAGGCCCACTCGTTCGGCATCCATCTTCCGTTTTCATTCTAAGGGATGCAAACGATTAGATCACGAACGTATAGACCACACGCACAACATCGTCCCATCTTGCTAAACACTCGTCGTACATCACTTGTTAGACATGATTTGCACCCGTAATAAGGTTTGCAAGTCCTTATTATGCATATACGCCGTATCAACTTATTAGTACAACCACCGCCTCGCTCGATGATATAAACAAACACAAACAAAATTCTACGCGATATAAACACACGCGAGAATAATTATCACAACACAAAAGTATATTAATAATATCCGCATTACTAATATAAACTTTAGTCCACCTACAAACAAGGCACTAACTATAACCTATTCCGACCCGTACTCCTACAAGTCCCGCAACAAAATTAAGCACACACAAAAGTCTAAGTCTAGGCACCTATCTCAAGTCACCTAAATCCCTTAGACCATGCTATGATACCACTTGTAATGACCCAACCTATAGGCACCGATCTCAAGTCACCTAAATCCACTGACCTGCGCGGCGCGCCACTGACCTGCGCGGCGCGCCACTGACCTGCGCGGCGCTCCAAAACTGTAGTGACCCGAACTTTTCCATGTTTATATATATTAATTGAGATTGATATTTACATGATTAAATGTTTCCAACATGTTAAGCAATCAAACTTGTTAAGACTTGATTAATTGAAATATGTTTCATATAGACAATTGACCACCCAAGTTGACAGGTGATTCACGAACGTTAAAACTTGTAAAAACTATATGATGACATATATATGGATATATATATAGTTAACATGATACTATGATAAGTAAACATATCATTAAGTATATTAACAATGAACTACATATATAAAAACAAGACTACTACCTTAATGATTTTTAAACGAGACATATATGTAACGATTATCGTTGTAAAGACATTTAATGTATATATATCATATTAAGAGATATTCATACATGATAATAGCATGATAATATAATAATTTAAAATCTCATTTGATATTATAAACATTGGGTTAACAACATTTAACAAGATCGTTAACCTAAAGGTTTCAAAACAACACTTACATGTAACGACTAACGATGACTTAACGACTCAGTTAAAATGTATATACATGTAGTGTTTTAATATGTATTTATACACTTTTGAAAGACTTCAATACACTTATCAAAATACTTCTACTTAACAAAAATGCTTACAATTACATCCTCGTTCAGTTTCATCAACAATTCTACTCGTATGCACCCGTATTCGTACTCGTACAATACACAGCTTTTAGATGTATGTACTATTGGTATATACACTCCAATGATCAGCTCTTAGCAGCCCATGTGAGTCACCTAGCACATGTGGGAACCATCATTTGGCAACTAGCATGAAATATCTCATAAAATTACAAAAATATGAGTAATCATTCATGACTTATTTACATGAAAACAAAATTACATATCCTTTATATCTAATCCATACACCAACGACCAAAAACACCTACAAACACTTTCATTCTTCAATTTTCTTCATCTAATTGATCTCCCTCAAGTTCTATCTTCAAGTTCTAAGTGTTCTTCATATATTCTACAAGTTCTAGTTACACAAAATCAAGAATACTTTCAAGTTTGCTAGCTCACTTCCAATCTTGTAAGGTGATCATCCAACCTCAAGAAATATTTGTTTCTTACAGTAGGTTATCATTCTAATACAAGGTAATAATCATATTCAAACTTTGGTTCAATTTCTATAACTATAACAATCTTATTTCAAGTGATGATCTTACTTGAACTTGTTTTCGTGTGATGATTCTGCTTCAAGAACTTCGAGCCATCCAAGGATCCGTTGAAGCTAGATCCATTTTTCTCTTTTCCAGTAGGTTTATCCAAGGAACTTAAGGTATTAATGATGTTCATAACATCATTCGATTCATACATATAAAGCTATCTTATTCGAAGGTTTAAACTTGTAATCACTAGAACATAGTTTAGTTAATTCTAAACTTGTTCGCAAACAAAAGTTAATCCTTCTAACTTGACTTTTAAAATCAACTAAACACATGTTCTATATCTATATGATATTCTAACTTAATGATTTAAAACCTGGAAACACGAAAAACACCGTAAAACCGGATTTACGCCGTCGTAGTAACACCGCGGGCTGTTTTGGGTTAGTTAATTAAAAACTATGATAAACTTTGATTTAAAAGTTGTTATTCTGATAAAATGATTTTTATTATGAACATGAAACTATATCCAAAAATTATGGTTAAACTCAAAGTGGAAGTATGTTTTCTAAAATGGTCATCTAGACGTCGTTCTTTCGACTGAAATGACTACCTTTACAAAAACGACTTGTAAATTATTTTTCCGACTATAAACCTATACATTTTCTGTTTATATTCATAAAATAGAGTTCAATATGAAACCATAGCAATTTGATTCACTCAAAACGGATTTAAAAGGAAGAAGTTATGGGTAAAACAAGATTGGATAATTTTTCTCATTTTAGCTACGTGAAAATTGGTAACAAATCTATTCCAACCATAACTTAATCAACTTGTATTGTATATTATGTAATCTTGAGATACCATAGACACGTATACAATGTTTCGACCTATCATGTCGACACATCTATATATATTTCGGAACAACCATAGACACTCTATATGTGAATGTTGGAGTTAGCTATACAGGGTTGAGGTTGATTCCAAAATATATATAGTTTGAGTTGTGATCAATACTGAGATACGTATACACTGGGTCGTGGATTGATTCAAGATAATATTTATCGATTTATTTCTGTACATCTAACTGTGGACAACTAGTTGTAGGTTACTAACGAGGACAGCTGACTTAATAAACTTAAAACATCAAAATATATTAAAAGTTTTGTAAATATATTTAGAAAATAATTTGATATATATGTATATATTGTTATAGGTTCGTGAATCAACCAGTGGCCAAGTCTTACTTCCCGACGAAGTAAAAATCTGTGAAAGTGAGTTATAGTCCCACTTTTAAAATCTAATATTTTTGGGATGAGAATATATGCAGGTTTTATAAATGATTTACAAAATAGACACAAGTACGTGAAACTACATTCTATGGTTGAATTATCGAAATCGAATATGCCCCTTTTTATTAAGTCTGGTAATCTAAGAATTAGGGAACAGACACCCTAATTGACGTGAATCCTAAAGATAGATCTATTGGGCCTAACAAACCCCATCCAAAGTACCGGATGCTTTAGTACTTCGAAATTTATATCATATTCGAAGGGTGTCCCGGAATGATGGGGATATTCTTATATATGCATCTTGTTAATGTCGGTTACCAGGTGTTCACCATATGAATGATTTTTATCTCTATGTATGGGATGTGTATTGAAATATGAAATCTTGTGGTCTATTATTATGATTTGATATATATAGGTTAAACCTATAACTCACCAACATTTTTGTTGACGTTTTAAGCATGTTTATTCTCAGGTGATTATTAAGAGCTTCCGCTGTCGCATACTTAAATAAGGACGAGATTTGAAGTCCATGCTTGTATGATATTGTGTAAAAACTGCATTCAAGAAACTTATTTTGTTGTAACATATTTGTATTGTAAACCATTATGTAATGGTCGTGTGTAAACAAGATATTTTAGATTATCATTATTTGATAATCTACGTAAAGCTTTTTAAACCTTTATTGATGAAATAAAGGTTATGGTTTGTTTTAAAATGAATGCAGTCTTTGAAAAACGTCTCATATAGAGGTCAAAACCTCGCAACGAAATCAATTAATATGGAACCTTTTTAATCAATAAGAACGGGACATTTCAGTTGGTATCCGAGCGTTGGTCTTAGAGAACCAGAATTTTGCATTAGTGTGTCTTATCGAGTTTGTTAGGATGCATTAGTGAGTCTGGACTTCGACCGTGTTTACTTGAAAAATGATTGCTTAACAAATTTTGTTGGAAACTATATATTTTTAACATATGAATATTATGTGATATATTAATCTCTTAACGCGTTTGATATTATGTGATAGATTTCTACCTCTAGAACAAGTCCAATTGACTCACCTAATAATAATGAAGAGTCAAATGTAAATTGGAATGATTCGTGGACTCATTCACAAGTTCCCGAAGAGGAACCGGAAGAAGAGTCGGAACCGGAAGAAGAATCGGAACCGGAAGAAGAATCGAAACCGGATAAAGAAATAGAACCGGTGGGGGAAATAATAAAACGGTTAAGTAAAAGAAAATCCTCAACCAACCGACCAAGGTTAATTATGGTCAATGGTGTTTCCGCCAAGGAAGCAAAATATTGGGAGGATTACCAATTCTCCGATGAATCGGATTCCGACGAGAATTCCGATGATGTTATAGAAATTACCCCAACTGAATTTAAAAAGGCAAAAGAAAATAATAAGGGAAAGGGCATAAAAATAGAGAAATCTAATTCCAACCCCGATGAACTTTATATTTATCGTCAACCCCCGAAGTCCTTAAGTTGTAACAATGACCCGGGAACCTCTAAACCACCAGGTTTTTCTAAACCAATGTGGAAAACAACGGCTCGTATTAGGGGAACATCATATATCCCTATAAACTTGGCAAAACGAACAAAAACTAAAGAAGAAGAAACAAGCGAGTCGGAATAAGATAGTTGTATTCGTGTGGTGTAATATATGTAATATAGTGTGCTTATGCTTTATGATATATGTAAAAATTGCTTGTATTAATAAGTATTTTTTTTATGAATCTAACTCTTGTCTATTTTACAGTATAAAAACACAAAATGGATAGACAACCCAATATTTTAAGAGACCTACCCGGAGACATGATTGATGAAATCTTGTCTAGAGTCGGTCAGAATTCTTCAGCACAACTATTTAAGGCGAGCTCAGTTTGTAAGACATTCGAAGAACGTTCCAAGAATGCCTTGGTTTATAAAAGGCTTTCTTTCGAAAGATGGGGGATATCACATTGGGAAATCCATAAGTTACGATGTGTTTACTTTGACGCATATATTGTGGGGAACCCAAATGCTATTTTACGCAATGGGTTAAGAAATTATTTTGACTCAATATATCCGAATATTGGACTTCGTGATTTAGAAAAAGCGGCTAACATGCAACATAAAGAAGCATGTTATGCTTATGGATTAGTAATGTTCGCTTCTCACCAAAGTGAGAACAAGAACATCGGGCTACAACTATTAAACAAAACGTTCCCACAAGTGACGAAGTCGGTAATTGGGGTAAGAAATGAGGTTTTTAGATTGTTACGGGACTGTTGGACATTACGTAACCCTCGTCCCTTTGACGACATTACAACATGCTGTCTTATCAACTGCCATAAAGGTTATGTTCCACAAGACCAAGGATGGGAAGTAATCCTAGTAAAACCAGAATGCGTAACTTGTTTCTGGACGTATGAATTACGTGTCTTTATTGCCTTTGCTGAACGACTTGTGTACTAGCTAGAATTATCTTCACAACCATCTTGTATCAAATTTATTGTGTGCTATATTTCATGCTATATGTAAAATAAGCGGTATTGTAAGTTTGTAAAATATTGTGTAAAAGTTTGAACGCGAAATATTATTATAATCAGTTTTTCATATAGAATTGTAGTAGTTGAATTGTATATTAGCTACTAAGTATGAACTTAACGGGTAGGTACTACCCGAATTTAAACTTATAAAACGCTAATATGAAGAAAAAGATTTTATAAATGAGTTCATATTATGCTACGAAATACTATTAACTACTCTTAATATTCTGTATGATTAACTTGTTCCATTTGACTATTTTGAAGGAAATGGCACCGACTACTCGACACACCGTGAATATGAATGAAGAGGAATTTCGTACTTTTCTAGCTTCAAACATAGCCGCAGTACAGGCTGCGCTACATACCAACAATAACCTTGGATCTAGCAGTACAGGAAATCGTGTAGGATGCACCTACAAAGAATTCACTGCCTGCAAACCTTTGGAATTTGATGGAACCGAAGGACCGATCGGATTGAAACGGTGGACCGAGAAGGTCGAATCGGTGTTTGCCATAAGTAAGTGTACTGAAGAGGACAAAGTGAAGTACGCTACGCATACCTTCACAGGTTCTGCGTTAACATCGTGGAATACCTATCTAGAGCAAGTGAGACAAGACGATGCGTACGCACTACCGTGGTCAGCATTCAAGCACTTGATGAACGAGAAGTACCATCCCAGAACCGAGGTCAATAAGCTCAAGACAGAAATTAGAGGGTTACGAACCCAAGGATTTGATATTACCACGTACGAAAGACGATTCACAGAATTGTGCCTATTGTGTCCGGAAGCATTCGAAGATGAGGAAGAGAAGATCGACGCGTTTGTGAAAGGATTACCGGAAAGAATCCAAGAAGATATAAGTTCACACGAGCCCGCCTCCATACAACAGGCATGTAGAATGACTCATAAACTAGTGAACCAGATTGAAGAAAGAATTAAAGAACAGACTGCTGAAGAGGCCAATGTGAAGCAAGTCAAAAGAAAGTGAGAGGAAAACGGTGATAAGAATCACCAATACAATAACAACAGTAATTACAACAATAATCGCAACAATTATCCCAACAATCGCAACATCAATCGCAATTACAATAAACGGCCCAACAACAACAACAACAACAACAACAACAACAACAGCAACTACAACAATCATCCCAACAACAATAATAACCGCAACAACAACAACAACAATCAGAAGCAGCTATGCCAAAGATGTGAAAAGTATCACTCGGGGTTCTGCACCAAATTTTACAACAAGTGTAAAAGAAATGGTCATAGCGCGGCGAAGTGTGAGGTCTACGGACCAGGGGTTAATAGAACGAAAGGAACAAATGGTGTCGGAACGAGTAATGGCGGAGCAAGTAGTGTCGGAGCAAGTTATGCCAATGTAGTTTGTTATAAATGTGGAAAACCGGGCCACATTATTAGAAATTGCCCGAACCAGGAGAACACGAATGGACAAGGACGAGGAAGAGTTTTCAATATTAATGCGGCAGAGGCACAGGAAGACCCGGAGCTTGTTACGGGTACGTTTCTTATTGACAATAAATCTGCTTACGTTTTATTTGATTCAGGTGCGGATAGAAGCTACATGAGTAGAGATTTTTGTGCTAAATTAAGTTGTCCATTGACGCCTTTGGATAGTAAATTTTTACTCGAATTAGCAAATGGTAAATTAATTTCAGCAGATAATATATGTCGGAATCGAGAAATTAAACTGGTTAGCGAAACATTTAAGATTGATTTGATACCAGTAGAGTTAGGGAGTTTTGATGTGATAATCGGTATGGACTGGTTGAAAGAAGTGAAAGCAGAGATTGTTTGTTACAAAAATGCAATTCGCATTATACGAGAAAAAGGAAAACCCTTAATGGTGTACGGAGAAAAGGGCAACACGAAGCTACATCTTATTAGTAATTTGAAGGCACAAAAACTAATAAGAAAAGGTTGCTATGCTGTTCTAGCACACGTCGAGAAAGTACAAACTGAAGAAAAGAGCATCAATGATGTTCCCATTGCAAAAGAATTTCCCGATGTATTTCCGAAAGAATTACCGGGATTACCCCCACATCGATCCGTTGAATTTCAAATAGATCTTGTACTAGGAGCTGCACCAATAGCTCGTGCTCCTTACAGACTCGCACCCAGTGAGATGAAAGAACTGCAAAGCCAATTACAAGAACTTTTAGAGCCTGGTTTCATTCGACCAAGCACATCACTGTGGGGAGCTCCTGTTTTGTTTGTCAAGAAGAAAGATGGTACATTCAGGTTGTGTATCGACTACCGAGAGTTGAACAAACTTACCATCAAGAACCGCTACCCACTACCGAGAATCGATGACTTATTTGATCAACTACAAGGCTCGTCTGTTTATTCAAAGATTGACTTACGTTCCGGGTATCATCAAATGCGGGTGAAAGAAGATGATATTCCAAAGACTGCTTTTAGAACACGTTACGGTCATTACGAGTTTATGGTCATGCCATTTGGTTTAACTAATGCACCAGCTATGTTCATGGACCTTATGAACCGAGTGTGTGGACCATCCCTTGACAAGTTTGTCATTGTTTTTATTGATGACATACTTATTTACTCAAAGAATGACCAAGAACACGGTGAACATTTGAGAAAGGTGTTAGAAGTATTGAGGAAGGAAGAATTGTACGCTAAGTTTTCAAAGTGTGCATTTTGGTTGGAAGAAGTTCAATTCCTCGGTCACATAGTGAACAAAGAAGGTATTAAGGTGGATCCGGCAAAGATAGAAACTGTTGAAAAGTGGGAAACCCCGAAAACTCCAAAACACATACGCCAGTTTTTAGGACTAGCTGGTTACTACAGAAGGTTCATCCAAGACTTTTCCAGAATAGCAAAACCCTTGACTACATTAACGCATAAAGGGAAGAAATTTGAATGAAATGATGAACAAGAGAAAGCGTTTCAGTTATTGAAGAAAAAGCTAACTACGGCACCTATATTGTCATTGCCTGAAGGGAATGATGATTTTGTGATTTATTGTGACGCATCAAAGCAAGGTCTCGGTTATGTATTAATGCAACAAACGAAGGTGATTGCTTATGAGTCTAGACAATTTAAGATTCACGAACAAAATTATACGACGCATGATTTGGAATTAGGCGCGGTTGTTTTTGCATTAAAGACTTGGAGGCACTACTTATATGGGGTTAAAAGTATTATATATACCGACCACAAAAGTCTTCAACACATATTTAATCAGAAACAACTGAATATGAGGTAGCGTAGGTAGATTGAATTATTGAATGATTACGACTTTGAGATTCGTTACCACCCGGGGAAGGCAAATGTGGTAGCCGATGCCTTGAGCAGGAAGGACAGAGAACCCATTCGAGTAAAATCTATGAATATAATGATTCATAATAACCTTACTACTCAAATAAAGGAGGCGCAACAAGGAGTTTTAAAAGAGGGAAATTTAAAGGATGAATTACCCAAAGGATCGGAGAAGCATCTTAATATTCGGGAAGACGGAACCCGGTATAGGGCTGAAAGGATTTGGGTACCAAAATTTGGAGATATGAGAGAAATGGTACTTAGAGAAGCTCATAAAACCAGATACTCAATACATCCTGGAACGGGGAAGATGTACAAGGATCTCAAGAAACATTTTTGGTGGCTGGGTATGAAAGCCGATGTTGCTAAATACATAGGAGAATGTTTAACGTGTTCTAAGGTCAAAGTTGAGCATCCGAAACCATCAGGTCTACTTCAACAACCCAAAATCCCGGAATGGAAATGGGAAAACATTACAATAGATTTCATCACTAAATTGCCAAGGACTGCAAGTGGTTTTGATACTATTTGGGTAATAGTTGATCGTCTCACCAAATCAGCACACTTCCTGCCAATAAGAGAAGATGACAAGATGGAGAAGTTAGCACGACTGTATTTGAAGGAAGTCGTCTCCAGACATGGAATACCAATCTCTATTATCTCTGATAGGGATGGCAGATTTATTTCAAGATTCTGGCAGACATTACAGCAAGCATTAGGAACTCGTCTAGACATGAGTACTGCCTATCATCCACAAACTGATGGGCAGAGCGAAAGGACGATAAAAACGCTTAAAAACATGCTACGAGCATGTGTTATTGATTTCGGAAACAGTTGGGATCGACATCTACCGTTAGCAGAATTTTCCTGCTACAACAGCTACCATTCAAGCATTGAGATGGCGCCGTTTGAAGCACTTTATGGTAGAAAGTGCAGGTCTCTAATTTGTTGGAGTGAAGTGGGGGATAGACAGATTACGGGTCCGGAGATAATACAAGAAACTACCGAGAAGATCATCCAAATTCAACAACGGTTGAAAACCGCCCAAAGTCGGCAAAAGAGCTACGCTGACATTAAAAGAAAAGATATAGAATTTGAAATTGGAGAGATGGTCATGCTTAAAGTTGCACCTTAGAAAGGCGTTGTTCGATTTGGTAAACGAGGGAAATTAAATCCAAGGTATATTGGACCATTCAAGATTATTAATCGTGTCGGACCAGTAGCTTACCGACTTGAGTTACCTCAACAACTCGCGGCTGTACATAACACTTTCCACGTCTCGAATTTAAAGAAATGTTTTTCTAAAGAAGATCTCACTATTCCGTTAGATGAAATCCAAATCAACGAAAAACTTCAATTCATCGAAGAACCCGTCGAAATAATGGATCGTGAGGTTAAAAGACTTAAGAAAAACAAGATACCAATTGTTAAGGTTCGATGGAATGCTTGTAGAGGACCCGAGTTCACCTGGGAGCGTGAAGATCAGATGAAGAAGAAATACCCGCATCTATTTTCAGAAGATTCGTCAACACCTTCAACAGCTTAAAATTTCGGGACGAAATTTATTTAACGGGTAGGTACTGTAGTGACCCGAAGTTTTCCATGTTTATATATATTAATTGAGATTGATATTTACATGATTAAATGTTTCCAACATGTTAAGCAATCAAACTTGTTAAGACTTGATTAATTGAAATATGTTTCATATAGACAATTGACCACCCAAGTTGACCGGTGATTCACGAACGTTAAAACTTGTAAAAACTATATGATGACATATATATGGATATATATATAATTAACATGATACTATGATAAGTAAACATATCATTAAGTATATTAACAATGAACTACATATGTAAAAACAAGACTACTAACTTAATGATTTTTAAACGAGACATATATGTAACGATTATCGTTGTAAAGACATTTAATGTATATATATCATATTAAGAGATATTCATACATGATAACATCATGATAATATAATAATTTAAAATCTCATTTGATATTATAAACATTGGGTTAACAACATTTAACAAGATCGTTAACCTAAAGGTTTCAAAACAACACTTACATGTAACGACTAACGATGACTTAACGACTCAGTTAAAATGTATATACATGTAGTGTTTTAATATGTATTTATACACTTTTGAAAGACTTCAATACACTTATCAAAATACTTCTACTTAAGAAAAATGCTTACAATTACATCCTCGTTCAGTTTCATCAACAATTCTACTCGTATGCACCCGTATTCGTACTCGTACAATACACAGCTTTTAGATGTATGTACTATTGGTATATACACTCCAATGATCAGCTATTAGCAGCCCATGTGAGTCACCTAGCACATGTGGGAACCATCATTTGGCAACTAGCATGAAATATCTCATAAAATTACAAAAATATGAGTAATCATTCATGACTTATTTACATGAAAACAAAATTACATATCCTTTATATCTAATCCATACACCAACGACCAAAAACACCTACAAACACTTTCATTCTTCAATTTTCTTCATCTAATTGATCTCTCTCAAGTTCTATCTTCAAGTTCTAAGTGTTCTTCATATATTCTACAAGTTCTCGTTACATAAAATCAAGAATACTTTCAAGTTTGCTAGCTCACTTCCAATCTTGTAAGGTGATCATCCAACCTCAAGAAATCTTTGTTTCTTACAGTAGGTTATCATTCTAATGCAAGGTAATAATCATATTCAAACTTTGGTTCAATTTCTATAACTATAACAATCTTATTTCAAGTGATGATCTTACTTGAACTTGTTTTCGTGTCATGATTCTGCTTCAAGAACTTCGAGCCATCCAAGGATCCGTTAAAGCTAGATCCATTTTTCTCTTTTCCAGTAGGTTTATCCAAGGAACTTAAGGTAGTAATAATGTTCATAACATCATTCGATTCATACATATAAAGCTATCTTATTCGAAGGTTTAAACTTGTAATCACTAGAACATAGTTTAGTTAATTCTAAACTTGTTCGCAAACAAAAGTTAATCCTTCTAACTTGACTTTTAAAATCAACTAAACACATGTTCTATATCTATATGATATGCTAACTTAATGATTTAAAACCTGGAAACACGAAAAACACCGTAAAACCGGATTTACGCCGTCGTAGTAACACCGCGGGCTGTTTTGGGTTAGTTAATTAAAAACTATGATAAACTTTGATTTAAAAGTTGTTATTCTGAGAAAATGATTTTTATTATGAACATGAAACTATATCCAAAAATTATGGTTAAACTCAAAGTGAAAGTATGTTTTCTAAAATGGTCATCTAGACGTCGTTCTTTCGACTGAAATGACTAGCTTTACAAAAATGACTTGTAACTTATTTTTTCGACTATAAATCTATACTTTTTCTGTTTAGATTCATAAAATAGAGTTCAATATGAAACCATAGAAATTTGATTCACTCAAAACGGATTTAAAATGAAGAAGTTATGGGTAAAACAAGATTGGATAATTTTTCTCATTTTAGCTACGTGAAAATTGGTAACAAATCTATTCCAACCATAACTTAATCAACTTGTATTGTATATTATGTAATCTTGAGATACCATAGACACGTATATAATGTTTCGACCTATCATGTCGACACATCTATATATATTTCGGAACAACCATAGACACTCTATATGTGAATGCTGGAGTTAGCTATACAGGGTTGAGGTTGATTCCAAAATATATATAGTTTGAGTTGTGATCAATACTGAGATACGTATACACTGGGTCTTGGATTGATTCAAGATAATATTTATCGATTTATTTCTGTACATCTAACTGTGGACAACTAGTTGTAGGTTACTAACGAGGACAGCTGACTTAATAAACTTAAAACATTAAAATATATTAAAAGTGTTGTAAATATATTTTGAACATACTTTGATATATATGTATATATTGTTATAGGTTCATGAATCAACCAGTGGCCAAGTCTTACTTCCCGACGAAGTAAAAATCTATGAAAGTGAGTTATAGTCCCACTTTTAAAATCTAATATTTTTGGGATGAGAATACATGCAGGTTTTATAAATGATTTACAAAATAGACACAAGTACGTGAAACTACATTCTATGGTTGAATTATCGAAATCGAATATGCCCCTTTTTATTAAGTCTGGTAATCTAAGAATTAGGGAACAGACACCCTAATTGACGCGAATCCTAAAGATAGATCTATTGGGCCTAACAAACCCCATCCAAAGTACCGGATGCTTTAGTACTTCAAAATTTATATCATATCCCAATCCTAATCAAATCCAAAAGCAAGCCTTCTAAAGCAACTACGCGAGTCCACTAGTTCCCACGCTTACCGAGCCGCCGCATCCATGCAATCTATAAAAATGTCAACAACGAGAGGGTAAGCTAACGCTTAGTGAGTGAAAATATACTACATACATATATATACATAAAATGGACACGCCACAATAATAATCAAATAGCGCATACCGGAGCATCCAAGTATAAGGCAAGCTAAACCTAGCATACCGTACGTTTACTAAGCACAAGCTAACAACACCAACAATATAGTAAGTTCGCAAACAACGTTGTGAACAATGCCAATAAGCTACAACCAGAAGGTTATCTACATCAGGACAATACAACATTATACGTGTACAATATTTAACACGCTAAACAAATCACAAACACAATATGGTTAACCATAAACGCACAACCGTGCCAATTGGAGCTATACACAAGTCCATCAAATCCACCTATATGTGAAGTGAGCTCTATAACCGAGAACCACTTCACCCGACCCGCACCCATCCTACACATACATATGCATATAGGATATTAACACTCACCTTGAAGTCTTGATGGATGTCAAACCAAAATCCGAAATCGCCGATGGAATGTACCTATTCCATTATCACATAACAAGTAACACAATTAGGGTTGACTTACAAACCAACCCAATTAACACTTAGTGCAATTTCAACTCAAATGCACTTCAAAGTACAAATCGCGCCCAAATTAACCAATAATCACTAACACAAGTGAGAATGGTCCTAATACGCCAATTAAACCCAATCATAGGTGTTAAACACCTATCTTGCCCATAACGACACTTAAACCCTAATTTTGACCTAAAGGATTCAACATCGCGCCATTAGCGAGTTTTGACACCAAAACATATTTAACTCGGTTTTATACTTCAACTTAATCCATTTTAAGTTTATAAACCTTATTAAATCGACAATTGGGTCATAATCATCACCAAACCCTAATTCACCTAAAGTGGTTCCAACACTTCCATAATCACTAAACCTAGTGATTAAACTCAAGATTAAAGCCTAATCAAGGCTAAATCGTCAACCAACCCAAAACCCGCTAAGTGACAAGAATAACTAGTCACCATAAACCCATTTCATCATCTAAGAGGGTTTCACTACAAATCAAACTCAAACCCTAACTTGAATATCAAATCTAACAAATGTAATTCGGAGTTTGAACTTACCAATACCACCAAAATGATGCCGTTGACGAGTAGAACAACTTTAAAACCCGAGCTTTGGTGAGAATCCAACTCCTTCTTCTCCAAATCAAGCTCTCTCTTACTAAAAGTAGGTTTCTCTCACTAGGGTTTGAAGAGAGTGTTTGTGTGGGTGAAATGTGATCCACAATGATCAATGGATCAGTTTTGATGACCCCAAACCGACCTCTAGTAAAAAGACCAAAGTACCCCTCATTTAAACCTTTTAAAAAAGCTGAAAATTACATCAGACGGGATCGGAGCGCCGCTCCATAAGGTGGAGCGCCGCTCCAACCTTCGGGTCAGTTTTCAGTAAGTTGTTTTGGCCATAACTTTTTGACCGTAGCTCCGTTTTCGATGAATCAAATATCGTTGGAAATGTAATAAGATTTTATTTCCAATGGTAAGGCTTTAAAACATCAATACAAACTTTATTTGGGGTTGAAAAGATACGTACACACCTTGTCACTTCAGACAACGTCCAGTTTCCTTCGACGTTCGAGCAAGCAACACGTACGTGCTTCGTACACTTCATACACGCATCGTACACCATAAATACCTTATGTATAATAAATATTTGGGTCTTATAGTGTTAAGGTGCCACTCGAGGTGAAGTATCGACGTGTTAAGATGCCACCTCAAGTAAAATGAAGAGTGAAGTGTCGATGTGTTAAGACACCACTCGGAGTGAAGTATCGACGTGTTAAGATGCCACTCCAAGAAATGACGAGTGAAGTGTCGACGTGTTAAGACACCACTAGGGGTGAAGTATCGACGTGTTAAGATGCCACCCGTGGGGTTAGTGTACGACGTGTTAAGTGCACTAATGGTTGTTATGAACTCCGACGGTCCTTTAAATACCGTTCCCTCGTTTGATTGGTTAACCATGGTTATTGTGTTGTAAGTGTAGCATATTATATTATTCGGGTTATATATATATATATATATATATATATATATATATATATATATATATATATATATATATATATATATATATATATATATATATATATATATGCCATTGTTGTTGCTAGCTTGCGGTATTGGAGGTTACTAGCTTTGTATTTGAGATTATAAGCTAATTGTTGTTGCTAGCATGTATGCGGTATGTGAGTAACTGATTGCAAGTAGGTATATTATATATGTATGTGTATAACTATTGCATTCACTAAGCTTTGTTTACCCTCTCGTTGTTTACCTTTTTATAGGATCGGCCGTTGACAAGGGTAAGGGCGTACGGTTGGATTAGAGATTCCCGCTTTTGATAGGGGATGCTTTTGGATGTATTATAGCTTTTGAAGTTTGACCGAGATTTGAGTAGTTTAACCCCCAAACATCATGCTCTAGTGTCGTTTAGAAATTAAACTAATGTGGTCGAAACTCATGATTTGTACGAAACTCGTAAAACGGCCGATGTGGGCCCCATTTTGTAAAACTTGTTTTATGATTGATTCGTGTTAGTTTTACATATATGAACATGTGGTGAAAAGCGTTTCGTCTAAATATATCGGGAAGTGGGAGATCTTTATTTGAAAATGGACAAAACCGGACAGAACTGAAAATGGACTGTGCGCGCTGCGCACCCTGAGGTGGTGCGCGTGGCGCACTCTTCTGACTTAAAAAAAAAAAATATTTTCACATTTTCAGTTGTTAAATGGGTTGGGTTGTTACAAGTGGTATCAGAGCATGGTCTAAGGGATTTAGGTGACTTGAGATAGGTGCCTAGACTTAGATTTATTTGTGTATGCGTTTTATGCGGGACTTGTAGGAGACGGGTCGGACCGGGAGTTTATTAGTGCTTAGATTTATGTGAACTAGCCTTGCGCTAATTGTTTTGTGTTGTGTTAGCAATCATCAAGCGAGATAGACATTGTACTAGCAAGTTAATGAGACGTGCTCGCGTAACAATGATTAGCTACCATTGTTACGGGTTCAAATCGTGTCAAACAAGCGATGTACGACGATTGTTGAGCAATATGGGGTAGGGTGGTGTATATGTATCTACATATGTGTTAAGTCCTTTCGTTTCGTTGTTTAATCTTTTCCGTTTTATAGAATGAAGATGAGAAATGGACCCGAGAATGATAATGGAGGTACGAGCGAGGACTCCGAGTTTACGGCCAAAGTTGATGCCATCTTTAAATGTCAAAAGGCGGAGTTCCTCGAGGATGTTAAGAAAATGTTTCTAGATACGATTGACGAGCAACTAGTCAATGTAGTAAAGGAGCAAGTTAAGGCCGTTCTTCACGAAGATAATGTGGAAAGACGGGACTTTTTCTATAAGAACTTCAAGGATTCTCAACCTCCCACCTTTGAAGGTGAACGAGACCCTCTAAAGAGTGCCCGTTGGATCTCCGATATGGAGGGGGCCTTCTGTACTTGTGAATGTCCTCTCGATAAGAAGACAAGGTACGAGTGTAGTATGTTGAGGGGCGATGCCAAGTTGTGGTGAGACGCAAAGCTCCAAGTTTATGGTGAAGAGCAATGCATGGAATTCACTTGGGATGAATTCAAGTCCGAATTTTTCAAAGAATACCGAACTTCGGCTGATCTTACTAGGCTTAAGGACGAGTTTCGTTCCTTGAGGTAAGGGTCGATGGAGTTGAACACTCTAAAATCCGTGTTTTTGTCCAAGATCCAATTTTGCCGGAGTACGTCGGCAATGATAAAATGTTGAAGGAAGACTTCTATCAAATTTTAAATGACAACTATCAAGAGAATATTAGTGTAACGGTGGTAAAGACTTTTGATGAGTTGTTTGATATGGCCAAAGGCTTTGAGGCGCTCGTGTTAAGGAAGAGTGGCTTTACTTTTGGCAAGAGAAAGAATGAAGGTTCTAGCCATTCGAACTTTTCAAACAAAAAGAACAAGAAGGTTTCCGGTAATGTTAGTAGTGGGAAGAAGGGTGCTTCCGGGGATTTTTCTTATTCGTGCTACAATTGTGGACAAAAGGGTCACATGGCTCGTGAATGTCCGAGTCTATCCTCCGCAAGCAAAATCACTTGTTTTAATTGTGGTAAAGAAGGGCACAAGAGGCCGGAATGTCCCGACTTGCACAATGATAATGTTAAGCGGCTAGAGAAGGCGGCGGGTACGGCTAGGGGTCGCAACTATTTGATGACGAATGACGAAGCCAAGCAATTCAATGAAGTTGTCTCAGGTACTTTCATGGTTAATTCTAATCCGGCGAGGATACTTTTTGATAGTGGTGCTAACTTATCGTTCGTGTCACCAAAATTTGTACCTAAACTTAATAAACCGTTAGCTAAGTTAAGTCTTCCGGTAGAAGTTGAAATAGCGGATGGCAAGACGGTGCTAGTGGTCGATGTGTGTAAAAATTGTAATGTTGTGTTTGGTGCCGAAAACTTTAAAATTGATCTCATCCCGATGACTTTGGGTGATTTTGATATCGTGGTTGGTATGGATTGGCTCGATCATAATAGAGCCGATATTGCATGCCATGAAAAATCTATTCGAGTGAAGACCCCTAGTAGGGGAGAATTAATTATTCACGGTGATAAACGAAGAAGACTTGTGCCGATATACACTTTTGCACGGGCACGCCGTTTTCTTGTTAGGGGTGGCATGACTTTTCTTGCCCATGTTGTTGATACTCATGATGAGCCACCACCCATTCGTGAAATTCCGGTGGTGAATGAATTTGAAGACATTTTTCCGGATGAGTTACCGGGTGTTCCGGCGGGAAGACAAGTAGAATTTCGCATTGAATTGGTTCCGGGGGCTACCCCCATTGCTAAAACTCCATATCATTTAGCACCAACAGAAATGCAAGAGTTGTTAAATCAAACCCAAGAATTGCTTGAGAAGGGTTTTATTCGACCGAGTGCTTCGCTATGGGGCGCTCCAGTTTTATTCGTAAAGTAGAAGGATGGTAGTATGCGGATTTGCATCGATTATCGGGAGTTGAACAAAGTGACGATCAAGAATTGTTATCCATTGCCTAGGATTGACGATTTATTTGACCAACTCCAAGGTGCAACATATTTTTCTAAAATCGTCCTACGGTCCGGCAATCACCAAATGCGGGTCCGTGAGGAAGATATCGAGAAAACTTCTTTTCGAACGCGTTATGGGCATTTTGAATTCGTAGTTATGCCTTTTGGTCTTACGAATGAACCGGCGACATTCATGGATCTTATGAACCGAGTGTGCCAACCTATGTTGGACAAGTCGGTAATTGTGTTCATTGACGACATACTTGTCTATTCGAAGAGTATGAAGAAACATGAACATCATTTGCGGTGTGTGTTAAAGACGTTGCAGAAGGAGAAGTTGAATGCTAAATTCTCCAAATGTGAATTTTGTCTAAGGGAAGTTCAATTCCTTGGCCACATTGTGAACAAAGATGGTATTCAAGTAGATCCAGGGAAGATAGAAACGGTGAAGAGTTGGGGACGACCGACTACGCCTACGGAAATCTGAAGTTTTCTCGGATTGGCTGATTATTATCGTCGGTTTATCCAAGACTTTTCTAAGATCGCTTCTCTATTGACGAAATTGACGAGAAAGAACGCAAGATTTAATTGGGAGAACGAGCAAGAAATTTCTTTTCAATTGTTAAAAGAGAAGTTATGTCAAGCTCCGGTGTTAATGTTGCCAGAAGGTGTAGAAGACATGATGGTTTATTGTGATGCTTCTTTAAGTGAGCTCGAGTGTGTTCTAATGCAAAGGGATAAAGTCATCGCTTATGCCTCTCGACAATTAAAAGAACAAGAAACGAGATATCCGACTCATGATCTTGAGTTGGCGGAGGTTGTTCATGCGTTGAAAATTTGGCGCCATTACTTGTATGGTGTCAAGTATACGATTAATTCAAATTACAAGAGTTTGAAGCAGCTTTTTGATCAACGAGATTTGAATTATCGTCAACGTAGATGGATGGATGTGGTGAAAGACTATGATTGTGAAATACTTTATCATCCGGGTAAGGCGAATGTGGTAGCGGATGCGTTAAGTCGAAAGAGTCAACATCCGGCGATACGAGTAGGATCGTTACGCATGATTATTACTAACGATTTTCTTGTAAAGCTTGGCAAGACTTAAATCGAAGCTTTTGTTAACAATAAGCATGAGAAACGAATCGTGGGACAAACGAAGTTTATTACCTTAGGTCCGCATGGTTTGTTATCTTTTCAAGGAAGAGTGTGGGTGCCTAAAATGGGTGATCATCGACGAGTGCTACTTGATGAAGCACATAAGTCAAAGTATTCCATTCATTCGGGTGCGACAAAAATGTATCTTGATTTGAAGAAAGAGTATTGGTGGCCGGGCACCAAAAGCCGTATGGTAAGTATGTTGATCAATGTGTCACGTATTTGCAAGTTAAAACCGAACACCAAAAGCCGTATGGTAAGTTACAACCGTTAGAAATTCCGAAATGGAAATGGGAGCACATTACTATGGATTTCATCACAAAGTTACCAAAGACGGCGAGAACCCAATTTGACTCGATTTGGGTAATAGTTGATCGATTGACGAAGAGTGCCTTGTTTTTTCCCATTCGGGAAGCGATATCGTCGGAGACTTTGGCTAAATTGTTTATCAAGGAGGTGACAGCGAGACACTGGGTTCCTATATCTATTATTTCGGATCGAGATACTCGTTTCACATCTCGGTCTTGGGAGAAGTTTCATGAAGATATGGGTACACAATTGAAATTGAGCACGGCGTATCATCCTCAAACGGACGGTCAAACCGAACGTACGAATCAAAATTTGTAGGATATGTTACGGGCGTGCATTATTGATTTCGGTGGTAGTTGGGATGAGCACTTACCTTTGGTGGAATTCTCGTACAATAATAGTTATCATACTAGTATCGGGATGCCACCTTATGAGATGCTTTATGGCCGGAGGTGCCGAACTCCAATTTGTTGGGGTGAAGTGGGACAAAAGGAAATCGGGAGTACCGATTTGGTTTTAGAGACGAATAGCAAGATTGATATGATTCGGGCTCATTTGAAAAAGGCTCAAGATAGACAAAAGTCGTATGCCGACAAACGTTGGCGAATGATCGAATTCCAAGAAGGTGACATGGTGATGCTTAAGGTTTCGCCATGGAAGGGTATTATTCGGTTTTGAAAATGGGGAAAGTTAGCTCCTCGGTTTATTGGTCCTTTTAAAATTTTAGTTCGTGTTGGTGAAGTTGCGTATCGTTTGAAATTACCCGAAGAGCTTGCGGGGATCCATAATACATTCATGTTTCCCATCTCCGTAAGTGTCTTGCGGATGATTCTTCTTGGGTGCCATTAGACGAGATTGAGCTAAACAATAAGTTAGAGTATATTGAGGATCCGATTGGTATACTTGATGAGAAGGTCAAAAGGTTAAGAAATAAAGAGGTTAGAACTTTTAAAGTTCAATGGCGTCATAGTAAAGGTTTTGAGTTTACTTGGGAGCCCGAAGAGTTTGTGTTAGTTTATCTTCCCTCTTGTCATGCAGCTTGGATCGTGAGGACGCGCTCCGATTCTAGTGGGGGAGAGTTGTAAGACCCTAATATTAATTGTACAGTGGTGTATATAGAGTACATGGAGTGTGGGTGACGTTGTGTATTTAAACGGAGGTCAGACGCTGAACTGGGCAAGGTGCGCTCAGCGCACACCTAAGGGTGCGCGCATCGCACTATTACTGTAGACGGGTTATGCTTATTTTAATCAGATATTTTGATGACCTTATTGGTAATTTCACTTGTGGACGAGTTTGAGGCCAGTAGGTCAGATCTTGGGGTGTCATTCACTCCATTTCCAACAACCTTATCTTATCCACTTCAATTTTAGAGAGAGAGAGAGAGTGAGATTCTTGTGTGAGAAAGCTCAAGCAAAGGAAGAAGGAGCTAGTTTTGAGTCTTAGCTCGAGTTATAAAGTTGTTCATCTCCTCTCTAGCTACGTTTTGGTTGTAGTGGTATGCTCTAACTTGGATTTCCTTACTTTGATTTATGTATGGGTTAGGGTTTGGGTAGATGAAGAACATAAAACCCATAATTAATGATTTTGGGTGTTCTTGGGTAAGATTGAGTCATGAGGACTTAAGAATGACTAACCTAGGATTTCAAAATGATGAATGGGTTTATAGGTCATAATTGGTTAGTTAATTACTAGCACACCTAGTTATTAATGTAAATGGGTGTCATTGGGTTAGTGGATAACCCGAAATGGGTGTGTTGGTTTTAAAATGGTCAAGTGTGTAATAATTGACCTAGCTGGGAAAAATGGGTATGAAATACCCTAATTGTGTGATAGTTAGTGTTGATGGACCTTAATCACTAGCTTTTAAGTGATTAATGATGGTCTTGACCCTTAAGGGGCGGTTTTGGTGAAAATGGGGCATTTAATGCATTAAGTCATTAAATGCACATGAGTGAAGTGTTAGTATTTATTCCAACAAGTTATTTGTTGATCGAGTACTTATTGTATTAGGTACTTTGCTTTGAAGCTTGCGGAAGTATAAAACTGTCATCGAATCGTTAATGTGAGTGGAATAATTATATGCGTAGGTATATAATGTATTTATTTATGTAGCGTGAGATGTGAAGTGTCGATGTGCTAAGACACCACATTCACGTGAAGAGTGAAGTGTCGATGTGTTAAGACACCACTCGGGGTGAAGTATCGTTGTGTTAAGATGCCACCACAAGTAAGTTGAAGGGTGAAGTGCCGATGTGTTAAGGCGCCACTCGAGGTGAAGTATCGACGTGTTAAGATGCCACCTCAAGTAAAATGAAGAGTGAAGTGTCGATGTGTTAAGACACCACTCGGAGTGAAGTATCTACGTGTTAAGATGCCGCTCCAAGAAATGACGAGTGAAGTGTCGACGTGTTAAGACACCACTCGGGGTGAAGTATCGACGTGTTAAGATGCCACCCGTGGGGTTAGTGTACGACGTGTTAAGTGCACTAATGGTTGTTATGAACTCCGACGGTCCTTTAAATACCGTTCCCTCGTTCGATTGGTTAACCATGGTTATTGTGTTGTAAGTGTAGCATATTATATTATTCGGGTTATATATATATATATATATATATATATATATATATATATATATATATATGCCATTGTTGTTGCTAGCTTGCGGTATTGGAGGTTACTAGCTTTGTATTTGAGATTATAAGCTAATTGTTGTTGCTAGCATGTATGTGGTATGTGAGTAAGTGATTGCAAGTAGGTATATTATATATGTATGTGTATAATTATTGCATTCACTAAGCTTTGCTTACCCTCTCGTTGTTTACCTTTTTATAGGATCGGGCGTTGACAAGGGTAAGGGCGTACGGTTGGATTAGAGATTCCCGCTTTTGATAGGGGACGCTTTTGGATGTATTATAGCTTTTGAATTTTGACCGAGATTTGGGTAGTTTAACCCCCAAACATCATGCTCTAGTGTCGTTTGAAAATTAAACTAATGTGGTCGAAACTCATGATTTGTACGAAACACGTAAAACTGCCGATGTGGGCCCCGTTTTGTAAAACTTGTTTTATGATTGATTCGTGTTAGTTTTACATATATGAACATGTGGTGAAAAGCATTTCGTCTAAATATGTCGGGAAGTGGGAGATCTTTATTTGAAAATGGACAAAACCGGACAGAACTGAAAATGGACTGTGCGCGCCGCGCACCCTGAGGTGGTGCGCGTGGCGCACTCTTCTGACTTAAAAAAAAAAAATTTCGCATTTTCAGTTGTTAAATGGGTTGGGTTGTTACAGAACAATGACTAATTTCGCCGCTAGTGCAAATGTTTCGTGAATGTCAATACCTTCAATTTGTGTGTAGTCTTTCGCTACTAAACGAGCCTTATACCCTTCCACCTCGCCATTTGGTTTGCATTTAATCTTATAAACCCATTTTGATTCATTGGCTTTCTTCCCATGAAGTAGATTTATCAATATCCAAGTCCCCTTTTCTTCAAGAGCTTGTATTTCTTTGCTCATGGCTTCAGGCCACCTTGGATCCTTGGCAGTCTGAAAAAAATTCTTAGGCTCATCTTGATCGTAATGGCTGCTAAAAAAGCTCGGTGGAGATTTTGAAAATCTGTTATATGAAACATATTGAGACAGCAGATGTACCGTGGAGGAACCAAA
This sequence comes from Rutidosis leptorrhynchoides, assembly GCF_046630445.1. NCBI lineage: Eukaryota > Viridiplantae > Streptophyta > Magnoliopsida > Asterales > Asteraceae > Rutidosis > Rutidosis leptorrhynchoides. Next base: position 210,531,414 of record NC_092341.1, on the reverse strand, counting down.
GGCAGGGATGGGCTGAGCATGGTCTAATGATGGTGGCAATTCAGTACAAACTCATCAAGGTGTTTTGGCTTCGTTCTTGCTTGAGTGCTTTGTCTAGTTGAAATTAATGGAGGTTGTTGTTGTTGCGATGTCCCACTATTATTTTCAGTAAGTATGTTATTTTCTACATCAGCTAAAGAATTCGAGTAGCTTATCTCAGACTCTCCATTTGATTCAGCTAGAGGTAAAACATGTGGTTCAGTTTGTGTGTTTTGCTTCTGTGGTATTTCGACTTCATCATAAACATTTGAATATTCGCTAATGAATAAGCTAAATGATCATTTTCAATCCTATATGTCCTTCATAGTTTTCCTCAAACGGAAATCGAACTTCAATGAAAGTAACATTCCGGCTAGTATACGTTCTTTCGCTTTTAAGAGCGTAGACTTTGTAACCTTTCTGTCCTGTTAGGTATCCTAAAAACAAACAAGGTCTCCCATGTTCTTCGAACTTTTCCTATTTGTATGCGTTATCGTGAGCATACGCAAGACACCCGAAGACTCGAAAGTGATCGTATGATGGTACCTTTCCCAACAATATTTCATGAGGTGTTTTGTATCCTAAAACCTTTGTTGGAAGTTTATTAATTATATATGATGCAGTTAAAACGTAAACTTCCCAGAAGTCTATTGGTAATGAAGCTTGAAAAAGTAAAGCGCGACTTACCTCCAACAAGTGTCTGTGCTTTCGTTCTACAATTCTGTAAGTAACTAAAGAGGGGGGGGGGGTTGAATAGTTATTTAATATGATTTTTAAATCGTTTTCAATGATCACAAGATTTGAACAATCCTTAATCAACTCAAACCCAATGTGTGTAGTGTTTATGTTTGTAGTAATGCGGAATGTAATATAAAGAACATAAACACAAGGATTTATAGTGGTTCGGGTGGATGTTAACTAATCCACCTTAATCCATTCCCCGATTCACTAATCGAAAGTTTAGCTTCACTAAGCTTCTTTCTCCAAATCTGGTGGAGATCCGATTTCCAAGCCTTGTACTCCTTTGTAGACAACAAATCTAATCTTTCTATCCCTTTAAAAGATTACCTATAACTTAGATCAACTTACCTTCACCATGGACAAGTATTAACCCCTAATGGAATTAATCAACATTCTAGTTCCCTTTAAGGAAGATGATAGCTAAGCTAGTATATGCTTCTAGTTACAAAGTACAAGACTCACCCTTTCTAGTGATTACAATTCTAAGACAATTCAAAGGATTTATACAACACTAAGTAAACTCACAAAGATAATAATTTTATAGTAAGTTTACAACCCCCTTCTACAATCTATGAGATTATAGAATTTTTCTTGTTAATCACAAACACATGTATATGAGTTATGGTCCTGTAATTCTCTGATAATTTTGAGTTGAAGCATGCAAGAGGGTCAAGTATTCGTAGTTCTCCAAGTCTTGCTATTTATATGGAGAGATAAAAAAATAGTCATTTCTGCGGCTTGGACCACGGTCGATCGTGGGTTGACCACCTCGATCCAGTCCAAAACTTCTATCAGTTGTATAGCTGTTTGAATAAGTTTTGAACTTGAATCTTTGGATTCCTTACTTCATTTAATACCTGCAAAAGATACCCAACATCCTATACAAGTATTATATGTATTAAGTGTTCATTTACCTTGGATGTATTGCCTTGATAGTGATTTGTCATGTTTAAAGTGGTAAGTCTAACATTCTTGGATACAAGTCATGATAATCATTTGAGGAAATCTCATTTTTGTCATAATCTTTTGTTTGTAATAAACACATTTGCTAAAATCCTATTGTTGGTCAACTTGTTATTGATGACAATAACCCACTTAATCACAAAACACATTAATATTCAATTCTAAGCTTGTTTGTGAATTAATTAAGTGTCTTCATGATGTCTTAACAAGTGAAACAAGTAATAGTCAGAAAAGTTGATGTTTTTCCAACTTGTAGCACATAGTCAGACAAAGTTCATATATGTATATATTAAGTAACTACCAACAAGTTGACATTTATCACATAGTCAAATAATACTCATGTATTAATAACAAGTAGTCACGTAATATTCATGTAAAGACTAGCAAGAGATCACTAATTAATCTAGGATTAAACATATAGTGAGGACATAGCATTGAACCAAGGCTATGTAAGTTTTACTTGCAAAGTGATATTTGTAAGATTGATGTATACGTATACATTAATGTTCAACACATGTACAATGGATGAGAAAATCTTGGTTGGGACATAATTACCATCCAAAGTATGTCTAAATACATTTTAGATGCACATGTTTTCCCTGTAACACTTATGTGTTATCCCTTAATAAAGGTTTAATCGTCATTAAGGTGTCATTAGGTGTGATTAACCAAGATTAGCGTTCTAGTGACCAAAACGCTTTTAAATATGAATTAAGCAACTATTATAAGCATGTTTAAACAAGTTTCAAAAATTATAGAAGCCCCGAAGTGGTCAAACTAAATTCGTAGAAAATTCGGACATAACCTTTTACGGTCGACCCATGGTTGATCTTGGAGTCGACTGTGCACTCCTGGTTTCATAAAAACAGAGTGCAAGGTTCCACGGTCTGACCTACGGTCGACCGGTGAACTGAACCCTGAAGCTTGATCTTTCATTCTAAGCTTTGTTTGGTTTTGGTCTTTTGCTAGAGTAAGTGTGAATTAGTGAACTTGTATATTTATGTCAAGATGTCTACCATCACCTCTAGTTATGTGCATGTGTCATCATCAAAATAGTTATTGTTATGGGTTAAGATTTGTATGATCATTAAGCATAAACACACATTCTCCCCCAATAAATTCCATTCTGTTCCGGCATATAAGGGCACGAAGTTTCTAGAACAATTCCCTTTTCTTTGTAAAATTTGAGCATGTAGTTCGACTTAAATTGCTAGCCATTATCTATCCGTAGCCTTTTTAACCGCTTCCTAAATTGTGTTTCCACCATATTATAGAACAAAGTCAGAAAATAGGCAGCTTGTGACTTATTTTTCAACAAATAAACCCATACCCCATGACTATGATCATTGACAATGGACAAAAAATAGTAATCTCCATTCATGGATGCGTGTTGATAACGCCCCCATATATCAACATGTATTAAATCAAAACATTCATTAGTCTTGCAAAAACTAATAGGAAACAGAATTTTGTTTGTATTTTATTTGAATACATGAATCACAAAAGGAACTTCAAATATCTAATTTCTCTAAGTGTTTTATTTTTTTAATGACTGCATCAGAAACGTGTCCTAATCTTCGATGCCAATACTCGGGTTCTCTTAAAGCTCTCATTGCTACCTTTGTTCTTTTGTACGGTTCAAGATAATATAGACCATCATGCTCTTTACCTATCCCAATCAGGTTCCTCGTACGTGAGTCCTGTATGAAACATTTATCAGGAAAAAAGGTTAGAGAACATCTCAAATCATGACTTAATCTACTTACAGATAGTAGATTTCATTTGAAATTTGGAATTTTAAGCACTCTTTTTAAATTAAGATTACCTGTTAAGCGAATATTTCCAACACTTTTCATTGGTATTGAACTTCCATCAGGTATGGTTACTGGCGCAAGATCCTTTTGATCGTTTACGTCTGTCAACTATTCTCCTTGGTGGGTAATGTGAACACTAGCGCTCGAATCGATGACCCAAGTTCTGAGTTGGTCAACCTTACCGGTCATATTCGCCATAGGCATTGTTTCCTTCACTTTTGTATTCCCAAGTAGTTGTAGAAGTTGATGATACTCCTCCTTAGTAATATTAAGAACCTGTTTTTCTTCACTAACAGTAGCTGCACACTGTTGAACTTTTAACTTGTTGTTTTGTGACTTGAAGTTGTTAGTCTTCTTTGTCCACCATTCTGGATATCCCCAATTTCGAAACAACCATCAACCGTGTGATCGGTCTTTTGGCATTTAGTACATGACTTAAATTCATTCTCATCCCTTCTGTTACAGTTGGATTGTAATTTCTGTTTTGGATTTTGTATAAACCCTTTCCTTTGGTTTGAAAAGCAGAATTTTCACCAATGTTATTTCGTAACACTCCTATTTATCTTTGTTGTTAATCTTGGCTAACGAGGTAGTATGCAGCACCTACTGATAGGAGTGTAGCACTGCTCAAGATTTGCGTTCTCACAATGTTATATTCTTCGTTCAAACCCATTAGGAAATCATACAATCTTTCTTTGTCGCGCATGGTGACAATCTCCTTTGCCAAATTACATGTACAACCATTACACTTACATGTCGGTATTGGACTAAATGATTGAATCTCGTCCCACACTCCTCGCAATTTGGTGTAGTAGGATGATACAGTCAGATTATCTTGTCTAATCAAAGTTATGGTCCTTCTCAGTTCATATGCCAAGGGAGTATTCTCCTTCCCAAACCTCTCTTCAAGATCGACCCATACTTCACGCTGCTCTTTATCTCTTTTTCCATCGCACTCACGAGCCATCCACGTACCATGGTGTTGCATCGTCTCCAAATCATTAGTTCGTTTGATCCTTCTTTTGGCATGGGGATGGTGCCATCTACAAAACCCATCTTGTTCTTTGCACATAATGCATTCATCATCTCATTCTTCCAATCACTGTAATTTTTGTCATTGAGCAGATTATTTCCAACGAAATTCAGTCCATGATGGTCTGTTGGTTCAACAAAGTAAGGTGAGAAGAAATCAATGGTGGTGGTTCTTGATTTAGCTTCGTCTCCTGCCATGTTTTGGCCGAATTTTTATGTGGTTTTTGGTTTTGTATACGATCGGTAATAACCTGCTCCTGATACCATAAAATAATCAAAGGAGTTTTAGGTTTTATTATCGGTAATAACCTGCTCCTGATAAGAATCGGTATTTATAATAACCGAGTAAACTTGCAGCCAAAGAAAAGCTATTTCAAATGAATTAGGATTCAATGCAATCCTTACTCAAAACTAACTTAGCCAATAAAAGGAAACTATATAAGAAAACAATAATAAGAGTCTATTATATCTCATATAACGATTCTCAATAAGCTATTGGTTTATATTCATTTCATATAAAACGGGAGTAAAAATGAACATTAATAGTGTATCCTATGATATACACATAAAAAACATCATTTTAGCATAAAAGAGACGCTCAAGGCACACGAAAATAGCGTTATAAGTATTTTTCATAATTGGTCGTTCACCGAAGTCTGTCCCGAATCACAAAGCAGTCCGCCCAGCGTCCTGTGTAAGCTATGAAGGCAGATTTCTATGTTTAAGCCCTTAAATTATCACGTGAACATGACATACGCCACATCACTCTTAAGCATGAGCATCGAGTGCACATTATTTGCGTAAAGTCAATCATCATCATTTGACACGTGACTCCGAACATAACAGAGGATCTGTGCCTATAAATAGACCCCAGTGTCACCATATTATATCATTCAGTAACTTGTGGCAGAAAACACAGTTTCTCTCACACACAGTACTTTCTCACTCTAGAACCTCACTGCTTTGCTGCAATACGCTAAACAGATCAACTCATAGTTTGGTTCCAGAAGATTGATAAAGCCACCCCACAGAAAACTCGTCCGTGATCCGGGTCTGCAGAGATTTACCCCGAGGGTAAACATCAATCAACAACATAACTCACCCCGTTGAGCAGTTTTAGTTGTGTCCTGATACCTGTTAACGCTAGCCGGAAATACGTACCAACAAACATAGTTGGTAAAAAAAAAATGGTAGAGGAATTTACATAAACAACGTGAATTAATTTAAGTGTACGAAAGGGTATAATGATCCAAAAATAAATTTTGATATATGACAAAAAGTAAGCGTAGTACGGATCAATTTGAGTAAATGAATTGTGTATTAGAGCAATGACAAATAGAGTTAACTAGTTTTCGAACCCTCGCTTCGCGGCGGGGTTTCGATTTTTAATGTATTTTATTGTGTTTAGTTACGGAGCCTGCGAGTGAAAAATCAACATATATGAAAAGTACCCTAAATATTTAGCGTTTTTTTTAAAAGTGTCCGTTTTGCGTATAGTTAGTGACATTGTATTCATAAAATTATTTCGAGGTTAAGGATGATGTCGGAAAAATTTAACTCGTTGCGAGCGAGAAGGTATGACCTGTTGAATATTTGAGTGAAGTTTATTTAAGATATTTTATGAAAATTTTGATTTGACGCTTTAACCCCCTGTGTTGGGGGCCGATTTTAATTGTTGAACAAAGTGTGTGGGGCTTTTGAGGTGTTGCTTGAAAGAAAGAAGGGGGAAAAAGGGGGAAAAGACGAAAATACCCCTGGTACTATTCATAAGTTTTTTCTAATAGTTAATATGGTAACTAGTTGTGGAGCCCTCGCTTCGCGCCGGGGGCTCCGTTTTGAATGCGAGTTAAAAAAAAAGTGTTGATATATTTTGTAAAAAAAAAAATAAAATTCGACATCTAACATTGAAAGGTTGTTCCTTTGTGAAAGTTGCTTCTTTTAGCGTTCGGGTTTTTTTATTTTAAAAAAGTTAGTTGATCTATTTTGTAAAAATGAATATTTTTCGACATCTTTTGGTAGCATTGAAGGGTTATTCCTTTTATGAAAGTTGTTTTTTTATCGTTTGAGACAAAAAAAAAGTAGCACAGTAGTAGCGTGGTGAGTGTTATTATTCAATATTTTTAGTATTAGTGATGGGATAAATAATATTTTAGAATATAGGTATAAAATGGGGGGGGTTCGATTTGTATTTTAATGAAAGTTAGGGGGTTGGGTGTGTGAAAAATAAAATATTAAATAGTACTATAAAATGGGGGGTTCGATTTGTATTTTAATGAAAGTTAGGGGGTTAGGTGTGTGAAAAATGAAATATTAAATAGTACTATTCATAACTAATAAGACAAATTTTGTCTATTAGTTATACTAGTTATCGAACCCTCGCTTCGCGCGGGGGGTTCGGTTTTCAATGTATTTTATTGCGTTTAGTAAAATTATTTTGTGTCTAACGATGATGTCGTTGAAGCGCAACTCGAGTCGAACTAAAAGGTATAACCCGTGAGAGATTTAAATGTTATTTTAAATTAACAATATATGTGCATCTCCGCGTTTCGCTATGGAATTGTCGACTTTTAAAAATTTAATGCAAAATCAACGTGTATGAAAAGTACCCCAAATATTTAACATTTTTTAAAAAGTGTCCGTTTTGCGTATAGCTAGTGACATTGTGTTCCTAAAATTATTTCGAGTTTAATGATGGTGTCGGAAAAATTTAACTCGTTGCGAGCGAGAAGATATGACTCGTTGAATATTTGGGTGGAGTTTATTTAAGATTTTTTATGAAAATGATTATTTGACACTTTACCCCCTGTTTGGGCGGCGATTTGAATTTTCAAAAAAGTGTGAGGGGCTTTGTTGGTAATATGAAATTTAGTTAAAATTTAAAAAAGGTGAAAAGTCGAAAATGTCCCTGATTACTATTCATAACTTTTGGCTATTAGTTAGTATGTAAATAGTAATTCTTAAATTCATTTTTATATAGAAAATTCTGTTTCTACATATTTATATTTTTACCTATAAAATTTCCTTTGCTAAAAAATAGAGTTAATTAATTATCCTTCACACACATTCATTTAAAGATAGCATAATATATAGTGGTTGAAGTACTAATAAAATTTTTAGGTTCAAACTTCACTTAATAATCGACTAAAAGAATAATTACAAAATAATCTAATTAGCGGTGCACATCTTAAATAAAAATGTCAACCCTTATGTTTTTGCTCATTATTAGAGCACTAGTATCGGTCCGTGCTTGGGTCCGTCATCAAGGACTACCAATATTAGCAACTAGTCCTTGGTCCGTCGTTGAAGACCCGTACTCCATTTGGTGGTTGCTACGCATAAATGAAGACGGACACATTGTATGTTTTGCTTGTACATAATGCTTTTAAACTTGTACTTGTAGATAATTAATTAATTTAATGGATGTGAGGATGTGTGTGATGTGTATGTCATGGATGTTAGCAAAATATCTTGGGTTAGTGATAGGAAGAAAGTGTTGATATGGTGCTGATGTGACCAGTCAGTTTTGAAAAGTAAGTGCGTCATGGTTGAGAATAGTCTTATTCGACATATCACTTCCACATTCTCTTTTAATTTTTATTGGTATTATTTATCGATGTTTTTTTTTTTGAAAAGATTAATATATGTCTACTAGATAAGGGACCTAACATAATACATATATTGAAATTGAATATGTTAATGCTCTGATTATCAAAACTAAAATTAAATTAAGTGAAAGAATTGTTATAATTCAGTAGGCTTATAACTACCTTTAGTGGTTTGATTCTTGATGTTATAATTCAGTAGGCTTATAACTACCTTTAGTGGTTTGATTCTTGATGTTATAATTCAGTAGGCTTATAACTACCTTTAGTGATTTGATTCTTGATTTAGAATACTAATAATGAAGTGTAAGAACAAAGATGATAATGAAGAGAAAGAAAGAAACACTTTGTAAGTGTGAGAAATGGTGCAAGTTTAATGCTTGCATTCATGAGTATTTATAGCCTAAAATCTCAATATAAAAATACATACTTTGTGTACCAAAATTGACTATATGTATACACCAAAATTGACTATCCATATCTATATTATTATTATTATTATAACACTCCCCCTTGGATAGCAATTTTATTTTGTTGAAGATCAACTATAAATTACTGCCTCGTTAAAAACCTTGCTAAAGAAAACCCAGTGGGAAAAAACTTTAGCTAAGGGAAAAAGAGTGCAGCATGGAGTTGACTCCCCCTCAAGTAGACATCGCTTCAGCTGTTACATCTTTTGAACATGTCTCATGCCAATGTTATGAACGTGTGTTCTGAAAATAGCAGTTGGAAGTGCTTTCGTGAAAAGATCAGCAGAGTTTTTGCTGGATTGAACATATCTCATTTCAATCTCGTTGTCCTTAATGAGATTTTGAGTGTATGAGAAGAATCTAGGAGGTATGTGTTTGGTTCGGTCACTTTTGATATACCCTTCTTTCATCTGTGCTATGCAAGCTGCATTATCTTCATAGATAATTGTTGGACTTTTATCGCGTTCTAGTCCACAAGAATCAGTAATGATTTGTGTCATTGATCTCAACCAAAAACATTCCCGAGTAGCTTCATGTAATGCAATCACTTCGGCATGATTTGACGATGTAGCAACAAGTGTTTGTTTTTGAGAACGCCATGATATTGCAGTACCTCCATTTAGGAATACATATCCAGTTTGAGATTTAGCTTTATGTGGATCAGATAAATAACCTGCATCTGCATAACCAACCAAATCTTGTTTTGATTCGTTAGAATAAAATAATCCTAAATCAGTAGTTCCTCGAAGGTATCGAAATATGTGTTTGATCCCATTCCAGTGTCTTTTGGTAGGAGCAGAGCTGAACCTTGCCAACAAATTAACTGCAAAAGAAATGTCAGGTCTTGTACAATTTGTAAGATACATAAGAGCTCCAATTGCACTAAGATATGGTACTTCTGGTCCAAGAATGTCTTCTTGATCTTCACATGGACGAAATGGATCAGCTTCAACATTGAGTGATCTAACAACCATAGGAGTACTTAATGGTTTTGCCTTGTCCATATTGAAACGTTTCAAAATCTTTTCAGTATATGTTGTTTGATGTACAAGTAAACCATTAGGCATATGCTCAATTTGTAAACCAAGGCAATACTTGGTTTTTCCGAGATCTTTCATTTCAAATTCTTTCTTTAGAAGTTGAATGGCTTCATGGATCTCTTTATTTGTACCTATGATGTTAAGATCATCAACATAAACAGCTATGATCACATATCCGGATGTTGTTTTCTTAATGAAAACACAAGGGCAAGTAAGATTATTTGTATACCCTTTGCTTATCAAGTAATCACTTAATCGGTTATACCACATACGTCCCGATTGTTTTAACCCATATAAAGATCTTTGTAATTTAATCGAATACATTTCTTTGGGTTTTGCATTTGATGCTTCTGGTACCTTAAATCCTTCAGGTATCTTCATATATATATCACTATCAAGTGATCCATATAGATAAGCAGTCACAACATCCATGAGATGCATTTCTAAATTTTTAGAAACTGCCAGGCTGATTAAGTATCTAAAAGTAATTGCATCCATAACAGGGGAATAAGTTTCTTCATAATCAATTCCTGGTCTTTGAGAAAAACCTTGAGCTACAAGTCTAGCTTTATACCTTGTAATCTTCATTTTTCTCATTTCTTTTTCGGACAAAAATCCATCTGTATCCTACAGGTTTCACATCTTTAGGAGTGAGAATGATGGATCCGAAAACCTTTCTTTTATTGAGTGATTCTAATTCAGCTCGTATTGCTTCTTTCCATTGAGCCCAATCATGTCTATTTTGACATTCAACCATAGATGTTGGTTCTGGATCATCATCATTATTCATGATGTCATACGCAACATTAAATGAAAATTTCTCATCAAGATTTTTCATTTCATTTCGGTTCCATAATATTTTTGAATATGCATAATTGATTGCAATTTCTGTATTGACATCATCAATCTCCTCTGCAGTAGGAGTACTGATTTGTGGTTCTTCTTGAACACTTTCTTTTACTTCATTATCAGCTGATTTTCTTTTTCGAGGATTTTTATCCTTTGAACCAATTGGTCTTCCACGTTTCTGACGTGGCAAAGATTCATGAGTGACGTTATTGCCAGCTTTTGGAATTTCAATTCGAGCTGGAGTATTTACTGCTGGTATATATGATTTTGTCACCGTTTTTGTATCTGTAAATGCATCAGGCAATTGATTTGCAAGTTCTTGTATATGCATTATCTTTTGAACTTCTGTCTCGCATTCTTTTGTGCGAGGATCAAGATACTTTAATTGAGGTTCACACCATGAAACATCATTTTCTTTATTTTTCATTTCTCCCCCTAATCTAGGGAACAATGTTTCATTAAAATGACAATCAGCAAAACGTGCTGTAAAAACGTCACCTGTCATAGGTTCAATATACCTTAATATTGAAGATGTTTCATATCCAACATATATTCCCAACCTCCTTTGAGGACCCATTTTTGTACGTTGTGGTGTCGCAATTGGAACATACACTGCACAACCAAATGTTCTAAGATGGGAAATATTTGGTTCTTGACCAAAAGCAAGTTGTAGGGGGGAATATTTATGACTTGCACTTGGTCTGATGCGAATCAATGCAGCAGCATGTAAAATTGCATGACCCCATATAGATACAGGGAGTTTTGTTCTCATTATCAATGGTCTAGCGATTAACTGTAAACGTTTAATTAATGACTCGGCTAAACCATTTTGTGTATGCACATGAGCAACAGAATGTTCAACAACAATTCCTATAGACATGCAATAGTCATTAAATGTTTGAGATGTAAATTCACCAGCATTATCAAGTCTCACCCTTTTAATGGTGTAATCAGGAAAATGAGCTCTCAATTTAATAATTTGGGCAAGAAATTTTGCAAATGCCACATTACGGCTTGATAACAGACAAACATGAGACCATCTGCTAGATGCGTCTATTAGAACCATGAAATATCTAAATGGTCCACATGGTGGATGAATTGGTCCACATATATCACCTTGAATTCTTTCAAGAAACATTGGTGATTCTTTCTCAACCTTAAGTGGTGAGGGTCTAGTTATCAATTTTCCAAGAGAGCAAGATGTACATGGAACCATTGTATCATGATGGATTTTTCTATCCTTTAGTGGATGTCCATGAGTACATTCAATAATCCTTTTCATCATTGTTGATCCTGGATGGCCTAATCTGTTATGCCATAAACTGAATACACCAGGATCAATATATTTTTCGTTAACTACCATATGTATTTCTGGTACATTTATATGTGTATAATGTAATCCAGAACTAAGTCTTGGCAGTTTTTCAACCACATGACTCTTGTCAGTGATACTTAAATATTTCTCATTTTCTGTTGTCACTGACTGATAATCATACCCGTTAAGGTATATGTCGGAGAAACTCAATAAATTTCTGCTTGACTTGGGAGAAAATAAGGCATCATTTATTAAAAATTTTGTACCATTTGGTAGTATGAAATTTGCCTTTCCTATCCCTTTTATCAAGTTAGCAGGTCCTGATATTGTATGTATAGTTCCTTCCGTTGGTTTTAGATCAATAAAATATTTCTCGGATTTAAGTATAGTGTGTGTAGTTCCACTGTCTGCTATACAGAGATCTCCACCACTTGATTGATGTTGTATTCCAGCAAAATTCATATTGAACTTCATATATAAGAAATAAATAGTGAGTACATTAATATTACACAATATTTTAAACGCAAATAGATAGTACTGAAACATTTAGCAAACATAATGACAAAGACAGACGATATTAAATCGTTTATTTTTCAAAAGACACACAACTTAAACATTCAAGAAATCTTCATATAAATCAGATGGTTTCTCAGTGACTGTTGGATCAATATTATCCACAAAATTTACTTCCTTTTCTTTACCTTTCAGCGAATCCTGATACATCTTAACAAGATGTTTAGATGTTCGGCAAGTATTAGCCCAGTGGCCCATTCTACCACATCTGTAGCAAGATTCTTCAGAATTTTTAGAAGAATTTTCTTCAACATCTTGTTTAATGGGCTTGTTTTGTGGTTGATATTTATATTTTCGTGGATTACTATTTCTTTGACCACCACGGCCACGACCACGACCACGTCCACGCCCATTACCATTACCATAAGGATGGTTTCTACCATAGTTATGGCTTTTGGCATGATGATGGTGATGGTTATTATAACCACGACCTTGCCCGCGTCCTTGTCCCTGTTTATAATTATTTGCAGTATTTGCTTCAGGGATTGCAAGTGTACCAGTAGGACGGGATTGCTGATTTTTCATTAATAGCTCATCATTTTGCTCTGCAACTAAGAGATATGAATTAAGTTCAGGATATGTTTTGAACTTTAGCATTCTCAAATTTCTTTGCACTGTGATGTTTGCAGCATTCATTGTGGAGAAAGTTTTCTCCATCATGTCTGCATCACTAATTTCATGTCCACAGAATTTAAGTTGTGAACATGTATTATACAGAGCTGAGCTGTATTCATTTACTTTCTTAAAGTCTTGGAACCTTAATGTTCTCCATTGTTCCATTGCAGCTGGAAGTAAAATTTCTCTTTGATTATTGAATCTGCTTTTGAGACCTTCCCATAAAACATGGGGATCTTCTACAGTCACATAATTATTTTGTAAGCATTCATCAATATGTTGATGAATAAAGCAACATGCCGTAGCTTGTTCTTTTTCAGAACAAGTGTTGTTTTCATTTATGGTTTCAAGAATGCCCATTGATTTAAGATGCATTTTTACTTTTATAACCCATGGCATGTAGTTGTTTCCAGTTGATTCTAAAAGAGTAAATTTAAGCTTTTCCAGATTCGACATTTTCTATTATCAAAAATTAAAACAAACATTATGATAAATTAGAGTCAATTTATATTCATAAGTATATAAACATTAAACATAAATTTAATATAACATAAATGATAAGTAGGTGACAGTGTCGACCATGTGTAAGCAATCATAAATAAATGTTATATAACAAAAATATAAATATTAGTAAACATAAATGAAAATTTGGCGACAGTGTCGACCATATATTTTTTCAGGTGGTATAACCGACCTATATCATTCTGGTGGTATAACCGACCATATATCATTTTGGTGGTATAACCGACCATATATCATTTTGGTGGTATAACCGACCATATATCATTTTGGTGGCAGAGCCAACCATATTTAGTATTAAGATTATCGTGCTGATAACGTGTTATAATTCAGTAGGCTTATAACTACCTTTAGTGGTTTGATTCTTGATGTTATAATTCAGTAGGCTTATAACTACCTTTAGTGGTTTGATTCTTGATGTTATAATTCAGTAGGCTTATAACTACCTTTAGTGATTTGATTCTTGATTTAGAATACTAATAATGAAGTGTAAGAACAAAGATGATAATGAAGAGAAAGAAAGAAACACTTTGTAAGTGTGAGAAATGGTGCAAGTTTAATGCTTGCATTCATGAGTATTTATAGCCTAAAATCTCAATATAAAAATACATACTTTGTGTACCAAAATTGACTATATGTATACACCAAAATTGACTATCCATATCTATATTATTATTATTATTATAACAAGAATTTGTTTTTGCGTCTTCAATTATTGTCCAAACAACACACCATCCGACAAATATGGTTGATATCAAATAACAAATTAACCAACCTCATAATTAAATTGATCTAGCATCATTAGTGTTCCACAAATTAAATCACAATAGCTTTTTAATTAGGAAACATGATAATAGTTTATTAATTTGTTCAAATAGATTGCATCAAAATCTTTAGATGCACCTTGGAAAAACTTTTTCACTCATCTCTTTGCTTTTTCTAACAGTTTCGTCACAATTTACGTCGATTAGACCACTCAGGAGTGTTAATATCCCGTCATTTTGATTCGCCGAAATTAAGGCCGATGGCAGGGTGATGTTAATATCCCATCGATTCATTATCGTGGACCATTTCATTGATCCATAGCAAACTGGTGGAGCAGTTATTTAAAAAAATGACGTTGGATCCTTGTTTGACCTTTTGAAACATAGAAACCTAACGGTAATATCTATCTATATATCTATATATACATATAAAACGGTTTTCATTTGTCCGATTTGTCAATCAGCCCGTGATTTAAGGGCCACATATGAGAGAGTTTTGTCTCACAAAAAACCTATACGTATACAACTTTTGTTGCTATTTTTTTTACCTCACACTAAACCTATACATATGAATACATACACTACGTCACCATCCCATGTGGTCCAAGATAATCTCATCAGTTTGAATTCAAAATCTATACCTTTAAACCAAAAGCCAACTTTTTGAACTAATCACAATTTCCAACCACATCTTAAATTAAAAAATTACTTTTAGTATAGAAAGTGGTGAGAAAATATTTTTTTTCAAAAAATACACTCAAGTGCACACATTTACCAAAATATCTTATGTTCACGTATCTCAATTTCCCTTAATCCCGCCCATTTTACCATTTTTTTCAAAATCAGCTTTCTTATTTTGAATTCCAATTCTCTCTCGAATTCAAATTCGAAAATCCTCTAGGTTTACTTTTTTTACTCAACTTCCATAATCTTAGTGTTTTTGGAACGATGATTTATTCTATTTTGCTTACATATTCATAACTTATTATTTCATGATAATTATTTTTCTTAACTTATGTTTCTTTTCATTTTAGTTTTAAATAATGGCTACATCAAAGAACATCATTACTGTAGGAGATATTGACGGACGCAAAGTTAATTTTGACATTAAAATTAAAGTCGTTCGACTCCTTCAAAAGTTTGGATACGGTTACGATGAAGGCAAGCCCACTTTGGAGCTAATAATGGCGGATGATTTGGTATTTGTTCATGTACTTTATATATTAGATGATGTATAGCTCTTTTCATTTTAGGATCTTTTTATATATTTTTTTTGTTTTTTAATTTTGTTTTTTCTTCATATTAGGGTCATAAAATTGTAATCAACATCTGTAACTCTCTTAAGCTAAAATTTGATAACCTCATCAAAGAATGGGGCCACTTTTGTATTTCTTATGGTGCTGTAGTTGATAGTCCGGTTCAATACCGGACCAAACATGTGCAACATGAGTATAAGCTCATGTTTACTAAGAAAAAAACACACTTTGTGCCATTCCCAGCAACCGAATGGACTGGGACTAATGGGTTTACTTTCATCCCTTTCGATGTTTGATAATCAGAGGCCTTGAAGTTGGAGTTTGTGCAGGTTAAAATGTTTATTTTCTCAATTTTTTATTTTTTTTAAACATGAATATTGATTGATATTGTTTGTAGTATGACTTACAACAGTTTTAACTAAAATTAAAAACTCTTTGTTTTGTGGTCCTTCAGATGTTATTGGACGTGTATCCGGTTACTCAGAAGTTTAGAACTATGGAAGCAGTGGCGAACTTAAGTCTAAGTACATCAATCTTCAGCTCAATGATTTAGAGTAATATCTTACACATTTTTAGTTAAAACCATTTTTAGAATTAATTGTTATCACCTGTTCTTAAAATCATAAGACACTTATACAACGTTTTTGAGTCAATTTTAAATAGTGGCTTGCAAGTGGATGCAACTCTGTGGGGTCAATTTTGTATGGATTTCGACAACCATATGAAAGTTGTGGCTGACGATGCTTCTGTAATCTTATTGATTCAGTTTGGAGTCACCAAACTGCACAACGGTTTGTACTTATAAATGTTGCACACTTTATATATTTATTTCTTCATAAGCAATTTATACATCTTTTTCACATATGATTAACAGTTTTTGTATTAAAATCCTTGTGTAATCTTATTGATTGTATATACCAACTTCTTTTGTTATTAAATGCTGCAGAAAAGCTTGCAGTGTCTACCAACTGAAAAAACACTAATGTTTTGATAGAAACTGATCAGCCACAAATCATTGAGTTAAGACGACGATACATTATTACAAAAACATTTACTTCAGTATAATACAAAATTTCACAACAGTTAAAGCATATTATTATTGAATACTTTTAGTATGTTCAATTCTGTTTTATTCATTAATGTTATAAAGTGTGCATTTATTTTAAAAACACAATGACTGCATGTTTAAATGATCTCAAGCAGTTTACAAGTAGCTAACTTGCTGGCATAATATACAATTTTGTTTTATTCATCAAATGTTATTACTTGAAATGCCCCGTCCATATCGATTATAAATGAATCACAATAGTTGGTTACATTGCGAGTTACTTGACCTCTATGTGATACATTTTACAAATGTTGCATTTATTTTTAAAAGACAACATTTCATTACATCAATAGTTGGCAGGCATGTGTATCATTTCATAGTATCCAAATGACCTAATCTGTCATTTACTTAATAATAATCTCTAATGAACTTCAATGACTCGAATGCAACGTCTTTTTGAAATATGGCATGAATGGCCCCAAGTAATATCCTTAATATGAGCTAATGCACAGCGGAAGATTTCATGTAAAACAGAGAATAACATGCTTTAAAACGTCAACATAAAGTTGGTGAGATATAGGTTTGATGCTAGCAACGTTATAACTATGGACCACAAGATTTCATATTCATAAACGTTTTAATAAAAATATTCTAAGTGGTTGAGCACTTGGTAACCATACTTAACATTTAATCAACGTCGCATATTCCCTTTATTATGAAATCTCACTACACCGTACCAAATGTAGTCACCGAAACGAAGTACTGTGTAACCGTTGAATGCTGGTCGTCCAGCCCGGTTGGGGTTGTCAAGCCCGATAGATCTATCAACAGGATTCGCGTTTACACTACCCCATGTAAATAGTAGTTACCAAGCTACATGGAAATATGCCAGTGGTACAACTCAACGTAGAATATATTTTTAATCACTTGTGTCCATAACGTAAATCATAATTTTCATGTATTCTCATCCCGAAATATTTAAGGTTTAAAATTGGGACTATATACTCACCATACTGTATTTTGTAGTAAAAATACATATAACATCATTGAACATGTGTAGGGTTGGCCTCGGATTCACGAACCTATATCATTTGTATATTTATTAATATACATAATTGTAATCGAACAAATATATATACATATATAAATTTATTAATTATATCTTTTTATCAAAATGTATATGTTTTTTATATTTATTTTGTATATAAACACATCAATTATATGTCATATATAATAAGTATTTCTATATATATATGTATATATATATATATATATATATATATATATATATATATATATATATATATATATATATATATATATATATATATATATATCATTTGTTTGTTAAAATAGTAATTATAACAATACTAAAATAATATTAAATATTATAATACTTAATTTTATTAATAAAGGTAATAATGTTAATAATTCTATTAGTGATAAAAATAACATTAATGATAATAATACTAATTTTTACAGTTAATGATTATTCTGATAAGGATTTTAGTAATTACATAATAATATTACCCATGATGATATAAATAATAATACTTATAATGATAATTATAATACTAATAATAATTATAATACTAGTAATAATAAAGTTAATATGATTAATTATAAATTGATACAAATATAAATTTTAACGAAAATACTAATAAATTTTAATATGGTAGTAATAATATTATTTAACTTAACAATAATACTAGTAATCATAATTGTAGTTTTTAGATATTACTAATATTAAGTGATAACTAATATTTTTATTAGTAATAATAATAATAATAATAATAATAATAATAATAATAATAATAATAATAATAATAATAATAATAATAATAATAATAATAATAATAATAAAAATAATAACAACAATATGTTATACCTTTGTAGCATTAAAAAGACTTAAAGTGCCCGAGACGGGGCTCGAACCCGCGACCTCACGAATACCCACACACACTCCTGACCAGCTGAACTAGCCAATTTATCTAATTTATTACCCCTCGAATTTATTATAACCCGTATAGTATCTGTCTCCTTTATCTTCAAAATCTCAGTCGATTAAAGATCAAAACCGAATAGCATTGAATTAATTAATTTGTTTAGGACTTAAAATTGATACATAAATAATTTGTGGGTGTTCAAATTAATTAAACCGAACGAAAAAAATAAACAAGGAAGCTGAGACAGTCGACGAAGAACACACAGGAACTCCAACTTTGATTATGAATTTGAGATAGTTTTAGACCATAATTCCTACATAAATTATTTCGTAAATCATTCATGGAAAATTCTGAAGTCTATCAATTTATCTTAAAACAACACATAGTTTTCGAATTTTACTAAGAACATAATTGTTGACTTTTTGAATTTAAACTTTGACTTCCAAATTCGAATACAATATGAAAAATTAGCCTTTGAAACTTTACAGGAAGTTTAAGTAAAAGATTTCAAACATCTTTGCATTTACAGATTTTAAAATAGGATTTGATTTAGAGTTTTTTTTTTTTTTTTTTTTTTTTTTTTTTTTGTAAAAATAACGAGGAACAGAGGTATCGGTTTTTAATACACGGTTTTTCTGTTTGAATTCGATTGGGAGGAAGGTTTGAATATTTTTGTGAGTGCAATAGATAATGCCTAGTCGTCTGCTATAACTTAACACTAGAATTAATCAGATTTTTGTGATAATAGAGTTCGACATGTAATATTCGGTTAGTACATAAATAAAAAAAAAATATAAAGCAAATATGATTTCTGACAAATTGTACTGGATTTTTGGATTATTTTGCAAATATGAAACTGACTTGTGACGGATTAGAGGCAAAGACAAGTAGTAGTTACAGTTTGATGGGGATATCATGCTTAATTCGATCTATATCTAATTATATATATTTTCTTAATTTTTTTGTAATTAATTATTAATATTTATAATACTTTTAAATAATAATAATAGAACCAATAATAAGGATATTAATAAATAATATAAAAATAATACTAATAATAATAATAATCATATTAATAATAATAATAATACTAATATTAATAATGAATAATGATAATTATAAAAATAATTATAAAAATGATACTAATCATAATATTATCAATGATAATAAGCATAATAATTTTAAATATTGAAGGTAATAATAATACAAGTAGTAATTAAGATATAACAAGTTACATATGTCCAATTTTCATATCTATACATTTTATTTTAGAATTAATAGTATTAATAATACATATCAAAATAATTATTTATAGAAATCATATACCTTTATGTATAGTTTTATTTTATTACCTTGTATATTATTTTGCATATTCAATTCTAGTGATTAAAGTATATCTTATTATTATATATACTTTTGTTTATATATATATATATATATATATATATATATATATATATATATATATATATATATATATATATATATATATATATATATATATATATATATATATATATATATATATATTCGTATATGTATATATTCACATATTTATTTACACACAAATGTTCGTGAATCGTCGGGAATAGTCAAAGGGTAATTGATTACATGAATATAGATTTCAAAACTTTCGAGACTCAACATTACAGATTTTGCTTATTGTGTCAGAAACATATAAAGATTAGAGTTTAAATTTGGTCGGAAATTTCTGGGTCATTACAGTACCTACCCGTTAAAGAAATTTCATCCCCAAAATTTGATAGAGGTTGTCATGGCTAACAAGAAGAATGTTTTCATGACGAATATGAGTTGATGAATAGAGTTTTATCATTTTGATTAATATAAATAAATCAATTTGATTACCCGAAGAGTACAAATGAAGCTATCACTAAATAGTGAAATGAGAGAGACAAGTTTCATCATAACCTTTGATTAGTCACGGTTGAATTCCGGAATTCAAGGGATTTAGAGAAAATCTTCGTAATAAGATTTGGTTCTTCGGTGATTAAGGAAATTAAGATCTTCTTTAATTAAATGCGATAATCTGTCTCGCTTTCTCTGTCAGATATTTCACTATAAATCCACCCCTTCGTTTCCTTACAATTCACACATTCTATTCTTTCTCCATTGATTCATACTTTAAAATATGCTCCATCCTATTCTGATCTTTGATATACTTCTAACCTTCATATCTATCATTCTTCTTTTCTATCTACCACCGGAGTATTTTATTTACTTCTACTATTGTCTTGGGGTTATTGTGTTATTAATTTTCCCATGCCTTTACGTAGCAATACGTGTTGATATGCACGGTTTGTAGTTTCTGGGTGGTTGTTGGGTTTTATATCTTCCCTTATGTTTCGATATCTCTGCTTCTGTCTTTTATAATCGTTGTCATCCATATTTAATGCTCTCTCTTATTTGCTGTGATTTATACTCCAATTTCTATTTTGGAGCTTCATTCTTCCGTTTCCTCTTCCCGTCCTTGAGTCAGGCAATCAATGGTTCGGAATTCGTAGGTATGAAATTCGAAATGAACATAGCTAATGCCTTAAGAAAGAAATGGTAACGGCACGATTTTTGATTTGTAAAATTACCAGAATATCCTGGAAAAGATCGAGTCATCAAGAAATATCTTTCTTGATATTTTTAGAAATTAAATAGAATGTAAAAGTCATGTAACATGGCACATGATGATGGTACTGTGAATCATCACATTCCATTAGAAACTCAACATGACTTACTATAATATAATGATGTTGATCAAGTGTCATTATATTATACTAACTCATGTTTCAGTTCCCAACACTACTTCAAACATTCATATTCAAATTTTTCAGAGTTCAGAAACTAACACAGTTTCTTTTATGTTACAGATATTACGGAGAGATAAATGATTTTAGATAAGAATAGTTGTGAAAATATCTCCAGAAATATGGAGAATATTTATGATGGAAAATACGAAGATATTTTATAACATCTAAGATAAGATAATGATGAAGAATATCATCTGGAAAGGTTTAGAATAAGAAGTAAGGTGTTTGCTAACGATTTCAGCAGACACTGAATCATTTGGATTTTTGAAGGTAGATTCAGTCTTTGTGATTTATCCACAGCCTCTTTCATACTTTGCTCAATCCGTTTTCCAGTTCTAAACCTTCTCTTTTTCTGAGTTTTACCAACGCATTATACTTTATCACCAAACTTTTGACTGTTAAAGTCGTTTACAGTTTTTGCTGCTTCATCAGCATTTCGAGAACTAGTTCGCAGTTCAGGGTGTTTTTCAAAAACTTCACATTCAAAGTCTGTAAGTCTAGGAGATAGACGTTATATGTATATATAACTATTGAAGTAGAAATGCTGCGAGATTTCAAAATACTGATTGCTGATTTTTAGTAATTGGTATGACAATTCTTGCTGCAAGATGCGGATGAATAAAAGATGGGGTTTCAATGAATAAGTATAGTGACTTTTTGGAGAGGTTTAAGTCAAAGGTTGATGAAATTGTTTATAAGTTTACTGCTAATGTGGCGAGATATGAAAGGTTTTCTAGTAACAATGATGAAGGGTAACGTATCTATCGAGATTATAATAAGGCTAATCCGATTGAAAAATTGAAGTTGACTTGCTGGAGCTGTGACAAAACTGGCCACTTTGAAAAGAATCGTAAGGTTGTTTTTGCTAATAAATGATAAAGAATTCGACGCGATACGTGTTAAACTATGACTTTGGGTTCAAGAGTTTTTCAGGTGCATAACTATATGCATAAATCTTTCCTTCCGTAGATGAAGTATGGTTGATTCAACCTTCCGATTGAGGTATTTTCAGGAATCATGAAAGGTTTGAACGCGGATTGTAATCGTTAAGATACAAATGAGGTTCAAGATGAAATCAAGTGGCAAACTTGAAGAGATGTTTAGTTTCATATGTTATAATCAATATTTTAACTCATTTTTAATTGTCCAATATTTGTAGTCCACAGAAGATAGTCCACAGTTAGCAGTTCAATAATTCATATATAGTTTATAATATTGGAAATAATTAATACGTATCGTGACCCGTGTACCGGTCTCAGACTCGATCACAACTCAAACTATATATATATATTTTGGAATCAACCTCAACCCTGTATAGCTAACTCTAACATTTGCATATAGAGTGCCTATGGTTATTCCGAAATATATATATATAGATGGGTCGATATGATATGTCAAAACCTTGTATACATGTCTCGATATCTAAAGTGCGTAAAATAAATACATAAATTAAATGACGATAAATAAAATTGAGAGAATGTAAATTGCGATAATTAAATTGCGATAAATAAAATGTAACCAGTTAGCTAGGAACATTTAGCTAGGAACAGTTAGCGTGGATTCTTAACAAAATTCTCCTTATAATTAAATTGTTTGTTTCTATCAAATTTTATTTTTGTCCAATGTTTTCTTCATTATGCCACTTGTTGGATTCTGATAGGTCAAAATCCAAATATGAAATTGAATGAAAATGGTTATTCTGCGGTGAACAGATACGTATATCGGTGATTGCAGGTAGGATAGTAAATGACTGTTGATTCAGATTCGAAGAATGTACAATGTAACTTATTAATGTGAAATCTCAATATTCCTAGGGTACTACCTACCCGTTAAAATATTTTCATCATTAACAGTTTGTACGAAAGAATTTTTAATCACAATCTTTATGAAAACATATATACATATATATTTTCTTCAGATGTAATCATAGATTTAATGAGTCAATGAGATATTAAACTCATTTGATTTATCGTTAGTATTAGATTACATAATCTCTAAAACTTGAGAAATTACATAATCGCCATGTTGAGGGGAGATAATCGATGTAGAACGATATGTAGAACGAAGATAAAATAGATAGAACGATACGTAGAACGATGATTATGCTCGAGGTACAGAATGAGATGTTGAGGCGTGTGATGTAGAAACTTGGGTTGTTGGTGGTACTGGTGTTGATGTTGGTGGTACTGTTGATGCCGGTGATGTTGCTGAAGCTGGTAGGTTCTGCACCGTATTTTCCAAAGCTACAACTCGAGTGCGAAATTCGTTGACTTCTTCTATTATTCCGGGACGATTGGCGGTTTGAACAAGGGGATGGATAAGGTTTAGAATTTGAGATATTATATAATCGTTGCGAGATATTCTGGAAATGAGAGTGAAGATGGTGTTTCGAACTGGTTCGTCGGTAAGTGCTTCAGGTTTTTCGCCAAGAGGTGAATTCGGTTGGTGGAAGGAAAGGATTGCCTTCTTCTCGTCTCCATTGATTAAGTCAACTACGAACACATCAGATGAATTGGGAATGGATGACTGGGTGATTTATTCTAGTGACGCTGCTTTCGGAGCTTAGGTGAAACTCCATATCGGAATCCGAGGGACTTGAACTAGTGGTTAGTTCCATTTAGTACGATTAGATAAAGGGTTTTGAATATGAAATGATCTTCGGATATCAGATGATATTCTAATTACATAGAATACCTATACATAGTACAGGAGATCCCGTAGATTATGGAGGGAATTAGGGAAACGTGTCAGACAAGACTTAATGTGATGGGATGTGAATTTGTCTGTACACCGTCTATTCAATAATTGCAATAAGACGCGTCGAGATTGAAAATGATAAGTAGATATTTTTCGACAAATGGTGGTAAGCAAACACTTTTAACATGCAGACCAGGTTCACGTCTAGACTCATTAACATAACCTAACAACTACTAGGTCGAAGTCCAGACTCATTAATGTATCCTAACAACTACTAGTTAGACACACTAATGCAAGACCTGGTTCGCTACGACCACCGCTCTAATACCAACTGAAACGCCCCGTCCTAATCCATCCGGACGAAGTCCATATCGATTATAAATGAATCACAATAGTTGGTTACATTGCGAGGTACTTCACCTCTATGTGATACATTTGACAAACGTTGCATTTATTTTTAAAAGACAACCTTTCATTACATCAATAGTTGGCAGGCATGTGTATCATTTCATAGTATCCAAATGACCTAATCTGTCATTTACTTAATAATAATCTCTAATGAACTTCAATGACTCGAATGCAATGTCTTTTTGAAATATGGCATGAATGGCCCCAAGTAATATCCTTAATATGAGCTAATGCACAGCGGAAGATTTCATGTAAACCTGAGAATAACATGCTTTAAAACGTCAACATAAAGTTGGTGAGATATAGGTTTGATGCTAGCAGCGTTATAACTATGGACCACAAGATTTCATATTCATCAACGTTTTAATAAAAATATTCTAAGAGGTTGAGCACTTGGTAACCATACTTAACATTTAATCAACGTCGCATATTCCCTTTATTATGAAATCTCACTACACCGTACCAAATGTAGTCACTGAAACAAAGTACTGTGCAACCGTTGAATGCTGGTCGTCCAGCCCGGTTGAGGTTGTCAGGCCCGACAGATCTATCAATAGGATTCGCGTTTCCACTGCCCCATGTAAATAGTAGTTACCAAGCTACAGGGAAATATGCCAGTGGTACAACTCAACGTAGAATATATTTTTAATCACTTGTGTCCATAACGTAAATCATAATTTGCATGTATTCTCATCCCGAAATATTTAAGGTTTAAAAATGGGACTATATACTCACCATACTGTATTTTGTAGTAAAAATACATATAATATCATTGAACATGTGTAGGGTTGGCCTCGGATTCACGAACCTATATCATTTGTATATTTATTAATATACATAATTATAATCGAACAAATATATATACATATATAGATTTATTAATTATATCTTTTTATCAATATGTATATGTTTTATATATTTATTTTGTATATAAACACATCAATTATATGTCATATATAATAAGTATTTCTATATATATATGTATATATATATATATATATATATATATCATCTGTTTGTTAAAATAGTAATTATAACAATACTAAAATAATATTAAATATTATAATACTTAATTTTATTAATAAAGGTAATAATGTTAATAATTCTATTAGTGATAAAAATAACATTAATGATAATAATACTAATTTTTACAGTTAATGATTATTCTGATAAGGATTTTAGTAATTACATAATAATATTACCCATGATGATATAAATAATAATACTTATAATGATAATTATAATACTAATAATAATTATAATACTAGTAATAATAAAGTTAATATGATTAATTATAAATTGATACAAGTATAAATTTTAACAAAAATACTAATAAATTTTAATATGGTAGCAATAATATTATTTAACTTAACAATAATACTAGTAATCATAATTGTAGTTTTTAGATATTACTAATATTAAGTGATAACTAATATTTTTATTAGTAGTAGTAGTAATAATAATAATAATAATAATAATAATAATAATAATAATAATAATAATAATAATAATAATAATAATAATAATAATAAAAATAATAACAACAATATGTTATACCTTTGTAGCATTAAAAAGACTTAAAGTGCCCGAGACGGGGCTCGAACCCGTGACCTCACGAATACCCACACACACTCCTGACTAGCTGAACTAGCCGATTTATCTGATTTATTACCCCTCGAATTTATTATAACCCGTATAGTATCTGTCTCCTTTATCTTCAAAATCTCAGTCGATTAAAGATCAAAACCGAATAGCATTGAATTAATTAATTTGTTTAGGACTTAAAATTGATACATATATAATTTGTGGGTGTTCAAATTAATTAAACCGAACAAAAAAAATAAGCAAGGAAGCTGAGACAGTCGACGAAGAACACACAGGAACTCCAACTTTGATTATGAATTTGAGATAGTTTTAGACCATAATTCCTACATAAAAAATTTTGTAAATCATTCATGGAAACTTCTGAAGTCATCAATTTATCTTAAAACAACACATAGATTTCGAATTTTACTAAGAACATAATTGTTGACTTTTTGAATTTAAACTTTAAATTCCAAATTCGAATACAATATGAAAAATTAGCCTTTAAAACTTTACAGGAAGTTTAAGTGAAAGATTTCAAACATCTTTGCATTTACAGATTTTAAAATAGGATTTGATTTCGAGTTTTTTTTTTCATTTTTTTTTGTAAAAATAACGAGGAACAGAGGTATCGGTTTTTAATACACGGTTTTTCTGTTTGAATTCGATTGGGAGGAAGGTTTGAATATTTTTGTGAGTTGCAATAGATAATGCCTAGTCGTCTGCTATAACTTAACACTAGAATTAATAAGATTTTTGTGATAATAGAGTCCGACATGTAATATTCGGTTAGTACATAAATATAAAAAAAATATAAAGCAAATATGATTTCTGACAAATTGTACTGGATTTTTGGATTGTTTTGCAAATATGATACTGACTTGTGATGGATTAGAGGCAAAGACAAGTAGTAGTTACAGTTTGATGGGGATAGCATGCTTAATTCGATCTATATCTAATTGTATATATTTTCTTAATTTTTTTGTAATTAATTATTAATATTTATAATACTTTTAAATAATAATAATAGAACCAATAATAAGGATATTAATAAATAATATAAAAATAATACTAATAATCATATTAATCATATTAATAATAATAATACTAATATTAATAATGAATAATGATAATTATAAAAATAATTATAAAAATGATACTAATCATAATATTATCAATGATAATAAGCATAATAATTTTAAATATTGAAGGTAATAATAATACAAGTAGTAATTAAGATATAACAAGTTACATATGTCCAATTTTCATATCTATACATTTTATTTTAGAATTAATAGTATTAATAATACATATCAAAATAATTATTTATAGAAATCATATACCTTTATGTATAGTTTTATTTTATTACCATGTATATTATTTTGCATATTCAATTCTAGTGATTAAAGTATATCTTATTATTATATATACTTTTGTTTATATATATATATATATATATATATATATATATATATATATATATATATATTCGTATATGTATATATTCACATATTTATTTACACACAAATGTTCGTGAATCGTCAGGAATAATCAAAGGATAATTGATTACATGAATATAGATTTCAAAACTTTCGAGACTCAACATTACAGATTTTGCTTATTGTGTCAGAAACATATAAAGATAAAGATTAGAGTTTAAATTTGGTCGGAAATTTCCGGGTCATTACATTACTGATTTAGCATTTGTAGCAGTTCCCAAAACAACTAAACCAATATAATTAATCCTCAATCATTTTTCCAGTCCATAAATGACTACATTTATAGTGCATTTATTAATAATCTTCAGTTTGTTAATACATGACTACAAGTTAAATCATCTCAAGTAGTTCCCAAGTAAATACATTTGTGACATAATTAACAATTCATATTTGCATTCATGAAATTTTATTGGATTATACTTCACTTCAAGAACTAACTTGCTTCATGGTTTTTTGGTTATCATAGCATCACTGAAATCCATTCTTCTGAAAATTCCATTGGTTCGTTAGCTCCTTTATTGTCAAATCCTGCTGCACGTGATCTTAAATCTTTTTAAAAAAGGCAAGTTATGTTGGTTTAGATCAGTTGAACCCTACCATGGTAATTATTTTAATGTTCATTTTTGTCACACCCCCTAAATGGGACCGGGGGTCATATGTGACTAACCTATATCATAACACTAGTGTAAAGCGAGAACGACTCTAAATGAGATGTTTTTATTAAAAACCAATGTGTTTAAAGCAGCGGAAGGTAATAGGTCATTAAAAATGAATCCTTATAAATGCAAATGTAAATTTAAATGTTTTAATGAAATACTATGAATGTAAAAATGCGGACTCCAAAAGCAGCAAAGTCCAAATAGTAAACAATCTCTAGCAATCTTCACCTGAGTCAAAACATGCTTAAAGTGTCAACCAAAAATAGTTGAGTGAACAACATAGGTTTATTATTGTTTTAGACCACAAGATTTAGTTATCAAAAGTAGTGCTGAAGTTATGATATCGAACTAAACAAAGTTACCCCATGACACCTTGAACTGTCAGTGTCGTTTAATCATTATTATGTAACCAAAGACCAATGGTCAACTGGTTAGAGATGCCACTCTCAATAGGTCTGCTTACAATAAATAAGTTTGCGTTTCAAAGTAGCAATTAACGATACCATGGCAGGGATTTAGCATGAAACAAAGCATGTCAGCACAGTTAAACAGTTTTCGGGTACTTGTGTCTAAGCGTAAAACAGTTTGAAAGCAAGCATGTGTCTCACCCCAAAGTTTAAAATAAGTATATAAAGAAAGTTAAAAAGTGGAGCTATGAAGTTCACCTTAGTAGCAAGTAAGTTATTCCACGCAAGTAGTATGAACGGAGTATGTAATCGGAGATCTCAACCTAGAGATATAACGTTTGATTAGTTAATGTCTAACATACATAAAGTTTGTTTATTAATATAGCAACTATATTAACAGTGACGGTTTTCGAGAAAAATTTCTATTTCTCAAAAGTTTCTATTTTTGGAAACCTACTGTTTATGGAAAGCTTTCACTTATAGTAAGCTCCTACTTTTAGTATGTTCGGGTTATAATGCTTCACAAAGATGTTGTACAATCTTGCCCAAACTTCGTTGCTATCATGCAGGTCACTCGAATGATCTGTTGTTACCGGGCGCCCAGGATTCTTGACCAGAATCTAAGTCATGGCATTTGAAA
This sequence comes from Rutidosis leptorrhynchoides, assembly GCF_046630445.1. Classification (NCBI taxonomy): domain Eukaryota; kingdom Viridiplantae; phylum Streptophyta; class Magnoliopsida; order Asterales; family Asteraceae; genus Rutidosis; species Rutidosis leptorrhynchoides. The sequence continues at coordinate 210,502,136 of NC_092341.1, read as the reverse complement.
TCCACAAGCGGTTACCATAAGGCAACAAGGACCACCCCCTAGGTGTAAAGACTCGTCCAAATCCATAAGGAATAATACAATAACATATGGTTACATTGCAAGGCATTTGACCTCTATATGATACATTTTACAATCATTGCATTCGTTTTTAAAAGACAAACTTTCATTACATCAAAAGTTGACAGGTATGCATACCAATATCATAATATTCAACCTATAAATGACCTAATCTGTCATTTACTTAATAATAATCTCTATTGAACTCAACAACTTGAATGCAACGTCTTTTGAAATATGCCATGAATGACTCCAAGTAATATCTTTAAAAATGAGCAAATGCACAGCGGAAGATTTCCTTAATACCTGAGAATAAACATGCTTTAAAGTGTCAACTAAAAGGTTGGTGAGTTCATTAGTTTATCATAATCGATCATTTCCATAATTTTAATAGACCACAAGATTTTCATTTCCATTTCTCATAAATATACGTCCCATACATAGAGACAAAAATCATTCATATGGATTGAACACCTGGTAATCGACCTTAAAAAGATGCATATAGAATATCCCCATCATTCCGGAACAACTTCGGACATGATAAATTCGCCATCATTCCGGGACAACTTCGGACATGATAAATTCGCCATCATTCCGGGACAACTTCGGACATGATAAATTCGAAGTACTAAAGCATCCGGTACTTTGGATGGGACTTGTTGGGACCCGATAGATCTATCTTTAGAATTCGCATCAATTAGGGGCCAGTTCCCTAATTCTTAGATTACCAGATTAAAAAAGGGGCATATTCGATTTCGATCATTCAACCATAGAATGTAGTTTCGATTACTTGTGTCTATTTCGTAAAACATTTATAAAAGCAGCGCACGTATTCTCAATCCCAAAAATATATATTGCAAAAGCATTTAAAAAGGGAGCAAATGAAACTCAAATTATTGTATTTTGTAGTAAAAATACATATGACGACATTGGACAATGCAAGGTTGGCCTCGGATTCACGAACCTATATTAAGTATATATATATATATATATATATATATATATATATATATATATATATATATATATATATATATATATATATATATATATATATATATATATATATATATATATATATATATATATATATATATGTTGGTCAATAACTGTCTAACAATCCTAAAGCTCGAGATCGATATGCAAAAGTCAACAAAAGTCAATTTGACCCAAGATGATTTACAAAATCATATTCATGTTTAATATATAACTTAAATAGTCGTTTTATTTATTTAAATACATTTATCAGTTTTTATTAGAGTAAAAATAATACAAGTCATTTATAATAAAAGTTTATTTTAAAAAATTTATATTAAAATTTATCTACGCTAAAAATTTACTTTTATATATCTTAAGTAATATAATTTATGAAGTTCAATTAATATCGTAAAACTACAGTGATAGGTATTATTAATGTAATTGTATTACATGTAGTAAAAATATCTTTGTATCACATATTGATTTGATAAAATAATATCGACAATAATAATAAGTGAAAGTTGTATTATTTTGTAATAATAATTATTATTATTCTACTAATAAAATAACAATATTTATATATTTACTAATGATTATAATAAAATGATAATTCTAATCATGACAATCTTAATGATAGCAATACTTTTTAATATTAACCGTAATAATAATATTTTATATAAAAATAATAATTCTATTCAAAATGATAATTTTAAATAATCATAATACTAAAATGATAATACTAATGATATTTTATAATAACAATGATATTTCTATTAAAAATGATAATTTTAATAAAAATGATGGTTTTAATATTAGTGATACTTTTAATAATAATAATGACGAATAAAATAATAAAATGATAGTTTTGATTAAAATATTAATTATTTTAATATTAATAATAATAATAATAATAATAATAATAATAATAATAATAATAATAATAATATTATTATTATTATTGATTATTAGATAATAATAATAATGATAATAACGACAATAACGATAACGATAACGATAACGATAACGATAACAATAACGATAACGATAACGATAACCATTTTAACAATAATACATTAAAATTATAGATAATTCAATTGACTATAACTTTTAATCCGTTCATCGAAACTATTCGATATCTAAATGAAAAGTTATTAATTTTTCACCAGCTTTCCAACGACATGCATATCATATACCTTATCTCAATTACGTATGTAACAAATTCATAATCTATCATAAGCTATCTAATGACAAAATTAAACATACAAGCATGCATAAATATATATACTCGAGCACTAGTCAGGGATACGCTATCAATATATAAAAGTTAAGTTATGAGTGCTTACGTATCAATATTGAGATTCAATATTGCAGGAAAGGTACGTAGACGCAACGGAGATGATAAACACTAGGTTGACCTTGCGAGCATACCCCCGACTATACCCAACCTCCAAAGCTATAACCCATGATTTCCTAAGCTCTATCCCACTCATAAAACCCGTTTGAAAAATACGCGCGCAGAACCTCGTCGTAGTATTTTATGTATAATACTAATATTACTACTACTAATAATAATAATGTGATTAATAATAATATTAATAATATAAATATATATATTGATACGAGAGAGATAGATGAGAATGAAATTGAATGAGTAAAACTGAATTCGTTCAAACTTATAGGACCTGACTTGTACCAGCCCTCCATGCGATCGCATGGAAATGTGAGGGGGATGCCATGCGATCGCATGGCTCCCATTTCCAGCTCATATGCACAATGTAAGGGGCTACCGACACTTTTTATTTATTTATATAATATATATTTATATTTATATAATTTATTATATATTATATTTACGTACATAGTTAATTTGTAATTTTTGTTCCGAAGTCTCGTACATTGTCACTCGACTAGTGTCTCGGTTTCGGTTTCTCGAACTCATTTTCGTACGCTTAGAAAACTAGCACTTTATGTTTAGTGATTCGTACCCTTAATAAAATATCGACTTAAATCATTGATAAACAATATTACACGAAGTGTAATCTACACATTCAAGTGTTTTGGTCATTTGCTTTTATAAATCATCATCTCGTTGTATATACATATTATCGAAACATTTTATGACTAAGTTAAAATATATATATATATATATATATATATATATTTTCATTTTGAAATATAAATTTGGAACATTTATTTAACAATATATAATATATAGTTTTTCAAAACTAATGATATTCAAAACTTATATATCTTGAAATCGTTTAAATAATAAGAAATATTATTTCGTAACATTCGTATTTTTAAAGTTTAAAATTGATATATTTATATACAAACGTTTACAAAGACATTTCATTAATCAATTTATTTTATATTCAAAATCATTTTATTACAAAGGTTATAATAGTAGAAGTTTTTATGTCATAATACGTTTTTAATAATAAAAGTCTATTATATGGAAAAACGTTTTCGTTTAAGGAACACTATATATATACCTTTATAATATAAAGCTTAAATTCTGCTAATTCTATATAATCAATTTACCTTTATAAATAACAGATTACAATAATTCAGTTTTTGAAATCGTTTTCTTACGTTTGAAAATATGTCAGTCGAATATTATGAAATCCGGTTCTCCACTAACTTTTGTCTAACCTTCGTCAATTGACACATTTGTTCTTACATGTAAATTACTTTACCAAATATTCCGGATACCATTAAAGAAAGGTTTTCTAAATCAAAGTGGACCTCTCAACAGAGACTCGAAATCATACAATGTATCTGATAAATCAATCATTTGATATTATCTTTCTAACTCCACTGATAAACATATTGAAACAAATACGTTCATGTAAAGTATTATACGTTTAATACTTGTTAACATTTTCAATTATAATATATATACACATATATATACATATATAATCATATTCATTTATATATACTGGTTCTTGAATCGTCGGAAATTTGGTCGAGGTTAAATGAATGTATGAACACAGTTTAAAATTCTTGAGATTTAACTTAACAAACTTTGCTTATCGTGTCGGAATAATATAAAGTTAAAGTTTAAATTTGGTCAGAAATTTCCGGGTCGTCACAGTACCTACCCGTTAAAGAAATTTCGTCCCCGAAATTTGATCGAGGTTGTCATGGATAATAATAAGAATATTTTCATGACGAATATGAGTTGATAAATAGAATTTTATCATCATTGAGTAATATAGATAAAACAATTTGTTTATGTGAAGAGTACTAGTGAAGCTATCACAAAAGAGTGAAATGAGTAGATGTAGATTCGTCATATCTTTTGACATAGATAGGATTGATTTCCAATTTCAAGAGATTTGGAGAAAATCTTTGTAATAAGATTTAATTCTTCGGTAATCAAGGGAATTAGGATCCGCTTTAAATGCGATCATCTGTTTTGATTGCTCTGTCGGATATTTTACTATAAATCCACCCCCTTCGTTTCCTTACAACTCACACCTTCTATTCTTTCTCCCTCAATTCATACTTTAAAACATTCGTCAATATGCACCATCCGGTTCTGATTCTTGATATACTCTTAACTTTTATATCTGTCATTCCTATTTTTCATCTACCACTGGAGGATTTTATTTACTTTTACTATTACCTAGGGGTTATAGTATTTTTAATTCTCCCATGCCTTTACATTGCAATACGTATTGATATGCACGGTTTGTAATTTATGTGTTGTTGTCGAGCTTCATATTTTCTTTTATATTTAAAAGTTCCATACTTTTGTCTCCTCTTCCCGACTTCAAATTAAGCGAATAATGGTCCAGAATTCGTAGGTATGGATTTCAAAATGAACATAGTTAATGTTTTAAGAAAGGAATTTGTAATGGCACGATCTTGATTTGTCAAATTACCAGAATACTTCGGAAAAGATCGAATCATCAAGAAAACTATTTTCTTGATCTGTTTAGAGGATAAGTAGAATACAAGAGTCGTGTAACATGGCACATGATGACGTTATGATCTGTGAATCATCATGTTCCATTTAGAAACTCAGCATGACTTACTGTAATATAATCACGTTGATCAAGTGTCATTATATTATACTAACTCATGTTTCAGTTCCCAACACTACTTCAAAAACATTCATACTTTAAATTCGAAGGTTTCAGAATTTAGAAACTAAAATAGTTTCTTTTATGATGTAACACAGATAGCGTGAAGAGATAAATAATCTCAGATGAGAATAGTTATGAATATATCTTCAGAAATATCGAGGATATTTAAAATGAAAGATACGATGATATCTTAGAATATCTAAGGTCATAGGATGATGAAGAATATCATTCGCAATGGTTTTAGAGTAAAGATCAAGGTATTCATTAAAGACTTCAGCAGGCATTGAATCATTTGGATTCCTTGAAGGTAGATTTTGTCTTTGTGATTTGTCCACAGCCTCCTTCATGGTTTGCTCAATCCTTTTTCCAGTTCCAAACCTTCTCTTTTTCTGAACTTTGCCAACACACTATTCTTTATCATCAAACTTTTAACTGTTACGGTTGTCTACTGCTTCTGCTGCTTCATTCAGCTTTTCTAAAACTTCGGGGAACTAAATCGTAGATTGGGGTGTTTTTCAGAAACTTCACATTCGAAGTATATAAGTCTAGGAGATAGACGTTATATGTACACATATACTGTTTGAAAGGACCCGTTCATATACATTATAAACGATTCACAATAGTTAATTACATTGCGAGGTATTTGACCTCTATATGATACATTTTACAAACATTGTATTCGTTTTTAAAAGACAATCTTTCTTTACATCAAAAATTGACAGGCATGCATACCATTTCATAATATCCACTATCCAACTATAAATTAATTTAATAATAATCTTTGATGAACTCAATGACTCGAATGCAACGTTCTTCGAAATATGCTATGAAAGACTCCAAGTAATATCTTTAAAATGAGCAAATGCACAGCGAAAGATTTCTTTAACACCTGATAATAAACATGCTTTAAAGTGTCAACCAAAAGGTTGGTGAGTTCATTAGTTTATCATAATCATTTATTTCCATCATTTTAATAGACCACAAGAATTTCATTTCCAGTTCTCATAAATATACGTCCCATGCATAGAGACAAAAAAATAATCATTCATATGGTGAACACCTGGTAACCAACATTAACTAGATACATATAAGAATATCCCCTATCATTCCGGGATCATCCTTCGGACATGATATAATTTCGAAGTACTAAAGCATCCGGTACTTTGGATGGGGTTTGTTAGGCCCAATAGATCTATCTTTAGGATTCGCGTCAATTAGGGTGTCTGTTCCCTAATTCTTAGATTACCAGACTTAATAAAAAGGGGCATATTCGATTTCGATAATTCAACCATAGAATATAGTTTCAATTACTTGTGTCTATTTCGTCAAACATTTATAAAAGCGCATGTATTCTCAGTCCCAAAAATATAAAGGGTAAAAAGGTAAATGAAACTCACCATACTGTATTTCGTAGTAAAAATACATATAACGTCATTGAACAAGTGCAAGGTTGGCCTCAGATTCACGAACCTAAATTAATTATATTTATTTATGTGTTGGTCAATATTTGTCTAACAAATTAGGTCAAGTCATAGTGTACCACAATCCTAATGCTCGAGACTAATATGCAAAAGTCAACAAAAGTAAATTTGACTCAAAATAATTTCCAAAAATCTATACATGATTAATATATAGTTTAAATATCGTCGTTTTATATTTTTAAATATTTTTAAAAGATTTATTAGAGTAAATAATATAATTTATTTATTAATAAATAAAATTTTATATTATATTTATATAATAAAATATACTTTTATATATATTAAGTAATAAAATTTATAGGGTTCATTTAATATTATAAAGATAATATGATAGGTATTATTAAAGTAAGTTATTACACGTAGTAAAATATGTTTGTATCAAATATTTATGTGATAAAATAATATCCATAATGATAGTAAGTAAAAGTTGTATTATTTTGTAATAATAATTATTATTATAAAAATATCAATATTTATAATTACTAAGATGACATTATGATAAAACGATAATTCTAATTATGATAACTTTAATATTTACGATAATTTTTAATATTATATTTAATATAATAATTCTATTTAAAATAATAATAATAATGATATTTTATAGTAACAATGACATTTCTATTAAAATGATAATTTTTGTTAAAATGATAGTTTTAATACTAACGATAATTTTAATAATAATAGTAATGATAAAAATAATAAGAAAGATAATTTTATCTAAATCAATATCTTATAATATTTTAATTTCATCATGATACTCTTACCCATTATTTCCTAATCGTTTCGTTTAATTGCTTTTAATCGTCTTTTATATCGTGTTCGTAATAATGATAATAATAGTAATCAAAATAATTAGGTGTTACAAATATTTGTTTTAATTACACTAATATTAATAATGTTAGTTACTATAACATTATTAACGATAATACTAATAATTATCTTAATGATAATATAGTAATAATAATATTAACAATAACAATAACCATTTTTAAATAATGATATATATATTAATAATGATAATAATAATAATAATAATAATACCAATAATAATAATAATAATAATAATAATTGGATAATAATAATAATACTAATTATAACTTTAACGATAATAACGATAGTAATAATAAAAAAATAACAATTTTTTAATGATAAATCCTTTTATTGATAAAGATAATAATAATAATAAGATAAAACTAGAACGACGATAATAACGACGATAATAATAATCATTTTTAATAATAATACAAAAATTCGATGGACTATAACTTCAAATCCGTTCATCGAAATCATTCGATATCTAAATGAAAAGTTCTTAATTTTTCGCTAGCTTTCCAACGACATGCATATCTTATACCTTATCTCAGTCGCATATATAACTAATTCAGGATTCAACATAACCTAACTAAAGGCAATATCAAAAGTACAAATATGCATAATCCTATATACTCGAGCACTAGTCAGGGATACACTATTAGTATGTAAAAGTTAAATTATGTGTACTCACGTATCAATATTGAGATTCAATATTGCAGAAAAGGTACGTAGACGCAACGGAGATGATAAACACTATATTGACCTCACGAGCATACCCATGAACCATACCCAATCACCTCCATAGCTATAACCCATAATTTCCTTAATCCAATCCCACTCGAAAAACAATTTCGAAATCACTCGGACAGCACTCTGACGTAATATTTTATGTATACTAATAATATCTTGAAATAATACAGAGTAAATATATATATGTAAATCGATTGAGAGAGTTTAGAGAAAAATATTTTCAAGTTTCTATGAAATAATGAAACCTATTGAATTCTATTTATAATAGATTTTTGAATTATTAAAGTGAATTATTAAAGTATGAATTATTAAAGTGAATTATTAAATTATGAATTATTAAAGTGAATTATTAAAGTATGAATTATTAAAGTGAATTATTAAAGTTAAAGTAAAGTAAAAATAAAGTAAATGTAAAGTTTAAGTATAGTAAAAGTATAAAACTATGTACGTATAATAAGCGTATAAATATATATAATATTAATTTAAATCGTTATATATATTTAATAAAATAAAATATAAATATCGTTATCTTTATCATACTGGTTAAGTAATGAGTTGTCAAAAGTGGTTCTAGATATTTATAAAAGTTATATACGTTTTAATAATAAAGTTCTTTTTAAACTGAAAACGTTTTTGTACGTTTGAAACTAAATCAAATAAATATAATAATTTTGTTTTCCAAAACCAAATATATTTTTAAGAATCATTTTGTTTAAAGGTTAAAATAATGGAAATCGTTATATCATAAAATGTTTTAGAAAAGTAGAATCATATATATTCATAATAGGTTTCAAGTTTTTAAATTACAGTTTGTTGGTAAAGCATGGGATAAAGTTCAAAGGTTAAATAAACGTATGAAATCATCTTAATGAAAAATGTCGAGTTACTTAACTTGTCGATATCCAACATCTAAGTTATATACACTTCACGTTCTTACTTGTAAATCACTTTACCATTTTCCGAATGTTGTCAAAAAGAATAGATTTCTTAAATCACAGTGGACCTCATAACATAGACCCGTAATCATATCATAATGTATCTGATAAATCAATCATTTGATATTATCTTCTAATTCCATCGATAAACATATTGAAACAAATACGTTCATGTAAAGTATTATACGTTTAATACTTTATTAATATTCTCAAGTTATAATATATATATATACATATTTATTTATATATAACGGTTCGTGAATCGTCGGAATTTGGTCGAGGTTATAATGAATGTATGAACACAATTTAAAATTCTTGAGATTTAACTTAACAAACTTTGTTTATCGTGTCGGAATAATATAAAGATAAAGTTTAAATTTGGTTGGAAATTTTCGGGTTGTCACAGTACCTACCCGTTAAAGAAATTTCGTCCCGAAATTTGAGTGGAAAGGTCGTGAATGATAATAAGTATGTTTTCATGATGCATACAGGCTGAAAATTAGAGTTTTATTATCAGCGAATAATTTGGATAAACAATCTGTTTATGTGAAGAGTACGAATGAAGCTAACATAGAAGAGTGAAATGAGTAAGTGTAGATTCATCTTATCATTTGACGTAGATATGATTGATTTCCAGATTTCAAGGGATTTGAAGAAAATCTTTGTAATAAGATTTGATTCTCCGGTAACAAAAGGAATTAGGATCCGCTTTAAATGCGATCGTCCATTTTAATTGTTCTGTCGGAGATTTTCTTATAAATTCACCTCCTTCGTTTTCTTACAACTCACATCTTCTGTTGATGCATTTTATGCAAGTCCCTAGACATCTACCCACGTCCATTGCAGGTACAACAGTTTACAGGCCACCATGATCGTTCGTTATTATCCTATCCGTGTTTGTATGTGGTTACAGCAGCTGTAGGAACGAGATTTGGATGTTTGACTATGTTAGACTTAGTCAGACGTCCGAGTGAAGCCTCACTCGTACGGCTGATAGGCTCATACGCACGGTTGATACTGAGCTAAGTCACAATTACAACCTAAATGAGAAGACACGAGTGAGTGATCACCTGTACGGCTGATGAAGCCAACTCGTATGTGTGATGGATGAATCGTACGGGTGAGTCAATAGCAGGGGTATATAAAGTCTTATGTTCTTCATTTTAGGTTAAGCCTCTCATTTGTTACATACACTCAGATCTGGTGAGCTCCTCCGATTCTCTCTCAACCCAAATCACCCAGGTGGTGAATAGTAGCTCTAGGTGTTGATCTAATCACACTTGATTTAGTTATGGTATGACTAAATTAATCCCAAAAAGCTTAACCTATTTACTAGAGGGTTTGATTCACTTATTCTGTCATTGTGTGAGTTAAATCTGTTGATTTCTAAGTTCCTAGTCATGTTTCATCACCTTCTATTCTTTCCCCCTCAACTCATATTTTAAAGTGTTCATCAATATGCTCCATCCAGTTCTGATTCTCGATATACTTATAAATTTCATATCGGTCATTCTTCTTTTTCATCTATCGTCGGAAGAATCTATTTACTTCTACTATACTCTTGGGTTTATAGTGTTTCTAGTTCTCCCGTGTCTTTATATTGCTATATGCATCGATATATATGGTTTATAATTTTTGGTTTGTCGTTGGGCTTTATATCTTCCCTTATATTTCAAAGTCTCTGTTTCTATCTTCTATAATCATTGTCATTCACAGTTAATGCTCTCTTTTATTTGCTGCAATTTATACCCCAATTTCTATTTCGAAGTTTTGTCCTTTCGTTTCTTCTTCTTGTGATTAAGCACCGCTTGTAATGGTCCAGAATTCACAGATATGAATTTCAGAATGAACATTGTTAATGTTCTAGGAAGGAAATTGTGATGGCACGATCTTGACTTGTTAAATTACTAGAATACCTTGGAAAAGGCCGAATCATCAAGAAATATTTTCTTGATATTTTAGAGGTTAAATAGAATACAAGAGTCATATAACATGGAACATGATGATGTTATGATCTGTGAATTATCACGTTCCATTTAGAAACTCAGCATGAATTACTGTAATATAATCACGTTGATCAAGTGTCATTATATTATACTAACTCATGCTTCAGTTTTCAACACTACTTCAAAAACATTCATATTTTAAACTCAAAGGTTTACAGAGTATAGGAACTAAACAGTTTCCTTTTTGATGTAATACAGATAGCACAAAGAGATAAATGATTCCAGATAAGAATAGTTATGGAAATATCTTTAGAAATACGGAGGATATTTATAATGAAAGATACGATGATATCTTAGAATTTCTAATATCAGAGGATGATGAAGAATATTGTCTGTAAGGGTTTAGTGTTAGGAGCACGGTATTCGTTAATGACTTCAGCAGATACTGAATCATTTGGATTCTTTGAAGGCAGGTCCAGTCTTTGTGATTTGTCCACAGCCTCCTTCATTCTTTACTCAATCCGTTTTCCAGTTCCAAAACTTCTCTATTTCTGAGCTTTGTTAATACACTAATTTTTATCATCAAACTTTTTACTGCTAAGGTCGTTTACAGTTTTTGTTGCTTCATCAGCATTTCGAGAACTAGTTCGCGGTTCAGAGTGTTTTTCAGAAACTTCACATTCGAAGTATGTAAGCCTTAGAAATAGACGTTATGTATAACTGTTGGCGTCAACATGCTGTGAGATTTCAAAATACTGATTGCTAATTCCCAATGATTCGTATGGAAATTCTAGTTACAAGAGGCAGATGAGTAAATGATGAGGTTTCGATAAATATAAAGATTCTTCGGAATGCCCAAGATCAGTGAAGTTGTTGGTAAGTTTATTGCTAATGTGGTGGAATATGAAAGGTTCTCCGGTAACAAAAGGGTAATCACATATATCAAAATTATGATAAGGCTACTCCGAATGAAAAAATCGAAGTTATCTTGCTGAAGCTGTGATATAATTTGCTACTTTGCAAAGGAATTGCAAGGTTATTTTTGCTAATAAATGCCAAAAGATCTGACACAGATATGTGTTGAATTATGACTTTGGTTTCGAGAGCTTTTTAAGTACATAACTGTGGGTAATATGTGGTTGGATCATCATCTCGATTGCTCATTATTTGAAGTGTCTTCAGAGATTTTTGAAGGGTTTGAACACAGATTGTAATTGTTTGTATACATTTGATGTTCTAACACACTTTTGAAGTCAAAGTATAGCTTTGAAAGATGTAGGAATCTAAAAGTGATGGTACCGGTTATATCTCGAATTGAATTCTGAGATTTTAAAATCAGAATATGTAATTGGGTTTGAATGAGTATGGTTGTTTTGATTTCTATGAAAGAATGTATATTATTGTGAAAGTAGGAAGTATAATTGATAATTTTCTTAATCTGATTCGAAGAATGTAACATATTAATTGTGAATTTATATATATCTCTCGGGTATTACATACCCAATAAAAAATTTTCACAATTAATATTTTGTACATAAGAATTTTATTACTGTCTTTATGAAAATATATATGTATATATTCTCCTCAGATGTAACATAGATTTTAATGAGTTAATACTAAATTAAACTCATTCAATTTACGGTTGGAACTAGAATTGAATAATTCCTTGAAGGCTTTAGAGGTTACATAAGTATTTCTTCAATAATATTGAAATTATGAATCAATACTTCGTTATTTGTTGAGATGTGATGTTGGTTTTCGTTAAATTCTTGTGAACTTCGCAAAGTACGAATGATGTTATCTGAAAAGTTTCGGTTACATCAATGATGAAGTGTAAAATCAAATATATACTTGATTTATTAGGAATTGGAATTTGTTGAATTGAGACAGAGATTGTAGTTAACGAAAGTTAAGTCGTGGGCGAGGGACGTACATTATTGCATATTTGTAATATGAATTAACCGAGTAGTTAAGATTCACACACAATAGCTTAGCACGGAAAGATTTATTTTTTTATTTCAAAATATATATATATAAAATATATATATATAATTTCTTTAGAGGGAATGAGTTAATTCTTCATAACTTGTTGATACAATATACATGTTATTGATTCGTAATGATGTCCACAGTGATTCTTGAACTGACTGAGTTTGTGATATTATAGGTGTTGTTGATTCTGATGTTGACTGTACTGACGATGCTGGTGACGTTGACGGTACTGTTGATGCTGTTGGTAAAACAAGTTTAACTTGTTAATCACACACCATTTTTGTCAGGGTTTCTACTCTTCCTTCTATCATTTTGGTTCGCTTAACTGATTTATGGTTAGGGCTAGATTAGATAATCTCTAAGAACTGAAAGGACCCGTTCATATACATTATAAACGATTCACAATAGTTGATTACATTGCGAGGTATTTGACCTCTATATGATACATTTTACAAACATTGTATTCGTTTTTAAAAGACAATCTTTCTTTACATCAAAAATTGACAGGCATGCATACCATTTCATAATATCCACTATCCAACTATAAATTAATTTAATAATAATCTTTGATGAACTCAATGACTCGAATGCAACGTTCTTCGAAATATGCTATGAAAGACTCCAAGTAATATCTTTAAAATGAGCAAATGCACAGCGAAAGATTTCTTTAACACCTGAGAATAAACATGCTTTAAAGTATCAACCAAAAGGTTGGTGAGTTCATTAGTTTATCATAATCATTTATTTCCATCATTTTAATAGACCACAAGAATTTCATTTACAGTTCTCATAAATATACGTCCCATGCATAGAGACAAAAAAATAATCATTCATATGGTGAACACCTGGTAACCGACATTAACTAGATACATATAAGAATATCCCCTATCATTCCGGGATCATCCTTCGGACATGATATAATTTCGAAGTACTAAAGCATCCGGTACTTTGGATGGGGTTTGTTAGGCCCAATAGATCTATCTTTAGGATTCACGTCAATTAGGGTGTCTGTTCCCTAATTCTTAGATTACCAGACTTAATAAAAAGGGGCATATTCGATTTCGATAATTCAACCATAGAATATAGTTTCAATTACTTGTGTCTATTTCGTCAAACATTTATAAAAGCGCATGTATTCTCAGTCCCAAAAATATAAAGGGTAAAAAGGTAAATGAAACTCACCATACTGTATTTCGTAGTAAAAATACATATAACGTCATTGAACAAGTGCAAGGTTGGCCTCAGATTCACGAACCTAAATTAATTATATTTATTTATGTGTTGGTCAATATTTGTCTAACAAATTAGGTCAAGTCATAGTGTACCACAATCCTAATGCTCGAGACTAATATGCAAAAGTCAACAAAAGTTAATTTGACTCAAAATAATTTTCAAAAATCTATACATGATTAATATATAGTTTAAATATCGTCGTTTTATATTTTTAAATATTTTTAAAAGATTTATTAGAGTAAATAATATAATTTATTTATTAATAAATAAAATTTTATATTATATTTATATAATAAAATATACTTTTATATATATTAAGTAATAAAATTTATAGGGTTCATTTAATATTATAAAGATAATATGATAGGTATTATTAAAGTAAGTTATTACACGTAGTAAAATATGTTTGTATCAAATATTTATTTGATAAAATAATATCTATAATGATAGTAAGTAAAAGTAGTATTATTTTGTAATAATAATTATTATTATAAAAATATCAATATTTATAATTACTAAGATGACATTATGATAAAACGATAATTCTAATTATGATAACTTTAATATTTACGATAATTTTTAATATTATCTTTAAAATAATAATTCTATTTAAAATAATAATAATAATGATATTTTATAGTAACAATGACATTTCTATTAAAATGATAATTTTTGTTAAAATGATAGTTTTAATACTAACGATAATTTTAATAATAATAGTAATGATAAAAATAATAAGAATGATAATTTTATCTAAATCAATATCTTATAATATTTTAATTTCATCATGATATTCTTACCCATTATTTCCTAATCGTTTCGTTTAATTGCTTTTAATATTCTTTTATATCGTGTTCGTAATAATGATAATAATAGTAATCAAAATAATTAGATGTTACAAATATTTGTTTTAATTACACTAATATTAATAATGTTAGTTACTATAACATTATTAACGATAATACTAATAATTATCTTAATGATAATATAGTAATAATAATATTAACAATAACAATAACCATTTTTAAATAATGATATATATATTAATAATGATAATAATAATAATACCAATAATAATAATAATAATAATAATTGGATAATAATAATAATACTAATTATAACTTTAACGATAATAACGATAGTAATAATAAAAAAATAACAATTTTTTAATGATAAATCCTTTTATTGATAAAGATAATAATAATAATAAGATAAAACTAGAACGACGATAATAACGACGATAATAATAATCATTTTTAATAATAATACAAAAATTCGATGGACTATAACTTCAAATCCGTTCATCGAAATCATTCGATATCTAAATGAAAAGTTCTTAATTTTTTGCTAGCTTTCCAACGACATGCATATCTTATACCTTATCTCAGTCGCATATATAACTAATTCAAGATTCAACATAACCTAACTAAAGGCAATATCAAAAGTACAAATATGCATAATCCTATATACTCGAGCACTAGTCAGGGATACACTATTAGTATGTAAAAGTTAAATTATGAGTACTCACGTATCAATATTGAGATTCAATATTGCAGAAAAGGTACGTAGACGCAACGGAGATGATAAACACTATATTGACCTCACGAGCATACCCATGAACCATACCCAATCACCTCCATAGCTATAATTCAAAATTTCCTTAATCTAATCCCACTCAAAAAACAATTTCGAAATCACTCGGACAGCACTCTGACGTAATATTTTATGTATATACTAATAATATCTTGAAATAATACGGAGTAAATATATATATGTAAATCGACTGAGAGAGTTTAGAGAAAAATATTTTCAAGTTTCTATGAAATAATGAAACCTATTGAATTCTATTTATAATAAAATTTTGAATTATTAAAGTGAATTATTAAAGTATGAATTATTAAAGTGAATTATTAAAGTATGAATTATTAAAGTGAATTATTAAAGTATGAATTATTAAAGTGAATTATTAAAGTATGAATTATTAAAGTGAATTATTAAAGTAAGAATTATTAAAGTGAATTATTAAAGTTAAAGTAAAGTAAAAATAAAGTAAAGGTAAAGTTTAAGTATAGTAAAAGTATAAAACTATGTACGTATAATACGCGTATAAATATATATAATATTAATTTAAATCGTTATATATATTTAATAAAATAAAATATAAATATTGTTATCTTTATCATACTGGTTAAGTAATGAGTTGTTAAAAGTGGTTCTAGATATTTATAAAAGTTATATACGTTTTAATAATAAAGTTCTTTTTAAACTGAAAACGTTTTTGTACGTTTGAAACTAAATCAAATAAATATAATAATTTTGTTTTCCAAAACCAAATATATTTTTAAGAATCATTTTGTTTAAAGGTTAAAATAATGGAAATCGTTATATCATAAAATGTTTTAGAAAAGTAGAATCATATATATTCATAATAGGTTTCAAGTTTTTAAATTACAGTTTGTTGGTGAAGCATGGGATAAAGTTCAAAGGTTAAATAAACGTATGAAATCATCTTAATGAAAAATGTCGAGTTACTTAACTTGTTGATATCCAACATCTAAGTTATTTACACTTCACGTTCTTACTTATAAATCACTTTACCATTTTCCGAATGTTGTCAAAAAGAATAGATTTCTTAAATCACAGTGGACCTCATAACATAGACCCGTAATCATATCATAATGTATCTGATAAATCAATCATTTGATATTATCTTCTAATTCCATCGATAAACATATTGAAACAAATACGTTCATGTAAAGTATTATACGTTTAATACTTTATTAATATTCTCAAGTTATAATATATATATACATATATATACATATTTATTTATATATAACGGTTCGTGAATCGTCGAAATTTGGTCGAGGTTATAATGAATGTATGAACACAATTTAAAATTCTTGAGATTTAACTTAACAAACTTTGGTTATCGTGTCAAAATAATATAAAGATAAAGTTTAAATTTGGTTGGAAATTTTCGGGTTGTCACACTGTTGGCGTAAACATGCTGCAAGATTTCAAAATACTGATTGCTGATTCCCAGTAATTGGCATGACAATTCTTGTTACAAGATGCGGATGAGTAAATGATGGGGTTTCGATAAATATAATGATTTTTCGGAAAGTCAATGATCAGTGAAGTTGTTGGTAAGTTTATTGCTAATATGGTGAGATATAAAAGGTTCCCCGGTAACGATGACGAAAGGGCAACATCTATATCGAGGTTATAATAAGACTGTTTCAACTGGAAAGTTGAAGTTGACTTGCTGGAGCTGTGACAAAACTAGCTAATTTGAAAAGAAATCGCAAAGTTATTATTTTTTGTTTTGCTAATAAATGCCAAAGGGTCTGTCACGGATGCATGTTAAACTATGAATTTAGTTTCGAGAGTTTTTTAGGTGCATAACTGTGGTTAATATGTGGTTGGATCATCATCTCGATTGTTCATTATTTGAAGTGTCTTCAGGAATTTCGAAGGGTTCGAACACAGATTGTAATCGTTAATATACATATGATGTTCCAGGATTTTGAACGATACAAATACTTTTCTGGGTTCCATGAATAGAAATTATGTTCTAGTACAGTTTTGAAGTCAAAGTATAGATTTGAAAGATGTAGAAATCTAAAAGTGATGATATCGGTTATATCTCGAATTGAATTTTGAGATTTCAAAATCAGAATGTGTAATTGGATTTGAATGAGAATGGTTGTTTTGGTTTCTATGAAAGAATGTATATCGTTGTGAAAGTAGTGAGTATAGTTGATGATTATTGAATCAGATTCGAAGAATGTAACATATTAATTGTGAATTTATATCTCTCGGGTATTACCTACCCGTTAATTTTTTTTTTCACAATTAATATTTTGTATATTTTCTTCAGATGTAACATAGGTTTAATGAGTTAATATTAAACTCATTTGATTTACGGTTGAAACTTAGAATTGAATAATCCCTACAACTTTAGTATTTCTTCAATGTAATTAAATTTATGAATCAATACTTCGTTATTGCATGATGTTGGTTTTCGTGAAATTATTGTGGACTTCGCAAAGTACGAATGATGTTATTTGAAAAGTTTCGAGTACATCGATGATGAAAGTGTAAAATCAAACATATATTTGAATAATATACTTGATTTATTATGAATTGGAATTTATTGAATTGAGACAGAGATTGTAGTTAACGATGGTTAAGTTGCGGACGAAGGACGTACATTATTGCATATTAGTAATATGAATTAACTGAGTAGTTAAGATTCACACATAATAGCTTAGTACGGAAAGATTTATTATGGTTTAAAAATTTATATATATAAGATATACATATAAATCCTTTAGTGGAAATGAGTTAATACTTCATAACTCATTGAGATGACATACTTGTTGTTGATTTATAATGATATCCATGGTGAGTCTTGAACTGGCGGAGCTTGTGATGTTAGAGGTGCTGCTGATTTCTGACGATGTTGACGGTACTGTTGATGCTATTGGTAAAACAAGTATAGGTTGTAAATTGCGTACCATTCTATCAGGGTTTCTACTCTTCCTTCTATCATTTCAGTTCATTCATCTGATTTATGGTTAGGGCTAGAATAGATAATCTCTAAGACTTTGGAGATTACATAATCGCCGTAGAATGATTCTCCCATGAAGTTATAGATTAATACTTCATCGGTTATTGTTGTTGGTACTCCTTGGTATCTATAGGGCGTATACCGTCGATGCTCGTGGAACAGATTGTGATGTTAAAGTGTGGGATGTGGATGTTGTTGATGGTGGTAATGGTACTGTTGGTGTTGTTGATGGTGGTACAGGTTATGCTGCTGGTGCTGCTACTGGTGTTTGTAACCTTTGCACCATATTCTCCAAAGCCACAACCCGAGCGCGAAGCTCGTTGACTTCTTCTATTACACCGGGGTGATTGTTGGTTTGGACGAGCGGATAAATAAAATTTAGAATTTGATGTAGTATATAATTGTTGCGAGATACTCTGGAAATGAGAGAGAAAATGGTGTTTCGGACATGTTCGCCGGTAAGTGCTTCAGGTTCTTCGTCAAGAGGGCAATGTGGTGGATGGAAGGGATCACCTTGTTCTTGTCTCCAATGATTGAGAAGGCTACGAACCCATCCCCAATTCATCCAGAATAGATGATGGCTAATTGGTTAATCTATTCCGGTCACACTGCTTTCGGAGCTCGAGTGGGATTCCATTTCGGAATCCGAGGGACTTGAACTAATGACGAATTCTATTTCGTACGATTGAATAAAGGATTTTTTGATATGAAATGATTTCTGGCTATCGGATGGTATTCTACTTACAAAGAATATCTATTTATATATAGAGTAAAAGGTTTCGTAGATTACGAAGGAATTTACGGGATATGTTAGGAAAAGTTTACAGTAACAGATACGCTATGATATGAGTTTTGTCTATACACTATTCATGCAATCAATGCAGTAAAATGTGTCTAGACTAAGAATGATAAGCAGGTAATTTCCGACAATAATGATAAGCAAAACTTTTGACATGCAGACACGGTCGAAGTCCAGACTCACTAATGCATCATAACGACTATCAGTTAGACACACTAATGCAGACCAGGTTCGCTAAGACCACCGCTCTGATACCACATGTAAAGACTCGTCAAAATCTATAAGGACGAATACAATAACATATGGTTACATTGCGAGGTATTTTACCTCTATATGATACATTTTACAATCATTGCATTCGTTTTTAAAAGATAAACTTTCATTACATAGAAAATTGACAGGTATGCATACCATTTCATAATATTCAACCTATAATGACATAATCTGTCATTTACTTAATCATAATCTCTATTGAACTCAACGACTTGAATGCAACGTCTTTTGAAATATGCCATGAATGACTCCAAGTAGTATCTTTAAAAATGAGTAAATGCACAGCGAAAGATTTCCTTAATACCTGAGAATAAACATGCTTTAAAGTGTCAACCAAAAGGTTGGTGAGTTCATTAGTTTATCATAATCAATCATTTCCATAATTTTAATAGAACACAAGATTTTCATTTCCATTTCTCATAAATATACGTCCCATACATAGAGACAAAAATCATTCATATGGATTGAACACCTGGTAATCGACCTTAACAAGATGCATATAGAATATCCCCATCATTCTGGGACAACTTCGGACATGATAAATTCGCTATCATTCCGGGACAACTTCGGACATGATAAATTTTCCATCATTCCGGGACAACTTTGGACATGATAAATTCGAAGTACTAAAGCATCCGGTACTTTGGATGGGGCTTGTTGGGCCCGATAGATCTATCTTTAGGATTCACGTCAATTAGGGGCCAGTTCCCTAATTCTTAGATTACCAGATTAAAAAGGGGCATATTCGATTTCGATCATTCAACCATAGAATGTAGTTTCGATTACTTGTGTCTATTTTGTAAAACATTTATAAAAGCAGCGCATGTATTCTCAATCCTAAAAATATATATTGCAAAAGCATTTAAAAAGGGAGCAAATGAAACTCACATTATTGTATTTTGTAGTAAAAATACATATGACGACATTGAACAATGCAATGTTGGCCTCGAATTCACGAACCTATATTAAGTATATATATATTTATATGTTGGTCAATAACTGTCTAACAATTTAGGTCAGGTCATAGTGTACCACAATCCTAATGCTCGAGATCGATATGCAACGGTCAACAAAAGTCAATTTGACCCAAGATGATTTACGAAATCTTATTCATGTTTAATATATAACTTAAATAGTCGTTTTATATATTTAAATACATTTATCAGTTTTTATTAGAGTAAAAATAATACAAGTCATTTATAAATAAAAATTTATTTTAAAAAATTTATATTAAAATTTATCTATGCTAAAAATATACTTTTATATATCTAAGTAATATAATTTATGATGTTCAATTAATATTGTAAAACTACAGTGATAGGTATTGTTAATGTAATTGTATTACATGTAGTAAAAATATCTTTGTATCACATATTGATTTGATAAAATAATATCGATAATAATAATAAGTAAAAGTTGTATTATTTTGTAATAATAATTATTATTATTCTACTAATAAAATAACAATATTTATATATTTACTAATGATTATAATAAAATGATAATTCTAATCATGACAATCTTAATGATAGCAATACTTTTTAATATTAACAGTAATAATAATATTTTATATAAAAATAATAATTCTATTCAAAATGATAATTTTAAATAATAATAATACTAAAATGATAATACTAATGATATTTTATAATAACAATGATATTTCTATTAAAAATGACAATTTTAATAAAAATGATGGTTTTAATATTAGTGATACTTTTTATAATAATAATAATGACGAATAAAATAATAAAATGATAGTTTTGATAAAAATATTAATTATTTTAATAATATTAATAATAATAATAATAATAATAATAATAATAATAATAATAATAATATTGATTATTAGATAATAATAATAATAACGATAACGATAACGATAACGATAATGATAACGATAACCATTTTAACAATAATATATTAAAATTATTGATAATTCAATTGACTATAATTTTTAATCCGTTCATCAAAACCATTCGATATCTAAATGAAAAGTTATTAATTTTTCGCCAGCTTTCCAACGACATGCATATCATATATCTTATTTCAATTGCATATGTAACAAATTCATAATCTATCATAAGCTATCTAATGATAAAATTAAACATACAAGCATGCATAAACATATATACTCGAGCACTAGTCAGGGATACACTATCAATATATAAAAGTTAAGTTATGAGTGCTCACATATCAATATTGAGATTCAATATTGCAGGAAAGGTACGTAGACGCAACGGAGATGATAAACACTAGATTGACCTTGCGAGCATACCCCCGACTATACCCAACCTCCAAAGCTATAACCCATAATTTCCTTAGCTCTATCCCACTCATAAAACCCGTTTGAAAAACACGCGAGCAGAACCTCGTCGTAGTATTTTATGTATAATACAAATATTACTAATAATAATAATAATAGTATGATTAATAATAATAATAATAATAATAATAATAATAATAATAATAATAATAATAATAATATTAATAATATAAATATATACATTGATACGAGAGAGATAGATGAGAATGAAATTGAATGAGTAAAACTGAATTCGTTCGAACTTATAGGACCTGACTTGTACCAGCCCTCCATGCGATCGCATGGAAATGTTAGGGGGATGCCATACGATCGCATGGCTCCCATTTCCAGCTCATATGCATGATGTAAGGGGCTGCCGACACTTTTTATTTATTTATATAATATATATTTATATTTATATAATTTATTATATATTATATTATATTTACGTACATAGTTAATTTGTAATTTTTGTTCCGAAGTCTCGTACGTTGTCACTCGACTAGTGTCTCGGTTTCGGTTTCTCGAACTCATTTTCGTACACTTAGAAAACTAGCACTTTATGTTTAGTGATTCGTACCCTTAATAAAATATCGACTTAAATCATTGATAAACAATATTACGCGAAGTGTAACCTACACATTCAAGTGTTTTAGTCATTTGCTTTTATAAATAATCGTCTCGTTGTATATACATATTATCGAAATGTTTTATGAATAAGTCAAAATATATATATAAATTTATATTTTCATTTCGAAATATAAATTTGGAACATTTATTTAACAATATATAATATATAGTTTTTCAAAACTAATGATATTCAAAACTTATATATCTTGAAATCGTTTAAATAATAAGAAATATTATTTCGTAACATTCGTATTTTTAGAGTTTAAAATTGATATATTTATATACAAACATTTACAAAGACATTTCATTAATCAATTTATTTTATATTCAAAATCAATTTATTACAAAGGTTATAATAGTAGAAGTTGTTATGTCATAATACGTTTTTAATAGTAAAAGTCTATTATATGGAAAAACGTTTTCGTTTAAGGAACACTATATATATACCTTTATAATATAAAGCTTAAATTCTGCTAATTCTATATAATCAATTTACCTTTATAAATAACAGATTACAATAATTCAGTTTTTGAAATCGTTTTCTTACGTTTGAAAATATGTCAGTCGAATATTATGAAATCCGGTTCTCCACTAACTTTTGTCTAACCTTCATCAATTGACACATTTGTTCTTACATGTAAATTACTTTACCAAATATTCCGGATACCATTAAAGAAAGGTTTTCTAAATCAAAGTGGACCTCTCAACAGTGACTCGAAATCATACAATGTATCTGATAAATCAATCATTTGATATTATCTTTCTAACTCCACTGATAAACATATTGAAACAAATACGTTCATGTAAAGTATTATACGTTTATTACTTGTTAACATTTTCAATTATAATATATATATACATATATATACATATATAATCATATTCATTTATATATACTGGTTCGTGAATCGTCGAAAATTTGGTCGAGGTTAAATGAATGTATGAACACAGTTTAAAATTCTTGAGATTTAACTTAACAAACTTTGCTTATCGTGTCGGAATAATATAAAGTTAAAGTTTAAATTTGGTCAAAAATTTCCGGGTCGTCACAGTACCTACCGTTAAAGAAATTTCGTCCCCGAAATTTGATCGAGGTTGTCATGGATAATAAGAAGAATATTTTCATGACGAATATGAGTTGATAAATAGAATTTTATCATCATTGAGTAATATAGATAAAACAATTTGTTTATGTGAAGAGTACGAGTGAAGCTATCACAAAAGAATGAAATGAGTAGATGTAGATTCGTCATATCTTTTGACGTAGATAGGATTAATTTCCAATTTCAAGAGATTTGGAGAAAATATTCGTAATAAGATTTGATTCTTCGGTAATCAAGGGAATTTGACGTTGCAATACGTATTGATATGCACATTTTGTAATTTATGTGTTGTTGTCGAGCTTCATATTTTCTTTTATATTGAAAAGTTCCATACTTTTGTCTCCTCTTCCCGACTTCAAGTCAAGCGAATAATGGTCCAGAATTCGTAGGTATGGATTTCAAAATGAACATAGTTAATGTTTTAAGAAGGAATTTGTAATGGCACGATCTTGATTTGTCAAATTACCAGAATACTTCAGAAAAGATCGAATCATCAAGAAAAATATTTTCTTGATCTGTTTAGAGGTTAAGTAGAATACAAGAGTCATGTAACATGGCACATGATGACGTTATGATCTGTGAATCATCACGTTCCATTTAGAAACTCAGCATGACTTACTGTAATATAATCACATTGATCAAGTGTCATTATATTATACTAACTCATGTTTCAGTTCCCAACACTACTTCAAAAACATTCATACTTTAAACTCGAAGGTTTCAGAATTTAGAAACTAAAATAGTTTCTTTTATGATGTAACACAGATAGCGTGAAGAGATAAATAATCTCAAATAAGAATAGTTATGAATATATTTTCAGAAATATCGAGGATATTTATAATGAAAGATACGATGATATCTTAGAATATCTAAGGTCAGAGGATGATGAAGAATATCGTTCGCAATGGTTTTAGAGTAAAGAACAAGGTATTCATTAAAGACTTCAGCAGGCATTGAATCATTTGGATTCTTTGAAGGTAGATTTTATCTTTGTGATTTGTCCACAGCCTCCTTCATGGTTTGCTCAATCCGTTTTCCAGTTCCAAACCTTCTCTTTTTCTGAGCTTTGCCAACACACTATTCTTTATCATCAAACTTTTGACTGTTACGGTTATCTACCGTTTCTGCTGCTTCATTCAGCTTTTCTAAAACTTCGGGGAACTATATCGTAGATTGGGGTGTTTTTCAGAAACTTCACATTCGAAGTATATAAGTCTAGGAGATAGACGTTATATGTACACATATATTGTTGGCGTAAACATGCTGCAAGATTTTAAAATACTGATTGCTGATTCCCAGTAATTGGCATGACAATTGTTGTTACAAGATGCGGATGAGTAAATGATGGGGTTTCGATAAATATAATGATTTTTCGTAAAGTCAAAGATCAGTGAAGTTGTTGGTAAGTTTATTGCTAATATGGTGAGATATAAAAGGTTCTCCGGTAATGATGATGAAAGGGCAACGTGTATATCGAGGTTATAATAAGACTGTTTCAACTGAAAAGTTGAAGTTGACTTGCTGGAGCTGTGACAAAACTGGCTAATTTAAAAAGAAATCGCAAAGTTATTATTATTATTATTATTATTTTGCTA
Source organism: Rutidosis leptorrhynchoides (assembly GCF_046630445.1). NCBI lineage: Eukaryota > Viridiplantae > Streptophyta > Magnoliopsida > Asterales > Asteraceae > Rutidosis > Rutidosis leptorrhynchoides. The sequence continues at coordinate 210,476,573 of NC_092341.1, read as the reverse complement.
ATAAATGCCAAAGGGTCTGTCACGGATACATGTTAAACTATGACTTTGGTTTCGAAGGGTGGCGGTTTTGGGCTGTAGGAGGTGGCGAATGGTGGTGGTTTTTGGTGATGAAAGGGTGTCGAATTGGGGCTGTTTGGAAATCAGAAACCAGTCGACTAAAGCAACAAAAGGGAGATGATTTTGTGGGTTTATTTTGGAATGCAACAATATGGAATACATGAGCCTATTTATAGATAATTAATAAGAGTTGTGATCCCATTAGAATAGCTAAGAAACTTGGTGATCAAGGATTAAGAGTGAGAATTTGGCTAGGACTAGTTGCTTTGTGATCAAGTCTTCCCCCCCCTCCCCCCCCCCCCCCCCCCCTTTTTTTTTTTAAAACCGTCCATATTTATTTATACCTATTATTTATATTTTTTTTATTTTGGCATTTACTTAATTATTTATATAATTTATATATATTTTTTATTAAAGTTACATTTATTTATAATACATTTTATTTAATCATTTAATTATTAGTCCATGTCTTTTATAAATTTTTACTTTGTTCTTATTAGTTTTTAATTTATAAATTGTCACCATTTAATATTACATATAGTTTATATAATAAAAATATCACACAAATACATAAACTTATATTAACAGGAAATATTGATCAAAAATTACTATCTAATCATAGTATTGTTAAATAAAGTTTATGAGTACAAAAAGTCCTAATAGTAGAACAAAAATGAAAAATTGAGGGTCGTCATAGTACCTCCCCGTTAATAAAAACTTCGTCTCGAAGTTTTAGGTAGACTTCTCGGATGCATCTGCGGTTGAGAAGAGATGGGGATATTTCCGCTTCATCTGGTCTTCACGTATCCAGGTATACTCGGGGCCTCGTCGTGAATTCCAGTGGATCTTAACAATAGGTATAGTGCTCTGTTTCAAGCATTTTTCAGTTTGATCCACGACCTTAATTGGTTCTTCTATGAAGTGCATTTTATCATCAATGCGAATGTCATCTAAAGGAATAACGAGTGTGTCATCAGCAAGACACTTTTTCAGATTTGAGACGTGAAACACGTCGTGTACATTACTAAGCTCAGCAGGTAGTTCTAATCGATAAGCCACGGGACCAATTCTTTCAATAATCTTGAAAGGCCCAACAAAATGCGGACTTAGTTTGCTTCGTTTACCAAAACGAACGATGCTTTTCCAAGGGGATACTTTCAACATGACTTTATCACCAACTTGGAATTCTAAATCCTTCCGACGATTATCAGCATAGCTCTTCTGTCGGCTGCGGGCAGTTTCTAATCGTTTCTTAATTTGAACGATCTTTTCAGTAGTTTCATGAATGATTTCTGGACTAGTTAACTGTCTGTCCTCTAGTTCATCCTAGCACAGTGGAGATCTACATTTTCATCCGTATAAGGCTTCAAAAGGTACAGCATTAATACTCGAATGATAGCTGTTATTGTAAGAAAATTCAGCCAAGGCAAGTGTCTATCCCAACCTTTTCCAAAATCGATAACACAAGCACGAAGCATCTCTTCCAACGTTTGGATGGTTCGTTCACTTTGACCATCAGTTTGAGGATGATAAGCAGTACTCATGTCGAGTTGAGTTCTAAGAGTAGATTGTAAAGTTTTCCAAAATCTAGAAATGAATCGACTGTCGCGATAAAAAACGATTAAAATAGGGACTCCATGACGTGAGACAATCTCTTTGATATAAAGTTGTGATAATTTCTCCATCTTGTCGGTTTCTTTGATTGGTAAGAAATGTGCAAATTTAATAAGACGATCCCCTATGACCCATATAGTATCGTTGCCGTTTGAAGTCTTGGGAAACTTAGTAATGAAATACATAGTGATACATTCCCACTTCCACTGCGGAATATCCGGCTGTTGAAGTAAACCAGACAGCTTTAGATGCTCGGCCTTAACTTTCAAATAAGCAAGACACTTGCTCACATAATCAGCAATATCAGATTTAAGATTAGGCCACCAATAAAACTCTTACACATCGTGATACATTTTACTAGAGCCTGGGTGAATAGAATACCTAGTCTTATGTGCTTCATCCAAGACTAGTTCTCGAAGATTTCCGAAGATTGGGACCCAGATTCGGTTATTGAAATACCTTATTCTGTTTCCCTTGAGTTTAAGTTGCTTTTCGAGACCTTTAAGTCCCTTGAGCTGGACATTCTCTTCCTTCAATGCCTCAAGTTGTGCTTCACGGATTTGAGATGTAAGATTTGTACGAATACGTATATTTAAAGCTCGGACTCGGATCGGTTTGGCACGATCCTTTCGACTAAGGGCATCGGCAACTACATTTTCCTTACCAGGATGATATCTAAGCTCACAGTCGTAGTCATTTAATAACTCGACCCAACGTCTTTGTCTCATGTTCAGTTGCTTCTGGTCAAATATATGTTGAAGAATTTATGATCGGTAAACACCGTAAATTTTATTCTGTAGAGATAATGTCACCACATCTTCAATGCGAATACCACATCTCCTAACTCCAGGTCATGCGTAGTATAGTTCATCTCGTGTTTCTTCAATTGTCTAGATGCATAAGCTATAACTTTGTTACGCTGTGTTAAGACACATTCGAAAGCTTGGTTCGAGGCATCACAATAGACTTACAAAATCGTCAGTGCCATCGGGTAATGATAGAATCGGGGCTGTGGTCAATTTATCCTTTAGAACCTTAAAAGCAGATTCCTGTTCTTCGGACCACTCATGTGACGACCCAGAAATTTCTGAACAAATTTAAACTTAATCTTTATATGATTCCGACACGATAAGCAAGTCTGTTAGACTGAATCTCAAAAACTTTGAACTGTGCTCATGTATACATTCGACTTTTGACTATTCCCGACGATTCACGAACCATTAATCGTAAATAGAAACGTAAATATATATATAAATAATTATACATGTAAATAATTATATATTATGAATTAATTATAATAATAAAGTATTATGTGATTAGAAAGAAAACTTAAACTTGGTATTTAAACATGATTAATTATGTAATAGTGGAAATATATAAATATATAAATATATATAAATATATATATATATATATATATATATATATATATATATATATATATATATATATATATATATATATATATATATATATATATATGATTAATATACATAATTATTAATTGAATGTATATTATAATATATATAATGTATAAATATTAAATATATGTTATATTATATAATTAATAAATAATGCATAATTAATGATATGTGAAATTAATATATTAAATTTAATTACAAGTTAAAATATAATTGTTATTATTATTATTATTATTATTACTTTCATTATCAATATTAGTATCAGTATTACTAATATTATTAACTTATTATATAATGTATAGTATGAGATTTGTAACGCGTAATTGTTATATCAATACTGATAGTGTTATCTTTATTATTAATATAATTGTTATTGTTATTAATTAATATAATTACTAATATAAATATTAGTAATATCATTTCTATGAAAATTAGTAAAAAAATAAAATAAAATTAATTATTGTTATGATTATTATAAAACAACTTATCATATTTACTATCATCGATATTAGTATTATTTCATTATTATTATTACTAACTATTATTGTTGTTACATATTTTTTATTTTATTTATTAATTATATTAAAAAGTATTATTATTAATATATTTATATTTATATTTACTAATTATTAATATTATTTATTTATATATATAAAAGCATGTAAACTGAATTCTATTTCCAATCAAAATCAACTTTATATAAATTTTGTTTTTAGTCTTTAACTCTATTAACAGAACAGATTCAATTACAGAATCATACAAAATTCAAATAGCAATCAGAATCGTCCTTTTTTATTTTATTTTTATTTCGTTGGTGTACGAATGATTCTTCTTGTCCATAATTGGTTAAACCTCGACATCTAAATAACACTACACAACAATTTGATCGATTATATGTAATACAACTCCTTTCATTACTCAAACAACGCATTACTACAACAATTTATAAATTAAAACAGGTTATATAAAAAGAAATTACGTTTCTGCTCTCTTCTTGAACTTGAATTTTAAAACCACGATTTTTGCAATCAAATTCAAAAAGTGTTAATGCAATGTTGTTAGATATAATTCGTTTAAACTGTCTGAAAAGTTTCAAAATCCAATTTTCAGTATTGAGTTTCAATTTCAGAGTCAAAGTTAATTTTTTTAAAAGTCAAACGGGTTGTTCTTCGTCAAATTCGAGTATCGGTTAGTGTTTATGTTAAAATTGAGATTTGAGAAAGTTTCAAGGATTGATTTAGAATATAATTCATTCAGGAATCGAGGGCTAAAACATATTAAAAAGTCGAATTGGATTTTTGGTTATTGAGTTCGTTATAAGTCTGTTACAGACTTGAAATATATTTTCCTTCTTTTGTTTCTGTTAATTAAAACCTTCCCCAACCTATTCGTTTCTATTTAAATTGAGAATCCTAAACTATATTGAATTGATTAAATTTGATTGTTGGTCGATTGGAATTGAGGGCAGAAGATGATGAACACAGAAAACAATATAAATAAATTTGATAGGAGATTGAATTCAGATATGTAACAGCAGAGGAACGGTTATAAGGGGTGTCAGGTTAGCGAGTGGTCACGGGTTCGAGTCACAGCTTGGGCAGTTTACTATTTTTTTGAGCCATTAAAGGTAGTTCCTTTTTAAAATTTATTATTATTATTATTATTATTATTATTATTATTATTATTATTATTATTATTATTATTATTATTATTATTATTATTATTATTATTATTATTATTATTATTATTATTATTATTATTATTATTATTATTATTATTATTATTATTATTATTATTATTATTATTACAAATATTATTGTTATTATCAAGATTATTATTATTGCTATTGTTATTATTGGTATTATAATTATTATTAGTAATATTATCATAATTATAAGTGTTATAACTATTATTATTATTAGCCTTATAAGTATTATTAATATAATTATTATTGTTAATCTTATCATTTAAGTATCATTACTATTATTATTATGATTATTAATATTATTATTAATGTTATTATTACACTTATCATTTTTGTTATTATTATTATTATCGTTAAGTAATAAAATTTTTATTAGTATTAGTATTATTAATAAGTATTATGAATATTAGATATTATTGTTATTACCACTAATATAAGTAGTAGTTACCAACTATTATTATCGTTATCATAACCCTAGTTACAATTATAATTATTATTATTATTATTGTTATTACTAATATTACTATCAAAATATGTATTATTATTAAATATTATGATTATTAATATTATTTTTATTAATCTCAAAAACTACCTTTTTAAGCAGATAAATATTTTGTACATAAAATATACTTATTACGTATACTATAATTATATTAAAATTTCATATGACTATATGTATCAAACTTACTAATATTATTTATATAAATACTTACAAATAACAAACTATTGATTTTTAAATATAATATTAAACAAGTATGGATATATTAACATAACTATATAAATAATAACCATTTTGAATACAAACACAAATTAAACATATAATATATAAATTAAGATATAATAAATTGTTCGATTACGATTATACGTTTTAATACATATATATACGAATGATATAGGTTCGTGAATCCAAGGCCAACCCTGCATTGTTCAATATCTTCATATGTATTTTTACTACAAAATACAGTATTGTGAGTTTCATTTGCTCCCTTTTTAAATGCTTTTGCAATATATATTTTTGGGACTGAGAATACATGCACTGCTTTTATAAATGTTTTACGAAATAGATACAAGTAATCGAAACTACATTCTATGGTTGGATTATCGAATTGAATATCACCCCTTTTAGCTTGGTAGCCTAAGAATTAGGGAACAGACACCCTAATTGACGCGAATCCTAAAGGTAGATCTACGGGCACTAACTCCCCCATATTGGAAAATGGTATGCTTTAGTACTTCGAGTTTATATTATACAGATGGATTTCTATTTTGGGGATATTCTATATGCATTATGTTAATGTCGGTTACCAGGTGTTCAATCCATATGAATGATTTTTTATAGACTTGCGAGTGTATGATTATTGAATAAAGGAAATCTTGTGGTGTATTAAAATGATGAAAATGATTGATTATGATAAACTAATGAACTCACCAACCTTTTGGTTGACACTTTAAAGCATGTTTATTCTCAGGTATGAAAGAAATCTTCCGCTGTGCATTTGCTCACTTTAGAGATATTACTTGGAGTCATTCATGACATATTTCAAAAGATGTTGCATTCGAGTCGTTGAGTTCATCAAGATTATTATTAAGTCAATTATAGTTGGATATATTATGAAATGGTATGCATACCGTCAACTTTCGATGTAATGAAAGTTTGTCTTTTAAAAACGAATGCAATGTTTGTAAAATGTATCATATAGAGGTCAAGTACCTCGTGATGTAACCAAATGTAATGTATTCGTCCAGATGGATTAGGACGGGTCATGAAAGTTGGTATCAGAGTGGTGGTCTTAGCGAACCAGGTCTTGCATTAGTGTGTCTAACTGATAGTTGCTTAGATGCATCAGTGATTCTGGACTTCGACTGTGTATGCATGTCAAAAGTTTTACTTCTCATTTCGTGTCGAAAATTACATGCTTATCATTCTTAGGGAATCACTTGCTTATCATTCTTAGTCTAGACACATCTTACTGCATTGATTGCATGAATAGTGTATAGATAAAATTCATATCTTAGCGTATCTGCTAATTCATATCTTAGCTTATCTGTTACTGTAAACTTTGCCTGACATATGCCGTAAATTCCTCTGTAATCTACGAAATCTCTTGTTCTATATATATAGATATTCTATATAATTAGAATATCATCTAATATTCGAAAATCATTTCTTATCGAAAAAATTCTTTATTCAATCGTACGAAATGGAACTCATCACTAGTTCAAGTCCCTCGGATTCCGACATGGATATTCACCAAAGCTCCGAAAGTAGTATAACCGGAATGAATCAACCAGTCAGCCATCCACAATTCATCTGATGGGTTCCTAGCCTACTTAATCATTGGGGAAAAGAAGAAGGTGATCCCTTCCATCCACCACATTCCCCTCTTGGCGAAGAACCTGAAGCACTTATCGGCGAACCAGTTCGTAATACCATTTTCTCTCTTATTTCCAGAGTATCTCGTCATGATTATATACTATCACGAATTCTAGATCTTATTCATCCACTCGTTTCGACCGACGATCATCCCGGAATAATAGAAGAAGTCAACGAATTTCGCGCTCGAGTAATCAATTTGGAGAATATGGTGCAAAAATGACCAGCTTCAACACTAGTACCACCAACAACCCAAGTTTCAACATCACACGCCTCAACATCTCATTCTGTACCTCGAGTATAATCATCGTTCTACATGACGTTTTACATCATTTAGCTTTGTTCGAAATGGTGATTATGTAATCTCTAATGTTTTAGAGATTATATATATTCTTGTTCTAACGTAAATCAAATGAGTTTAATATCATATTAACTCATTAAATCCATGATTACATCTGAAGAAAATATATATGTAGATATATTTTCATAAAGATTGTAATTAAAAATTCTTTCATACAAACTATTAATGATGAAAATATTTTAACGGGTAGGTAATACCCGAGGAATATTTAGATTTCACATTAATATGTTACAATGTACATTCTTCGAATCTGATTCAACAGTCATTTACTATTCTACTTATATCCACAGTTATACGAATCCGTTCACCACAGAATAATCATTTTCATTCAATTTTATATTTTAATTTTGACTCATCAGAACCCAACAAGTGGCATAATGAAGAAAACATTGGACAAAATAAAATTTGTTAGAAACAAACAAATTAACTATGAGAAATTTTGTTAAGAATCCACGCTAACGAAATCCTAGCTAACTGTTCCTAGCTAACTGTTAATTCCATATTACATTTTATTTATCGCAATTTAATTATTTATCGCAATTTATATTCTCGCAATTTTATTTATCGTCATTTAATTTCTGTTAATTATTTTACGCACTTTAAATATCGAGACACATATACAAGGTTTTGACATATCATATCGACGCATCTATATATATTATTTGGAATAACCATAGACACTCTATATGCAGTAATGTTCGAGTTAGCTATACAGGGTTGAGGTTGATTCTATAATAATATATATACTTTGAGTTGTGATCGAGTCTGAGACATGTACACGGGTCACGATAAATATTAATTAATTCGAATATAATATATTAAATTATATATGAATTATTGGACTGTTAACTTCTAACGACCCAAATCCGTTTAACCAAAAACGGAGTACATTTTTATTTATTTATTTATTAGTTAGGTCCCATTAATATAATACATTTTCAACTCTGTTTTAATCGAAACATAACATCATAATGGTACGTTTAACAATCTATCATGACCCTTGGCACACAAATTACACTTTACAAAATCATTTGTAATAATGACCCGGTCACAAGAAATACGGGTTAAGACTCAATAACCCAACCCAATACCAAGAGCATAATCCAGGGGACTACCAAATCCCCCATCCGCGTCCAAATATCCAAAAGCTACCCCGTCGAGCCCAAGCGCTCCTAAGCATCTAGTCTACAACTAGCTAGCTTCATAATCACAATACCTGTAAAAAGGTAAACAACGAGAGGGGTAAGCATAAAGCTTAGTGAATGCAATAATTATACATATACATATATAATATACCTACTTGCAAACACTTACTCAATTACCGCATACAAGCTAGCAATATATATATATATATAGCACACCAATGCAAAGTATAACGCTAAGTCTTCAAGACCACGAGCTAGCACAACAATAGCATATATAACTCGAATAATATAATATGCTACACTACAACACAAAACCATGGTTAACCAATCGTACAAGGGAATGGTACTTCGGATTTCCCATCGGTGTTCCCAAAAACCGTCAGTGTACAACGAATTACATCACTAACCCCTGGGTGGTATCGAACGCCCGAACTTTAAACCCACCCGTCACGTGTAATGTGGTATCGAACGCCCGAACTTTAAACCCACACTTCACGCCCACACACATATATGACATGGTATCGAACGCCCTAAATTTAAACCCATATCATATAATGACTCGATGTGGTATCGATCGCCCGAACTTAAAACCCACATCGAATCTCGTACAAGTAAATACATTATATACACACATGTATAATCATTCCACTCACCTCGTGAACTCGAGCATTACAAACAATGCACGAAATCTTCACCACATGCAACCGAGCAAGATTTTACCTATAATACGCATATAGGTATACACATAATCAACATACAACCCCATTTGGACTCTTGACCCGCCCAAATGAACAACAAGTGCAAAATACACCCTTTTGCACGTTTAACGCTACCCGAAGGTCCAAAACTAACGAGACTAGTTCCCGCGTTCCCGAAATACCCAAATATGTCAACTTTAACCTCTAAACGCATACTAGCTCGTATTTTACACAAAATCCATTCTATGGTTGACCAAGTTTGACTTTATTGCTAAAACACCAAATTTTAACCTAAAATCACTTCTCGCGAGTAATTACATCAAAAGCATCATTTAACACTTAACAAAAGCGTTTAACATCCAATTAATCCAAATTAGTGTCATCCTCAATTTTGACCCAATTCAAATTGCTCATTTTGACCAAAGTCATAAAACGCCCTAAAATCACTAACGACTAGTGATTATATTTCCAAGACAACCACTAACACTTAAATCAAGTATTTACCTACTTGATTTAATAAAACTTGACTTAAAACTTAATTTGACAATGAATCGAGCTTACTTGTCCCGAAATACCCATTTGACCCGTTTTGACCTAAATTAGGGTTTACACCCAAAAACCAAGTCAACACAAATGTTCTAACGTTTAACCAACACACGCAAGACCCAAACTCATAATTTCATCACTCGAAACCCACTTTGACACATAAACCCTAATTTTGACCCATTTCAAAATTAGTCAACTCAAATACACCCAAAAGGGTTCCAACGCGTCCAAAATCACTAAACTAAGTGATTACACCCAAAACCAAAGCCTAATCATGGTCAAAACGTCAATCAACCCAAAACCCGCCATGTATCAAAAATAACTAGTTTCCATAAACCTACTTCATCATCTAAATGGGTTTTACAACTAAAAAGCTAAAAACCCTAACTTGAATACCAAATCATAAAGATGAATTTCGGAGTTAGAACTTACCATCACTATCACAATGTAGCCGTGAACGAGGAGAACAACTTAACTCTTGCGACCCGACTCGAATCACTCTTCTTCATCCCCGATTCGAGCTTTCTCTCTCTAAACCCTTTACTCTCTCTCTCTAGGGTTTGGGGTGTGAGTGGGAGGGAAGAAATGAGAAGGAAATGAGGTTTAGATAAGATTGGGATCAGTTTTATGGCCAAAGACCCGTCTATATGTGAAATACCAACTTTGCCCCTCATTTAACTCATTAAAAGGCTGAAAAGTACCAGAACGTGCCTATTATCGCGCCGCGGAGCAGATTTGTCGCGCCGTGGCCCAAAGGGTGATTTTAGATCACTTTTTTTAAGATTTTTGACCTTCAAAATAGGCATTTGTCACGCCGTGGCCATTCTGGTCGCGCCGCAGCATTTGCCTGTTTCATCCGAACTTCAGCAAACTTGTTTTGGCCATAACTTTTTGACCGTAACTCCATTTTCGATGAATCAAATATCGCTGGAAACGTAATAAGATTTTCTTTCCAATGGTAAGGCTTTAAAACATCAACACAAACTTTATTTGGGGTCGAAAAGGTACGTACACACCTTGTGACTCCAAACAACGTCCAGTTTTCTTCGACGTTCGAGCAAGCAACACGTACATGTCTCGTACACTTCATACACGCATCGTACACCATAAATACATTATGTACAATAAATATTTGGGTCTTACAACTCTCCCCCACTTAAACTCGATCACGTCCTCGTGATCTTCGTCACTTAACCCATCCGGACCTACATCCTATGGTCCTTCGACGTACTTTCGAACTCGAAGTCTACGAAATTTCCTGCAACGTGAAAATCTTACACCACACTTAAGCGACCCTTGCGATGAATCACCCCCTTTCAACTTAATCTCCATCCGCGATTTACCAAATCCCCGAATCCGAGCACTAGAAACTTGCTCAATCCCTCACATCGGGAAGAACTCAACCAATCTCGTACCGAGATATCACCCCTTTGGTGTACCCTTCACAGGTACAATGCCAGGAGTAACCACGTTCCACAATAAGGTCAACATCCAAAATGACGAAGACCGAGTAAAAGTAAATCCTTACGGATAACACTTACCACTTAACATCCCTTCAAGTTCTCCCGTCTACAACACGCAACAAGCTACATCCTTAACTATATCACCCAACGCGATCTACTAGGTCCACTACGCTGTGACCTAAGTCTTGCATTAATCCAAATCGAGAAGGATTCATTCCGCGTTAAAACTTCGTGCTTCACCGGTTCATAAACGTACACTCAACCGTTCAATCATAAATATTCTCCGATTCAAGAACCAACTCCCCTCGTCTCCACAACCGGGTTATTCCTTCAACGAAGAAATTTCGGTATCACCAACTAATCACACTAGGGATACAAACTTTCCCATGAATGGATCCGCACACGACCTTCTGTCTCTGAATTAATCCAGGACGGCAATAATACACCACAAGTTAGACAAAACATCAACACTCGACACAGGGTTTCTCCCCTAAACCCAACAACACATCCATACAATACGGCTTCCTAGCACTAGCATGGAAACTATTTGTGTACTAGAATCCTGTCAATAGCGAATTATCATCCCAACAATTCGCAATTCATCACGCGACCTCTAAAAGTATTCACCAATGTCAGGTGAATCCTCCAACCTAGACCGTCCGTTAAGGATGGTTTCGACATTTCAATGCGGCTAACGGGTCGCATCACTAGGGAATGCACCCTCGCAAACAAACAAAACCCGCGTGTCTCTATGTGAGACAATCAGAAATAGAACTCCCCGCCTCACAATCATCCATAAAGTGGAATAATCCACTGACAATATCCACAATCACGTTTCCCGAAAGGGAAAATACAGTATCCATATCGAAATCGAACTCGTACCTACTCAACATCACTATCCGGGTTTCGCACCAACCCAATTTGACATCACGAGAGCACCCGCAATGACAGTTACATTCTCTCACGTCCGTGATCTCAAACTTCACACTTGGTCTCATACCACACTTGGTACTGTACGACCACCTTATACAAGAAGACTTACGCTTCACTTAATCTAACACCACCGGAGATTCCTCGGCAGTAAAAACTCCCCCACTTAGGATTCATCTTCACATTCTCACCGCCAAGATGATAACACCCCGCGGAATTACCATTTCGCAACACACGTGATCATTCTCATCATTGATCGTAAACACCGAATCGCTGCAAATTCACTTTAGGCTCTCAGAGCCGTCATACAAAATTACCAGAGATGTCGTACACGCGACGACTTCGCACCTTCATACCACAAATCACAATCGACTGCCTTAACCGTTCGCAAATCAAACTCCACCAAAGTCCCACATACGTCTCTATGCCTAAGCATACGTCACTCCGATAAATCATTTGTGCATCTCAGTTGAGATCACCCGACCTTCTACGTAATGAACCATTATCAACAATTGCTCACTCTCATGGGGAAGAGTGACCAATCTGACACAATAATTGCATTGACCGCAATATCAACGCTTCATCATAACCTTCGACCTAATCGACCATTAAGCCCATCACCGGCTCACCGGTCATCCTTACTCGTCCATCACATAAGAGCAACAAGATTCGCTCATCTGCCACTTCATAAGAAGTATTTACTGCATTGCTCCTAAACTTCGACCTTCGCAACCGTCGAATTACTATCACCCGTCGATCACTATTTAAAATCTTCGATGCTTCCAAAGGGTATCTCACAGGCACCCTAAGCACAAAGTGATCACACCATCACCGGAGTTGAACATTACACTAGCAGGTATAAGAAGGCACCTGACGCCGTGTCATACAGACTCCCACCACAATCAACCGAATTTTTTAGAAACCCGATCTTTAGGTTCCATACACCCGATGTCACCCATCTCTCAATAATAATGACCCGCAGTCATACCTACCCGGCAAACCTTACGGTTTATCGTCTTATCGAAAATTCCTAGCGATCACACGCTACCCGCAATTGTCCACAAGGCCAAACGATATAGCCTCACGAAACCCTTCATCTAACACTAAAGAGATGCTTGGAAACGTCAAGTCTTACACTCTTTCGCACATCGACATGACCACATCATCAAGGGGTATTCCGTTAGGAATGTTACTCTATAATCCACTACGCGCTAACACACTACGCAATAACCGTCATACGGGTCCTACTCTCAAGAGTTTAACGACCCAAAGACTCCTCGATTTCGCCAATTCTAAGGCGACTCACAACAAGAATCCTAACACGATTATCTAACCACACTCCACCGAGTGTAACTCAAAACCGCAATCATTAGACTTATTGCATTCCATTACGGAATTCAAGTCCTCGACGCTCACACACGCATACAATAAATCGGTCATCCTAGTTACGATGGGTAACTAAAACCAATAACAATCTCAATAGTGCACCCACTACTTAGGGTGACTAAGTACGCACCAAACTCGTGAGTTGGCTCACTCACTTGACTAACCGAATCCACCGTAATACTTCCCGACTCACAATGAACCCGATGTGACAACAAGTACATCACTCGCGACTACTATATCCTAGGAACCAATAAAAGATTCCTAACTCGTCCGGATTCTACCCCAACCATGCCACGTTTCCTCCGCTTGGTACTCGTCATGTCATGCTTGGTGTCAAGATACACGTTCGTAATAAAGGTGATCGGTCACTATTACAAATGCGTACCTTACAATTTTCACATGGTCACACAAAGTACTTTACCCGGATTGACGCAACATTCACACAAAATAAGAAGCGATAATTCCTAGTACCCGAATGACCAAAGTCCTTACCGCGAACTTGATCACTCAAACTGCCAAACATTCGAATCTCTCCAATAGATTCGTCTCTAGGACACCGCACCAATAGATACCTGTATATATACACCTATATACAATATAATAATAAATATACATAAGTACACAGCAACAACAAGTCAATCTACAGCCTAGGTGACTATCACTAAAACAACGTCCAAGTTCGCCTACTTACATTAGGCACTAGCAATCTAAGGCACTAATTTACACATGAAATAAGGCCCCCACATAATCACGTTTTGGACAATCACAAGTCCTAGTTAGTCACCTACTCTAAGGCACTAACAAATCTCAAACCGACCCGTATTCCTACAAGTCCCGCAAATAACGAACAACCGTCAATAAGTCTAAGACTAGGCACCTATTCCAAGGTCACCTAATTCCCTTAGACTATGCTCTGATACCACTTGTAAAGACCCAAATCCGTTTAACCAAAAACGGAGTACATTATTTATTTATTTATTTATTTATTAGTTAGGTCCCATTAATATAATACATTTTCAACTCTGTTTTAATCGAAACATAACATCATAATGGTACGTTTAACAATCTATCATGACCCTTGGCACACAAATTACACTTTACAAAATCATTTGTAATAATGACCCGATCACAAGAAATACGTGTTAAGACTTAATAACCCAACCCAATACCAAGAGCATAATCCCGGGGACTACCAAATCCCCCATTCGCGTCCAAATATCCAAAAGCTACCCCGTCGAGCCCAAGTGCTCCTAAGCATCTAGTCTACAACTAGCTAGCTTCATAATCACAATACCTGTAAAAAGGTAAACAACGAGAGGGGTAAGCATAAAGCTTAGTGAATGCAATAATTATACATATACATATATAATATACCTACTTGCAAACACTTACTCAATTACCGCATACATGCTAGCAATATATATATAGCACACCAATGCAAAGTATAACCCTAAGTCTTCAAGATCACGAGCTAGCACAACAATAGCATATATAACTCGAATAATATATTATGCTACACTACAACACACAACCATGGTTAACCAATCGTACAAGGGAATGGTACTTCGGATTTCCAATCGGCGTTCCCAACAACCGTCAGTGTACAACGAATTATATCACTAACCCCTGGGTGGTATCGAATGCCCGAACTTTAAACCCACCCGTCACGTGTAATGTGGTATCGAACGCCCGAACTTTAAAACCACACTTCATGCCCACACACATATATGACATGGTATAGAACGACCGAACTTTAAACCCATATCATATAATGACTCGATGTGGTATCGATCGCCCGAACTTAAAACCCACATCGAATCTCGTACAAGTAAATACATTATATACACACATGTATAATCATTCCACTCACCTCGTGAACTCGAGCATTACAAACCATGCGCGAAATCTTCACCACATGCAACCGAGCAAGATTTTACCTATAATACGCATATAGGTATACACATAATCAACATACAACCCCATTTGGACTCTTGACCCGCCCAAATGAACAACAAGTGCAAAATACACCCTTTGCATGTTTAAGCTACCCGAAGGTCCAAAACTAATGAGACTAGTTCCCGCGTTCTTGAAATACCCAAATATGTCAACTTTAACCTCTAAACGCATACTAGCTCGTATTTTACACAAAACCCATTCCATGGTTGACCAAGTTTGACTTTATTGCTAAAACACTAAATTTTAACCTAAAATCACTTCTCGCGAGTAATTACATCAAAAACATCATTTAACACTTAACAAAAGCATTTAACATCCAATTAATCCAAATTAGTGTCATCCTCAATTTTGACCCAATTCTAATTGCTCATTTTGACCAAAGTCATAAAACGCCCCAAAATCACTAACGACTAGTGATTATATTTCCAAGACAACAACTAACACTTAAATCAAGTATTTACCTACTTGATTTACCAAAACTTGACTTAAAACTTAATTTGACAATGAATCGAGCTTACTTGTCCCGAAATACACATTTGACCCGTTTTGACCTAAATTAGGGTTTACACCCAAAAACCAAGTCAACACAAATGTTCTAACGTTTAAGCAACACACACAAGACCCAAACTCATAATTTCATCACTCGAAACCCACTTTGACACATAAACCCTAATTTTGACCCATTTCAAAATTAGTCAACTCAAATACACCCAAAAGGGTTCCAACGCGTCCAAAATCACTAAACTAAGTGATTACACCTAAAACCAAAGCCTAATCATGGTCAAAATGTCAATCAATCCAAAACCCACCATGTATCAAAAATAACTAGTTTCCATAAACCCACTTCATCATCTAAATGGGTTTTACAACTAAAAAGCTAAAAACCCTAACTTGAATACCAAATCATAAAGATGAATTTCAGAGTTAGAACTTACCATCACTATCACAACATAGCCGTGAACGAGGAGAACAACTTTAACTCTTGAGACCCGACTCGAATCACTCTTCTTCATCCCTGATTCGAGCTTTCTCTCTCTAAACCCTTTACTCTCTCTCTAGGATTTGGGGTGTGAGTGGGAGGGAAGAAATGAGAAGGAAATGAGGTTTAGATAAGATTGGGATCAGTTTTATGGCCAAAGACCCGTCCATATGTGAAATACCAACTTTGCCCCTCATTTAACTCATTAAAAGGCTGAAAAGTACCAGAACGTGCCTATTGTCGCGCCGCGGAGCAGATTTGTCCCGCCGTGGCCCAAAGGGTGATTTTAGATCACTTTTTTAAAGATTTTTGACCTTCAAAATAGGCATTTGTTGCGCCGTGGCTATTCTGGTCGCGCCGCGGCATTTGCCTGTTTCATCCGAACTTCAGCAAACTTGTTTTGGCCATAACTTTTTGACCGTTACTCCGTTTTCGATGAATCAAATATCATTGGAAACGTAATAAGATTTTATTTCCAATGGTAAGGCTTTGAAACATCAACACAAACTTTATTTGGGGTCGAAAAGGTACGTACACACCTTGTGACCCCAAACAACGTCCAGTTTTCTTTGACGTTCGAGCAAGCAACACGTACATGTCTCGTACACTTCATACACGCATCGTACACCATAAATACATTATGTACAATAAATATTTGGGTCTTACATAACTGTGGACTATCGACTGTGGACTAATAACATTAAACAATCAAAATGAATTAAAATATTAATTATAACATATGAAACTAAATATTTCTTCAAGTTTGCCACTTCATCTCATCTTAAACCTCATTTGTATCTTGACGATTACAATCTATGTTTACACCTTTCATGATTCTTGAAAACACCTCAATCGAAAGGATGAACCAACCGCACTTCATCAATGGAAGAAAAGATTGATGCATATAGTTATGCACCTGAATAACTCTTGGAACCTGAGTAAACGTTTAACACGTATCTGTGCTAGCTCCTTTGGCATTGTTATTACCGAAAATAACTTTGCAATTCCTTTTCAAAAATTAGCCAATTTTGTCACAGCTCCATCCAATCAACATCGACCTTTCATTCGAATAAAGTCATATTATAACTTTGATATATAAGTTTGCCCTTCATCATCATTATCGGAGAACCGTTTATGTCCCACTACACTAGCAGTAAACTTACCAACAATTTAGTTGATCTTTGATTTTTAGAAAATCATTATATTTATCGAAACCCTATCCGCATCTTATAACGAGAATTGCTAAACTAATTACCGAGAACTAGCAATCGGTATTTTGAAATCTCGCAGCGTTACTACATCAACAGTTATATGTATATATATAACATTTATCTCTTAGAGTTATGATCTTCAATTCTGAAATTCTGAAAAGCACACAGTCTACGAATTAATACCCAAAATTTTGAGAATGCTGATGAAGCAGCAAAAACTGTAAACAACTTTAACAGTCGGAAGTTTAATGATAGAGAATAGTATGTTGGCAAAGCTCGGAAAAGTTGAAATTGGAAAACGGATTGAGCAAACCATGAAGGAAACTTCGAACAAATCACAAGGACTAAACTTGTACATAAAGAATCCCGATGATTCTGTTTCTGATAAAATCTTTAGCGAATACCTTGCTTTTTAATCTCTCTAAATCATAGTGAATGAATTTATTCATCACAATTTGATTCTAAAATTATAAGATATTATCGTATCTTTCATTATGAATAGCCTCAATATTTCTGAAGATATCTTCATAAATATTCTCGTTCGATATTAATTATCTCTCCGCGCTATCTGTGATACATCACAAAAGAAACTATTTTAGTTTCTAAATTTTGAAACCTTCGAGTTTAAAATATGAATGATTTTGAAGTAGTGTTGGGAACTGATGCATGAGTTAGTATAATATAATGACACTTGATCAACGTGATTATATTACAGTAAGTTATGCTGAGTTTCTATTGGAACGTGATGATTCACAGATCATAACGTCATCATGTGCCATGTTACAGGACTCTTACATTTTATCTAATCTTTAAACATATCAAGAAAATATTTTCTTGATGATTCGGTCATTTCTGAGGCATTCTGGTAATTTAACAAATCAAGATCGTGCCATTTTGATTTCCTTCTTAGAACATTAGCCATGTTCACTCGAAACTTCATACCCACGAATTTTGGACCATTACTTGAGGTGCTTAATGAATAGAAGAAAAAACAGAGCATAAAGCTTCAATGTGTAAATGGAGGTATAAATCGCAGCAAATAAGAGAGAGCATTAACTGTGGATGACAATGATTATAGGAGATAGAAGCAGGGACATCGAAATATAAGGGAAGATATAAAACCCAACAACAACGTCTAAATTACAAACCGTGGATATTAATACGAATAGCAATATAAAGACACGGTATAATTAAGAATAGTATCACCCTAAGGTAATAGTAGAAGTAAATAGATTTTTCTGGTGGAAGATTGAAAAGAAGGATGACAGAAATGATAATTAGGAAGATACCAGGGATTAGAACTGGATTAAGCATTTTCACAATCTTTTGAATGTATGAACTAAGAAAGAAAGTATAGGTGTAGTGACCCGAACTTTTCCATGTTTATATATATTAATTGAGATTGATATTTACATGATTAAATGTTTCCAACATGTTAAGCAATCAAACTTGTTAAGACTTGATTAATTGAAATATGTTTCATATAGACAATTGACCACCCAAGTTGACCGGTGATTCACGAACGTTAAAACTTGTAAAAACTATATGATGACATATATATGGATATATATATAGTTAACATGATACTATGATAAGTAAATATATCATTAAGTATATTAACAATGAACTACATATGTAAAAACAAGACTACTAATTTAATGATTTTTAAACGAGACATATATGTAACGATTATCGTTGTAAAGACATTTAATGTATATATATCATATTAAGAGATATTCATACATGATAATATCATGATAATATAATAATTTAAAATCTCATTTGATATTATAAACATTGGGTTAACAACATTTAACAAGATCGTTAACCTAAAGGTTTCAAAACAACACTTACATGTAACGACTAACGATGACTTAACGACTCAGTTAAAATGTATATACATGTAGTGTTTTAATATGTATTTATACACTTTTGAAAGACTTCAATACACTTATCAAAATACTTCTACTTAACAAAAATGCTTACAATTACATCCTCGTTCAGTTTCATCAACAATTCTACTCGTATGCACCCGTATTCGTACTCGTACAATACACAGCTTTTAGATGTATGTACTATTGGTATATACACTCCAATGATCAGCTCTTAGCAGCCCATGTGAGTCACCTAACACATGTGGGAACCATCATTTGGCAACTAGCATGAAATATCTCATAAAATTACAAAAATATGAGTAATCATTCATGACTTATTTACATGAAAACAAAATTACATATCCTTTATATCTAATCCATACACCAACGACCAAAAACACCTACAAACACTTTCATTCTTCAATTTTCTTCATCTAATTGATCTCTCTCAAGTTCTATCTTCAAGTTCTAAGTGTTCTTCATAAATTCCAAAAGTTCTAGTTTCATAAAATCAAGAATACTTTCAAGTGATTATCTTACTTGAACTTGTTTTCGTGTCATGATTCTGCTTCAAGAACTTCGAGCCATCCAAGGATCCATTGAAGCTAGATCCATTTTTCTCTTTTCCAGTAGGTTTATCCAAGGAACTTAAGGTAGTAATGATGTTCATAATATCATTCGATTCATACATATAAAGCTATCTTATTCGAAGGTTTAAACTTGTAATCACTAGAACATAGTTTAGTTAATTCTAAACTTGTTCGCAAACAAAAGTTAATCCTTCTAACTTGACTTTTAAAATCAACTAAACACATGTTCTATATCTATATGATATGCTAACTTAATGATTTAAAACCTGGAAACACGAAAAACACCGTAAAACCGGATTTACGCCGTCGTAGTAACACCGCGGGCTGTTTTGGGTTAGTTAATTAAAAACTATGATAAACTTTGATTTAAAAGTTTTTATTCTGATAAAATGATTTTTATTATGAATATGAAACTATATCCAAAAATTATGGTTAAACTCAAAGTGGAAGTATGTTTTCTAAAATGGTCATCTAGACGTCGTTCTTTCGACTGAAATGACTACCTTTACAAAAATGACTTGTAACTTATTTTTCCGACTATAAACCTATACTTTTTCTGTTTAGATTCATAAAATAGAGTTCAATATGAAACCATAGCAATTTGATTCACTCAAAACGGATTTAAAATGAAGAAGTTATGGGTAAAACAAGATTGGATAATTTTTCTCATTTTAGCTACGTGAAAATTGGTAACAAATCTATTTCAACCATAACTTAATCAACTTGTATTCTATATTATGTAATTTTGAGATACCATAGACACGTATACAATGTTTCGACCTATCATGTCAACACATCTATATATATTTCGGAACAACCATAGACACTCTATATGTGAATGTTGGAGTTAGCTATACAGGGTTGAGGTTGATTCCAAAATATATATAGTTTGAGTTGTGATCAATACTGAGATACGTATACACTGGGTCGTGGATTGATTCAAGATAATATTTATCGATTTATTTCTGTACATTCAACTGTGGACAACTAGTTGTAGGTTACTAACGAGGACAGCTGACTTAATAAACTTAAAACATCAAAATATATTAAAAGTGTTGTAAATATATTTTGAACATACTTTGATATATATGTATATATTGTTATAGGTTCGTGAATCAACCAGTGGCCAAGTCTTACTTCCTGACGAAGTAAAAATCTGTGAAAGTGAGTTATAGTCCCACTTTTAAAATCTAATATTTTTGGGATGAGAATACATGCAGGTTTTATAAATGATTTACAAAATAGACACAAGTACGTGAAACTACATTCTATGGTTGAATTATCGAAATCGAATATGCCCCTTTTTATTAAGTCTGGTAATCTAAGAATTAGGGAACAGACACCCTAATTGACGCGAATCCTAAAGATAGATCTATTGGGTCTAACAAACCCCATCCAAAGTACCGGATGCTTTAGTACTTCGAAATTTATATCATATTCGAAGGGTGTCCCGGAATGATGGGGATATTCTTATATATGCATCTTGTTAATGTCGGTTACCAGGTGTTCACCATATGAATGATTTTTATCTCTATGTATGGGATGTGTATTGAAATATGAAATCTTGTTGTCTATTATTATGATTTGATATATATAGGTTAAACCTATAACTCACCAACATTTTTGTTGACGTTTTAAGCATGTTTATTCTCAGGTGATTATTAAGAGCTTCCGCTGTTGCATACTTAAATAAGGACGAGATTTGGAGTCCATGCTTGTATGATATTGTGTAAAAACTGCATTCAAGAAACTTATTTTGTTGTAACATATTTGTATTGTAAACCATTATGTAATGGTCGTGTGTAAACAGGATATTTTAGATTATCATTATTTGATAATCTACATAAAGCTTTTTAAACCTTTATTGATGAAATAAAGGTTATGGTTTGTTTTAAAATGAATGCAGTCTTTGAAAAACGTCTCATATAGAGGTCAAAACCTCGCAACGAAATCAATTAATATGGAACGTTTTTAATCAATAAGAACGGGACATTTCAGTTGGTATCCGAGCGTTGGTCTTAGAGAACCAGAATTTTGCATTAGTGTGTCTTATCGAGTTTGTTAGGATGCATTAGTGAGTCTGGACTTCGACCGTGTTTACTTGAAAAATGATTGCTTAACTAATTTTGTTGGAAACTATATATTTTTAACATGTGAATATTATGTGATATATTAATCTCTTAACGCGTTTGATATTATGTGATAGATGTCTACCTCTAGAACAAGTCCCATTGACTCACCTAATAATAATGAAGAGTCAAATGTAAATTGGAATGATTCGTGGACTGATTTACAAGTTCCCGAAGAGGAATCGGAAGAAGAGTCGGAACCGGAAGAAGAATCGGAACCGGAAGAAGAATCGGAACCGGATGAAGAAATAGAATCGGTGGGGGAAATAATAAAACGATTAAGTAAAAGAAAATCCTCAACCAACCGACCAAGGTTAATTATGGTCAATGGTGTTTCCGCCAAGGAAGCAAAATATTGGGAGGATTACCAATTCTCCGATGAATCGGATTCCGACGAGAATTCCGATGATGTTATAGAAATTACCCCAACTGAATTTAAAAAGGCAAAAGAAAATAATAAGGGAAAGGGCATAAAAATAGAGAAATCTAATTCCAACCCCGATGAACTTTATATGTATCGTCAACCCCCGAAGTCCTTAAGTTGTAACAATGACCCGGGAACCTCTAAACCACCAGGTTTTTCTAAACCAATGTGGAAAACGACGGCTCGTATTAGGGGAATATCATATATCCCTAGAAACTTGGCAAAACGAACCAAAACCGAAGAAGAAGAAACAAGCGAGTCGGAATAAGATAGTTGTATTCGTGTGGTGTAATATATGTAATATAGTGTGCTTATGCTTTATGATATATGTAAAAATTGCTTGTATTAATAAGTATTTTTTTTTATGAATCTAACTCTTGTCTATTTTACAGTATAAAAACACAAAATGGATAGACAACCCAATATTTTAAGAGACCTACCCGGAGACATGATTGATGAAATCTTGTCTAGAGTCGGTCAGAATTCTTCGGCACAACTATTTAAGGCGAGATCAGTTTGTAAGACATTCGAAGAACGTTCCAAGAATGCCTTGGTTTATAAAAGGCTTTCGTTCGAAAGATGGGGTATATCACATTGGGAAATCCATAAGTTACGATGTGTTTACTTTGACGCATATATTGCGGGGAACCCAAATGCTATTTTACGCAATGGGTTAAGAAATTATTTTGACTCAATATATCCGAATATTGGACTTCGTGATTTAGAAAAAGCGGCTAACTACAACATAAAGAAGCATGTTATGCTTACGGATTAGTAATGTTCGCTTCTCACCAAAGTGAGAACAAGAACATCGGGCTACAACTATTAAACAAAACGTTTCCATAAGTGACGGAGTCGGTAATTGGGGTAAGAAATGAGGTTTTTAGATTGTTACGGGACTGTTGGACATTACGTAACCCTCGTCCCTTTGACGACGTTACAACACACTGTCTTATCAACGGCCATAACGGTTATGTTCCACAAGTACAAGGATGGGAAGTAATCCTAGTAAAACCAGAATGCATGACTTGTTTCTGGACGTATGAATTACGTGTCTTTATTGCCTTTGCTGAACGACTTGTGTACTAGCTAGAATTATCTTCACAACCATCTTGTATCAAATTTATTGTGTGCTATATTTCATGCTATATGTAAAATAAGCGGTATTGTAAGTTTGTAAAATATTGTGTAAAAGTTTGAACGCGAAATATTATTATAATCAGTTTTTCATATAGAATTGTAGTAGTTGAATTGTATATTAGCTACTAAGTATGAACTTAACGGGTAGGTACTACCCGAATTTAAACTTATAAAACGCTAATATGAAGAAAAAGCTTTTATAAATGAGTTCATATTATGCTACGAAATACTATTAACTACTCTTAATATTCTGTATGATTAACTTGTTCCATTTAACTATTTTCAAGGAAATGGCACCGACTACTCAACACACCGTGAATATGAATGAAGAGGAATTCCGTACTTTTCTAGCTTCAAACATAGCCGCAGTACAGGCTGCGCTACATACCAACAATAACCTTGGATCTAGTAGTACAGGAAATCGTGTAGGATGCACCTACAAAGAATTCACTGCCTGCAAACCTTTGGAATTTGATGGAACCGAAGGACCGATCGGATTGAAACGGTGGACCGAGAAGGTTGAATCGGTGTTTGCCATAAGTAAGTGTACTGAAGAGGACAAAGTGAAGTACGCTACGCATACCTTCACAGGTTCTGCGTTAACATGGTGGAATACCTATCTAGAGCAAGTGGGACAAGACGATGCGTACGCACTACCGTGGTCAGCATTCAAGCACTTGATGAACGAGAAGTACCGTCCCAGAACCGAGGTCAATAAGCTCAAGACAGAACTTAGAGGGTTACGAACCCAAGGATTTGATATTACCACGTACGAAAGACGATTCACAGAATTGTGCCTATTGTGTCCGGGAGCATTCGAAGATGAGGAAGAGAAGATCGACGCGTTTGTGAAAGGATTACCGGAAAGAATCCAAGAAGATATAAGTTCACACGAGCCCGCCTCCATACAACAGGCATGTAGAATGGCTCACAAACTAGTGAACCAGATTGAAGAAAGAATTAAACAACAGACTGCTGAAGAGGCCAATGTGAAGCAAGTCAAAAGAAAGTGGGAGGAAAACGGTGATAAGAATCACCAATACAACAACAACAGCAATTATAACAATAATCGCAACAACTATCCTAACAATCGCAACATCAATCGCAACTATAACAAACGGCCCAACAACAACAACAACAACAACAACAACAACAACAACAACAACAACAGCAACCACAACAATCATCTTAACAACAATAATAACCGCAACAACAACAACAATCAGAAGCAGCTATGCCAAAGGTGTGAAAAGTATCACTCGGGGTTCTGCACCAAATTTTGCAACAAGTGTAAAAGAAATGGTCATAGCGCGGCGAAGTGTGATGTCTACGGACCAGGGGTTAACAGAACGAAAGGAACAAATGGTGTCGGAACGAGTAATGGCGGAGCAAGTAGTGTCGGAGCAAGTTATGCCAATGTAGTTTGTTATAAATGTGGAAAACCGGGCCACATTATTAGAAATTGCCCGAACCAGGAGAACACGAATGGACAAGGCCGCGGAAGAGTTTTCAATATTAATGCGGCAGAGGCACAGGAAGACCCGGAGCTTGTTACGGGTACGTTTCTTATTGACAATAAATCTGCTTACGTTTTATTTGATTCGGGTGCGGATAGAAGCTATATGAGTAGAGATTTTTGTGCTAAATTAAGTTGTCCATTGACGCCTTTGGATAGTAAATTTTTACTCGAATTAGCAAATGGTAAATTAATTTCAGCAGATAATATATGTCGGAATCGAGAAATTAAACTGGTTAGCGAAACATTTAAGATTGATTTGATACCAGTAGAGTTAGGGAGTTTTGATGTGATAATCGGTATGGACTGGTTGAAAGAAGTGAAAGCAGAGATCGTTTGTTACAAAAATGCAATTCGCATTATACGAGAAAAAGGAAAACCCTTAATGGTGTACGGAGAAAGGGCAACACGAAGCTACATCTTATTAGTAATTTGAAGGCACAAAAACTAATAAGAAAAGGTTGCTATGCTGTTCTAGCACACGTCGAGAAAGTACAAACTGAAGAAAAGAGCATCAATGATGTTCCCATTGCAAAAGAATTTCCCGATGTATTTCCGAAAGAATTACCGGGATTACCCCCACATCGATCCGTTGAATTTCAAATAGATCTTGTACCAGGGGCTGCACCAATAGCTCGTGCTCCTTACAGACTCGCACCCAGCGAGATGAAAGAACTACAAAGCCAATTACAAGAACTTTTAGAGTGTGGTTTCATTCGACCAAGCACATCACCGTGGGGAGCTCCTGTTTTGTTTGTCAAGAAGAAAGATGGTACATTCAGGTTGTGTATCGACTACCGAGAGTTGAATAAACTTACCATCAAGAACCGCTACCCACTACCGAGAATCGACGACTTATTTGATCAACTACAAGGCTCGTCTGTTTATTCAAAGATTGACTTACGTTCCGGGTATCATCAAATGCGGGTGAAAGAAGATGATATTCCAAAGACTGCTTTCAGAACACGTTACGGTCATTACGAGTTTATGGTCATGTCATTTGGTTTAACTAATGCACCAGCTGTGTTCATGGACCTTATGAACCGAGTGTGTGGACCATACCTTGACAAGTTTGTCATTGTTTTCATTGATGACATACTTATTTACTCAAAGAATGACCAAGAACACGGTGAACATTTGAGAAAGGTGTTAGAAGTATTGAGGAAGGAAGAATTGTACGCTAAGTTTTCAAAGTGTGCATTTTGGTTGGAAGAAGTTCAATTCCTCGGTCACATAGTGAACAAAGAAGGTATTAAGGTGGATCCGGCAAAGATAGAAACTGTTGAAAAGTGGGAAACCCCGAAAACTCTGAAACACATACGCCAGTTTTTAGGACTAGCTGGTTACTACAGAAGGTTCATCCAAGACTTTTCCAGAATAGCAAAACCCTTGACTGCATTAACGCATAAAGGGAAGAAATTTGAATGGAATGATGAACAAGAGAAAGCGTTTCAGTTATTGAAGAAAAAGCTAACTACGGCACCTATATTGTCATTGCCTGAAGGGAATGATGATTTTGTGATTTATTGTGACGCATCAAAGCAAGGTCTCGGTTGTGTATTAATGCAACGAACGAAGGTGATTGCTTATGCGTCTAGACAATTGAAGATTCACGAAAAAAATTATACGACGCATGATTTGGAATTAGGCGCGGTTGTTTTTGCATTAAAGACTTGGAGGCACTACTTATATGGGGTAAATAGTATTATATATACCGACCACAAAAGTCTTCAACACATATTTAATCAGAAACAACTGAATATGAGGTAGCGTAGGTGGATTGAATTGTTGAATGATTACGACTTTGAGATTCGTTACCACCCGGGGAAGGCAAATGTGGTAGCCGACGCCTTGAGCAGAAAGGACAGAGAACCCATTCGAGTAAAATCTATGAATATAATGATTCACACTAACCTTACTACTCAAATAAAGGAGGCGCAACAAGGAGTTTTAAAAGAGGGAAATTTAAAGGATGAAATACCCAAAGGATCAGAGAAGCATCTTAATATTCGGGAAGACGGAACCCAGTATAGGGCTGAAAGGATTTGGGTACCAAAATTTGGAGATATGAGAGAAATGGTACTTAGAGAAGCTCATAAAACCAGATACTCAATACATCCTGGAACGGGGAAGATGTACAAGGATCTCAAGAAACATTTTTGGTGGCCGGGTATGAAAGCCGATGTTGCTAAATACGTAGGAGAATGTTTGACGTGTTCTAAGGTCAAAGCTGAGCATAAGAAACCATCAGGTCTACTTCAACAACCCGAAATCCCGGAATGGAAATGGGAAAACATTACCATTGATTTCATCACTAAATTGCCAAGGACTGCAAGTGGTTTTGATACTATTTGGGTAATAGTTGATCGTCTCACCAAATCAGCACACTTCCTGCCAATAAGAGAAGATGACAAGATGGAGAAGTTAGCACGACTGTATTTGAAGGAAGTCGTCTCCAGACATGGAATACCAATCTCTATTATCTCTGATAGGGATGGCAGATTTATTTCAAGATTCTGGCAGACATTACAGCAAGCATTAGGAACTCGTCTAGACATGAGTACTGCCTATCATCCACAAACTGATGGGCAGAGCGAAAGGACGATACAAACGCTTGAAGACATGCTACGAGCATGTGTTATTGATTTCGGAAACAGTTGGGATCGACATCTACCGTTAGCAGAATTTTCCTACAACAACAGCTACCATTCAAGCATTGAGATGGCGCCGTTTGAAGCACTTTATGGTAGAAAGTGCAGGTCTCCGATTTTTTGGAGTGAAGTGGGGGATAGACAGATTACGGGTCCGAAGATTATACAAGAAACTACCGAGAAGATCATCCAAATTCAACAACGGTTGAAAACCGCCCAAAGTCGACAAAAGAGCTACGCTGACATTAAAAGAAAAGATATAGAATTTGAAATTGGAGAGATGGTCATGCTTAAAGTTGCACCTTGGAAAGGCGTTGTTCGATTTGGTAAACGAGGGAAATTAAATCCAAGGTATATTGGACCATTCAAGATTATTTATCGTGTCGGACCAGTAGCATACCGACTTGAGTTACCTCAATAACTCGCGACTGTACATAACACTTTCCACGTCTTGAATTTGAAGAAATGTTTTGCTAAAGAAGATCTCACTATTCCGTTAGATGAAATCCAAATCAACGAAAAACTTCAATTCATCGAAGAACCCGTCGAAATAATGGATCGTGAGGTTAAAAGACTTAAGCAAAACAAGATACCAATTGTTAAGGTTCGATGGAATGCTCGTAGAGGACCCGAGTTCACCTGGGAGCATGAAGATTAGATGAAGAAGAAATACCCGCATCTATTTCCAGAAGATTCGTCAACACCTTCAACAGCTTAAAATTTCGGGACGAAATTTATTTAACGGGTAGGTACTGTAGTGACCCGAACTTTTCCATGTTTATATATATTAATTGAGATTGATATTTACATGATTAAATGTTTCCAACATGTTAAGCAATCAAACTTGTTAAGACTTGATTAATTGAAATATGTTTCATATAGACAATTGACCACCCAAGTTGACCGGTGATTCACGAACGTTAAAACTTGTAAAAACTATATGATGACATATATATGGATATATATATAGTTAACATGATACTATGATAAGTAAATATATCATTAAGTATATTAACAATGAACTACATATGTAAAAACAAGACTACTAATTTAATGATTTTTAAACGAGACATATATGTAACGATTATCGTTGTAAAGACATTTAATGTATATATATCATATTAAGAGATATTCATACATGATAATATCATGATAATATAATAATTTAAAATCTCATTTGATATTATAAACATTGGGTTAACAACATTTAACAAGATCGTTAACCTAAAGGTTTCAAAACAACACTTACATGTAACGACTAACGATGACTTAACGACTCAGTTAAAATGTATATACATGTAGTGTTTTAATATGTATTTATACACTTTTGAAAGACTTCAATACACTTATCAAAATACTTCTACTTAACAAAAATTCTTACAATTACATCCTCGTTCAGTTTCATCAACAATTCTACTCGTATGCACCCGTATTCGTACTCGTACAATACACAGCTTTTAGATGTATGTACTATTGGTATATACACTCCAATGATCAGCTCTTAGCAGCCCATGTGAGTCACCTAACACATGTGGGAACCATCATTTGGCAACTAGCATGAAATATCTCATAAAATTACAAAAATATGAGTAATCATTCATGACTTATTTACATGAAAACAAAATTACATATCCTTTATATCTAATCCATACACCAACGACCAAAAACACCTACAAACACTTTCATTCTTCAATTTTCTTCATCTAATTGATCTCTCTCAAGTTCTATCTTCAAGTTCTAAGTGTTCTTCATAAATTCCAAAAGTTCTAGTTTCATAAAATCAAGAATACTTTCAAGTTTGCTAGCTCACTTCCAATCTTGTAAGGTGATCATCTAACCTCAAGAAATCTTTGTTTCTTACAGTAGGTTATCATTCTAATACAAGGTAATAATCATATTCAAACTTTGGTTCAATTTCTATAACTATAACAATCTTATTTCAAGTGATGATCTTACTTGAACTTGTTTTCGTGTCATGATTCTGCTTCAAGAACTTCGAGCCATCCAAGGATCCATTAAAGCTAGATCCATTTTTCTCTTTTCCAGTAGGTTTATCCAAGGAACTTAAGGTAGTAATGATGTTCATAACATCATTCGATTCATACATATAAAGCTATCTTATTCGAAGGTTTAAACTTGTAATCACTAGAACATAGTTTAGTTAATTCTAAACTTGTTCGCAAACAAAAGTTAATCCTTCTAACTTGACTTTTAAAATCAACTAAACACATGTTCTATATCTATATGATATGCTAACTTAATGATTTAAAACCTGGAAACACGAAAAACACCGTAAAAACGGATTTACGCCGTCGTAGTAACACCGCGGGCTGTTTTGGGTTAGTTAATTAAAAACTATGATAAACTTTGATTTAAAAGTTTTTATTCTGATAAAATTATTTTTATTATGAACATGAAACTATATCCAAAAATTATGGTTAAACTCAAAGTGGAAGTATGTTTTCTAAATGGTCATCTAGACGTCGTTCTTTCGACTGAAATGACTACCTTTACAAAAACGACTTGTAACTTATTTTTCGGACTATAAACCTATACTTTTTCTGTTTAGATTCATAAAATAGAGTTCAATATGAAACCATAGCAATTTGATTCACTCAAAACGGATTTAAAATGAAGAAGTTATGGGTAAAACAAGATTGGATAATTTTTCTCATTTTAGCTACGTGAAAATTGGTAACAAATCTATTTCAACCATAACTTAATCAACTTGTATTGTATATTATGTAATCTTGAGATACCATAGACACGTATACAATGTTTCAACCTATCATGTCGACACATCTATATATATTTCGGAACAACCATAGACACTCTATATGTGAATGTTGGAGTTAGCTATACAGGGTTGAGGTTGATTCCAAAATATATATAGTTTGAGTTGTGATCAATACTGAGATACGTATACACTGGGTCGTGGATTGATTCAAGATAACATTTATTGATTTATTTCTGTACATCCAACTGTGGACAACTAGTTGTAGGTTACTAACGAGGACAGCTGACTTAATAAACTTAAAACATCAAAATATATTAAAAGTGTTGTAAATATATTTTGAACATACTTTGATATATATGTATATATTGTTATAGGTTCGTGAATCAACCAGTGGCCAAGTCTTACTTCCCGACGAAGTAAAAATCTGTGAAAGTGAGTTATAGTCCCACTTTTAAATTCTAATATTTTTGGGATGAGAATACATGCAGGTTTTATAAATGATTTACAAAATAGACACAAGTACGTGAAACTACATTCTATGGTTGAATTATCGAAATCGAATATGCCCCTTTTTATTAAGTCTGGTAATCTAAGAATTAGGGAACAGACACCCTAATTAACGCGAATCCTAAAGATAGATCTATTGGGTCTAACAAACCCCATCCAAAGTACCGGATGCTTTAGTACTTCGAAATTTATATCATATCCGAAGGGTGTCCCGGAATGATGGGGATATTCTTATATATGCATCTTGTTAATGTCGGTTACCAGGTGTTCACCATATGAATGATTTTTATCTCTATGTATGGGATGTGTATTGAAATATGAAATCTTGTGGTCTATTATTATGATTTGATATATATAGGTTAAACCTATAACTCACCAACATTTTTGTTGACGTTTTAAGCATGTTTATTCTCAGGTGATTATTAAGAGCTTCCGCTGTTGCATACTTAAATAAGGACGAGATTTGGAGTCCATGCTTGTATGATATTGTGTAAAAACTGCATTCAAGAAACTTATTTTGTTGTAACATATTTGTATTGTAAACCATTATGTAATGGTCGTGTGTAAACAGGATATTTTAGATTATCATTATTTGATAATCTACGTAAAGCTTTTTAAACCTTTATTGATGAAATAAAGGTTATGGTTTGTTTTAAAATGAATGCAGTCTTTGAAAAACGTCTCATATAGAGGTCAAAACCTCGCAACGAAATCAATTAATATGGAACGTTTTTAATCAATAAGAACGGGACATTTCAATAGGAATGGTGAAAATAATGGAAATGAAAAAGTTTAATTTATAATAAAAATATTAGACAGAGTAATCAAGGCAGATCATCATATTTAATTATAGAGATCTTAATTTCCTTACTCGCCGAAGAATCAAATCTTTTAGATTTTGAAGATTTTCTTTAAATCCCTTGAATTCTGGAATTCAACCAAGACAACATCAAAAGCTAAGACGCACCTTATTTTCTAAATTCCACCGTGACTACGTCAAAAGTTAAATCTCTATCTCAATCTGTTGTGATAACTTCAATCATACTCTTCGAGTAATCCAATTGTTTTATCCATAGTACTCAATGATGATAAAACTCTATTTATCAACTCATTTTTGTCATGAAAACATTTTTATTGTTAGCCATGACCATCCCAATCAAATTTTGGGACGAAATTTCTTTAACGGGTAGATACTGTGACGACCCGGAAATTTCCGAACAAATTTAAACTTAATCTTTATATGATTCCAACACGATAAGCAAGTTTGTTAAACTGAATCTCAAAAACTTTGAACTGTGCTCATGTATACATTCGACTTTTGACTATTCCCGACGATTCACGAACCATTAATCGTAAATAGAAACGTATATATATATATATATATATATATATATATATATATATATATATATATATATATATATATATATATATATATATATATATATATATAAATAATTATACATGTAAATAATTATATATTATGAATTAATTATAATAATAAACTATTATGTGATTAGAAAGAAAACTTAAACTTGGTATTTAAACATGATTAATTATGTAATAGTGGAAATATATAAATATATATATACATATATACATATATATATATATATATATATATATATATATATATATATATATATATATATATATATATATATATATATATATATATATATATATATATATATATATATATATATATTCCACTATTACATATATAAATATATTATAATATACATTCAATTAATAATTATGTATATATGTATATATATATTTATATATTTCCACTATTATACATGATTAATTATGTAATAGTGGAAATATATAAATATATATATACATATATACATATATATATATATATATATATATATATATATATATATATATATATATATATATATATATCATCATGTAGTTGTTATTAATATATATGATTAATATACATAATTATTAATTGAATGTATATTATAATATATATAATGTATAAATATTAAATATTCAATATGAATGATATGTGAAATTAATATATTAAATTTAATTACAAGTTAAAATATAATTGTTATTATTATTATTATTATTATTATTATTACTTTCATTATCAATATTAGTATCAGTATTACTAATATTATTAACTTATTATATAATGTATAGTATGAGATTTGTTACGCGTAATTGTTATATCAATACTGATAGTGTTATCTTTATTATTAATATCATTATTATTGTTATTAATTAATATAATTACTAATATAATTATTAGTAATATCATTGCTATGAAAATTAGTAAAAAAAAAAATTAATTACTGTTATGATTATTATAAAACAACTTATCATATTTACTGTCATCGATATTAGTATTATTTCATTATTATTATTACTAACTATTATTGTTGTTATATATATTTTTATTTTATTTATTAATTATGTTAAAAAGTATTATTATTATTAATATATTTATATTTATATTTACTAATGATTAATATTATTTATTTATATATATAAAAGCATGTAAACTGAATTCTATTTCCAATCAAAATCAACTTTATATAAATTTTTTTTTTTAGTCTTTAACTCTATTAACAAAACAGATTCAATTACAGAATCATACAAATTTCAAATAGCAATCAGAATAGTCCTTTTTTATTTTATTTTTATTTCGTTGGTGTACGAATGATTCTTCATGTCCGTAATTGGTTAAACGTCGGCATCTAAATAACACTACACAACAATTTGATCGATTATATGTAATACAACTCCTTTCATTACTTAAACAACCCATTACTACATCAATTTATAAATTAAAACAGGTTATATAAAAAGGAATTACGCTTCTGCTATGTTCTTGAACTTGAATTTCAAAACCTCGATTTTTGAAATCAAATTCAAAAAGTGTTAATGCAATGTTGTTAGATATAATTCGTTTAAAGTGTCTGAAAAGTTTCAAAATCCAATTTTCAGTATTGAATTTCAATTTCAGAGTCAAAGTTAATTTTTTAAAAAGTCAAACGGGTTGTTCTTCGTCAAATTCGAGTATCGATTAGTGTTTATGTTAAAATTGAGATTTAAGAAAGTTTCAAGGATTGATTTAGAATATAATTCATTCAGGAATCGAGGGCTAAAACATCTTAAAAAGTCGAATTGGATTTTTGGTTATTGAGTTCGTTATAAGTCTGTTACAGACTTGAAATTTATTTTCCTTCTTTTGTTTCTGTTAATTAAAACCTTCCCCAACCTATTCATTTCTGTTTAAATTGAGAATCCTAAACTATATTGAATTGATTAAATTTGATTGTTGGTCGATTGGAATTGAGGGCAGAAGATGATGAACACAGAAAACAATATAAATAGATTTGATAGGAGATTGAATTCAGATATGTAACAGTAGAGGAACGGTTATAAGGGGTGTCGGGTTAGCGAGTGATCGCGGGTTCGAGTCCCGGCTTGGGCAGTTTACTATTTTTTTTAGCCATTAAAGGTAGTTCCTTTTCAAAATTTATTATTATTATTTTTATTATTATTATTATTACAAATATTATTCTTATTATCAAGATTATTATTATTGTTATTATTATTATTGGTATTATAATTATTATTAGTAATATTATCATAATTATAAGTATTATAACTATTATTATTATTATTAGCCTTATAAGTATTATTAATATAAGTATTATTGTTAATCTTATCTAAGTATCATTACTATTATTATTATGATTATTAATATTATTATTAATGTTATTATTACACTTATCATTTTTGTTATTATTATTATTATCGTTAAGTAATAAAATTTTTATTAGTATTAGTATTATTAATAAGTATTATGAATATTAGGTATTATTGTTATTACCACTAATATAAGTAGTAGTTACCAACTATTATTATCGTTATCATAACCCTAGTTACAATTGTAATAATAATAATAATTATTATTGTTATTACTAATATTACTATTAAAATAGGTATTATTATTAAATATTATGATTATTAATATTATCTTTATTAATCTCAAAAACTACCTTTTTAAGCAGATAAATATTTTGTACATAAAATATACTTATTACGTATACTATAATTAAATTAAAACTTCATATGACTATATGTATCAAACTTACTAATATTATTTATATAAATACTTACAAATAACAAACTATTGATTTTTAAATATAATATTAAACAAGTATGGATATATTAACATAACTATACAAATAATAACCATTTTGAATATAAACACAAATTAAACATATAATATATAAATTAAGATATAATAAATTGTTCGATTACGATTACACGTTTTAATATATATATATATATATATATATACGAATGATATAGGTTCGTGAATCCAAGGCCAACCCTGCATTGTTCAATATCGTCATATGTATTTTTACTACAAAATACAGTATATTGTGAGTTTCATTTGCTCTCTTTTTAAATGCTTTTGCAATATATATTTTTGGGACTTAGAATACATGCGCTGCTTTTATAAATGTTTTACGAAATAGACACAAGTAATCGAAACTACATTCTATGGTTAGCTTATCGAATCGAATATCACTCCTTTTAGCTTGGTAGACTAAGAATTAGGGAACAGACACCCTAATTGACGCGAATCCTAAAGTTAGATCTACGGGCACTAACTCCCCCATACTGGAAAATGGTATGCTTTAGTACTTCAAGTTTATATTATATAGATGGATTTCTGTTTTGGGGATATTCTATATGCATTATGTGAATGTCGATTACCAGGTGTTCAATCCATATGAATGATTTTTTATAGACTTGCGAGTGCATGATTATTGAATAAAGAAAATCTTGTGGTCTATTAAAATGATGAAAATGATCGATTATGATAAACTAATGAACTCACCAACCTTTTAGTTGACACTTTTAAGCATGTTTATTCTCAGGTATGAAAGAAATCTTCCACTGTGCATTTGCTCACATTAGAGATATTACTTGGAGTCATTCATGACATATTTCAAAAGACGTTGCATTCGAGTCGTTGAGTTCATCAAGATTATTATTAAGTCAATTATAGTTGGATATATTATGAAATGGTATGCATACCATCAACTTTCGATGTAATGAAAGTTTGTCTTTTAAAAACGAATGCAATGTTTGTAAAATGTATCATATAGAGGTCAAGTACCTCACGATGTAACCAAATGTAATGTATTCGTCCAGATGTATTAGGAAGGGTCATGAAAACTCAAACTTCTTCCCCTTGTGAGTTAGCTTAGTGAGAGGTTTGGCTAGAATAGAGAAATCTTTGATGAACCTTCGGTAATAACCAGCAAGTCCCAAAAATTGGCGGATATGTTTCGCACTCTTAGGTACTTCCCATTTTTGATTAGCAGTGATTTTCGCCGGATCGACATGTATTCTTTCACTATCAACTACATGTCCGAGAAATTATACGGTTTGCAGCCAAAATTCACATTTAGATAACTTGGCATACATTTGTTCTTTCTTTAAGAGCTCTAGAATCAATCGCAGATGTTGCTCATGCTCTTTATCACTCTTGGAATAGATTAGAATTTCATCGATGAAAATGATCACAAATTGATCAAGATAAGGTTTGCATACACGGTTCATAAGATCCATGAATACAGCAGGCGCATTGGTTAATCCAAAAGGCATGACAAGAAACTCATAATGTCCATAACGAGTTCGAAAAGTAGTCTTAGAAACATCAGCTTCCTTGACTCTCAATTGATGATAACCCGACCTAAGATCAATCTTCGAATAGATACTTGACCCTTGCAATTGGTCAAACAGGTCATCAATACGCGTTAGTGGATAACGATTCTTGATGGTTAGCTTGTTGAGTTCTCGATAATCAATATACATTCTTAACGTGCCATCTTTCTTCTTAACAAATAGCATGGGTGCTCCCCACGAAGATGAACTAGGACGAATGAAACCTTTCTCCAAGAGTTCTTGGAGTTGGTTGGATAATTCATTCATTTCGGATGGAGCTAAGCGGTATGGTGCCTGTGCAACAGGTACATCACCGGGCGTGGATAATTTGAAAGAGAAAGAAATTGATCTTAGATAATATAATATCTAAGGTGGATATTTTTAGTTGACAATATAGAGATAAGGAGTCAGGTAACGGTACACAATGGTCCTAAGGTTGATCAGACCTTATGATCCATTAGGATTTCTGCATGACTTATCATAATATAACTACGTTGATCAGACGTCATTATATTATACTAAATCATACTTCTATCACTCCATCA
Organism: Rutidosis leptorrhynchoides; assembly: GCF_046630445.1. Classification (NCBI taxonomy): domain Eukaryota; kingdom Viridiplantae; phylum Streptophyta; class Magnoliopsida; order Asterales; family Asteraceae; genus Rutidosis; species Rutidosis leptorrhynchoides. The sequence continues at coordinate 210,438,902 of NC_092341.1, read as the reverse complement.
AGTTGAAATTTGGTAATCAACTTTCTACTAATGTCATCTAGTCAATATTTATCTCCCTAGGAAATGGGGTTTATACAAAAATTGAAAGAAAATAAAATGGAAATATTATTCATTCATTTAAAGGAGAAAGATAATCAAGGTATCTCAAACAATTCCTAACAAAATTTTCCAAACTAATAACCAAAGTATAGAAGTACTAAAACATAAAGAACGCTATGATGGTCTTCAAAGGACTCTATAGACACCAAATACTCTTCCTTGTGCCTCTTCATCCTTCTTCCCATTCGGACATTAAGACTTAAAATGCCATACTTTTCCACATTTATTGCAAGTAGGAATAGTTGTATTTGCCTTTGTTGCAGGAGTATTGGTTGATGGATCCGTAACACTACAATTTTTGGCTATGTGACCCACCTTCTAACACTTGGTGCACTTAGCCTTACACCATCCTTCATGATGTTTCTCACATCTTTTGCAATAAGGACGGTTTCCCTTATAAAGTTTGTTGAATTTTCCCTTAGAATTTTCTTTCTCCTTTCCTTCCCTCTTCCTTTTTGCACCTTCTTTCTTCTTATGTTCGTCGATGAAATAGCTTGCCATGCAAGCGGCTTCTTGTATGGTGCTTGGGTTCGTCAAGGTAACATCTCTTCGGACATCGGGTAATCCATTGATGTAGCATTGGATCCCTTGATACTCAGGAGTAGTCATGTGAGGATTCATGAAAGCAAATTCTTGGAATCGGTTGGTGTAGCTCATGAGATCAGCATTCACCATTTCCATATTTCTAAACCCATGTCTTTCAGTACTCTTGTATGTAGGGGGTGGTAGTTCATGAAATTTTGATGTGAACAAATAGTCGAAAGATTTCGCGGTGCGCCATTGTTGCCATTGCTTTGCTCAGCAGCCAACAGTTGTTGAAATTGGACAGAAGTTAAAGTGACGTTGGGAGTTGTGTTGCTTGAATCGCCACTAGCCATGTTTCTTCAAAACATAGTTAGGTTGGAATTAGGCAAAGGATAAGGCAATAAAAAAGAAAGTACTTAAAACTAGGCAAGAATATAGACAAATAAGAAAGGTACTTAAACTAAGCCAGGAAAGGTTATAGTCCTAAAGATTGCTAAGGCATCCTAACTAACACATAAAGCACACATAAAATGCAATCCTGGTTCTCTATAACAACCTGGCTCTGATACCAATCTATCACACCCCCTAAATGGGACCGGGGGTCAAATGTGACTAACAAATATCATAACACAAGTGTAAAGCGAGAACGACTCTAAATGAGTCGTTTTTATTAAAAACCAATGTGTTTAAAGCAGCGGAAAGTAATAGGTCATTACAAATGAATCCTTAAAAATGCAAATGTAAACATAAATGTTTTAATACAATAATATGAATATAAAAATGCGGACTCCAAAAGCAGCAAAGTCCAAATAGCAAACAATCTCTAACAATCTTCACCTGAGATAAAACATGCTTAAATTGTTAACCAAAAATGGTTTAGTGAACAAAATAGGTTTAATATTATTTTAGACCACAAGTTTTAGTTATCAAAAGTAGTGCTGAAGTTATGATATCGAACTAAACAAAGTTACCCCATGACACATTGAAATTTCAGTGTCGTTTAATCATTATTATGTAACCAAAGACCAAAGGTCAACTGGTTAGAGATGTCACTCTCAATAGGCCTACTCACAATAAATAAGTTTGCATTTCAAAGTAGCAATTAACGATACCATGGCAGGGATTTAGCATGAAACAAAGCATGTCAGCACAGTTAAACAGTTTTCAGGTACTTGTGTCTAAGCGTAAAACAGTTTGAAAGAAAGCATGTGTCTCACCCCATAGTTTAAAATAAGTATATAAAGAAAGTTAAAAAGTGGGGCTATGAAGTTCACCATAGTAGCAAATAAGTTATTCCACGCAAGTAGTATGAACGGAGTATGTAATCGGAGATCTCAACCTAGAGATATAACGTTTGATTAGTTAATGTTTAACAGACATAAAGTTTGTTTATTAATATAGCAACTATATTAACAGTGACGGTTTTCGAGAAAAATTCCTATTTCTCAAAAGTTTCTATTTTTGGAAACCTACTGTTTGTGGAAAGCTTCCACTTATAGTAAGCTCCTAGTTTTAGTATGTTCGGGTTATAATTCTTCACAAAGATGTTGTACAATCTTGCCCAAACTTCGTTGCTATCATGCAAGTCACTTGAATGATCTGTTGTTACCGGGCGCCCAGGATTCTTGACCAGAATATAAGTCATGGCATTTGAAATCCACAAGAAGTTCCCATTCGGCAACAAGGACCACCCTAGGCCATAAGTAGCGGTGATGTTTGTAGAATTTGTATGTTATCTTTAACTATAACCTTCACGTTATAGGTGTATACACACAACGAATTATTAATGTACTTATTAATTATATATATAGGTGATAATATAACTTAGTGTAATTAAAGTGTTACCATATAGATAAGTTCATAAGTTATAGTAATAATATTATTATTCTATAATTAATCAACTATTATGTAATCTTATCATTATATGTTACATATATAAATATACACCTATGTGGTACATACATATATATTCTTTGTTCTTATAATACATGTATATGTTCATAACTATACGATATATATATGTATATATTCTATGTAAGTGTTACATATATATAATTAGAATGATGGTACATATATCTTTACATACAACTACTTATCAACGTTTATAATTATCTATAATGTATATACATAATACATATACACACACGTACATATACATACATGTATACACATACATATATACGCATGTATATATTCACATATATACACACACATGTATCTACAATATATACATGTACCTATGTACGTATGTATGCATGCATGCATGCATGCATGCATGCATGTGTATCATTATCAATATTACTTACCAATCAAAACTCATGCACCTAAAATCATAACTTTTATTCATCATTACCTAATAATATTCATAACCTAGTAACTTATTAATCTAATCATAATCAAACATCGTTTATTATACTTTTAACCTTAACCTTAATCATAGTCATTATCATTATTCATACAAGATTCATGGTCATACTTAATTCATAATCAATTCATATTCATAATCTTTATCTACTTAACTAGCTTTATATCTTTAATCATTCATACACCATATTGATAATACCTATTCTTATTAATCATAAACATAATCTTTCTTTAAAGCTTTTAACCATTTATTTGTCTAGTTTATATATCAAGATCATAATTCATATTCATAAACTAATTTCATAACCTACTCATAATCTTATTCTTATAATCATTCGTATTCATTAATCTTATTCATTGTCATCTTTATATTCATATATACAAGTTCATATTAAATTACATAATACTTATAGTAAATTAATTAATAAGTAACATCTAGTTAGGGTTTAGGGATACCTTTAGAAGATTAAAATCAAGAAGAAAAAGACGATGATTGTGAACCGAAAGAAACAGAAAAATCCAGCAGAAACAACGATCCAAGAGGTACTTCTTGGGCTGTTTTGTCACGCAGAAAAATAGAAGAAAATGCAGCAGTAGCACAATAAGAAAATGCAGCAGATTTAGCAGGAGATTTGACCTAAACAAAGAGTTCTTGGGTCTGTTTGGGTCACGATAATAGCATAATAAATAGGCTGAAATAACAGTCAATTATTGGGCTGTAACAGCAGCAACAAGGTGGCGAAAAGGGCTGTTGAAGGGTGGCGATTTTGGGCTGTAGGAGGTGGCAAATGGTGGTGGTTTTTGGTGATGAAAGGGTGTCGAATTGGGGCTGTTTGGAATGCAGAAACCAGTCGACTAAAACAACAAAAGGAAAATGATTTTGTGGGTTTATTTTGGAATGCAATAATATGGAATACATGAGCCTATTTATAGATAATTAACAAGAATTGTGATCCCATTAGAATAGCTAGGAAACTTGGTGATCAACGATTAAGAGTTAGAATTTGGCTAGGACTAGTTGCTTTGTGATCAAGTCTTTTCCCTTTTTTTTAAACCGTCCATATTTATTTATACCTATTATTTATATTTTTTTTATTCCGGCATTTACTTAATTATTTATATTATATATATATATATATATATATATATATATATATATATATATATATATATATATATATATATATATATATATATTTATTAAAGTTACATTTATTTATAATACATTTTATTTAATCATTTAATTATTAGTACATGTCTTTTATAAATTTTTACTTTGTTCTTATTAGTTTTTAATTTATAAATTGTCACCATTTAATATTACATATAGTTTATATAATAAAAATATCACACAAATACATAAACTTATATTAACAGGAAATATTGATCAAAAATTACTATTTAATCAAAGTATTGTTAAATAAAGTTTATGAGCACAAAAAGTCCTAATAGTAGAACAAAAATGAAAAATTGAGGGTCGTCATAATTTTCAACATATGTAACCAAACCTAACTCCAATATTAAACTTTTTAAATGAAATACTTTCAGAACGGTACGTATATTCTTCAGGCCACAATCCATACCATTCTTCCCGACGACACTTGGTACTACATTGCCTGTAAGAAGTGTAACAAGAGTGCTAAACCTGTTACCCCCAACTCTGATCTTACATTAGACATTGATGATCTTTTAGCCTTCGAACGTAAGTGTTTTGGTTGTAGAGATAAGCTGGAGGTGGTAATGAGGTGAATTACAAAACACTTCAGACAGGTTTCTAACAGATTCATTTGTATCTTTACTCATCCTTTATCTGTATTTAAATTTGTATACATAATAGGTTTAAAGTGCCAATTCGGGTAGAAAAACCATTAGGCACATCCTCTTTCACACTATTCGAATTGGTTGTGAAGAAGTACGTTACCCCTTCAGCTTATGAGTTAATGAAGGCTTCGTGTGAAGATGATGATTATTCGGATGAGCTGGAATTTCTGTTACAGAAGACCCTTCTTTTTAAGATTGATGTCAGTTGTTATAGCAGAGACCTGGGTATTTGCAATTACACTGTCAAAAATGCGACCGATGACCCAACATGTTTGGAAATGTATGACACTTTCAAGGTAACATTTAATACTTTTGGATTAATTTATCTGGATATAATATATTGTTGGGATTTAACAAGTTTCATTAAGCTTAAAACCATTTAAGAAACTTTCAAAGCGGAAGCATGTAAATTACCATTTTGTGACTTGTTAATCTTTAACCAATTAAAGTTAAATCCCAAGTAGGATCAAGTTGTGAAATATACTTACAAACTACAAGCAAGTAAAGAGATTATACCTATTCCAAGCTAGGTAATGAATGACGAAGATGATGATGAATGGAGCTCCAAAGTGTATGAAACCTCAAGTTGTTATACCCCAAACTTATGCACCAACACCTTAGCTTTAGTTAGGATTTTTTAGACACTTGAATGAGCTTGCAAAAAATAAATTTAGAACTCCCTTTGGCACCTAAAAGGCCACGGCCAAACAGCTCAAAAATGAGCAGAATTTTTGTTCCAAAAACTTGATATGTTTGCATATGTGTGGATAGCAAAAAGAGTCAACATGCATGTATATGGAAATGGGAAGGCATGACCAAAAGATGGAATCTCAAGCATGTGCACTTCAACTCCCATGCCACTACTTCAAGTTATAATATAAAATAGTTTTTATAACACTAGATTTTATAAAACTAGTTTTTATAAACTAGTTTTTATAAAACTAGATTTTATAAAATACATTTTATAAACTTACATATTATTTGTTATGTACATTTTATCAAACCAATTTTATAAAAAATGTAACATAACTTCATTAATTATTTAACCTATAAATAATTAAATCCTCATTATATAATTATTCCATAAATTATATATATATATATATATACATATCAAGTAATATAATTTTAGAAACCATTTTCTTAAAATTCAAGTGTCGCGTATTTAATCAACGATCTAATCGCTAAGATCAAATACTAATAAGGTGTCGGTAAGCTTGTTATTGGGTATGACCCGACTTGGATCAAAACATATTATCCACGTTAATTTAATATGTCTCTCGAGCATACGAAATACCTTCATATATATCTTTCACAATTGGCTGGTGGTTATTTGTATTAATCATTTTAACTATATGTTTATATGCTATTTAAAATATCAATAGTTTCTTAACCTATCTTTAAAATCAATTAGGTCGAGAATCGAGCTGTTTTTGAAGATGTTGAGGTTGAAGATTTGTCTTCTAGACACACTTCTTCTGTTAATGTATGAATACTCACTATAATACTCAGTTCAAAATTTATTGCATATCACATTCATTTTTAATAAACTTTATTAAACTCATTATATTTAACTTTGTAGTGTGCTTCTAATGCTTCTGGAAGTTGGACGTTTGATCTCAGTCAGGAAATCGGTAATCAAACAAGAAGGAATAACATCTCCATCATCTGTTAAGTCTTCAACAACAAAGGTTAAATGGTCCTATCATTCTAAACAATTACCCTCATCCGATTCATGATTTAAAACTACTTTCATTTGTTAACCGTTCAAGTTGGTTTCATGTTACCGAATTCCATTTGCATGTAAACTATACAATTATTTTTTCCATAACCATTTGTGGTGGTGTCCATATCAGCGTTGATATTTTGAAACAATCTAATCTATTTGCAGTGGTTAATTTATTGGGTGTTTTACTTTTAGAACCCTTAATGTACTTTTGGGAATGATTCATAAGACCAAAATATTTGAATGAATCACTTTATTCAATAGCTTCAGTCATCGATATTTTTGTGTGTGGTTGATGTTATGTTAAATTTTACAGTAATAATTAGGTCTTTAAACATTATAGGTCTTCAAGATATTGGTTAATATTTTTAATTTATAACTCTAATTTTTTATTCACGATTACAACCAATCTTTTACTAATCAAAAAACTTTAAATCCCAATTCCAATTGAAGATATTTGTATTTTAAAAATAATAATATTAATAATAATTATTATTAAAAATGATTTTCAGTGAAAAAAGATGGGGTCGTTCTTAATGGTACAAATGTACATGCATGTAATACACATTCTAGAAACATGTAGGGAGGTAGTTCTTTGATGCTACAAATATAAATTCATGTTGTACAATTGCTAGAAGCATGTATCAAGTTACAAATTGTTAAAATTTGGTAAACGTGTGAATAATAATAACAATAACTATAACTACTACAACATTTAACTAAAAACATAGAAAATTCTAAAATGCTTTTCTATTTACTTATAAAATTAAATTAAAATTAGACTTTCCATATTCCTTTTCAAAATTGGATTTAGAAGTATATTTTAGTTTTAATTTTATCATCATCATCATTTAGGGTCCCACGTGTTCATAAACCAAGTCGATTAAGTAGCCCAAAAAACTACTTTATAGCCTTACCTGTCAGGTGGCAAGTTGCATAATTCTGAACTACTTTCTTCTTCTACAAGACCTCTCAAGTACACATCTTTCACAAAAACATCTACTTCATTTTCCATGTTTTTAATCCTTTTTAAAACAAAAAAATGGATCTTATTGAAAAGAATATTCTCGAAGCTCTTCCTGAAGATATGTTTGGTGAAATCTTATCAAGAGTCGGTCAAGAACCATCAACTTAGTTGGGGGTTGCGAGATTGGATTGTAAATCATTTTTTTTAAGAAAATTGAACATCCATTGGTTTTTCAAAGGCTTTCCTTAGATAGGTGGCCTTTATTATCTTGGGGTATGCCTGAGATGGTTTATCTTTACCATCGCTGTTGGGTAAATAAAAATCCTAATGCGATTTTTTGCTGGGGTTTGGTATGTTATTTTGATGGTAAATACACCCATGTAGGGCTCCGTTATTTAGAAGAAGATTTAAACTTGCAACTTATAGAGGCAATTTATGTTTTTGGTTTGATTATGTATGCCTCTCACAATGTAGAGGAAAAGGATATCGGTTTACAAATTCTTAATCAAACTTTCTCACCATTGCCAGATTTGGTGGTTTCTGTGAAAACAAAGGTTTATGATTTGTTACAACAACTATGGCGAAAGAACCGCCATCCTTTTGCTGACGTGTCAACCAGGTGCCCTATATTCGGCCACATAGGTTATTTTTCATACATTCATGGATTTGAACTCACGATACCAGAATGCATGTCGTGTTTCTGGCCTATGAGTTAGGGCGATATGTGGACCGATTTAGGATAATTAGATTGATGTTAGTATTATGGGAAAAACACTTTTTGATATTGTATAAAATTAACTCCTGTAATATTAATATAAATTTCTATTATGATATCAATATGAATGTTCCATATTTCCTTCTTATTCTTTTATGTTAACAATTTATTATCTATTTTTAACATCGCTATAGTTAGGTAAATAATGTTTAAGTATAGTAATATACACTAAAAAACTAATAAACACTAATATAAAAAGTTCTTAGTTGAGTGGAAAGTAATTACTTTCAAATCAAAGTGACCTTGGACTAATCCCTACATAATAGGGATGTAAATTCCTGTTACCGATAAAGTCAATTTCAACATAAAACATTTCTTTATCTGTTGGGATTTAGTCAATAACCATTCTCTCATTTTGAAATTTGAAATTGTGTATCATAAGAAACATAAAATCCGTCATCATCTTCAAAGCACACATAGTTTTTGGATATCTTTGATAAATCTTGATTTTCATGGATAATATGTTGAGAAACTCTTCACGTATCAATAAATCAAAACAAAAAGAAACAAATGTTTCTGAACCAGTTACAAATAAGCGAAAATACCCAATACTAACTGATCTCTTTGATGTCAATGGTTCAAATCCAGGTACCACTTAGTGTTTTTATGAATCTGAATGTAAGAGATAGTAACTCTTGCCATCTTAGATCATATTTAGTATTCAGCCATATTCCGTATATATCAAATTTAAATGATAATACATCTCTATCATTGTTAGAAATTTCCTCCACTTCAAAGACAATCATTGGTAACATTATAATGAAACACAGAAATAAAACAAGAAAAGCAGCAATTGGACAACAATCCTCCCCATCGGGTTCAATACTAACAGGTATTTTGTCTATTACAACTATATATATATATACATATATATATATATATATATATATATATATATATATATATATATATATATATATATATATACATATATATATATATACATATATATATATATATATATATATATATATATATATATATAGGATCAATGGGGAAGTAACCAATCGGGGGGAAGCGGGGGGAAGCAAATTTGTTTTTTCATTTTTTTGGAAATGTTTTTAGGCATCAAGATCACACGAAAATATGAACATTTAAAAAAGACATTTCATGATGAATGTTATATATATATATATATATATATATATATATATATATATATATATATATATATATATATATATATATATATATATATATATATATAGATATATATATATATATATGAATTCATGCTTAATTTCTAAACTAAACTCTAATATATTGGTTATTCAGATTTAACCAACACAACTGGATCGACGTTTGTGAATTCATGTAGAACACAATATACATCAAATATGATGAAAGAAAACATTTTCGAACCGATGACATATACAATGATTGAATCTTTATATAACATTGCAACTCCTGCACCGTTAACACCATCCCTGAGAATAGCAAATCAATCACTTGCTAATAGTGACAAATGTTACACTACATTATACAGTGGATCCAAAGATAATTATTTGTGAGACATATATGATACTTTAAATGAAACAAATAACAGGAAAGAATCAATCAAGTATGATTCGTCTAATTCGTATGGATTAACATCAAATAACCAATGTAGGAAATAAATAAATGAGAATATTAACATTGATATTTATTATTTGTTCAATACTCCCTCCGTCCCAATTTATTTGTCCACAGACAAAAAACATACAGTTCAAGAAAATGTCATAAAAGTACTGTACTTTCCGTTTACTTTCCAGTTTTACCCTTACTTTTTCTTTCTCATTTAATACTATCCACATACATTAAGGGCATAATAGAACTTAATCTTCTTATTCTTTTTTATTTATGGAAGTGGACAATTAATTTGGGACATCCCAAAATGGAATATTGGACTATAGATTTGGGACGGAGGTAGTACATAACAGTGGGAAAAACAAACCAAAGGCTTCGTCTTCACGCTATGAACTCGACAAGGATCTCATTCGTCAAATAACGCAAGTTCTCGATGACCATAATCCTCTTGTCAAGATGTTTAGGATGGCTCGTGATCGGTTTAAAGAAAAACTGGATATGCAGCTGAAAATTAAATTAATTAGTATACGAACAAAAGATGGACATAATTACAATCTGCCAATGGTTGACGAAGTTGCAGCACTTATTGTAGATGATATCAATGTTTCTTCCTATGATGAAAGGGATATAATAATTGTCAATCGTATTGATGGCTTAAAAAGAATTTTTGAGCTTCACAACGAATATTTAGCTCTACACTATCCACTTCTGTTTATTTATGCAGAAGATGGGTACAAGACAGACATTCTTCATCGTGATGTCGATGAGCATTCTACAAGATTCAAAAAGAGGGTTAGTATGTGTGATGACCCGGATTTTTCCGACTACTTGATTATACTATTTACATGATTTAATAATTTCTACTTGATAAGCAATAAATTTTAATAAGTCTTGAACCTCCGGAAAGAGTTTTATATAAACATTTGACCACCCATTTATTCCTACGATTCACGAACGTCATAACTTGTATTAATTATATATATATATATATATATATATATATATATATATATATATATATATATATATATATATATATATATATATATATATTTAATTTAAAAATATGATAATTAAATATCTCATTAAGTATATTAATAAGGTATTATATATACATTTTCATACTACTAATTTAGAGAGTTTTCGAACAATATATATGTTACTATTTAAATGACGTAATTAACTTATGTTAAAATGTATTTACATACAATGTATTATGAGTATAAATACAACCTTAAAAGTATTAAATACACTTAATAATATACAAAAACATATAAAGGATAGCTATACTCGTATTTCCGTTCATTTTTCTCAAGAATCCTACTCGTATTCATACAGTATATATACACGTATTATACAAAGATTCTAGAAGTATTTACTAATGATATATACTAATAAAAATCTATATTAGTGGAGTATTATGTCATGCATGACATCATCAATCTTATTATGTCATACATGACATCATCAATTTAACTTAGACTAGTTATTAGTCAAAAAAAGACAACATAAAGTATTTAGTATTCGTATATACCAATAGTAATTTGCATGATTGATGTATTATGTCATGAATGACCTCATGGTATTTAACTTATCCTAGATATTTGTCATAATACAACAAAATAAAACTAGTATATAAAGACCTTACATGGTATTTTTTTTACACACATTTACATCCATTCTACTTTCAATTCTCTTCCAAGTATTCTCTTATTCTTTCTCTCTAAAAATACTCTCTAATATCCTCTCTTCAAGTTCTAATAAGCCTTCATTATCTACAACAAAAACTAGTTACAAAAACAATCCATAAACACCATAGAAGTAGTAATCAAGAACACCTCCTTTGATTTAAGTTTTGCTTCCAAGTTTGGTTATCTTTAAGCACCCTTTCAAGGAGTCTTTCAAGCTCTAGAAATCCTCTTCATATTCAGCTACTTCCCTTTCTTAAATCAAGGTATTAGCCTTACCAAAACCCTTGTTCAATTCATATGATTATAGCTATCTATATAAAAGAACATAGTTAATAACAACTAGAATATAATTTGGATGATTCTAAACTTGTTTGAAAACTAACCTAATCTAACCCTAACAACACTTATTTATACATATTATGATGTTATATTAAACTATTATAAGAACTTATAACTTGTACATATGAAGAACACCTTAAAAACTTAACATACATCAACTAATCTCCATTCGGTAAAAGCGGACTGTTTTGGGTTGGGAATTAATAACCTATCTTCGACTTTGAGTTTGAAGCTAAGATTTTGGAAATATGTTAATATAAATAATACTTTCAGTAAATTTTTCATGATTTTAGACAAAGTGAAAGTATTTTATCAAAAATCATATATTGGTTGGATGCCAGGATTCTTCCAAATATGTCCACCGGTACAAAAAGAGGGTAAAACTATAAAAATTAATATATGGGCTGAACTTTTCGAATTGGTTTTGAAAAATTAACTTCTTAAGGAATCCATAGCAATTTGATTCACTTTAAACGGAGTTGTAATGAATTTTTGACGAGCAAAACAAAATCTGCTAAAATTAACGTTGTATGGACGAAATTTATCTTATAAAAACTATATTAACCATATCTTTGATAACTTTTCCTATATCCTATATATATTTGGACATGTTATCATTAGTATAACAAAATATTATAATCTTGGTTAATTCTGAGATTGTATATATATGATAATCTTGGTACGTTCCATGACAATACGTGCACAATACGTTTTGATAAATCCTAAGTCAACACGTCTCTGGATTGATGCAAGACAATACATACACAATACGCCGTGGGGTAATTCTAAGATTATATATATATATATATATATACCGATTATTGGATTGTTGGACTTTTCGGACTATTTTGGACTACTAACAAAGGACTACTAACAATGAACTACTAACATAAAATGTTAAAAATTATTATATAAGTATTATATGAACTTGCTATATTAATTTTGTTCATATGTATTATTATCTAAATCGTTATTATTATTATAGGTTTGTGAATCCAAGGACGTCGGCTATATTTTAATAATTTGAAAACTTGTTAAAACTATACTTTTACGAGAGTGAGTATATAGTCCAATTTTTAAACTCTACAAATATTATGGGATGAGAATACTTGCATCTTTTGTTTTTCAAAAGACACAAGTACTTAAATATATAATCTATGTTGAGTTGTACCTTTGTATATATATCCCTAATAGTCTGGTAACTATTTGTTACATGTGGTTAACATGTAAGCGCGAATCCTATTAATAGATCTATTGGGTTTGACAACCCCACTCGGGCTAGTTAGCACTAGTTCATAACGGGTGTTTAGTACTTCATTTTACTACACTTGGTACGATATAGAGATAACTTTGAAAAGGGAATATGCACGGAAAACATCTGTTAATTATAGTTACTGGGCGCTCAACAACATATAGAATATCTTTGCTGAAACGTTTATAACATGAAATCTTGTGGTCTATTATTATATCTTATGCTGGCTTTAAAACCTATATCTCACCAACATTTGTGTTGACTATTTAAGCATGTTTATTCTCAGGTCCTTAAGAAAGTCTTCCGCTGTTGCATTATCTGAGGAAGCTGTGCATGGAGTCTCATGCTTTTGTTTGAATAAAGTGTTGCATTTAATAAAACCTTTATCATGTATTATATTCAACTGTTATGTCACGTGTGTAGTATTTAGAAACTAATGTAATATGGGGATTATTCCTTAAATAATCATCCATTTGTTTAAAACATGCATTATGTATAATAATGGTGTGCTTTTTATGAAACGAATGCAATATTTTCTAAAACGTATCATATAGAGGTCAAATACCTCGCTATGGGACCAATGAATAACGTACCTCATTTATAGTATTATGGACGAGTCGTTTCAGTTGGTATCAGAGTAAAGGTCTTAGCGAACCAGAAATTACATTAGTGTGTCTCACCGGTATTTGTTAGGATGCATTAGTGAGTCTGGACTTTGACCGAACTTGTTTTTGAAAACCATTGCTTATCATTTTTGGTCGGAAATTGAATATTATAACATGTAAATATTATGTGGTATATTACTAATGTGGTAGTTAATGTGTGATGGATGTCTACTTCTAGCACCAATCTCATAATCACATTCAGCGACTCCGAAGTTGAATCTCCGGCAAAAGTACTAATCATTGACTTATCTGATAACGACGATGACCCGAAGGAAGGTGTATCAATCATCTATATAACTGATGACAATGATGACCTGGAGTCGGATTCATTTTTGGAAGATTCACAATTCCCAGAGGAACCAGAAGAGGAACCTGAGGAGAACGAAGTAAAAGAAATTACCGAGGAAGAATTTAATAATGGAAAGAAACCTTTAATCGTCAACCCAGAAATTCCAAAAGCAGAAACTAATAAAACAATTGTTTTACCAAGTGCTCCCGATACTACCACACCTAGTCAACCATGCCTTACCAATGCTACAGAAATGTCATCTATTGAACCCCAACCAAAACCTAGACTTACCGCTGAAATACGCACTATGACAGTAGGGAAGCGAAAATTCTGATTTCCAAGATTTCTTTGAATTCCCGAGGAAGCCTCGTTGTTTCTAATCTGTTTTTACAGATATTTGGCCTCACGCCCTATATAAGAATATATCGTGTGCTATATTTCATGTTACATATGTTTTATGTAAAATAGTGGTATTGAATTATTGTAAAATATTGTACCAAAAGAATAAGCGTGAAGTATTAATGCATTAAGTTTTTCATGATAGAATATTATCATGATTGTAGTAGTTAATTTGTGTACTAGCTATTAAGTATGAACTTTAATGGGTAGGTACTACCCGAGCTACAATTATAAAATGCTAATAAGAAGAAAAGTCTTTTATAATAAATGGTTCATATTATTAATATGCTACAAAGTACCATTGACTACTCATAATATTGTATATGATTAATTTATCTCTTTTGACTATTTTTGAAGGAAATGGCACCTGTAACTAGACAAAATATGAGTACCGAGGAACTTCAAGCTTTTCTTATCACAACTGTGACCGCAGCAGTAGCTGCAATTAATAACAATAACAATTCCGGGACATCCGGTGAGAGTCATCACCGTAACCATCATGATAACACCGCAGAAAATTGGGTAGGATGCTCCTACAAAACCTTCATAGGTTGTAAACCCCATGAATTTGTAGGAACGGAAGGTCCAGTTGGACTAAAGCGTTGGATTAAAAAAGTAGAAGCTGTTTTTGCTATAAGTAATTGTGAAGAAGAACACCGTGTAAAATACGCTTCTCATACTTTCAAAAGTAATGCTTTAACATGGTGGAATACCTACCTAGCAAACGTGGGGGAGAATACCGCTTACGCCCTACCTTGGGCAGCATTTAAACACTTGCTGTGTGTGCAGTATTGGCCTAGGAATGAGATGAATAAATTAAAAATAGAGTTGAGGGAATTGCGCACCAAGGGTGATAACATCACTACCTATGAACAACGGTTTACAGAGCTAGCATTAATGTGTCCTGGAGTATTTGAAGACGAAGAAGCAAAAGTTGAACAGCTTGTGAAAGGATTACCTGAGATAATCCAAGAAAACGTAAGTGCATCCAATCCAAAAACAATGCACGAAGCAAGCAAGATGGCCCATAAGTTAATGGACCAAATCAAAGAAAGAAACAAGGAAAAGGTAGCTGTTGAGGCCAAAACAAATGACCACAAGAGGAAGGAACGAAAATCGTGATAGGAATCACAACTATTAACACCACCATAAGAAACAGGAAGTCTCACAGGGTGTGAGTAGCAGGAGGAACCATAATACCTACCAGGGGAAACAACCCCAATGCCAGAAATGCAAGAGACACCACTTTGGGAATTACACGGTGGCGTATAAGAATTGCAACAAAGTAGGGAATCATATTCAAAATTGTAGGTTTCCTCTCACAGATGTTAATAAAGCCGCACTTGAAGCTGTTGTGTGTTATGGGTGCGGGAAAAAGGGCCATTACAAGAATAAGTGCCTGAACCAAAAAAGGGAAAGTGGTCCCATCCGTGGAAGAGCATTTAATATAAATGCTAACGATGCACAAGAAGACCCGAAGCTTGTTATGGGTACGTTTACTATCGATGAATTACCTGCCTATATTTTATTTGATACAGGTGCCGATAGAAGTTATGTAAGTAAGGAATTTCTCTCTAAATTAAATTGCCCCTTAGTGCCCCTGGAGGATAAATGTATTGTAGAATTAGCAAATGGTAAACTAGTTAAAGCTGATAAAATCTGTCGTAAACGTAAGCTTAAATTAACTAGTGAGACATTTGTAATTGATTTGATACCCGTTGAGTTGGGGAGTTTTGATGTAATTATTGGTATGGATTGGATGTCTAAGATGAGAGCGGAAGTTGTTTGTTATGAAAAGGCGATTCCTTTTCCCCGCGTAAACGGGAAACCATTGATGGTGTTCGGAGAGAAGGGTAATCATAAGCTAAACTTTATTAGCTGTTTGAAGGCCCAAAAGTGCATAAAGAAGGGGTGTTATGCTATTTTAGCACATGTGAAGAAGATCAACACGAAGGAAAAGAGCATTAGTGACGTGCTTGTGGTAAGAGAATTTACCGAAGTGTTTCCTGAAGAATTACCGGGATTACCTCCGCATAGATATGTAGAATTTCAAATAGATCTAGTACCGGGAGCTGCACCGGTGGCTCGTGCTCTGTATAGACTCACACCGTCTGAAATGAAAGAACTACAAAGTCAGTTGCAAGAATTACTAGATCGTGGATTTATTCAACCGAGTACTTCACCGTGGGGAGCTCCGATCCTATTCGTTAAGAAGAAAGATGGATCCTTTCGAATGTGTATAGACTACCACGAGTTAAATAAGCTAACTATCAAGAATCGGTACCCATTACCGAGAATTGATGACTTGTTTGATCAGCTGCAAGGATCACGTGTTTACTCTAAAATTGACCTAAGATCAGGTTACCATCAGTTGCGAGTAACAGAAGAAGATATTCTGAAGACTGCATTTAGAACACGCTACGGTCACTACAAATTTTTGGTCATGCCGTTCGGGTTGACAAATGCACCCGCTGTATTCATGGACCTCATGAATCGAGTATGTAGTCCGTACTTGGATAAATTTGTTATTGTCTTTATTGATGATATCCTTATTTACTCCAAGAATGAGCAAGAACACGAGCAACATTTAAGGTTGGTGCTGGAATTGTTAAGAAAAGAACAGTTATACGCCAAATTTTCTAAGTGCGCATTTTGGTTGAAGGAAGTACAATTCCTTGGTCACATCATTAGTAGTCAAGGAATTCAGGTTGATCCCGCGAAGGTTGAAGCCATTGAGAAATGGGAAACCCCGAAGACTCCGACACAGATACGCCAATTTTTGGGTTTAGATGGTTATTATAGAAGGTTTTATCAAGATTTTTCCCTAATAGCCAAACCATTAACCGCATTAACCCATAAAGGGAAGAAGTATGAATGGGCCTCCGAGCAGGAAACTGCATTTCAACTTTTGAAAAAGAAACTAAACTCGGCGCCTATTTTATCATTACCTGAAGGAAACGACGACTTCGCGATTTATTGTGACGCGTCGCGATAAGATTTTGGATGTGTCCTCATGCAATGAACAAAGATTATTGCTTACGCTTCTCGACAGTTGAAAACTCATGAACGAAATTATACGACACATGATTTGGAGTTAGGAGCGGTTGTTTTTGCATTGAAAATGTAAAGACACTACTTATATGGGGTCAAATTGAAATGTCCCGTTCATATTGATTATAAACGTTCCATATTAATTGATTTCGTTGCGAGGTTTTGACCTCTATATGAGACGTTTTTCAAAGACTGCATTCGATTTTAAAACAAACCATAACCTTTAAAATGTTACGATGATTATCAAATAATGATAATCTAAAATATACCGTTTTTACATGACCATTACATAGAGGTTTACAATAATATTACACAACAATATATGTCTTCGAATGTAGTTTTTAAACAATATTATACAAGCATGATGACTCCAACTCTTATCCATAAATTAGCATGCAATAGCGGAAGCTTTTAATAATCACCTGATAATAAACATGCTTTAAATGTCAACAAAAATATTGGTGAGTTATAGGTTTAGCCTATATATTTATCAAATCGTAATAATAGACCACAAGATTTCCATTTCCATTTCTCAATAACACGCAATCTGCATAAAAATCATTCATATGATGAACACCTGGTAACTGACATTAACAAGATGCATATAGAATATCCCCATCATTCCGGGACTCACATCGAATATGATAAATCGAAGTACTAAAGCATCCGTAACTCGGATGAGGCTTGTTTGGCCAAATAGATCTATCTTTAGGATTCGCGTCAATTGGTGGCAATTATCATAAACACCAATTCTTAGGCTACCAAGCTAAAAAGGGGCATATTCGGTTCGATAATTCAACATAGAATGTAATTTCGATCACTTGTGTCTAGTTTGTAAAACATTTATAAAACTGCATGTATTCTCATCCCAAAAATAATAGATTTCAAAAGTGGGACTATAACTCACTTTCACGTATTTTCACTTTGTTGAAAAATAAGACTTGGCCACTAGTCGATTCACGAACCTATAACAAATATGTACATATATATCAAAGTATGATCGAAATATATTCACAACATTTTTATTACGTTTTAATGATTTAAGTTTGTTAATTTAATAGTCCAATGTTAGTAATCTACAACTAGTTGTCTACAGTTAGATGTACAGAAATAAATCAATATATATTATCTCGAATCAATCCACGACCCATGGTATACAAGTCTCAGGCTAGATCACAACTCAAAGTATATATATTATTTTAGAATCAACCTCAACCCTGTATAGCTAACTCAAGCATTACTGCATATAGAGTGTCTATGGTTGTTCCGAAATATATTATATAGATGGGTCGATATGATATGTCAAAACATTGTATACGTGTATATGGTATCCCAAGATTACATAATATATGTTAGAATACATGTGTAATACAATATAAGTTAGTTAAGTTATGATTTGCATAGATTTGTTACAAATTTCACGTAGCTACAACAAGCAAAATTATCCAATCTTGTTTTACCCATAACTTCTTCGTTTAAATCCGTTTTGAGTGATTCAAGTTGCTATGGTTTCATAATGAACTGAAATTTATGAAACTAAATAGAAAAAGTATAAGTTTATAGTCGGAAAAACAAGTTACAAGTCTTTTTTGTAGAGGTAGTCATTTCAGTCAAAAGAACGACGTCTTGATGACCATTTTGAAAAACATACTTTCACTTTGAGTTTAACCATGATTTTTGGATATAGTTTCATGTTCATAAGAAAAATCATTTTCCCAGAAGTATAGCTTTTAAATCAAAGTTTATCATAGTTTCTAATTATCCAAACCAAAACAGCCCTCGGTTTCGCTACGACGGCGTATGTCTGGTTTTACGGTGTTCTTCGTGTTTCCAGGTTTTAAATCATTAAGTTAGCATATCATATAGATATAGAACATGTGTTTAGTTGATTTTAAAAGTTAAGTTAGAAGGATTAATGAAAGGACCAGTTCATATACATTATAAACGATTCACAATAGTTGATTACATCGCGAGGTATTTGACCTCTATATGATACGTTTTACAAACATTGCATTCGTTTTTAAAAGACAAACTTTATTTACATCAAAAATTGAAGGCATGCATACCATTTCATATTACATCCAACTATTATTGACTTAATATTAATCTTGATGAACTCAACGACTCGAATGTAACGTCTTTCAAAGTATGTCATGAATGACTCCAAGTAATATCTTTAAAATGAACTAATGCACAGCGGAAGATTTCTTTAATACCTGAGAATAAACATGCTTTAAAGTGTCAACCAAAAGGTTGGTGAGTTCATAGGTTTATCATAATAATCATTTCAATATATTAATAGACCACAAGATTTCCGTTTATAAATATATGTACACTCGCAAGTGTATAAAAGTATTCTATAAGTTGTAGGCACCCGGTAACAAGCCTTAACGTTCATGTTTTACCCTCTGAAGTACACCAGATCAGGTGTGTTTAAAATAACCTCGAAGTACTAAAGCATCCCATAGTCAGGATGAGGTTTGTCAGGCCCAATAGATCTATCTTTAGGATTCGCGCCTACCGTACATAGACAAGTAGTTTAATGTTACCAAGCTAAAGGTATATTTCTGGTTTAAACCCACGTAGAATTAGTTTTAGTACTTGTGCCTATTTCGTAAAACATTTATAAAAACAGCGCATGTATTCTCAGTCCCAAAAATATATATATATAAGGGAGCAAATGAAACTCACCATACTGTATTTCATAGTAAAAATACATATAACGTCATTTAACAAGTGCAAGGTTGGCCTCGGATTCACGAACCTATATTATTTATATATATTTATATGTTGGTCAATATTTGTCTAACAATTTTTGGTCAAGTCATAGTATACCACAATCCTAATGCTCGAGACTAATATGCAAAAGTCAACAAAAGTCAACTTGACCCAAAATGACTTCCAAAATCTATACATGTTTATTATATAACTTATATATAGTCGTTTTATATATTTAAATATATTTATCAGATCTTATTATAGTAAATAATACAAGTCATTTATTAATAAATAAAAATTTATATTAAAATTTATATATGATAAAAATATACTTTTATATATCTCAAGTAATAAAATTTATAAAATTCACTTAATATCATAAAAATATAGTGGTAATTATTATTAATGTAATTATATTACGTGTGGTAAAAATATCTTTGTACGCATATTTATTTGATAAAATAATATTGATAATAATAATGATAAAAATAATAAAATGATAGTTTCAATAAAAATATTAATTTTTAGTAATAAAGATAATTTTAGTAATAACATCAACTGATAACAATTATAATAATCGTTTTAATAATAATATTAAAATTAATGATAATTCAGTTGACCATATCTTTTAATCCGTTCATCGAAACCACACGATTTCTAAATGAAAAGTTATTAATTTTTCTTTAGCTTTTCAACGACATGCATATCATATACCTTATCTCAGTAGCATATGTATCAAATTCGTGATTTATCATAAACTATTTAACGACGAAACTAAGCATACAAACATGCATAATCATATATACTCGAGCACTAGTCAGGGATACACTATTAATATATAAAAGATAAGATATGAATGCTCACGTATCAATATTGTGATTCAATATTGCAGGAAAGTACGTAGACACAACGAAAATGATAAACGTTAGGTTGACCTCACGAGCAATACCCTCGAACAATACCCATAACCTCCATAGCTATAACCCATAATTTCCTTAGCTCTATCGCGTTTGAAAACTTATTTTGAAATCATCTGAATATAACTCCGTCGTAGTATTTTATGTATACTAATAATATCTTGAAATAATACTAAGTAAATATATATATATGTAATTAGATTCAGAGAGTTTAGAGAAATATATTTTCAAGTTTCTATAAAATAATGAAACCTATTGAATTCTATTTATAATAGATTTTTGAATTATTAAAGTGAATTATTAAAGTATGAATTATTAAAGTGAATTATTAAAGTATAAATTATTAAAGTATGAATTATTAAAGTGAATTATTAAAGTATGAATTATTAAAGTTAAAGTAAAGTAAAAGTAAAGTAAAGGTAAAGTTAAAGTATAGTAAAAGTATAAAAACTATGTATGTATAATACGCGTATAAATATATATAATATTAATTTAAATCGTTATATATATTTAATTAAATAAAATATAAATATCGTTATATTTATTATGCTGGTTAAGTAATGAGTTGCCAAAAGTGATTCTAGATATTTATAAAAGTTATATACATTTTAATAATAAAGTTCTTTTTAAACTGAAAACGTTTTTGTACGTTTGAAAATAGATTAATAGAATATTATGGAAACCAATTCTCCACTAGCTTTTGTCTAACTTTTATAAATGACACTTTTTATTTTTATTTATAAATAGCTTTACAAATTATTCCGAATATCGTTAAGAGGAATAGATTTTCTCAAATCATAGTGGACCTCTCAACAGAGACTTGTAATCATAATTCAATGTTTCTGATAATTCAATCATTTAATATATTTTTTTTAATTTCGTCGATAATCATATTGAAACAAATACGTTCATATAAAGCATTATATGTTTAAATACTTTTTTGACATTTTCAATTTATAACATATACACATATACATACATATTCATATATGTTCATTTAATGGTTCGTGAATCATTGGAATTTGGTCGAGGTTTAAATGAATGTATAAACATAGTTTAAAATCCTTGAGATTTAACTTAACAAACATTGCTTATCGTGTCAGAATAATATAAAGATAAAGTTTAAATTTAGTCGAAAATTTCCGGGTCGTCACAATTAACTTTTTTTGCGAACAAGTTTAGAATTAACTAAACTATGTTCTAGTGATTACAAGTTTAAATCTTCGAATAAGATAGTTATATATATATATATATATATATATATATATATATATATATATATATATATATATATATATATATATATATATATATATATATATATATATATATATATATATATGAATCGAATGATGTTATGACCATCATTACTACCTCAAGTTTAGTAGGTAAACCTACTGGAAGTGAAAAGAAATGATCTAGTTTCAAAGGATCCTTGGATGGCTTGAAAGTTCTTGAAGTAGAATCATGACACGAAAACAAGTTCAAGTAAGATTTCTACTCGAATTAAGATAGTTATAGTTATAGAAATTGAATTAAAGTTTGGATATGAGTTTTTCCTTGAATAAGAAAGATAACCTACTGTAAATTACAAAGGTTTCTTGATCTTAGATAATTACTTGAAATGGATTAGAAAGCTTGGAAGTATACTTGCAAACTTGAAAGGATTTTCGAAGTGTTCTTGAAGTGTTCTTCCTATGATGATTATAGCTTGATTCTTGAAGTAGTTTTTGATGAAAATGATGATTTGGTTACTGGAAAAATTCATTCATAGGTGTATGTGTGTGTTGAGAGTGAATTGGAAAGGAAAATGGAAATGAAATGAAGTGAATGGTGAGTGGTGAGTGGTGAGTGGGGTTAAAAGGAGTTCTTGTTAGTTGACTAGTTCATGGTAAAAGTTAAACTTGATTAGTCATTCATGACATAATCAAGAGTGGAATCCCATGCTAGTACCTATTGGTATATACCTATAGTAAGTACGTCTAGAAGCTGGGTATAATACGAGTACGAAGACTGAATGAATATAAGTAGAATTGTTGATGAAAATGAATGAGAATGTAATTGTAAGCATTTTTGAGTGTTTTGATATATGTCTTGAAGTCTTTCAAAAGTTAATACTTTACATGTATATACATTTTAACTGAGTCATTAAGTCACCGTTAGTCGTTACATGTAAGTGTTGTCTTGAAACTTTTAAGTTAACGATCTCATTTAATGTAGTTAACCCATTGTTTATTATATCTAATGAGATCTTAAATTAACATATTATCATGATAACATGGTGTATGAATATATCTTAATACAATATATATATATATATATATATATATATATATATATATATATATATATATATATATATATATATATATATATATATATATATATATATATATATATATATATATATATATATATATATATATTAAAACGTCGTTACAACGATAACCGTTACATATATAACTCGTTTCTAAACTCTTAAGTTAGTAGTCATGTTTTACATATGTAGTTCATTGTTAACACACTTAATGATATATTTAATTATCATTTTATCATGTTAAACATAGTGTATCAATATCTTAATATGATTCATATGTATTTAGTAAGACGTTGTTATAACGATAATCGTTATATATATCGTTTCGAGTTTCTTAATTCAATAGTCTCATTTTTATGTATATAACTCATTGTTAATATACTTAGTGTGATACTTACCTATGATAATTCTCATGTTAACTATATATATATATATATATATATATATATATATATATATATATATATATATATATATATATATATATATATATATATATATATATATATATATATATATATATATATATATATATATATATATATATATATATATATATATATCATCATGTAGTTGTTACAAGTTTAAACGTTCGTGAATCGCCGGTCAACTTGGGTGATCAATTGACTACATAAACTCATTTCAATTAATCAGGTCTTAACAAGTTTGATTACTTAACATGTTGGAAACATTTAATCATGTAAATATAAATTTCATTTAATATATATAAACATGGAAAAGTTCGGGTCACTACAATACCTACCCGTTAAATAAATTTCGTCCCGAAATTTTAAGCTGTTGAATGTAACATCCCGCCTTTTTCTGTTTACTATTCTGTTTAACTATTTAAATTCCGTTATATGATTATGACATCCCTCGTTAATACGCGTTTTAAAATATCTCGTTTAGGTAATTCACGCACCCGCAACCGAACTCGAGGGACTAGTTTTGCCAAAGAGCCAAAGAGGTGACTAACTTGTGACTAGCCACCCCACCACCTATCTTTTTCATTTTCATTTTCCTTTTCTTCTTCTACTTCCACATTTTCTTTCAATTCTCCATTTTAAAGAATCATCATCTAAATCCAAGCTAGCGGGTGTCTTGCAAAACAAATTACATATTTGGAATCCTTGCAACTTCCTCTTCGATTCCATACCGACTTCATTACATTTGGGTAACTTTCTAAAATCACTAGATTTGGTGTTCTTGATGTTTTTAACTTATAAAGTTGTTAATTAGTGTCTATGGCTCAAGTCTAACATGAATATATGATTTATATGTTCGATTTTGTTATTTGAAGTAACTAGCATGAACATAAACTTTGGTGTGTTTGATTTGGTGATTTGGTTGTTTGAATGATGTTAAATGTCATAAATGCATGTATTAAATGTGTTCCTAACATCACTAGCTTCAATTTCATGTGTAGGTTGCTTGAGAAAACTCCATAAACTTGATTAGTGATTTTGGTGAATTTGGGTTAGGGTTTGATAAGCTTGAAATGAATATTTGATGCATTGAATGCCATGAATTATTGTTAGTAAGTAGTTAGTTGTATTGTATGCTCGATTACCTACAAAACGGCATGTTGTATGTATGCATTAAATGCCCGAATCATAAATGTGCACTTATCAAATTTGAGTATTAAATGTGTGCATTAATTGATCATTTACTTTGGAAAGCCGATTGTTACAAATAACGTTTTTGGTTGGTGAAATGTATTTACTTGTGTTCTTTGTCAAATTACTTTTCTAACGATATAAGATACGAGTTCTAAGTATTAGCGGTTTGCGAGTTATGCTTGAAAGTGTTTTGAATTGAGACTTGGACATTTGAGACTGACCAGGTACCAGCTCCCGTGTATTGTCGCGGCGCGGCAATCCTGGGTCGCGGCGCGGCCTAAGCCGTGTTCAGGTTCTGACCTACATATCAATTATAAGAAAAATGTTTGGCACCCTATGGACCTCCGATTCACATGAGACTTGTTCTAACATGTTTATATATGAATAAAAACCTCAGAAAAATAGTTCGGGACCCGACCCGAACGTGTTGACTTTTTCGTTGACTTTGACCAACCAAAGTTTGACTTTTGTTCAAACTTAACCAAATGATTATGCAACCTTCCTAACTTGTTTCTATACTTGTATCTTGCATGAAACTTGACAATTTGATTCACATGCTACATAATCGAGTCGTAACGAGCCATAGGACTAATTGAACATCTTTGACCTATCGGGTTTACCGTTATTGATACGACCTATTTGTTTAGGTCAAGACTAGCACTATCCTTCGCACACGTTACTTTGTGAAGTACTTTTCATACGTGCACTCAAGGTGAGATCATAGTCCCATCTTTCGAACAACTTTTATGCTTTAAACTATGGGATGAGAAACATATACGCATCATACTTTTACACTTTGAACACAAGTACGAAAACGAACATTCCACGTACGGGTTTGAACGAAAATCCTCAATTCAATTATCATTAGTTACACTTACAGGGTGTAAACGTGAACTTATATTATGTGATCACATGGGCTTGAAGAGCCTCATTCGGACGGTTCGCTACCGTTAGCGGATGAAATATATTTTCGGGTCTAGTGTATATTCTAACACTACGCAAAGGGTGCAATGCAGTTAAGTTTGATAATTGGGTGCCCGCGAAACAAATAACAACTTTGGAATGCAAATGATTTAGATAATCATATTATATTAAATCTTGTGGTTCAAATGTAACGTTTACTAAAACACCTATGATTTCACCAACGTTTTCGTTGACAGTCTTCTATATGTTTTTTGAGGTCCTTGAAAGCTACTTGATACATGCTTCCGCACTCTTTTTGATACTTGCTTGGATGTCGAGTATACGTGCATAGTTGGAGCGTCTTTTGACTACTTTAAATTGTGTCGCATAGGTTTCATTCGTACGTTAAACATTGTAATGTAACTAGTCTTTTGAACTACATTTGTAAACTTGATACATCCTTTTTCTTATGAAACGTCATGATAAAGACTTATGACCACGCAACGGGACCTAAGTAGTCGGCGCCGTCAACATGATTTGGTCGGGTCGCTACAGATGATATCAGAGCATTGGTTGTAGGGATTTAGAGTTCATTGGTGTCAACCCCGAGTCATAGGGTACATTAGTGAGTCTAGACTACAACCGGCATATAGACTTGAAGTAGGAATTACTTGACTACTTGTGCATTATACTCGAACTCATCTATCATATCTAATTCTTATTCGATCTTAATCTCACGTTACTTGATTTAATTGATATATGAATTAGTGTCGAATGCACATATGAATTAGGGTAATATAATTTCTGAAATTATATTACGGTGACTCATATGAACATTCCGACATTATGACATAAAGAATTTAAGGCGAGTCAAGGAAAATTTCTCTCTATCCTTATTCCATATCATGGTTAGTATTATTAAGAATACTAATCAACGGTATTCTTGTGTTTTGAAGGAACAATGCCTCCTCGTCGTGTGCCACGCCATGAGACTCCCGAACAAGCTCTACAATGAATGATAGCCACCGCCGTGGAAGCGGCCATGGCCGATCACTCCTCCAACAATAACAACAACCACAACAACAACAATCAAGGAGCTGGTAACTCAAGCGAAGGGTGCTCCTACAAAGCCTTCATGGGGTGCAAACCTCACACTTTTGATGGAACCGGGGGACCGGTTGTACTCACTCGATGGTTCGAACAAACAGAAGCCGTTTTTAGCATAAGCGGTTGTCGAGACCAAGATAAAGTCAAATATTCCACCCACACCTTTGCTGGTATCGCCCTCACGTGGTGGAACACGTATGTACAATCGGTGGGTACCGATGAAGCTCACGCCCTCTCTTGGGCCGATTTGAGGGAAAGGATGATCGTCGAATTTTTCCCTCGTGAAGAAACCCGAAAGCTCGAACAAGAGCTAAGAACTTTAAAGGCAGTCGGAAACGATCTCAAGGCCTACAATCAATGATACGTTGAGCTATCCTTGATGTGTCCCAACCTCGTGAACTCCGAATCTCAAAGAGTTGAACTCTATATGGATGGTCTTCCAAAGAGCATCAAACAAGGAGTGATGTCATCCAAACCCGCTAACCTACAACAAGCTTTGAACATGGCCCGCCAATTGATCGAAACGGTTGACGAAATCGTAGTTCTGGCTCCTAAGGACGAGGATAAATCGTGCGGCAACAAAAGAAAATGGGAAGCCCCCCAATCAAGCAACAACTACAACAACAACTTCACCAAAAAGCCTTTCACTTCCGACGCCAAGAAAAGTTATGGAGGAAATAAACCCTTTTGCAACAAATGCCACAAACACCACTATGGTGAATGTAACAATCTATTTTGCCACCGGTGCCAAAGGGGTGGTCATGCGGCCAACGATTGTAGAAGTACCGCCCCCGTCGCTCAAAAGGTGCCCAATGCACCAAAACTGGGTACTTGTTATGAATGTGGCCAAACGGGTCATTTTAGAAATGCGTGTCCGAAGAAGAAAGCCAACACTAACACTCGCGAACGAGCTTTCAACATCAACACCGAGGAAGCACGAGATGACAATGAATTAGTCACGGGTACGTTTCTCCTCAACAACACTTATGTTACTTGTTTATTCGATTCGGGTGCCGATAAGAGTTTTGTATCCAAGACTTTGACTCATTCTTTTAATACTCCACCACTTCCACTAGATACCACTTATACCATTGAAGTGGCCAACAGAAAACTATTGAGTGTCGACACATATTACCGGGGGTGTACGTTAAACATTTTGGGTAATGAGTTTGAAATTGACTTGATACCCATGGAACTAGGAAGCTTCGATGTAATAATCGGTTTGAATTGGCTAGCCAAAACGAAATCTCACATCCTTTGTGATCTTAACGCAATCCGAATTCCTATCAAGAATGGTGAACCTTTGATCGTCTATGGCGATAAGAGTTGCACCGGACTCAACCTCGTTTCATGCATTAAAGTTAGAAAACTACTCCATAAGGGTTGTTTTGCGATCCTTGCTCACGTTAAGAAAGTCGAGTCCGATGAGAAGCACATCAATGATGTGCCAATTGTTAGTGACTATTCCGATGTATTTCCTGACGAATTGCTTGGTCTTCCACCTCATCGACCGATTAAATTCCAAATCGATCTTATTCCGAAAGCCGCACCCGTAGCACGTGCACCATATAGACTCGCTCCATCCGAAATGAAAGAATTGCAAAGTCAAATCCAAGAACTACTTGATCGTGGTTTTATCCAACCTAGCCATTCACCTTGGGGCGCTCCGATTTTGTTTGTTAAAAAGAAAGACGGATCCCTATGAATGTGCATTGATTATCGTGAACTAAACAAATTGACGGTTAAGAACCGATATCATATTCCTCGCATCGATGACCTCTTTGATCAACTACAAAGGTCTTGTGTATATTCAAAAATCGATCTCCGCTCGGGTTATCATCAATTAAGGGTTAAGGGGGAAGATGTCTCCAAAACCGCTTTCTGAACTCGTTATGGTAGCTATGAATTTCTTGTAATGCCATTTGGTCTCACTAACGCACCGGCGGTGTTCATGGATCTTATGAACCGCGTGTGTAAACCGTATCTTGATAAATTCATTATCGTGTTCATCGATGATATTTTGGTTTATTCAAAAAGCGAAGAAGAACACGAGGAACACCTCCGACTTATGCTTGAACTTTTAAGACAAGAACGACTCTATGCTAAATTATCCAAGTGTGAATTTTGGTTAAAGGAAGTTCAATTTCTTGGTCATGTTGTAAGTGACCAAGGTATTAAAGTCGATCCATCAAAAATCGAAGCCATTAGTAAATGGGAGACCCCTACTACTCCTACTCACATTCGTCAATTCTTGGGTCTCGCCGGATACTATCGTAGATTCATCAAAGATTTCTCTTTGGTTGCTCGTCCTCTAACCGCATTAACTCACAAAGGAAAGAAATTCATTTGGGCGACCGAACAAGAATCCGCATTTCAAATCTTGAAAACAAAGCTAACCACCGCTCCTATCTTGTCACTTCCCGAAGGGAATGACGATTTTGTTGTATATTGCGATGCCTCGAAACATGGTTTTGGGTGTGTGTTGATGCAACGAACGAAAGTCATTTCTTATGCTTCTCGACAACTCAAAATTCATGAACAAAACTATACGACACATGATCTCGAACTCAGAGCCGTTGTCTTTGTGCTTAAAATATGGAGACACTATCTTTATGGAACCAAGAGTACTATCTTTACCGATCACAACAGTCTCCAACACATCTTCGATTAAAAGCAACTAAACATGAGACAACGAAGGTGGATTGAAACCTTAAACGATTACGATTGCGAGCTTTGTTACCATCCCGGGAAGGCAAATGTAGTAGCCGATGCCTTAAGTCGAAAAGAAAGAGCGGTGCCTCTTCGTGTCCGATCTTTAAACATCACCATCCACACCAACCTTAATAACCAAATTCGGGTAGCCCAAGATGAGGCTCTCAAGGATGAAAACGTTTCACACGAGCTCTTAAACATTCTAGCCTCTCGATTCGAAACTAAGGAAACCGGACACCGATATTTTGCCGGAAGGATTTGGGTGCCTAGTTATGGGGACCTACGAAGTCTTATTTTAGATGAAGCCCATAAGTCACGATACTCGATTCACCGCGGTGCCAATAAGATGTACCACGACCTTAAAGAACAATATTGGTGGCCGAACATCAAAAGGGACGTAGCTACTTATGTTGCCAAGTGTTTGACATGTTCCAAAGTCAAAGCCGAACACCAAAGACCGTCCGGGTTACTTCAACAACCCGAAATCCCACAATGGAAGTGGGAAAGAATAACGATGGACTTCATCACCAAGTTACCAAAGAGAATGGGCGGTTATGATACCATTTGGGTTATTGTTGACCGTCTCACCAAATCCGCACACTTTCTCGCTATGAAAGAAACCGACAAAATGGAGAAACTTGCACAACTTTACATCAAGGAGATCGTAGCCCGACACGGTGTACCTTTATCGATTATCTCCGACCGAGATGGCCGTTTTGTTTCTAGATTTTGGCGTACCTTGCAAGAAACGTTGGGAACGCGTTTAGACATGAGCACCGCATATCATCCCCAAACCGATGGACAAAAAGAACGCACAATTCAAGCCTTAGAGGACATGTTACGGGCTTATGTGGTTGATTTTAGAAAAGCTTGGGACAAGCACTTACCTATCGCCGAGTTCTCTTACAACAATAGTTATCACGCGAGTATCAAAGCCGCACCTTTTGAAGCGTTATATGGCTGAAAATGCCGTTCTCCTCCTTGTTGGGCCGAAGTAGGCGACATACAAATCACCGGACCCGAAATCATTCACGAAACCACCAAGAAGATCGTTCAAATCCGAGATAGGCTTCGGACGGCCCGGAGTCGTCAAAAGTGCTATACCGACAAAAGACGCAATGACCTTGAATTTCAAGTCGGTGACCCCGTCATGTTAAAAGTCACACCTTGGAAAGGTGTCATTCGTTTTGGAAAACGTGGGAAATTAAATCCGCGGTATATTGGTCCCTTCGAAATCTTGGAGCGTATTGGAACCGTTGCTTATCGTTTAGATCTTCCGCCTCAATTGAGCTTCGTTCATCCTACCTTCTATGTATCTAACTTGAAAAAGTGTCTTGCCAAGCCCGATATCGTCATCCCTCTCGAGGAACTTACTATTGATGACAAACTTCATTTTGTGGAGGAACCGGTTGAAATTGTGGACACCTCCGTCAAGACATTGAAACAAAGCCGAATCCCGATTGTCAAGGTTCATTGGAATGCTAAAAGAGGACCCGAGTTTACTTAGGAAAGGCAAGATCAAATGCAAAAGAAATACCCTCACTTGTTCCCGGCTCCGGAAACGCAAGATCCCGAGGAAGAAACAACGACTACTACGCCTACTTAAATTCCGGGACGAAATTTCTTTTAAGGAGTAGGTAATGTAACATCCCGCCTTTTTCCATTTACTATTCCGTTTAACTATTTAAATTCCGTTATATGATTTTGACATCCCTCGTTAATACGCGTTTTAAAAATATCTCGTTTAGGTAATTCACGCACCCGCAACCGAACTCGAGGGACTAGTTTTGCCAAAGTGCCAAAGAGGTGACTAACTTGTGACTAGTCACCCCACCACCTATCTTTTTCATTTTCATTTTCCTTTTCTTCTTCTACTTCCACATTTTCTTTCAATTCTCCATTTTGAAGAATCATCATCTAAATCCAAGCTAGCGGGTGTCTTGCAAAAAAAATTACATATTTGGAATCCTTGCAACTTCTTCTTCGATTCCATACCGACTTCATTACATTTGGGTAACTTTCTAAAATCACTAGATTTGGTGTTCTTGATGTTTTTAACTTATAAAGTTGTTAATTAGTGTCTATGGCTCAAGTCTAACATGAATATATGATTTATATGTTCGATTTTGTTATTTGAAGTAACTAGCATGAACATAAACTTTGGTGTGTTTGATTAGGTGATTTGGTTATTTAAATGATGTTAAATGTCATAAATGCATGTATTAAATGTGTTCCTAACATCACTAGCTTCAATTTCATGTGTAGGTTGCTTGAGAAAACTCCATAAACTTGATTAGTGATTTTGGTGAATTTGGGTTAGGGTTTGATAAGCTTGAAATGAATATTTGATGCATTGAATGCCATGAATTATTGTTAGTAAGTAGTTAGTTGTATTGTATGCTCGATTACCTACAAAACGGCATGTTGTATGTATGCATTAAATGCCCGAATCATAAATGTTCACTTATCAAATTTGAGTATTAAATGTGTGCATTAATTGATCATTTACTTTGGAAAGCCGATTGTTACAAATAACGTTTTTGGTTGGTGAAATGTATTTAGTTGTGTTCTTTGTCAAATTACCTTTCTAACGATATAAGATACGAGTTCTAAGTATTAGCGGTTTGCGAGTTATGCTTGAAAGTGTTTTGAATTGAGACTTGGACATTTGAGACTGACCAGGTACCAGATCCCGTGTATTGTCGCGGCGTGGCAATCCTGGGTCGCGGCGCGGCCTAAGCCGTGTTCAGGTTCTAACCTACATGTCAATTATATGAAAAATGTTTGGCACCCTATGGACCTCCGATTCACATGAGACTTGTTCTAACATGTTTATATATGAATAAAAACCTCAGAAAAATAGTTCGGGACCCGACCCGAACGTGTTGACTTTTTCGTTGACTTTGACCAACCAAAGTTTGACTTTTGTTCAAACTTAACCAAATGATTATGCAACCTTCCTAACTTGTTTCTATACTTGTATCTTGCATGAAACTTGACAATTTGATTCACATGCTACATAATCGAGTCGTAACGAGCCATAGGACTAATTGAACATCTTTGACCTATCGGGTTTACCGTTATTGATACGACCTATTTGTTTAGGTCAAGACTAGCACTATCCTTCGCACACGTTACTTTGTGAAGTACTTTTCATACGTGCACTCAAGGTGAGATCATAGTCCCATCTTTCGAACAACTTTTATGCTTTAAACTATGGGATGAGAAACATATACGCATCATACTTTTACACTTTGAACACAAGTACGAAAACGAACATTCCACGTACGGGTTTGAACGAAAATCCTCAATTCAATTATCATTAGTTACACTTGCAGGGTGTAAACGTGAACTTATATTATGTGATCACATGGGCTTGACGAGCCTCATTCGGACGGTTCGCTACCGTTAGCGGATGAAATATATTTTCGGGTCTAGTGTATGTTCTAACACTACGCAAAGGGTGCAAAGCAGTTAAGTTTGATAATTGGGTGCCCGCGAAACAAATAACAACTTTGGAATGCAAATGATTTAGATAATCATATTATATTAAATCTTGTGGTTCAAATGCAACGTTTACTAAAACACCTATGATTTCACCAACGTTTTCGTTGACAGTTTTCTATATGTTTTCTCAGGTCCTTGAAAGCTACTTGATACATGCTTCCGCACTCTTTTTGATACTTTCTTGGATGTCGAGTATACATGCATAGTTGGAGCGTCTTTTGACTACTTTAAATTGTGTCGCATAGGTTTCATTCGTACGTTAAACATTGTAATGTAACTAGTCTTTTGAACTACATTTGTAAACTTGAAACATCCTTTTTCTTATGAAATGAATGCGACATATTTTTGGTCAAACGTCATGATAAAGACTTATGACCACGCAACGGGACCTAAGTAGTCGGCGCCGTCAACATGATTTGGTCGGGTCGCTACACTGTTGAAGGTGTTGACGCATCTTCGGGAAATAGGTACGGGTATTTCAGCTTCATTTGATCTTCACGCTCCCAGGTGAACTCGGGTCCCCTATGAGCATTCCATCAAACCTTAAAGATCGGTATCTTGTTTTGCTTGAGTCTTTTAACCTCACAATCCATTATCTCGACGGGTTCTTCAACGAATTGTAGTTTTTCGTTGATTTTGATTTCGTCTAAAGGAATAGTGAGATCTTCTTTGGCTAAGCATTTCTTCAAATTTGAGACGTGGAAGGTATTATGTACATTGGCGAGTTGTTGAGGTAATTCAAGTTGGTAGGCTACTGGTCCGACACGATCTATAATCTTGAATGGTCCAATGTATCTTGGATTTAGTTTTCCCCGTTTACCAAATCGAACAACACCTTTCCAAGGTGAAACCTTAAACATTCCCATCTCCCCAATTTAAAATTCTATATCTTTTCTTTTAAGGTCCGCGTAGCTCTTTTGTCGACTCTAGGCGGTTTTCAACCGTTGTTGAATTTGGATGATTTTCTCGGTAGTTTATTGGATTATCTCTGGACTCGTAATCTGTCTATCCCCTACCTCACTCCAACAAATCGGAGACCTGCACTTTCTACCATAAAGTACTTCGAACGGTGCCATTTCGATACTCGAGTGGTAACTGTTGTTGTAGAAAAATTCTGCTAACGGTAGGTATCGATCTCAACTATTTCCAAAATCAATAACACAAGCTCGTAGTATGTCTTTAAGCATCTGTATCGTCTTTTCACTCTGCCCATCAGTTTATGGATGATAGGCAGTACTCATATCTAGACGAGTTCCCAATGCTTGCTGTAATGTCTGCCAAAACCTTGAAACAAATCTGCCATCTCTATCAGAGATAATAGAGATTGGTATTCCATGTCTGGAGATGACTTCTTTCAAGTATAAACGCGCCAACTTTTCTATTTTATCATCTTCTCTCATTGGTAGAAAGTGTGCTGACTTGGTGAGACGATCGACTATTACCCAAATAGTATCATAACCACTTGCAGTCCTTGGCAATTTAGTAATGAAATCCATGGTAATGTTTTCCCATTTCCATTCCGGGATTTCAGGCTGTTGAAGTAGACTTGATGGTTTCTGATGTTCATCTTTGACCTTAGAACAAGTTAAACATTCTCCTACGTATTTAGCAATATCGGCTTTCATACCCGGCCACCAAAAGTGTTTCTTGAGATCTTTGTACATCTTTCCCGCTTCAGGATGTATTGAGTATCTGGTTTTATGTGCTTCCTTAAGTACCATTTCTCTCATATCTCCAAACTTTGGTACCCAAATTCTTTCAGCCCTATACCGGGTTCCGACTTCCCGAATATTAAGATGTTTTTTTCGATCCTTTGGGTATTTCATCATTCAACTTTCCCCCTTTTATAACCTCCTATTGTGCCTCTTTTATTTGAGTAGTAAGGTTAGTACGAATAATTATATTCATAGCTTTTACTCGTATAGGTTCTCTATCCTTTCTGCTCAAGGCGTCGGCTACCACATTTGCCTTTCCCGGGTGATAACGAATCTCAAATTCGTAATCATTCAACAGTTCAATCCACCTACGCTGTCTCATGCTCAGTTGTTTCTGATTAAATATATGTTGGAGACTTTTGTGGTTGGTGTATATAATACTTCTGACCCCATATAAGTTGTGCCTCCAATTCTTTAATGCAAAAACAACAACGCTTAATTCCAAATCGTGAGTCGTATAATTTTGCTCGTGAATCTTCAATTGTCTGGATGCATAAGTAATTACTTTTGTTCGTTGCATTAATACACAACCAAGACCTTGCTTTGATGCGTTACAATAAATCACAAAATCATCATTCCCTTCAGGCAATGACAATATAGGTGTAGTAGTTAACTTTTTCTTCAACAATTGAAACGCTTTCTCCTGCTCATCCTTCCATTCAAATTTCTTCCCTTTATGCGTTAATGCAGTCAAGGGTTTTGCTATTTTGGAAAAATCTTGGATGAATCTTCTGTAGTAACCAGCCAATCCAAAAAATTGGCGTATATGCTTCGGAGTTTTCGGGGTTTCCCAGTTTTCAACGGTTTCAATCTTTGACAGATCAACCTGAATACCTTCTTTGTTCACTACGTGTCCGAGGAATTGAACTTCTTCCAACCAAAATGCACACTTTGAAACTTAGCTTACAATTTTTCTTTCCTCAACAATTCTAGCACTTTTCTTAAATGTTCTTCGTGTTCTTGATCACTCTTTGAGTAAATAAGTATGTCATCGATGAAGACAATGACAAACTAGTCAAGATATGGTCCACACACTCGGTTCATAAGGTCCATTAACACAGCTGGTGCTTAGTCAACCCAAACGGCATAACCATAAACTCGTAATGACCGTAACGCGTTCTAAAAGCAGCCTTCGGAATATCCTCCTCCTTCACCCGCATTTGATGATACCCAGAACGTAAAACAATCTTCGAATAAACTGACGAGCCTTGTAGTTGATCAAATAAGTCGTCGATTCTTGGTAGTGGATAACGGTTCTTGATGGTAAGTTTGTTCAACTATCGGTAGTCGATACACAACCTGAATGTACCATCCTTCTTTTTGACAAACAAAACAGGAGCTCCCCACGGTGATGTGCTTGGTCGAATGAAACCACGCTCTAAAAGTTCTTGTAATTATCTCTGGAGTTCCTTCATTTCGCTGGGTGCGAGTTTGTATGGAGCACGAGCTATCGGTGCAGCTCCTGGTACAAGATCTATTTGAAATTCAACGGATCGGTGTGGAGGTAGTCCCGGTAATTCTTTCGGAAATACATCGGGAAATTCTTTTGCGACGGGAACATCACTGATGTCCTTTTCTTCAGTATTGATTTTCTCGACGTGTGCTAGAACAGCATAGCAACCTTTTCTTATTAGTTTCTGCACCTTCAAATTACTAATAAGATTTAGCTTCGCGTTGCTCTTTTCTCCGTACACCATTAAGGGTTTTCCTTTTTCTCGTACAATGCGAATTACATTTTTGTAACAAACGATATCTACTTTCACTTCTCTCAACCAGTCCATGCCGATTATCACATCAAAACTCCCTAACTCTACTGGTATCAAATCAATCTTAAACGTTTCGGCAACCAGTTTAATTTCTCGAATTCGACATATATTATCTGCTGAAATTAATTTGCCGTTGGCTAATTCGAGTAAAAATTTATTATCCAAAGGTGTCACTGGACAACTTAATTTAGCACAAAAATCCCTACTCATATAGCTTCTATCCTCACCCGAATCAAATAAAACATAAGCAGGTTTATTATCAATAAGAAACGTACCTGTAACAAGCTCCTAGTCTTCCTGCACTTCTGCCGCATTAATATTGAAAACTCTTCTGCAGCCTTGCCCATTAGTATTCCTCTGATTTGGGCACGTAGTTTTGAAGTGGCCCTTCTTCCCGCATCTGAAACAAACAATGTGAGCGTTATTTGTTCCTCCAGTCGTTGGTCTGAAAGTTTCACACTTCGTCGCACCATGACCCAGTCTTTTACATTTGGTACATACAACCTTACAGTATTTATCCGGATGATATCCATCGCACCTATATCATGGAGTTTTCTGATTGTTGTCGCTATTGTTGTTATTGAGATTGTTGTTGGGATTGTTGTTGTTGTTATTGGGGCGTTTGTTGTAATTATTTGTTGTTGGGACATTTGTTGTAGTAGTTGTTGGGATTGTGATTGTTGTTGTTGCAGTTGATGTTGTGGTTGTTGGGATAGTTGTTGCGATTGTGGTTGTGATTGTTGTTGTTGTATTGGTGACTCTTGTCACTGGTTTCTTCCCACTTTCTCTTGACTTGCTTCATTTTAACCTCTTTGGCCGCCTGCTCTTTAATCCTACCCTCAATTTGGTTCACTAGTTTGTGAGCCATTCGACTTGCCTTTTGTATGGAGGTGGGCTCCTGAAATGTCCCGTTCTTATTGATTAAAAACATTCCATATTAATTGATATCGTTGCGAGGTTTTGACCTATATATGAGACGTTTTTCAAAGACTGCATTCATTTTTAAAATAAATCATAACCTTTATTTCATAAATAAAGGTTTAAAAAACTTTACGTAGATTATCAAATAATGATAATCTAAAATATCATGTTTACACACGACCATTACATAAAGGTTTATAATACAAATATGTTACATTGAAATCACTTTCTTGAATGCAGTTTTTACACAATATCATACAAACATGGACTCCAAATCTTGTCCTTATTTTAGTATGCAACAGCGGAAGCTCTTAGTATTCACCTGAGAATAAACATGCTTTAAACTTCAACAAAAATGTTGGTGAGTTATAGGTTTAACCTATATATATCAAATCGTAACAATAGACCACAAGATTTCATATTTCAATACACATCCCATACATAGAGATAAAAATCATTCATATGGTGAACACCTGGTAACCGACATTAACAAGATGTATATATAAGAATATCCCCATCATTCCGGGACACCCTTCGGATATGATATAAATTTCGAAGTACTAAAGCATCCGGTACTTTGGATGGGGTTTGTTAGGCCCAATAGATCTATCTTTAGGATTCGTGTCAATTAGGGTGTCTGTTCCCTAATTCTTAGATTACCAGACTTAATAAAAAGGGGCATATTCGATTTCGATAATTCAACCATAGAATGTAGTTTCACGTACTTGTGTCTATTTTGTAAATCATTTATAAAACCTGCATGTATTCTCATCCCAAAAATATTAGATTTTAAAAGTGGGACTATAACTCACCTTCACAGATTTTTACTTCGTCAGGAAGTAAGACTTGGCCACTGGTTGATTCACGAACCTATAACAATATATACATATATATCAAAGTATGTTCAAAATATATTTACAACACTTTTAATATATTTTGATGTTTTAAGTTTATTAAGTCAGCTGTCCTCGTTAGTAACCTACAACTAGTTGTCCACAGTTAGATGTACAGAAATAAATCGATAAATATTATCTTGAATCAATCCACGACCTAGTGTATACGTATCTCAGTATTGATCACAACTCAAACTACATATATTTTGGAATCAACCTCAACCCTGTATAGCTAACTCCAACATTCACATATAGAGTGTCTATGGTTGTTCCGAAATATATATAGATGTGTCGACATGATAGGTCGAAACATTGTATACGTGTCTATGGTATCTCAAGATTACATAATATACAATACAAGTTGATTAAGTTATGGTTGGAATAGATTTGTTACCAATTTTTACGTAGCTAAATTGAGAAAAAATTATCCAATCTTGTTTTACCCATAACTTCTTCATTTTAAATCCGTTTTGAGTGAATCAAATTGCTATGGTTTCATATTGAACTCTATTTTATGAATCTAAACAGAAAAAGTATAGGTTTATAGTCGGAAAAATAAGTTACAAGTCATTTTTGTAAAGGTAGTCATTTCAGTCGAAAGAACGACGTCTAGATGACCATTTTAGAAAACATACTTCCACTTTGAGTTTAATCATAATTTTTGGATGTAGTTTCATGTTCATAATAAAAATCATTTTCCCAGAATAACAACTTTTAAATCAAATTTTATCATAGTTTTTAATTAACTAACCCAAAACAGCCCGCGGTGTTACTACGACGACGTAAATCCAGTTTTACGGTGTTTTTCGTGTTTCCAGGTTTTAAATCATTAAGTTAGCATATCATATAGATATAGAACATGTGTTTAGTTGATTTTAAAAGTCAAGTTAGAAGGATTAACTTTGATTTGCGAACAAGTTTAGAATTAACTAAACTATGTTCTAGTGATTACAAGTTTAAACCTTCGAATAAGATAGCTTTATATGTATGAATCGAATGATGTTATGAACATCATTACTACCTCAAGTTCCTTGGATAAACCTACTAGAAATGAGAAAAATAGATCTAGCTTCAAAGGATCCTTGGATGGCTTGAAAGTTCTTGAAGCAGAATCATGACACGAAAACAATTTCAAGTAAGATTTCCACTCGAAATAAGATTATTATAGTTATAGAAATTGAATTAAAGTTTGAATATGATTATTACCTTGTATTAGAAAGATAACCTACTGTAAGTAACAAAGGTTTATTGATCTTGGATGATTACTTGGAATGGATTTAGAAAACTTGGAAGTAAACTTGCAATCTTGGAAGTATTCTTGATTTTATGAAACTAGAACTTTTGGAATTTATGAAGAACACTTAGAACTTGAAGATAGAACTTGAGAGAGATCAATTAGATGAAGAAAATTGAAGAATGAAAGTGTTTGTAGGTGTTTTTGGTCGTTGGTGTATGGATTAGATATAAAGGATATGTAATTTTGTTTTCATGTAAATAAGTCATGAATGATTACTCATATTTTTGTAATTTTATGAGATATTTCATGCTAGTTGCCAAATGATGGTTCCCACATGTGTTAGGTGACTCACATGGGCTGCTAAGAGCTGATCATTGGAGTGTATATACTAATAGTATATACATCTAAAAGCTGTGTATTGTACGAGTATGAATACAGGTGCATACGAGTAGAATTGTTGATGAAACTAAACGAGGATGTAATTATAAGCATTTTTGTTAAGTAGAAGTATTTTGATAAGTGTCTTGAAGTCTTTCAAAAGTGTATGAATACATATTAAAACACTTCATGTATATACATTTTAACTGAGTCGTTAAGTCATCGTTAGTCGTTACATGTAAATGTTGTTTTGAAACCTTTAGGTTAACGATCTTGTTGAATGTTGTTAACCCATTGTTTATTATAACAAATGAGATGTTAAATTGTTATATTATCATGATATTATGATATGTAATATATCTCAGTATGATATATATACAGTTAAATGTCGTTACAACGATAATCGTTACATATATGTCTCGTTTCGAAATCATTAAGTTAGTAGTCTTATTTTTACATATGTATTTCATTGTTAATACACTTAATAATATATTTACTTATCATTTAACATAATTAACCAAGTGTATCAATATCTTAATATGATTCATATGTACCTAGTAAGACGTTGTTATAACGATAATCGTTATATATATCGTTTTCGAATTTCTTAAATTAATAGTCTCATTTTTATGTATATAACTCATTGTTAAAATACCTAATGAGATACATACTTATAATAAAATCATGTTAACTATATATATAACCATATATATGTCATCGTATAGTTTTACAAGTTTTAACGTTTGTGAATCACCGGTCAACTTGGGTGGTCAATTGTCTATATGAAACCTATTTCAATTAATCAAGTCTTAACAAGTTTGATTGCTTAACATGTTGGAAACACTTAATCATGTAAATAACAATTTCATTTAATATATATATAAACATGGAAAAGTTCGGGTCACTACAGCTCGTGTGAACTCACATCGTCTTGAATCCATTCCGGTAACCCTTTTACAAATGCGTCGATCTTTTCTTCTTCGTCTTCGAACGCTCTGGGACACAATAGGCACAACTC
Source organism: Rutidosis leptorrhynchoides (assembly GCF_046630445.1). Lineage (NCBI taxonomy): Eukaryota > Viridiplantae > Streptophyta > Magnoliopsida > Asterales > Asteraceae > Rutidosis > Rutidosis leptorrhynchoides. Next base: position 210,397,645 of record NC_092341.1, on the reverse strand, counting down.
TGTGAATCGTCGTTCGTACGTGGTGATATCAAAACCTTGCGTTCGTAATCCTCTAAGCTCTACCTTGAGCTTATTGACCTCATTTCTGGGACGATACTGCTAGTTCATCAAGTGCTTAAATGCTGACAACGGTAGTGCGTAAGTAGCATCTTGTCCTACCTGCTCGAGATAGGTATTCCACCATCTTAATGCAGTACCTGTGAAGGTATGCGTAGCGTACTTTACTTTGTCTTCTTCAGTACATTTACTTTTGGCAAACACCGATTCAACCTTCTCGGTCCACCGTTTCAATCCGATTGGACCCTTGGTTCCATCAAATTTCAAAGGTTTGCATGCAGTGAATTCTTTGTAGGAGCATCCTACACGATTTCTAGTGGCGTTAGATCCATTGCTAGTTTCAGAGTTATTGTTGTTATTTCGCATTGCAGCCTGTACTGCGGCTACATCTGCAGTAAGGAAAACACAGAAGTCTTCCTCGGTCATATTCAGAGTATTTGGAGTAGTCGGTGCCATTTCCTTTAAAAATAATCAAATGAATCAAGTTAATCATACAGAATATTAAGAGTAGTTAATAGTATTTCGTAGCATGATATGAACTCATTTATAAAAGCTTTTTCTTCATATTAGCGTTTTATAATTTATAATTCGGGTAGTACCTACCCGTTAAGTTCATACTTAGCAGCTAATATACAATTCAACTACTACAATTCTATATAAAAACCTGATAATTATATTTTGCGCTCAAACTTTTATACAATATTTTACAAACGTATAATACCGCAACTTTACATATAGCATGAAATATAGCACACAATAACTTTGATACAAGGTAGTTGCGAAGACAATTCTAGTTAATACGTAAGTCGTTCAGCAAAGGCAATAAAAACACGTAATTCATAGGTCCAGAAACAGGTCATACATTTTGGTTTTACTAATATTATTTCCCATCCTTGGTCTTGTGGAAAATAACCATTGTGGCCGTTGGCTAGGCAGCATGTTGTAACGTCGTCAAAAGGATGAGGGTTACATAATTCCTAACAGCCCTGTAACAATCTAAAAACCTTGTTTCTCACACTAACTACTGAATCCGTCACTTGTGGGAATGTTTTATTTAACAGTTGTAATCCGATGTTTTTTTTCTCAATTTGGTGAGAAGCGAACATTACTAATCCGTAAGCATAACATGCTTCTTTAAATTGCATGTTTGAAGCTCTTTCTAATGCACGAAGTCCTATTTTGGGATATGTTGAGTCAAAATGGGTTCTCAACCCTTAGCGTAAAATTGCATCTGGGTTTCCCGCACTAAATGCCTTAAAGAAAACTCGGCGTAACTTAAAGTCTCCCCAATGTGATATACCCCATCTTTCAAAGGAAAGCCTCTTATAAACTAAGGCATGCTTGGAATGTCTTTCAAACGTTCGATAAACTAATTTCGCCGTAAATAATTGTGCTGATGAATTCTGCCCGACTCTAGACAAGATTTCATTAATCATATCCCCTGGTAGGTCTTCTAAAAATTTTTGTTGTCTATCCTTAACGTCCATTTTTGTTTTTATACTGTAAAATAAACAAGGATTAGATTCGTAAAAGATAATTAACAAACAATACAAGCAATTTTTACATATATCTTAAAAGTACAAGCACACAATAATACATATATTACACAGCATGATTACAACTCTTTATTCCGACTCACTCGTTTCTTTTTCTTCGGACTTGGTTCGTTTGGCTAATTTCCTAGGGATACATGGTGATCCTCTAATATGAGCCGTCATTTTCACAAATGGTTTTGAAAAACCTGGTGGCCTAGATGTTCCCGGATTATTGTTAAAATCTAAGAAATACGGGCATTTACGATACACATAAAGTTCATCAGGGTCGGAATCAGGTTTATCTATTTTGATGCCCTTTCCCTTATTATTCTCTTTTGCCTTATTTAATTGAGTTGGGGCAATTTCTATAACATCATCGGAATCCTCGTCGGGATCCGATTCATCAGAAAATTGGTAATTTTCCCAATATATTGCTTCCTTGGCGGAAACACCATTGACCATTTTTAACTTTGGTCCATTGATTGAGGATTTATTTAATCGTTTTACTGTAGGTATTAATAATTCTTCCTCTGAAACCTCTTCTTCTTCCAGTTCTTCTTCTACCGGTTCCTCCTCTTCCGGTTCCTCTTCTTCCGGTTCCTCCTCTTCCAGTTCCTCTTCGGGAATTTGTGAATCTTCCCAAAATATATTCGACTCTTCATTATTATTAGGTGAGCCGATGGGATTTGTACTAGAGGTAGACATCTATCACACAATATCAAACACGTTAAGAGATTAATATATCACATAATATTTACATGTTAGTAATATGTAGTTTCCAATAAAAAGTGTTAAGCAATCATTTTTAAAGAAAACACGGTCGAAGTCCAGACTCACTAATGCACCCTAACAAACTCAGTAAGACACACTAATGCAATTTCTGATTCTCTAAGACCAACGCTCTGATACCAACTGAAATGTCCCTTTCATATTGATTATAAACGTTCCATATTAATTGATTTTGTTGCGAGGTTTTGACCTCTATATGAGACGTTTTTCAGAGACTGCATTCGATTTTAAAACAAACCATAACCTTTAAAATGTTACGATGATTATCAAATAATGATAATCTAAAATATAGCGTTTTCACACGACCATTATATAAAGGTTTACAATAATATTACACAACAATATATGTCTTCGAATGCAGTTTTTAAACAATCTTATACAAGCATGCTGACTCCAACTCTTGTCCATAAATTAGCATGCAACAGTGGAAGCTCTTAATAATCACCTGAGAATAAACATGCTTTAAACGTCAACAAAAATGTTGGTGAGTTATAGGTTTAGCCTATATATTTATCAAATCGTAATAATAGACCACAAGATTTCCATTTCCATTTCTCAATAACATGCAATCTGCATAAAAATCATTCATATGATGAACACCTGGTAACCGACATTAACAAGATGCATATAGAATATCCCCATCATTTCGGGACTCACATCGGATATGATAAATCGAAGTACTAAAGCATCCGTAACTCGAATGAGGCTTGTTAGGCCAAATAGATCTATCTTTAGGATTCGCGTCAATTGGTGGCAATTATCATAAACACCAATTCTTAGGCTACCAAGCTAAAAAGGGGCATATTCGGTTATATAATTCAACATAGAATGTAATTTCGATCACTTGTGTCTATAACTCATCCCAAAAATAATAGATTTCAAAAGTGGGACTATAACTCACTTTCACGTATTTTCACTTTGTTGGAAAATAAGATTTGGCTACTGGTCGATTCACGAACCTATAACAAATATGTACATATATATCAAAGTATGATCGAAATATATTCACAACATTTTTATTACGTTTTAATGATTTAAGTTTGTTAATTTAATAGTCCAACGTTAGTAATCTACAACTAGTTGTCTACAGTTAGATGTACAGAAATAAATCAATATATATTATCTCGAATCAATCCACGACCCAGGGTATACAAGTCTCAGGCTAGATCACAACTCAAAGTATATATATTGTTTTAGAATCAACCTCAACCCTGTATAGCTAACTCAAGCATTACTGCATATAGAGTGTCTATGGTTGTTCCGAAATATATTATATAGATGGGTCGATATGATATGTCAAAACATTGTATACGTGTATATGGTATCCCAAGATTACATAATATATGTTAGAATATATGTGTAATACAATATAAGTTAGTTAAGTTATGATTTGCATAGATTTGTTACAAATTTCACGTAGCTACAACAAGCAAAATTATCCAATCTTGTTTTACCCATAACTTCTTCGTTTTAAATCCGTTTTGAGTGATTCAAGTTGCTATGGTTTCATAATGAACTGAAATTTATGAAACTAAACAGAAAAAGTATAAGTTTATAGTCGGAAAAATAAGTTATAAGTATTTTTTGTAGAGGTAGTCATTTCAGTCCAAAGAACGACGTCTTGATGACCATTTTGAAAAACATACTTTCACTTTAATTTTAACCATGATTTTTGGATATAGTTTCATGTTCATAAGAAAAATCATTTTCCCAAAAGTATAGCTTTTAAATCAAAGTTTATCATAGTTTTTAATTATCCAAACCAAAACAGCCCTCGGTTTCGCTACGACGGCGTATGTCCGGTTTTACGGTGTTCTTCGTGTTTCCAGGTTTTAAATCATTAAGTTAGCATATCATATAGATATAGAACATGTGTTTAGTTGATTTTAAAAGTTAAGTTACAAGGATTAACTTTATTTTCGAACAAGTTTAGAATTAATTAAACTATGTTCTAGTGATTACAAGTTTAAATCTTCGAATAAGATAGTTATATATATATATATATATGAATCGAATGATGTTATGAACATCATTACTACCTCAAGTTTTAATAGGTAAATCTACTGGAAGTGACAAGAAATGATCTAGCTTCAAAGGATCCTTGGATGGCTTGAAAGTTCTTGAAGTAGAATCATGACACGAAAACAAGTTCAGGTAAGATTTCTACTCGAATTAAGATAGTTATAGTTATAGAAATTGAATCAAAGTTTGAATATGAGTTTTACCTTGAATAATAAAGATAACCTACTATAAATAACAAAGGTTTCTTGATCTTAGATAATTACTTGGAATGGATTAGAAAGCTTGGAAGTATACTTGCAAACTTGAAAGGATTTTTGAAGTGTTCTTCCTATGATGATTATAGCTTGATTCTTAAAGTAGTTTTTGATGAAAATGATGATTTGATTACTGGAAAAATTCGTTCATAGGTGTATGTGTCTGTTGAGAGTGAATTAGAAAGGAAAATGGAAATGAAATGAAGTGAATGGAGAGTGGTGAGTGGTGAGTGGGGTTAAAAGGAGTTCTTGTTAGTTGACTAGTTCATGGTAGAAGTTAAACTTGATTAGTCATGCATGACATAATCAAGAGTGGAATCCCATGCTAGTTCCTATTGGTATATACTCATAGTAAGTACGTCTAGAAGCTGGGTATAATACGAGTACGAAGACTGAATGAATATGAGTAGAATTGTTGATAAAAATGAATGAGAATGTAATTGTAAGCATTTTTGAGTGTTTTGATATATGTCTTGAAGTCTTTCAAAAGTGTATTAATTTAACTTAATACTTTACATGTATATACATTTTAACTGAGTCATTAAGTCACCGTTAGTCGTTACATGTAAGTGTTGTCTCGAAACTTTTAAGTTAACGATCTCATTTAATGTAGTTAGCCCATTGTTTATTATATCTAATGAGATTTTAAATTAGCATATTATCATGATAATATGGTGTATGAATATATCTTAATAAAATATATATATATATATATATATATATATATATATATATATATATATATATATATATATATATATATATATATATATATATATATATATATATATTAAAACGTCGTTACAACGATAACCGTTACATATATAACTCGTTTCGAAACTCTTAAGTTAGTAGTCTTGTTTTACATATGTAGTTCATTGTTAACACACTTAATGATATATTTAATTATCATTTTATCATGTTAAACATAGTGTATCAATATCTTAATATGATTCATATGTATTTAGTAAGACGTTGTTATAACGATAATCGTTATATATATCGTTTCGAGTTTCTTAATTCAGTAGTCTCATTTTTATGTATATAACTCATTGTTAATATACTTAGTGTGATACTTACATATGATAATTCTCATGTTAACTATATATATATATATATATATATATATATATATATATATATATATATATATATATATATATATATATATATATATATATATCCATATATATATCATCATGTAGTTGTTACAAGTTTAAACATTCGTGAATCGCCGGTCAACTTGGGAGATCAATTGACTACATAAACTCATTTCAATTAATCAAGTCTTAACAAGTTTGATTGCTTAACATGCTGAAAACATTTAATCATGTAAATATCAATTTCATTTAATATATATAAACATGGAAAAGTTCGGGTCACTACACAAATGTACAGTGTACACTGATCACAAGAGTCTTCAACACATATTCGATCAGAAACAATTGAATATGAGGAAACGACAGTGGGTTGAGCTAATAAACGACTATGATTGTGAAATTCGTTATCATCCCTAGAAAGCAAATGTAGTAGCTGACGCTCTAAGTAGGAAAGAAAGAGAGCCGATTTGAGTACGAGCAATGAATATGAAAATTCGTACGAATCTCACTACACAAATAAAGGAGGCTCAACGAGGAGCTCTTACTGAAGAAAACTTTAAAAATGAGATGCTCAAGGGTTTAGATAAGCAACTTGATATACGAGAAGACAGAACCCGATATTTAAATGGACACATTTGGGTACCAAGTTTTAAAGGGTTAAGAAAATTAGTTTTGGATGAGGCGCATAAGACTAGATATTCGATACATCCTAGAGCTACTGTAGTGACCCGAACTTTTCCATGTTTATATATATATTAAATAAAATTGTTATTTACATGATTAAGTGTTTCCAACATGTTAAGCAATCAAACTTGTTAAGACTTGATTAATTGAAATAGGTTTCATATAGACAATTGACCACCCAAGTTGACCGGTGATTCAAGAACGTTAAAACTTGTAAAAACTATACGATGACATATATATGGTTATATATATAGTTAACATGATTTTATTATAAGTATGTATCTCATTAGGTATTTTAACAATGAGTTATATACATAAAGATGAGACTATTAATTTAAGAAACTCGAAAACGATATATATAACGATTATCGTTATAACAACGTCTTACTAGGTACATATGAATCATATTAAGATATTGATACACTTGGTTAATTATGTTAAATGATAAGTAAATATATTATTAAATGTATTAACAATGAAATACATATGTAAAAATAAGACTACTAACTTAATGATTTCGAACGAGACATATATGTAACGATTATCGTTGTAATGACATTTAACTGTATATATATCATACTAAGATATATTATATATCATAATATCATGATAATATAATAATTTAACATCTCATTTGTTATAATAAACAATGGGTTAACAACATTCAACAAGATCGTTAACCTAAAGGTTTCAAAACAACATTTACATGTAACGACTAACGATGACTTAACGACTCAATTAAAATGTATATACATGTAGTGTTTTAATATGTATTCATACACTTTTGAAAGACTTCAAGACACTTATCAAAATACTTCTACTTAACAAAAATGCTTACAATTACAACCTCGTTCAGTTTCATCAACAATTCTACTCGTATGCACCCGTATTCGTACTCGTACAATACACAGCTTTTAGATGTATGTACTATTGGTATATACACTCCAATGATCAGCTCTTAGCAGCCCATGTGAGTCACCTAACACATGTGGGAACCATCATTTGGCAACTAGCATAAAATATCTCATAAAATTACAAAAATATGAGTAATCATTCATGACTTATTTACATGAAAACAAAATTACATATCCTTTATATCTAATCCATACACCAACGACCAAAAACACCTACAAACACTTTCATTCTTCAATTTTCTTCATCTAATTGATCTCTCTCAAGTTCTATCTTCAAGTTCTAAGTGTTCTTCATAAATTTCAAAAGTTCTAGTTTCATAAAATCAAGAATACTTCCAAGATTGCAAGTTTACTTTCAAGTTTTCTAAATCCATTCCAAGTAATCATCCAAGATCAAGAAACCTTTGTTACTTACAGTAGGTTATCTTTCTAATACAAGGTAATAATCATATTCAAACTTTAATTCAATTTCTATAACTATAACAATCTTATTTCGAGTGGAAATCTTACTTGAAATTGTTTTCGTGTCATGATTCTGCTTCAAGAACTTTCAAGCCATCCAAGGATCTTTTGAAGCTACATCTATTTTTCTCATTTCCAGTAGGTTTATCCAAGGAACTTGAGGTAGTAATGATGTTCATAACATCATTCGATTCATACATATAAAGCTATCTTATTCGAAGGTTTAAACTTGTAATCACTAGAACACAGTTTAGTTAATTCTAAACTTGTTCGCAAATAAAAGTTAATCCTTCTAAATTTACTTTTAAAATCAACTAAACACATGTTCTATATCTATATGATATGCTAACTTAATGATTTAAAACCTGGAAACACGAAAAACACCGTAAAACCGGATTTACGCCGTCGTAGTAACAGCGCGGGCTGTTTTGGGTTAGTTAATTAAAAACTATGAAAAACTTTGATTTAAAAGTTGTTATTCTTGGAAAATGATTTTTATTATGAACATGAAACTATATCCAAAAATTATGGTTAAACTCAAAGTGGAAGTATGTTTTCTAAAATGGTCATCTAGACGTCGTTCTTTCGACTGAAATGACTACCTTTACAAAAACGACTTGTAACTTATTTTTCTGACTATAAACCTATACTTTTTCTGTTTAGATTCATAAAATAGAGTTCAATATGAAACCATAGCAATTTGATTCACTCAAAACGGATTTAAAGTGAAGAAGTTATGGGTAAAACAAGATTGGATAATTTTTCTCATTTTAGCTACGTGAAAATTGGTAACAAATCTATTCCAACCATAACTTAATCAACTTGTATTGTATATTATGTAATCTTGAGTTACCATAGAAACGTATACAATGTTTTGACCTATCATGTCGACACATCTATATATATTTCGGAACAACCATAGACACTCTATATGTGAATGTTGGAGTTAGCTATACAGGGTTGAGGTTGATTCCAAAATATATATAGTTTGAGTTGTGATCAATACTGAGATACGTATACACTGGGTCGTGGATTGATTCAAAATAATATTTATCGATTTATTTCTGTACATCTAACTGTGGACAACTAGTTGTAGGTTACTAACGAGGACAGCTGACTTAATAAACTTAAAACATCAAAATATATTAAAAGTGTTGTAAATATATTTTGAACATACTTTGATATATATGTATATATTGTTATAGGTTCGTGAATCAACCAGTGGCCAAGTCTTACTTCCCGACGAAGTAAAAATCTGTGAAGGTGAGTTATAGTCCCACTTTTAAAATCTAATATTTTTGGGATGAGAATATATGCAGGTTTTATAAATGATTTACAAAATAGACACAAGTACGTGAAACTACATTCTATGGTTGAATTATCGAAATCGAATATGCCCCTTTTTATTAAGTCTGGTAATCTAAGAATTAGGGAACAGACACCCTAATTGACGCGAATCCTAAAGATAGATCTATTGGGCCTAACAAATCCCATCCAAAGTACCGGATGCTTTAGTACTTAGAAATTTATATCATATCCGAAGGGTTTCCCGGAATGATGGGGATATTCTTATATATGCATCTTGTTAATGTCGGTTACCAGGTGTTCACCATATGAATGATTTTTATCTCTATGTATGGGATGTGTATTGAAATATGAAATCTTGTGGTCTATTGTTACGATTTGATATATATAGGTTAAACCGATAACTCACCAACATTTTTGTTGACGTTTAAAGCATGTTTATTCTCAGGTGAATACTAAGAGCTTCCGCTGTTGCATACTAAAATAAGGACAAGATTTGGAGTCCATGTTTGTATGATATTGTGTAAAAACTGCATTCAAGAAACTAATTTCGATGTAACATATTTGTATTGCAAACCATTATGTAATGGTCGTGTGTAAACCGGATATTTTAGATTATCATTATTTGATAATCTACGTAAAGCTTTTTAAACCTTTATTTATGAAACAAAGGTTATGGTTTGTTTTAAAAATGAATGCAGTCTTTGAAAAATGTCTCATATAGAAGTCAAAACCTCGCAACGAAATCAATTAATATGGAACGTTTTTAATCAATAAGAACGGGACATTTCAGTTGGTATCCGAGCGTTGGTCTTAGAGAACCAGAAAATTTGCATTAGTGTGTCTTATCAAGTTTGTTAGGATGCATTAGTGAGTCTGGACTTCGACCGTGTTTTCTTTAAAAATGATTGCTTAACATTTTTGTTGGAAACTATATATTATTAACATGTATATATTATGTGATATATTAATCTCTTAACATGTTTGATATTGTGTGATAGATGTCTACCTCTAGCACAAATCCCATTGACTCACCTAATAATAACGAAGAGTCAAATATATATTGGACTGATTCACAAGTTCCCGAAGAAGAACCGGAAGAAGAATCAGAACCGGAAGAAGAATCAGAACCGGAAGAGGAGGAACCGGAGGAGGAAATAGAACCGGTGGGGGAAATAATAAAACGGTTAAGTAAAAGAAAATCCTCAACCAACCGACCAAGGTTAATTATGGTCAATGGTGTTTCCGCCAAGGAAGCAAAATATTGGGAGGATTACCAATTCTCCGATGAATCGGATTCCGATGAGAATTCCGATGATGTTATAGAAATTACCCCAACTGAATTTAAAAAGGCAAAAGAAATTAATAAGGGAAAGGGCATAAAAATAGAGAAATCTAATTCCAACCCCGATGAACTTTATATGTATCGTCAACCCCCGAAGCCCTTAAGTTGGGAACCTCTAAACCACCAGGTTTTTCTAAACCGTTGTGGAAAACGACAACTCGTATTAGGGAACATCATATATCCCTAGAAACTTGGCAAAACGAACCAAAACCGAAGAAGAAGAAACGAGCGAGTCGGAATAAGATAGTTGTATTCGTGTGGTGTAATATATGTAATATTGTGTGCTTATTCTTTATGATATATGTAAAAATTGCTTGTATTAATAAGTATTTTTTTTATGAATCTAACTCTTGTCTATTTTACAGTATAAAAACACAAAATGGATAGACAACCCAATATTTTAAGAGACTTACCCGGAGACATGATTGATGAAATCTTGTCTAGAGTCGTTCAGAATTCTTCGGCACAACTTTTTACGGCGAAATCAGTTTGTAAGACATTCGAAGAACGTTCCAAGAATGTCTTGGTTTATAAGAGACTTTCGTTTGAAAGATGGGGGATATCACATTGGGAAACCCATAAGTTACGATGTGTTTACTTTGACGCATATATTGCGGGGAACCCAAATGCTATTTTACGCAACGGGTTAAGAAATTATTTTGACTCAATGTATCCGAATATAGGACTTCATGATTTAGAAAAAGCGGCTAACATGCAACATAAAGAAGCATGGTATGCTTACGGGTTAGTAATGTTCGCTTCTCACCAAAGTGAGAAAAAGAACATCGGGCTACAACTATTAAACAAAACGTTTCCACAAGTGACGGAGTCGGTAATTGGGGTAAGAAATGAGGTTTTTAGGTTATTACGAGACTGTTGGTCATTACGTAACCCTCGTCCCTTTGACGAAGTTACAACACGCTGTCTTATCAACGTCCATAACGGTTATGTTCCACAAGACCAAGGATGGAAAGTAGTCCTAGTAAAACCAGAATGCATGACTTGTTTCTGGACGTATGAATTACGTGTCTTTATTGCCTTTGCTGAACGACTTGTGTACTAGCTAGAATTATCTTCACAACTATCTTGTATCAAAGTTATTGTGTGCTATATTTCATGCTTTATGTAAAATAAGCGGTATTGTAAGTTTGTAAAATATTGTATAAAAGTTTGAACGCGAAATATTATTATAATCAGTTTTTCATATAGAATTGTAGTAGTTGAATTGTATATTAGCTACTAAGTATGAACTTAACGGGTAGGTACTACCCGAATTTAAACTTATAAAACGCTAATATGAAGAAAAAGCTTTTATAAATGAGTTCATATTATGCTACGAAATACTATTAACTACTCTTAATATTATGTATGATTAACTTGTTCCATTTGACTATTTTTAAGGAAATGGCACTGATTACTCGACACACCGTGAATATGAATGAAGAGGAATTCCGTACTTTTTTAGCTTCAAACATAGCCGCAGTACAGGCTGTGCTACATACCAACAATAACCTTGGATCTAGCAGTACAGGAAATCGTGTAGGATGCACCTACAAAGAATTCACTGCCTGTAAACCTTTGGAATTTGATGGAACCGAAGGACCGATCGGATTGAAACGGTGGACCGAGAAGGTCGAATCGGTGTTTGCAATAAGTAAGTGTACTGAAGAGGACAAAGTGAAGTACGCTACGCATACCTTCACAGGTTCTGCGTTAACATGGTGGAATACCTATCTAGAGCAAGTGGGACAAGATGATGCGTACGCACTACCGTGGTCAGCATTCAAGCACTTGATGAACGAGAAGTACCGTCCCAGAACCGAGGTCAATAAGCTCAAGACAGAACTTAGAGGGTTACGAACCCAAGGATTTGATATTACCACGTACGAAAGACGATTCACAGAATTGTGCCTAATGTGTCCGGGAGCGTTCGAAGATGAGGAAGAGAAGATCGACGCGTTTGTGAAAGGATTACCGGAAAGAATCCAAGAAGATATAAGTTCACACGAGCCTGTCTCCATACAACAGACATGTAGAATGGCTCACAAACTAGTGAACCAGATTGAGGAAAGAATTAAAGAACAGACGGCTGAAGAGGCCAATGTGAAGCAAGTCAAAAGAAAGTGGGAGGAAAACGGTGATAAGAATCACCAATACAACAACAACAACAACAACAATTACAATAATAATCGCAACAATTATCCCAACAATCGCAAAATCAATCGCAACTACAACAAACGGCCCAACAACAACAACAACAATAACAACAACAACTACAACAATCATCCCAACAACAATAACAACCGCAACAACAACAACAATCAGAATCAGCTATGCCAAAGGTGTGAAAAGTATCACTCGGGGTTCTGCACCAAATTTTGCAACAAGTGTAAAAGAAATGGTCATAGCGCGGTGAAGTGTGAGGTCTACGGACCAGGGGTTAACAGAACGAAAGGAACAAATGGTGTCGGAACGAGTAATGGCGGAGCAAGTAGTGTCGGAGCAAGTTATGCCAATGTAGTTTGTTATAAATATGGAAAACCGGGCCACATTATTAGAAATTGCCCGAACCAGGAGAACACGAATGGACAAGGCCGCGGAAGAGTTTTCAATATTAATGCGGCAGAGGCACAGGAAGACCCGGAGCTTGTTACGGGTACGTTTCTTATTTACAATAAATCTTCTTACGTTTTATTTGATTCGGGTGTGGATAGAAGCTATATGAGTAGGGATTTTTGTGCTAAATTAAGTTGTCCATTGACGCTGTTGGATAGTAAATTTTTACTCGAATTAGCAAACGATAAATTAATTTCAGCAGATAATATACGCCGGAATCGAGAAATTAAACTGGGTAGCGAAATATTTAAGATTGATTTGATACCAGTAGAGTTAGGGAGTTTTGATGTAATAGTTGGCATGGACTGGCTGAAGAAGGTGAAAGCAGAGATCGTATGTTATAAAAATGCAATTCGCATTGTACGAGAAGAAGGAGAACCCTTAATGGTGTACGGAGAAAAGGGCAACATGAACCTACATCTTATTAGTAATTTGAAGGCACAAAAACTAATAAGAAAAGGTTGCTATGCTGTTCTAGCACACGTCGAGAAAGTACAAACTGAAGAAAAGAGCATCAATGATGTTCCCGTCGCAAAAGAATTTCCCGATGTATTTTTGAAAGAATTACCGGGACTACCTCCACATCGATCTGTTGAATTTCAAATAGATCTTGTACCTTGAGCTGTACCAATAGCTCGTGCTCCTTATAGACTCGCACCCAGCGAGATGAAAGAACTGCAAAGCCAACTGCAAGAACTATTAGAACGTGGTTTCATTCGACCAAGCACATCACCATGGGGAGCTCCTATTTTGTTTGTCAAGAAGAAGGATGGTACATTTAGGTTGTGTATTGACTACAGAGAGTTGAACAAACTTACCATAAAAAACCGTTATCCACTGCCGAGAATTGATGACTTATTTGATCAACTACAAGGCTCGTCGGTTTATTCGAAGATCGATTTACATTCTGGATATCATCAAATGCGAGTAAAGGAGGATGATATTACAAAAACTACTTTTAGGACGCGTTATGGTCATTACGAGTTTATGGTTATGCTGTTTGGATTGACTAACGCACCAGCTGTGTTCATGGACCTTATGAACCGAGTGTGTGGGCCATATTTTGACAAGTTTGTTATTGTTTTCATCGATGACATACTTATTTACTCAAAGAATGATCAAGAGCACAAAGAACATTTGAGAAAAGTGCTAGAAGTATTGAGGAAAAAAAAACTGTACGCTAAGTTTTCAAAGTGTGCATTTTGGTTGGAAGAAGTTCAATTCCTCGGTCACATAGTGAACAAAGAAGGTATCCAGGTGGACCCGGCAAAGATCGAAACCGTTGAAAAGTGGGAAACCCCAAAAACTCCGAAGCATATACGTCAATTTTTAGGATTGGCTGGTTACTACAGAAGATTCATCCAAGATTTCTCCAAAATAGCAAAACCCTTGACTGCATTAACGCATAAAGGGAAGAAATTTGAATGGAAGGATGAACAAGAGAAGGCGTTTCAATTATTGAAGAAAAAGCTAACTACGGCACCTATATTGTCATTGCCTGAAGGGAATGATGATTTTGTGATTTATTGTGACGCATCAAAGCAAGGTCTCGGTTGTGTATTAAGGCAACGGACGAAGGTGATTGCTTATGCGTCTAGACAATTGAAGATTCACGAGCAAAATTATACGACGCATGATTTGGAATTAGGCGCGGTTGTTTTTGCATTAAAGACTTGGAGGCACTACTTATATGGGGTCCAAAGTATTATATATACCGACCACAAAAGTCTTCAACACATATTTAATCAGAAACAACTGAATATGAGGCAGCGTAGGTGGATTGAATTGTTGAATGATTACAACTTTGAGATTCGTTACCACCTGGGGAACGCAAATGTGGTAGCCGACGCCTTGAGCAGAAAGGACAGAGAACCCATTCGAGTAAAATCTATGAATATAATGATTCACACTAACCTTACTACTCAAATAAAGGAGGCGCAACAAGGAGTTTTAAAAGAGGGAAATTTAAAGGATGAAATACACAAAGGATCGGAGAAGCATCTTAATATTCGGGAAGACGGAACCCGGTATAGGGCTGAAAGAATTTGGGTAGCAAAATTTGGAGATATATGAGAAATGGTACTTAGAAAAGCTCATAAAACCAGATACTCAATACATCCTGGAACGATGAAGATGTACAAGGACCTTAAGAAACATTTTTGGTGGTCAGGTATGAAAGCCGATATTGCTAAATATGTAGGAGAATGTTTGACGTGTTCTAAGGTCAAAGCTGAACATCAGAAACCATCAGGTCTACTACAACAACCTGAAATCCCAGAATGGAAATGGGAAAACATTACCATGGATTTCATTACTAAATTGCCAAGGACTGCAAGTGGTTATGATACTATTTGGGTAATAGTTGATCGTCTCACCAAGTCAGCACACTTCCTGCCAATAAGAGAAGATGACAAGATGGAGAAGTTAGCACGACTGTATTTGAAGGAAGTAGTCTCCAGACATGGAATACCAATCTCTATTATCTCTGATAGGGATGGCAGAATTATTTCAAGATTCTGGCAGACATTACAGCAAGCATTAGGAACTCGTCTAGACATGAGTACTACCTATCATCCACAAACTGATGGGCAGAGTGAAAGGATGATACAAACGCTTGAAGACATGCTACGAGCTTGTGTTATTGATTTCGGAAACAGTTGGGATCGACATCTACCGTTAGCAGAATTTTCCTATAACAACAGCTACCATTCAAGCATTGAGATGGCGCCGTTTGAAGCACTTTATGGTAGAAAGTGCAGGTCTCCGATTTGTTGGAGTGAAGTGGGGGATAGACAGATTACTGGTCCGGAGATAATACAAGAAACTATCGAGAAAATCATCCAAATTCAACAAAGATTGAAAACCGCCCAGAGTCGGCAAAAGAGCTACGCGGACAGTAAAAGAAAAGATATAGAGTTTGAAATTGGAGAAATGGTCATGCTTAAGGTTTCACCTTGGAAAGGCGTTGTTCGATTTGGTAAACGGGGAAAACTAAATCCAAGGTACATTGGACCATTCAAGATTATAGATTGTGTCGGACCAGTAGCTTACCAACTGGAGCTACCTCAACAACTCGCGGCTGTACATAACACTTTCCACGTCTCAAATTTGAAGAAATGTTTTGCTAAAGAAGATCTCACTATTCAGTTGGACGAAATCCAAATCAATGAAAAACTTCAATTCATTGAAGAACCCATCGAAATAATGGATCGTGAGGTTAAGAGACTTAAACAAAACAAGATACTGATTGTTAAGGTTTGATGGAATGCTCGTAGAGGACCCGAGTTCACCTGGGAGCGTGAAGATCAGATGAAGAAGAAATACCCGCATTTATTTCCAGAAGATACGTCAATACCTCCAACTGCTTAAAATTTCGGGACGAAATTTATTTAACGGGTAGGTACTGTAGTGACCCGAACTTTTCTATGTTTATATATATATTAAATGAAATTGTTATTTACATGATTAAGTGTTTCCAACATGTTAAGCAATTAAACTTGTTAAGACTTGATTAATTGAAATAGGTTTCATATAGACAATTGACCACCCAATTTGACCGGTGATTCACGAACGTTAAAACTTGTAAAAACTATACGATGACATATATATGGTTATATATATAGTTAACATGATTTTATTATAAGTATGTATCTCATTAGGTATTTTAACACTGAGTTATATACATAAAGATGAGACTATTAATTTAAGAAACTCGAAAACGATATATATAACGATTATCGTTATAACAACGTCGTACTAGGTACATATGAATCATATTAAGATATTAATACACTTGGTTAATTATGTTAAATTATAAGTAAATATATTATTAAGTGTATTAACAATGAAATACATATGTAAAAATAAGACTACTAACTTAATGAATTCGAACGAGACATATATGTAACGATTATCGTTGTAATGACATTTAACTGTATATATATCATACTAAGATATATTATATATCATAATATCATGATAATATAACAATTTAACATCTCATTTGTTATAATCAACAATGGGTTAACAACATTCAACAAGATCGTTAACCTAAAGGTTTCAAAACAACATTTACATGTAACGACTAACGATGACTTAACGACTCAATTAAAATGTATATACATGTAGTGTTTTAATATGTATTCATACACTTTTGAAAGACTTCAAGACACTTATCAAAATAATTCTACTTAACAAAAATGCTTACAATTACATCCTCGTTCAGTTTCATCAACAATTCTACTCGTATGCACCCGTATTCGTACTCGTACAATACACAGCTTTTAGATGTATGTACTATTGGTATATTGTAAGACCCGAATATTTATCTTGTATACTTGTGTACTTATGACATTCGAGAATGGGCTTCGTTGAATATTGTTATGTAATTAAAAAGGTAAAAGAATCTGAAACTGGCTACTTGCGCGCTGCGCGGGTCAGGGGCTCGCCGCGCCAAATCATGCAGACAGCTCCCTTCTTCTTTTAATTGTTTTAAATGAAGGGCAATTGGGTAATTTCACTTGGGGCCAGATTTGTGAGCCATGTTAGCTGGTTTGGATCAGTTTTGGATCATTTTCACATCTATTCATCACTCTCAAACTATTTTAGAGAGAGAGAGAGAGATTCTAGAGATTGATTTAGGGTTTTGGTGAAGAAGGAGGCCGAATTGATCAAAAGCTCGAGTTCTAAAGTTGTTCCTTTCGCTCCTAGCTACGTTGTGGTGGTATTGGTAAGCTCAAACTCCGAATTTCATCTATTTGATTTGATATTCAAGTTAGGGTTTGAGTTAGTTTGATGAAAAACCCTTTTAGATGATGAAATGGGTTTAGTGATGCTAGTAATTGCGTTTATTGTTAATTGTTGGTGGATTTTGGGTTGGTGAACTAATTGGCCATGTTTAGGACTTGAAATTGAGTTTAATCACTTAAGTTAGTGATTATGGAAGTATTGAAACCCATTTAAGGTTATTTGGTTGACTAATTGTGACTTTGGGTCAAATTAGGGTTTGGTGGTGATTATGACCCATTTGGCGATTTAATGAGGTTTATAAACTTGAAATGGATTAAGTTGAAGTATAAAACCAAGTTAAATGTGTTTTGGTGTTAAAACTTGTAAATGGTGAGATTTTGACTTAATGGGTCAAAACTAGGGTTTTAGTGTCAAAATGGGTATGACGCGTGTTTAACACTTGAGTTCGGGTTTAATTGGCGTATTAGGACCATTCTCACTTGTGTTAGTGATTATTGGTTAGTTTTGGGCACGGTTTGTGCTTGGAAGTGCATTTGGGTCGAAATTGCACTAAGTGACGAATTGGGTTGATTTGTAAATCCACTCTAAGTGTATTGTTGTAATTGTGATAATGGAATAGGTACTTTCCATTGGCGAGTTGCGGATTACTTGGAAGCATTCTTCAAGACTTCAAGGTGAGTGATAATATCCTATGTGCATATGTATGTGTAGGATTGGTGCGGGTCGGGTGAAGTGATTCTCGGCTATAGAGCTCACTTCACATATAGATGGATTTGATGGACTTTTGTATGAGTCCAATTGGCACGGTTGTGCGTTTTGGTTGACCATCTTTGGCGAAGTACGCGTTCGCGTGTACATTATCACACGTGGTTGTGATGTGGTTGATTTAACCCCAATGGCGAAGGGTATAATATTGAGAAGTGAATCGCGTGTGTATTCGGATTCACGATGACGCGTGTGGTTTCGGTCATCTTATTGTATTGTGGAAATGAATCTCGTGTAGTTCGGATTCATGGTGACTCGTGTAGTTCGGTCATCTTATTGAGGTAGTAATCTCGTGTGGTTTCGGATTACTAAGGCTCGTGTAGTTCGGCCAACCTCGATGTTGTGAAGATAGTAATCTCGTGTGGTTTCGGATTACTAAGGCTCGTGTAGTTCGGCCAATATTCATTGTGGTATTTGGTTCTCGGTATTGGGTTAAGGTGTTAACCTTGTTCGTTTATATTGTTATATATTAATGTATTGTTGTGTTGTAGCTAACCCTCTGGGTGTAGCTATTTGGCGTTGTTCACATCGTCGTTGGTGAACTTATATTGTTGTTGCATCTTTAGCTCGTTGCTTAGAGATCGTACGGTATGCTTAGTGTAGTTACTTATATGGATGCCTCGGTATGCGGTATTTGTTATTTTGTGGCGTGTCCATTTTATACATATATATGTATGTAGTATATTATCATTCACTAAGCGTTAGCTTACCCTCTCGTTGTTGACTCTTTTTATAGATTGCATGCGGATGGTGGCTCGGTTAAGCGCGAGGATTAGAGGACTTGCATAGTTTGCGTAGTAGGTTTACTTTTGGATTTCTTAGGATTGGGTAGCGTATCCCCAATCGCCATGCTCGGCTTTGTTTTGTATTAAAAGTCTTATGGTCGAAAATTGTATTTTGATACTTAAAGGGTAATTTGGGTCAATGTGGGCCCCGCTTCGTAAACTAAATTTTATTAATGGAACGCGCTAGTTTTCATATATTGAACATGCGGTTAAAAGCGTTTTGTCTAAATACGTCGGGAACAAGTCAAACATTTTCGTATTTAAGAACTTTTTGGACAGTCCACTTTGGCGCGCCGTGCGGCCTATATGGAGCGCCGCGCAACATGCTGTTCAGGAATTTTTTTTTTTATTTTGCTGTTTTCACGTGGTTTTGTCGTTGGATGGTTTGGGTTGTTACAAGTGGTATCAGAGCATGGTCTAAGGGATTTAGGTGACTTGAGATAGGTGCATAGACTTAGACTTGTGTGTGCTTAAATTGTTGCGGGACTTGTAGGATTATGGGTCGGAATGGGTTTGGTTAGTGCCTTGGCTTTAGGTTGACTAAAGTTTATATTAGTAATGCGGATATTATTAATATGTTATTGTGTTGTGATAATAATTCTCGCGTGTGTTTGTACCGCGTAGAATTTTGGTTGTGTTTGTGTATATCATCGAGCGAGACGGTAGTTGTACTAACGAGTCGATGCGGCATGTGTGCGTAATAAGAACTTGCAAACCTTATTACGGGTGCAAATCGTGTCTAACAAGTGATGTACGATGAGTGTTTAGCAAGATGGGGCTGTGTCGTGCGTACGGTTTTACACGTTCGTGGACTAATCGTTTTGCATTCTTTAGAATGACGACGCGAAACGAGACCGAGACGAATGACGGGGAGTTTAACACTAGGGTTGCGGCCGCCATTGCGGAGCAAATGGGTGCGTTAGAAGAAAGAATGGAAAGGAGGTATTCCGAACTTCAAAGTAGTGGTGAAATGGAGCGTTATCTTAAGAGCTTCATGAGGACTAAACCCCCGATGTATGACGGAAAGCTGGATCCTTTGGTAAGCACAACTTGGATTTCGGACGTCGAAGGGTGTTTCCGTTCTATTGATTGCCCTCCCGAGAGAAAGACGAGACTCGCTACGAGTTTGTTGCGGGGTAGGGCAAGGGATTGGTTGGATGGTAAGATTGATCTTGTCGGTGGCGAGACGTTTATGGCTTTATCGTGGGACGAATTTAATTAGGAATTCTTCGAGGAGTTCCGGACTTCGGCCGATTTGTGGGAATTGCGTAATGAGTTGCGAAATTTGAGACAAGGATCTATGGATTTGAGTACTCTCAAGACGACCTTTATGGTTAAGGCTCGGTTTTGTCCGGAGTATTTGGGGAATGATCGTTTGTTGATGGGAGATTTCTATCGGACCTTGAATGATGACTTGAAAAGTAAAATTAGCCGGGGTCAAGCGAAATCGTTTTAGGAATTATTCGACTTGGCTAGAGGTTTCGAGTCGTATTCACGATCGAAAAAGGGTGAACCTTCAAGTGAGCGAAGGGTCGTTTCTTATGGTGCTCTGAGTAAGAGGGCTAAGGGTCTGAGTGTGAGCACGGGTGGTACGCGAGCGGGTATGTCGGATTCTAGTGCGGCTAGATGTTACAATTGTGGTGTGAGGGGTCACAAGTCTTAGGAATGTTCGGTACCAAAGGGTGATGGTATGGTGTGCTTCAATTGCCAAAAAGAAGGACATCGTAAGTCGGAATGTCCCAAGTTAGCGGGGACGGGTGCTGCCAGGAGACGTTAAGGTACGTTTAATTTTGATAAATATATCTTTTGATTATTTATTAAATGCCGTTTGAGTTTGAGTTGCGTGCCTTTGTTGTGCGTGTTATGCTATGGGTGACGTTCCTAATGGAAGTACCCTATGTTGATGATTGATTGACGGGCGAAGGGCGTAAGACTTGGTGCAACTAAGCATTCCTTAGTATTTGGGAAACGTTTCTACCAAGCCACGGAAATGGTTTTGGTGTTTGGTTGTTAAGCGCGTGTTCGCTTTGATGTTGAAGTGACGAATCATGAGGTTCGTCGGTTGGTTGGAACCCTTGAGATCGAGTGTTTTAAATCTCGATGTGTGTTGGTAATGGAGTCTTTATGACGCGACATTAGGTGCTTCTTTTATACCTACTAGCGTGGTGTTCGACTCCGATTGTGTTGCGGTACACTTTTCGTACAAAGTGTTTAAGGGTTGGTTAAAATCCTTCGTGTGCTCAAGGTTGGAGCAAGATGTGGTAATGGGTCGTGTGAGCCCAATTATTGGTAAAGTCTACCTTTGGTAGCATTGTACGGGTGTACGAGATGCGGTTATGGAACGTAATTCCAAGTGGAGGAGTTACACTCCCGCACGAGGAAGTTTTAGTGTGAGATTTCGGACAATGTTTTAGTAAACCGAAACTTGTGTCGGGACCTAGATTTGGTCGATTGTGGTAGAGTACAATTTCGGTTAAATTGTACTTATGATTTTGGATTTGAATTATCACCAAGGTGGTAATGTGGTAAATCTCGTTGAGAGATAATGGACGTGTTTGGCAAGCAAGGTGAAATCCTCCAGTTAAGGGAGGTGTGTGTCGGGTTCTCTTGTGGAGAATTATTGTTTGGTACCTATGTTTGGTATAGGTGGTTCTTGCTCGATTATGGTATGGTTATTTGATGAAGCATGATCTTTAGGGTCCGCTGACTTCATCATGGGAATACGTGATTGGTGGAGCATGACTTTCGGGGTCCGCTGAATTCATCATGAGCGTGGTGTTATATCGGTGAAGCATGATCTTCGGGTCCGCTGACTTCATCCGGTGTTGAGATTGGTGGAGTATGACCTTCGGGGTCCGCTGACTTCATCAAGGGAGTAGTGTTATGTCGGTATGGTGTAACACTATCGGGAAATGCGAGTACCGGTGGGAAATGCGAGTACCATTCCTATGTTGAGATTGTGAATCGCGTGTGGTTTCGGATTCACGATGTCTCGTGTGGTTTCGGTCATCTTAACTAAATGAATCTCGTGTAGTTCGGATTCATGGTGACTCGTGTAGTTCGGTCATCTTATTGAGGTAGTAATCTCGTGTTGTTTCGGATTACTAAGGCTCGTGTAGTTCGGCCAACCTCGATGTTGTGGAAGTGAATCTCGTGTAGTTCGGATTCACAAATGACTCGTGTGGTTTCGGTCATTGTATTGAGGAGTGAGTCTCGTGTAGTTCGGATTCACAAATGACTCGTGTAGTTCGGTCATTCCTCCGGGATAGTGACTCTCGTGTAGTTCGGATTCACTATGGCGCGTGTAGTTCGGCCATTCCCGATTGTTGTTGTGGTGAAAGTAGTGAGTCGCGTGTAGTTCGGATTCACTAGGGCGCGTGTGTTTTCGGCCAGCCTTCGTATCGTGTGATCTATTGGTTGTTTGATACACCAATGGTAGGGTCGTAAGGACCATGTTGCGGGAATTATCGGTCATTTTATACGTCGATGGTGGGGTGGTGAGGACCATGTTGTGGGATTAGTGAGGCGATAGCCGTGTTTCGCTCACATGTTTGTTACGGGTGTGACGATGGTTGACTTCGTACACCTTGGGTTTTGCGTTTCCATAGTCGTTTTGGGCGCTATCGGTTCTAGCCGTTGGATTATGATGTTACGGTAGTTGTGTATTGGTCGTATGGCGCACTACAAGGGATGTTTAGTGATTGGTGTTATCCGTAAGGGTTCGTTTGGTTCGGTCTTCATCGTTTCAGGTTGTTGACCTTAGGTTGAGACCTTGTTGCTTTTGGCGTTATACTCGGTAATAGTACGCTAAGGGATAGATATCTCGGTACGAGATTAGTTGAGTTTTTCCCGATGTTAGGAAAGGAGCATAGTTTTAGTGCTCGAATTGTGAAAATCGTGGGTGACAATTTTAGTTGTTGTAGGCGATTCGTTGGGAGAAATTGCTTAGGAAAGTCGGATTGGGACGTATGTTGAGGACCGTTGAGTGGGGTCCATTTGGTTAAGTGACGAGGATCACGAGGACGTGATCGAGTTTAAGTGGGGGAGAGTTGTAAGACCCGAATATTTATCTTGTATACTTGTGTACTTATGACATTCGAGAATGGGCTTCGTTGAATATTGTTATGTAATTAAAAAGGTAAAAGAATCTGAAACTGGCTACTTGCGCGCCGCGCGGGTCAGGGGCGCGCCGCGCCAAATCATGCAGACAGCTCCCTTCTTCTTTTAATTGTTTTAAATGAAGGGCAATTGGGTAATTTTACTTGAGGCCGGATTTGTGAGCCATGTTAGCTGGTTTGGATCAGTTTTGGATCATTTTCACATCCATTCATCACTCTCAAATTATTTTAGAGAGAGAGAGAGAGATTCTAGAGAGAGATTTAGGGTTTTGGTGAAGAAGGAGGCCGAATTGATCAAAAGCTCGAGTTCTAAAGTTGTTCCTTTCGCTCCTAGCTACGTTGTGGTGGTATTGGTAAGCTCAAACTCCGAATTTCATCTATTTGATTTGATATTCAAGTTAGGGTTTGAGTTAGTTTGATGAAAAACCCTTTTAGATGATGAAATGGGTTTAGTGATGCTAGTAATTGCGTTTATTGTTAATTGTTGGTGGATTTTGGGTTGGTGAACTAATTGGCCATGTTTAGGACTTGAAATTGAGTTTAATCACTTAAGTTAGTGATTATGGAAGTATTGAAACCCATTTAAGGTTATTTGGTTGACTAATTGTGACTTTGGGTCATATTAGGGTTTGGTGGTGATTATGACCCATTTGGCGATTTAATGAGGTTTATAAACTTGAAATGGATTAAGTTGAAGTATAAAACCAAGTTAAATACGTTTTGGTGTTAAAACTTGTAAATGGTGAGATTTTGACTTAATGGGTCAAAACTAGGGTTTTAGTGTCAAAATGGGTATGACGCGTGTTTAACACTTGAGTTCGGGTTTAATTGCCGTATTAGGACCATTCTCACTTGTGTTAGTGATTATTGGTTAGTTTTGGGCACGGTTTGTGCTTGGAAGTGCATTTGGGTCGAAATTGCACTAAGTGACGAATTGGGTTGATTTGTAAATCCACTCTAAGTGTATTGTTGTAATTGTGATAATGTAATAGGTACTTTCCATTGGCGAGTTGCGGATTACTTGGAAGCATTATTCAAGACTTCAAGGTGAGTGATAATATCCTATGTGCATATGTATGTGTAGGATGGGTGCGGGTCAGGTGAAGTGATTCTCGGCTATAGAGCTCACTTCACATATAGATGGATTTGATGGACTTTTGTATGAGTCCAATTGGCACGGTTGTGCGTTTTGGTTGACCATCTTTGGCGAAGTACGCGTTCGCGTGTACATTATCACACGTGGTTGATTTAACCCCAATGGCGAAGGGTATAATATTGAGAAGTGAATCGCGTGTGTATTCGGATTCACGATGACGCGTGTGGTTTCGGTCATCTTATTGTATTGTGGAAATGAATCTCGTGTAGTTCGGATTCATGGTAACTCGTGTAGTTCGGTCATCTTATTGAGGTAGTAATCTCGTGTGGTTTCGGATTACTAAGGCTCGTGTAATTCGGCCAACCTCGATGTTGTGAAGATAGTAATCTCGTGTGGTTTCGGATTACTAAGGCTCGTGTAGTTCGGCCAATCTTCATTGTGGTATTTGGTTCTCGGTATTGGGTTAAGGTGTTAACCTTGTTCGTTTATATTGTTATATATTAATGTATTGTTGTGTTGTAGCTAACCCTCCGGGTGTAGCTATTTGGCGTTGTTCACATCGTCGTTGGTGAACTTATATTGTTGTTGCATCTTTAGCTCGTTGCTTAGAGATCGTACGGTATGCTTAGTGTAGTGCCTTATATGGATGCCTCGGTATGCGGTATTTGTTATTTTGTGGCGTGTCCATTTTATACATATATATGTATGTAGTATATTATCATTCACTAAGCGTTAGCTTACCCTCTCGTTGTTGACTCTTTTTATAGATTGCATGCGGATGGTGGCTCGGTTAAGCGCGAGGATTAGAGGACTTGCATAGTTTGCGTAGAAGGCTTGCTTTTGGATTTATTAGGATTGGGTAGCGTATCCCCAATCGCCATGCTCGGCTTTGTTTTGTATTAAAAGTCTTATGGTCGAAAATTGTATTTTACATGAAAACAAAATTACATATCCTTTATATCTAATCCATACACCAACGACCAAAAACACCTACAAACACTTTCATTCTTCAATTTTCTTCATCTAATTGATCTCTCTCAAGTTCTATCTTCAAGTTCTAAGTGTTCTTCATAAATTCCAAAAGTTCTAGTTTCATAAAATCAAGAATACTTCCAAGATTGCAAGTTTACTTCCAAGTTTTCTAAATCCATTCCAAGTAATCATCCAAGATCAAGAAACCTTTGTTACTTACAATAGGTTATCTTTCTAATACAAGGTAATAATCATATTCAAACTTTAATTCAATTTCTATAACTATAACAATCTTATTTCGAGTGGAAATCTTACTTGAAATTGTTTTCGTGTCATGATTCTGCTTCAAGAACTTTCAAGCCATCCAAGGATCCTTTGAAGCTAGATCAATTTTTCTCATTTCCAGTAGGTTTATCCAAGGAACTTGAGGTAGTAATGATGTTCATAACATCATTCGATTCATACATATAAAGCTATCTTATTCGAAGGTTTAAACTTGTAATCACTAGAACACAGTTTAGTTAATTCTAAACTTGTTCGCAAATAAAAGTTAATCCTTCTAAATTGACTTTTAAAATCAACTAAACACATGTTCTATATCTATATGATATGCTAACTTAATGATTTAAAACCTGGAAACACGAAAAATACCGTAAAACCGGATTTACGCCGTCGTAGTAACAGCGCGGGCTGTTTTGGGTTAGTTAATTAAAAACTATGAAAAACTTTGATTTAAAAGTTGTTATTCTTGGAAAATGATTTTTATTATGAACATGAAACTATATCCAAAAATTATGGTTAAACTCAAAGTGGAAGTATGTTTTCTAAAATGGTCATCTAGACGTCGTTCTTTCGACTGAAATGACTACCTTTAAAAAAACGACTTGTAACTTATTTTTCCGACTATAAACCTATAGTTTTTCTATTTAGATTCATAAAATAGAGTTCAATATGAAACCATAGCAATTTGATTCACTCAAAACGGATTTAAAGTGAAGAAGTTATGGGTAAAACAAGATTGGATAATTTTTCTCATTTTAGCTACGTGAAAATTGGTAACAAATCTATTCCAACCATAACTTAATCAACTTGTATTGTATATTATGTAATCTTGAGATACCATAGAAACGTATACAATGTTTCGACCTATCATGTCGACACATCTATATATATTTCTGAACAACCATAGACACTCTATATGTGAATGTTGGAGTTAGCTATACAGGGTTGAGGTTGATTCCAAAATATATATAGTTTGAGTTGTGATCAATACTGAGATACGTATACACTGGGTCGTGGATTGATTCAAGATAATATTTATCGATTTATTTCTGTACATCTAACTGTGGACAACTAGTTGTAGGTTACTAACGAGGACAGCTGACTTAATAAACTTAAAACATCAAAATATATTAAAAGTGTTGTAAATATATTTTGAATATACTTTGATATATATGTATATATTGTTATAGATTCGTGAATCAACCAGTGGCCAAGTCTTACTTCCCGACAAAGTAAAAATCTGTGAAGGTGAGTTATAGTCCCACTTTTAAAATCTAATATTTTTGGGATGAGAATACATGCAGGTTTTATAAATGATTTACAAAATAGACACAAGTACGTGAAACTATATTCTATGGTTGAATTATCGAAATCGAATATGCCCCTTTTTATTAAGTCTGGTAATCTAAGAATTAGGGAACAGACACCCTAATTGACGCGAATCCTAAAGATAGATCTATTGGGCCTAACAAACCCCATCCAAAGTACCGGATGCTTTAGTACTTCGAAATTTATATCATATCCGAAGGGTGTCCCGGAATGATGGGGATATTCTTATATATGCATCTTGTTAATGTCGGTTACCAGGTGTTCAGCATATGAATGATTTTTATCTCTATGTATGGGATGTGTATTAAAATATGAAATCTTGTGGTCTATTGTTACAATTTGATATATATAGGTTAAACCTATAACTCACCAACATTTTTGTTGACGTTTAAAGCATGTTTATTCTCAGGTGAATACTAAGAGCTTTCGCTGTTGCATACTAAAATAAGGACAAGATTTGGAGTCCATGTTTGTATGATATTGTGTAAAAACTGCATTCAAGAAACTAATTTCGATGTAACATATTTGTATTGCAAACCATTATGTAATGGTCGTGTGTAAACAGGATATTTTAGATTATCATTATTTGATAATCTACGTAAAGCTTTTTAAACCTTTATTTATGAAACAAAGGTTATGGTTTGTTTTAAAAATGAATGCAGTCTTTGAAAAATGTCTCATATAGAAGTCAAAACCTCGCAACGAAATCAATTAATATGGAACATTTTTAATCAATAAGAACGGGACATTTCAGTTGGTATCCGAGCGTTGGTCTTAGAGAACCAGAAAATTTGCATTAGTGTGTCTTATCAAGTTTGTTAGGATGCATTAGTGAGTCTGGACTTCGACCGTGTTTTCTTTAAAAATGATTGCTTAACATTTTTGTTGGAAACTATATATTATTAACAGGTATATATTATGTGATATATTAATCTCTTAACATGTTTGATATTGTGTGATAGATGTCTACCTCTAGCACAAATCCCATTGACTCACCTAATAATAACGAAGAGTCGAATATATATTGGACTGATTCACAAGTTCCCGAAGAAGAACCGGAAGAAGAATCAGAACCGGAAGAAGAATCAGAACCGGAAGAGGAGGAACCGGAGGAGGAAATAGAACCGGTGGGGGAAATAATAAAACGGTTAAGTAAAAGAAAATCCTCAACCAACCGACCAAGGTTAATTATGGTCAATGGTGTTTCCGCCAAGGAAGCAAAATATTGGGAGGATTACCAATTCTCCGATGAATCGGATTCCGATGACAATTTCGATGATGTTATAGAAATTACCCCAACTGAATTTAAAAAGGCAAAAGAAATTAATAAGGTAAAGGGCATAAAAATAGAGAAATCTAATTCCAACCCCGATGAACTTTATATGTATCGTCAACCCCCGAAGCCCTTAAGTTGTGAACCTCTAAACCACCGGGTTTTTCTAAACCGTTGTGGAAAACAACAGCTCGTATTAGGGAACATCATATATCCCTAGAAACTTGGCAAAACGAACCAAAACCGAAGAAGAAGAAACGAGCGAGTCGGAATAAGATAGTTGTATTCGTGTGGTGTAATATATGTAATATTGTGTGCTTATGCTTTATGATATATGTAAAAATTGCTTGTATTAATAAGTATTTTTTTTTATGAATCTAACTCTTGTCTATTTTACAGTATAAAAACACAAAATGGATAGACAACCCAATATTTTAAGAGACCTACCCGGAGACATGATTGATGAAATCTTGTCTAGAGTCGGTCAGAATTCTTCGGCACAACTATTTACGGCGAAATCAGTTTGTAAGACATTCGAAGAACTTCCAAGAATGTCTTGGTTTATAAGAGACTTTCGTTTGAAAGATGGGGGATATCACATTGGGAAACCCATAAGTTACGATGTGTTTACTTTGACGCATATATTGCGGGGAACCCAAATGCTATTTTACGCAACGGGTTAAGAAATTATTTTGACTCAATGTATCCGAATATAGGACTTCATGATTTAGAAAAAGCGGCTAACATGCAATATAAAGAAGCATGCTATGCTTACGGGTTAGTAATGTTCGCTTCTCACCAAAGTGAGAAAAAGAACATCGGGCTACAACTATTAAACAAAACATTTCCACAAGTGACGGAGTCGGTAATTGGGGTAAGAAATGAGGTTTTTAGGTTATTACGAGACTGTTGGTCATTACGTAACCCTCGTCCCTTTGACGACGTTACAACACGCTGTCTTATCAACGGCCATAACGGGTATGTTCCACAAGACCAAGGATGGGAAGTAGTCCTAGTAAAACCAGAATGCATGACTTGTTTCTGGACGTATGCATTACGTGTCTTTATTGCCTTTGCTGAACGACTTGTGTACTAGCTAGAATTATCTTCACAACTATCTTGTATCAAAGTTATTGTGTGCTATATTTCATGCTTTATGTAAAATAAGCGGTATTGTAAGTTTGTAAAATATTGTATAAAAGTTTGAACGCGAAATATTATTATAATCAGTTTTTCATATAGAATTGTAGTAGTTGAATTGTATATTAGCTACTAAGTATGAACTTAACGGGTAGGTACTACCCGAATTTAAACTTATAAAACGCTAATATGAAGAAAAAGCTTTTATAAATGAGTTCATATTATGCTACGAAATACTATTAACTACTCTTAATATTATGTATGATTAACTTGTTCCATTTGACTATTTTTAAGGAAATGGCACCGACTACTCGACACACCGTGAATATGAATGAAGAGGAATTCCGTACTTTTTTAGCTTCAAACATAGCCGCAGTACAGGCTGCGCTACATACTAACAATAACCTTGGATCTAGCAGTACAGGAAATCGTGTAGGATGCACCTACAAAGAATTCACTGCCTTTAAACCTTTGGAATTTGATGGAACCGAAGGACCGATCGGATTGAAACGGTGGACCGAGAAGGTCGAATCGGTGTTTGCCATAAGTAAGTGTACTGAAGAGGACAAAGTGAAGTACGCTACGCATACCTTCACAGGTTCTGCGTTAACATGGTGGAATACCTATCTAGAGCAAGTGGGACAAGATGATGCGTACGCACTACCGTGGTCAGCATTCAAGCACTTGATGAACGAGAAGTACCGTCCCAGAACCGAGGTCAATAAGCTCAAGATAGAACTTAGAGGGTTACGAACCCAAGGATTTGATATTACCACGTACGAAAGACGATTCACAGAATTGTGCCTATTGTGTCCGGGAGCGTTCGAAGATGACGAAGAGAAGATCGACGCGTTTGTGAAAGGATTACCGGAAAGAATCCAAGAAGATATAAGTTCACACGAGCCGCCTCCATACAACAGACATGTAGAATGGCTCACAAACTAGTGAACCAGATTGAGGAAAGAATTAAAGAACAGACGGCTGAAGAGGCCAATGTGAAGCAAGTCAAAAGAAAGTGGGAGGAAAACGGTGATAAGAATCACCAATACAACAACAACAACAACAATTACAATAATAATCGTAACAATTATCCCAACAATTGCAACATCAATCGCAACTACAACAAACGGCCCAACAACAACAACAACAACAACAACAACAACAACAACTACAACAATCATCCCAACAACAATAACAACCGCAACAACAACAACAATCAGAAGCAGCTATGCCAAAGGTGTGAAAAGTATCACTCGGGGTTCTGCACCAAATTTTGCAACAAGTGTAAAATAAATGGTCATAGCACGGCAAAGTGTGAGGTCTACGGACTAGGGGTTAACAGAACGAAAGGAACAAATGGTGTCGGAACGAGTAATGGTGGAGCAAGTAGTGTCGGAGCAAGTTATGACAATGTAGTTTGTTATAAATGTGGAAAACCAGGCCACATTATTAGAAATTGCCCGAACCAGAAGAACACGAATGGACAAGGCCGCGGAAGAGTTTTCAATATTAATGCGGTAGAGGCACAGGAAGACCCGGAGCTTGTTACGGGTACGTTTCTTATTTACAATAAATATTCTTACGTTTTATTTGATTCGGGTGCGGATAGAAGCTATATGAGTAGGGATTTTTGTGCTAAATTAAGTTGTCCATTGACGCCGTTGGATAGTAAATTTTTACTCGAATTAGCAAACGGTAAATTAATTTCAGCAGATAATATATGCCGGAATCGAGAAATTAAACTGGGTAGCGAAATATTTAAGATTGATTTGATACCAGTAGAGTTAGGGAGTTTAGATGTAATAGTTGGCATGGACTGGCTGAAGAAGGTGAAAGCAGAGATCGTATGTTATAAAAATGCAATTCGCATTGTACGAGAAGAAGGAGAACCCTTTATGGTGTACGGAGAAAAGGGCAACATGAAGCTACATCTTATTAGTAATTTGAAGGCACAAAAACTAATAAGAAAAGGTTGCTATGCTGTTCTAGCACACGTCGAGAAAGTACAAACTAAAGAAAAGAGCATCAATGATGTTTCAGTCGCAAAAGAATTTCCCGATGTATTTTTGAAAGAATTACCGGGACTACCTCCACATCGATCTGTTGAATTTCAAATAGATCTTGTACCATGAGCTGCACCAATAGCTCGTGCTCCTTATAGACTCGCACCCAGCGAGATGAAAGAACTGCAAAGCCAACTGCAAGAACTATTAGAACGTGGTTTCATTCGACCAAGCACATCACCATGGGGAGCTCCTATTTTGTTTGTCAAGAAGAAGGATGGTACATTTAGGTTGTGTATTGACTACAGAGAGTTGAACAAACTTACCATCAAAAACCGTTATCCACTGCCGAGAATTGATGACTTATTTGATCAACTACAAGGCTCGTCGGTTTATTCGAAGATCGATTTACGTTCTGGATATCATCAAATGCGAGTAAAGGAGGATGATATTACAAAAACTGCTTTTAGGACGCGTTATGGTCATTACGAGTTTATGGTTATGCCGTTTGGATTGACTAACGCACCAGCTGTGTTCATGGACCTTATGAACAGAGTGTGTGGGCCATATCTTGACAAGTTTGTCATTTTTTTCATCGATGACATACTTATTTACTCAAAGAATGATCAAGAGCACGAAGAACATTTGAGAAAAGTGCTAGAAGTATTGAGGAAAGAAAAACTGTACGCTAAGTTTTCAAAGTGTGCATTTTGGTTGGAAGAAGTTCAATTCCTCGGTCACATAGTGAACAAAGAAGGTATCCAGGTGGACCCGGCAAAGATCAAAACCGTTGAAAAGTGGGAAACCCCAAAAACTCCAAAGCATATACGTCAATTTTTAGGATTGGCTGGTTACTACAGATAATTCATCCAAGATTTCTCCAAAATAGCAAAACCCTTGACTGCATTAACGCATAAAGGGAAGAAATTTGAATGGAAGGATGAACAAGAGAAGGCGTTTCAATTATTGAAGAAAAAGCTAACTACGGCACCTATATTGTCATTGCCTGAAGGGAATGATGATTTTATGATTTATTGTGAAGCATCAAAGCAAGGTCTCGGTTGTGTATTAATGAAACGGACGAAGGTGATTGCTTATCCGTCTAGACAATTGAAGATTCACGAGCAAAATTATACGATGCATGATTTGGAATTAGGCGCGGGTGTTTTTGCATTAAAGACT
This sequence comes from Rutidosis leptorrhynchoides, assembly GCF_046630445.1. NCBI lineage: Eukaryota > Viridiplantae > Streptophyta > Magnoliopsida > Asterales > Asteraceae > Rutidosis > Rutidosis leptorrhynchoides. The sequence goes on along the minus strand of NC_092341.1, from coordinate 210,364,868 downwards.
TGGAGGCACTACTTATATGGGGTCCAAAGTATTATATATACCGACCTCAAAAGTCTTCAACACATATTTAATCAGAAACAACTGAATATGAGGCAGCGTAGGTGGATTGAATTATTGAATGATTACGACTTTGAGATTCGTTACCACCCGGGGAAGGCAAATGTGGTAGCCGACGCCTTGAGCAGAAAGGACAGAGAACCCATTCGAGTAAAATCTATGAATATAATGATTCACACTAACCTTACTACTCAAATAAAGGAGGCGCAACAAGGAGTTTTAAAAGAGGGAAATTTAAAGGATGAAATACACAAAGGATCGGAGAAGCATCTTAATATTCGGGAAGACGGAACCCGGTATAGGGCTGAAAGAATTTGGGTAGCAAAATTTGGAGATATATGAGAAATGGTACTTAGAAAAGCTCATAAAACCAGATACTCAATACATCCTGGAACGGTGAAGATGTACAAGGACCTTAAGAAACATTTTTGGTGGCCAGGTATGAAAGACGATATTGCTAAATATGTAGGAGAATGTTTGACGTGTTCTAAGGTCAAAGCTGAACATCAGAAACCATCAGGTCTACTACAACAACCTGAAATCCCGGAATGGAAATGGGAAAACATTACCATAGATTTCATTACTAAATTGCCAAGGACTGCAAGTGGTTATGATACTATTTGGGTAATAGTTGATCGTCTCACCAAGTCAGCACACTTCCTGCCAATAAGAGAAGATGACAAGATGGAGAAGTTAGCACGACTGTATTTGAAGGAAGTCGTCTCCAGACATGGAATACCAATCTCTATTATCTCTGATAGGGATGGCAGATTTATTTCAAGATTCTGGCAGACATTACAGCAAGCATTAGGAACTCGTCTAGACATGAGTACTGCCTATCATCCACAAACTGATGGGCAGAGTGAAAGGATGATACAAACGCTTGAAGACATGCTACGAGCTTGTGTTATTGATTTCGGAAACAGTTGGGATCGACATCTACCGTTAGCAGAATTTTCCTATAACAACAGCTACCATTCAAGCATTGAGATGGCGCCGTTTGAAGCACTTTATGGTAGAAAGTGCAGGTCTCTGATTTGTTGGAGTGAAGTGGGGGATAGATAGATTACGGGTCCGGAGATAATACAAGAAACTACCGAGAAAATCATCCAAATTCAACAAAGATTGAAAACCGCCCAGAGTCAGCAAAAGAGCTACGCGGACAGTAAAAGAAAAGATATAGAGTTTGAAATTGGAGAAATGGTCATGCTTAAGGTTTCACCTTGGAAAGGCATTGTTCGATTTGGTAAACGGGGAAAACTAAATCCAAGGTACATTGGACCATTCAAGATTATAGATCGTGTTGGACCAGTAGCTTACCAACTGGAGCTACCTCAACAAATCGCGGCTGTACATAACACTTTCCACGTCTCAAATTTGAAGAAATGTTTTGCTAAAGAAGATCTCACTATTCCGTTGGACGAAATCCAAATCAATGAAAAACTTCAATTCATTGAAGAACCCATCGAAATAATGGATCGTGAGGTTAAGAGACTTAAACAAAACAAGATACTGATTGTTAAGGTTCGATGGAATGCTCGTAGAGGACCCGAGTTCACCTGGGAGTGTGAAGATCAGATGAAGAAGAAATACCCGCATTTATTTCCAGAAGATACGTCAACACCTCCAACTGCTTAAAATTTCGGGACGAAATTTATTTAACGGGTAGGTACTGTAGTGACCCGAACTTTTCTATGTTTATATATATATTAAATGAAATTGTTATTTACAAGATTAAGTGTTTTTAACATGTTAAGCAATCAAACTTGTTAAGACTTGATTAATTGAAATAGGTTTCATATAGACAATTGACCACCCAAGTTGACCGGTGATTCACGAACGTTAAAACTTGTAAAAACTATACGATGACATATATATGGTTATATATATAGTTAACATGATTTTATTATAAGTATGTATCTCATTAGGTATTTTAACAATGAGTATATACATAAAGATGAGACTATTAATTTAAGAAACTCGAAAACGATATATATAACGATTATCGTTATAACAACGTCTTACTAGGTACATATGAATCATATTAAGATATTGATACACTTGGTTAATTATGTTAAATGATAAGTAAATATATTATTAAGTGTATTAACAATGAAATACATATGTAAAAATAAGACTACTAACTTAATGATTTCGAACGAGACATATATGTAACGATTATCGTTGTAACGACATTTAAATGTATATATATCATACTAAGATATATTATATATCATAATATCATGATAATATAACAATTTAACATCTCATTTGTTATAATAAACAATGGGTTAACAACATTCAACAAGATCGTTAACCTAAAGGTTTCAAAACAACATTTACATGTAACGACTAACGATGACTTAACGACTCAATTAAAATGTATATACATGTAGTGTTTTAATATGTATTCATACACTTTTGAAAGACTTCAAGACACTTATCAAAATATTTCTACTTAACAAAAATGCTTACAATTACATCCTCGTTCAGTTTCATCAGCAATTCTACTCGTATGCACCCGTATTCGTACTCGTACAATACATAGCTTTTAGATGTATGTACTATTGGTATATACACTCCAATGATCAGCTCTTAGCAGCCCATGCGAGTCACCTAACACATGTGGGAACCATCATTTGGTAACTAGCATAAAATATCTCATAAAATTACAAAAATATGAGTAATCATTCATGACTTATTTACATGAAAACAAAATTACATATCCTTTATATCTAATCCATACACCAACGACCAAAAACACCTACAAACACTTTCATTCTTCAATTTTCTTCATCTAATTGATCTCTCTCAAGTTCTATCTTCAAGTTCTAAGTGTTCTTCATAAATTCCAAAAGTTCTAGTTTCATAAAATCAAGAATACTTCCAAGATTGCAAGTTTACTTCCAAGTTTTCTAAATCCATTCCAAGTAATCATCCAAGATCAAGAAACCTTTGTTACTTACAGTAGGTTATCTTTCTAATACAAGGTAATAATCATATTCAAACTTTAATTCAATTTCTATAACTATAACAATCTTATTTCGAGTGGAAATCTTACTTGAAATTGTTTTCGTGTCATGATTCTGCTTCAAGAACTTTCAAGCCATCCAAGGATCCTTTGAAGCTAGATCTATTTTTCTCATTTCCAGTAGGTTTATCAACGGAACTTGAGGTAGTAATGATGTTCATAACATCATTCGATTCATACATATAAAGCTATCTTATTCGAAGGTTTAAACTTGTAATCACTAGAACACAGTTTAGTTAATTCTAAACTTGTTTGCAAATAAAAGTTAATCCTTCTAACTTGACTTTTAAAATCAACTAAACACATGTTCTATATCTATATGATATGCTAACTGAATGATTTAAAACCTGGAAACATGAAAAACACCGTAAAACCGGATTTACGCCGTCGTAGTAACACCGCGGGCTGTTTTGGGTTAGTTAATTAAAAACTATGATAAACTTTGATTTAAAAGTTGTTATTCTGGGAAAATGATTTTTATTATGAACATGAAACTATATCCAAAAATTATGGTTAAACTCAAAGTGGAAGTATGTTTTCTAAGATGGTCATCTAGACGTCGTTCTTTCGACTGAAATGACTACCTTTACAAAAACGATTTGTAACTTGTTTTTCGGACTATAAACCTATATTTTTCTATTTAGATTCATAAAATAGAGTTCAATATGAAACCATAGCAATTTGATTCACTCAAAACGGATTTAAAGTGAAGAAGTTATGGGTAAAACAAGATTGGATAATTTTTCTCATTTTAGCTACGTGAAAATTGGTAACAAATCTATTCCAACCATAACTTAATCAACTTGTATTGTATATTATGTAATCTTGAGATACCATAGACACGTATACAATGTTTCGACCTATCATGTCGACACATCTATATATATTTCGGAACAACCATAGACACTCTGTATGTGAATGTTGGAGTTAGCTATACAGGGTTGAGGTTGATTCCAAAATATATATAGTTTGAGTTGTGATCAATACTGAGATACGTATACACTGAGTCGTGGATTGATTCAAGATAATATTTATCGATTTATTTCTGTACATCTAACTGTGGACAACTAGTTGTAGATTACTAACGAGGACAGCTGACTTAATAAACTTAAAACATCAAAATATATTAAAAGTGTTGTAAATATATTTTGAACATACTTTGATATATATGTATATATTGTTATAGGTTCGTGAATCAACCAGTGGCCAAGTCTTACTTCTCGATGAAGTAAAAATCTGTGAAGGTGAGTTATAGTCCCACTTTTAAAATCTAATATTTTTGGGATGAGAATACATGCGGGTTTTATAAATGATTTACAAAATAGACACAAGTATGTGAAACTACATTCTATGGTTGAATTATCAAAATCGAAAATGCCCCTTTTTATTAAGTCTGGTAATCTAAGAATTAGGGAACAGACACCCTAATTGACGCGAATCCTAAAGATAGATCTATTGGGCCTAACAAACCCCATCCAAAGTACCGGATGTTTTAGTACTTTGAAATTTATATCATATCCGAAGGGTGTCCCGGAATGATGGGGATATTCTTATATATGCATCTTGTTAATGTCGGTTACCAGGTGTTCACCATATGAATGATTTTTATCTCTATGTATGGGATGTGTATTGAAATATGAAATCTTGTGGTCTATTGTTACGATTTGATATATATAGGTTAAACCTATAACTTACCAACATTTTTGTTGACGTTTAAAGCATGTTTATTCTTAGTTGAATACTAAGAGCTTCTGCTGTTGCATACTAAAATAAGGAAAAGATTTGGAGTCCATGTTTGTATGATATTGTGTAAAAACTGCATTCAAGAAACTAATTTCGATGTAACATATTTGTATTGCAAACCATTATGTAATGGTCGTGTGTAAACATGATATTTTAGATTATCATTATTTGATAATCTACGTAAAGCTTTTTAAACCTTTATTTATGAAATAAAGGTTATGGTTTGTTTTAAAAATGAATGCAGTCTTTGAAAAACGTCTCATATAGAGGTCAAAACCTCGCAACGAAATCAATTAATATGGAACGTTTTTAATCAATAAGAACGCGACATTTCAGGAAAGATGTATCAAGATCTTAAGGCACATTTTTGGTGGCCTAATTTAAAGGCGGATATTGCAACATATATAGGGGAGTGCTTCACTTGCTCCAAAGTTAAGGCAGAACACCAGAAACCGTCAGGGTTGCTTCAACAACAAGAAATCCCAGAATGGAAATGGGAATGTATTACCATGGATTTCATCACGAAGCTACCAAAGACTGCATGGGGTTACGACACCATTTGGGTAATTGTCGATCGTCTCACCAAATCTGCATATTTCCTAACTATGAAGGAAATGGATAAGATAGAGAAATTGGTACGATTATACCTGAAGGAAGTCGTTTCAAGACATGGATTACCTATCTCCATTATATCCGATCGCGACAGTAGGTTTACGTCAAGGTTTTGGCAATCACTACATGAAGCTCTAGGGACTCGTCTGGATATGAGCACTGCATATCATCCTCAAACTGATGGGCAAAGTGAAAGAACTATTCAGACTCTTGAAGAAATGCTTAGAGCATGTGTGATCGATTTAGGAAATGGATGGGATAAATATTTACCATTGGCAGAATTCTCGTATAACAATAGTTATCATACGAGTATTAATGCTGCACCATTTGAAGCACTTTATGGAAGAAAGTGTAGATCCCCTATTTGTTGGAACGAAGTAGGTGACAGACAACTGACTGGTCCCGAGATCATATAAGACACTACTGAAAAGATTGTGCAAATCAAGGAGAGATTGAAGACCGCCCAAAGTCGTCAAAAGAGTTATTCTGATGTTCGAAGGAAGCCATTAGAATTTCAGGTTGATGACATGGTTATGTTAAAGGTGTCACCTTGGAAAGGTGTGATACGCTTTGGTAAGAGGGGTAAATTGAACCCAAGATACGTAGGACCATTCACGATCATCGAACGTATTGGACCGGTGGCTTATCGACTTAAGCTACCACAACAACTTGCTGGAGTACACAATAACTTTCACGTCTTGAACCTAAGGAAATGCCTTGCAAAAGAAGACCTCACTCTTCCTCTTGAGAAAATCCAAATCGACGAAAAACTGCATTTTATAGAAGAGCCTGTCGAAATCATGGACCGTGAAGTCAAACAGCTCAAGCAAAGCAACATACCTATAGTTAGGGTTCATTGGAATGCTCAAAGAGGTCCCGAGTTCACTTGGGAAAGAGAGGACCAGATGAAACAAAAGTATCCACAGCTGTTTACAAACACCGCCCATTGAATAGGTACTACTTCAAATTTTAGAACGAAATTTCTTTAACGGGTAGGTACTGTGATGACCCGGATTTTTCCGACTACTTTATTATACTATTTACATGATTTAATAATTTCTACTTGATAAGCAATAAATTTTAATACGTCTTGAACCTCCGGAAAGAGTTTTTTATAAGCATTTGACCACCCTTTTATTCCTACGATTCACGAACGTCATAACTTGTATTAATTATATATATGTATATGATAAGGCTAAAAAGGAACATATATTTCATAGCATTATCCCCCAAGAAAGACAAGATTTTAGTTGCAATTGTTCCATTTTCAAGTGATATTCGTTTATATTAAATAAGTGCGAAGACAAAAGGCAGATTCGACAAATTGAAGACAAAAAGGTCCAAAAAGCTCAAAAGTACAAGATACAATTAAAAAGGTTCAAATTATTGATGAAGAACGTCTAAAAATGACAAGAGTACAAGTTACAAAACGCAAAGTACACGATATAAAATAGTACGCAAGGACGTTCGAAAATCCGGAACCGGGACATGAGTCAACTCTCAACGCTCGACGCAACGGTGTAAAAATTACGAGTCAACTATGCACAAGAATAAAATATAATATTTAAATAATTCATAATAAGAATAATATTAAATAATAAAAAGTTGTTAATTTAGCATAGTTCAGGGGTCGTAAATGAAAATTCAATTTCATATTTTGCCTATAAAAGGCGATGATTATCGATCAATTTAAGAGCATCCCTTTTTCTATCCTAAAAATCTATTATCAATATCAATATCTAAAAATCTCTATCATAATGTTAATGTAATAAGATATAACAATAATCTTAATTTTAATTTTAAATTATGATAATAATAAGATTTATGATAGAGATCGTTTGAGTGTGTAAGTCGAAATTCTGTCCGTGTAACACTACGCTATTTTTAATCATTGTAAGTTATGTTCAACCTTTTTATATTAATGTCTCGTAGCTAAGTTATTATTATGCTTATTTAAAACGAAGTAATCATGATGTTGGGCTAATTACTAAAATTGGGTAATTGGGCTTTGTACCATAATTAAGGTTTGGGCAAAAGACCGACACTTGTGGAAATTGGACTATTGACTATTAATAGATGGGGGGTATTGTCTAATTGAGTGACAACTCATTGGAGTCTGTCGAACCTATCTTCAAATTAATTATCCTAATAATTAATAATGATTATGGTTGTCCTATTTAGTGACGTTCATATGGAATCTATTATAATCATTTAATTAATTATTCGGGTTGGGTAATTGATTATTCAAACTGATCAAGTGGGTAAATTAATATTCATATCTAATCAAAACAGGGGTAGATTACATACAGTGATAACTGGTGTAATTGTTGACAGAAGTGATAACTGCGTCACAGTTTAAATCCTTAATTAGTTGGAATATTTGACTTCGGGTATAAGGGTAATTTGACGAGGACACTCGCACTTTATATTTATGACCGATGGACTATTATGGATAAAAACCAGATAGGTATCAAATAAACCATGACAAAGGACAATTAACCCGAGTAACAATTAATTAAAATCAAAACGTCAAACATCATGATTACGGAAGTTTAAATAAGCATAATCCTTTTATTTCATATTCTATCGCAATTTTATTTATTGTTATTTTATTTATCGTCAATTATTTATTTTACGCACTTTAATTATTGTCATTTATCTTTACGCTTAAAAATATAAAATCGACAAACCGGTCATTAAACGGTAAAAACCCCCCTTTTATAATAATATTACTACTTATATAATTATATATATTTTATATAAATATAGTTAAAAATATAGTAAGTATCACCAGCTCCCTGTGGAACGAACCGGACTTACTAAAAACTACACTACTCTACGATTAGGTACACTGCCTATAGTGTTGTAGCAAGGTTTAAGTATATCCATTCTATAAATAAATAAATATCTTGTGTAAAATTGTATCGTATTTAATAGTTTTTCCTAGTAAAATATAAACTATTTCGTATACACCTCAATAACATCAAGTTTTTGGCGCCGCTGCCGGGGAGCGCTAAAACGCTATATTTTTAATTATAATAATATTGAAATAAAATATAATAATATAATAATATTGAAATAGAATATAATAATATAATAATATTGAAATAGAATATAATAATATAATAATATTTTAGAATCAAAATTTGATACGTAAAGTTTTAAAAAGTCGTATTTATTAAATACTTCAGGGGTATATTATGTAACTTGTAATTAATAATTTATATCATATCGCTTTCATGTGAATAGTAAATTAATTAATTTCTTTTCATTTACTATTCATGAATAGTAAATGAATTAAAAAAAAATTTTGAAAAAAAATAATAATTATAAAAAAATTATTAATTTGTAAAAAAAATCGTTTTTAAAAAAAAAAACGTAAAAAAAAACGTAAAAAAAAAAAAACGTAAAAAAAAATTATTAAAAAAAATATATATTTTTTTAAGATTTTGTCTATAAAAAAAAGGTTTTTTTAGTTTTATTACCTTTAGATTTTTAGACTATAGTCGCAACTTTTAGTATTAAGTTTAGTTTTGCCATAGTTATTTTTACTTCTAGAATTTTTAGACTTTGCCGTAAAATCCCTTAAGTGCTTATTCCTTAGACTAAGTTTTAGGTGCTTTAGAATTTTACGACGCCGTATTTCGCACTACTTTCTTATTTTTATTTTTCGACGCCTATTTTTCGACCTTTTTATTTTTCGACACTTTTCGACGCGCAATCTTTTTCTCTCTTATTTCTCGCCATTCTAGTTTTTATGTAAGACCCGAATATTTATCTTGCTTGTTTGTGTATTAAGACGTTCGAGATTGGGTTTCGCGGATTATTTATATAAAGTTTAAAATGCAAAAGAATCTGTTTCAGTTAGGTCGCGCGCCGCGCGGGGATTCGGCGCGCCGCGCCGTTTGCTGCTGACAGAATCCCTTGTTTTTAATTGGTTTAAGTGAAGGGCAAATGGGTAATTTCACTTGAGGCCGGATTTGTGAGGCTTATGAGCTAGTTTGGATCAGTTTTGGATCCCATTCACATCCACTCATCATCTTCATCCATTTTTAGAGAGAGAGTAAGAGTTTAGAGAGAGATTGGAGGTTTTGGTGAGGAAGAAGCTCGAATCGTTCAAAGTCTCGGGTTTTAAAGTTGTTCCTTTCGTTCTCGGCTACACGGTGATAGTATTGGTAAGCTCAAACTCCGAATTTCAATTATCTAATTTGATATTCAAGTTAGGGTTTTGAGTTAATTAGTTGTAAAACCCTTTTATGTGATGAAATGGGTTTAGTGAAGCTAGTAATCGGGTTTGTTGTTAATTGTTGGTGGATTTTGGGTTTGGTGAACTAAGTGGCCATGTTTAGAACTTTAATTTGAGTTTAATCACTTAAGTTAGTGATTATGGAAGTATTGGAAACCATTTAGGGTATTTGGTTGACTAATTGTGACTTTGGGTCAAATTAGGGTTTGGTTGTGATTATGACCCATTTGGTGACTTAATGAGGTTTATAAACTTAAAATGGATTAAGTTGAAGTATAAAACCGAGTTAAATGTGTTTTGGTGTCAAAACTTATAAAGGACGAGATTTTGACCTTTATGGGTCAAAATTAGGGTTTAAGTGTCAAAATGGGTATGACACGTGTTTGGCACTTGTGTCCGGGTTTAATTGGCATATATTGACCATTCTCACTTGCGTTAGTGATTATTGGTTAGTTTGGGCACGGTTTGTGCTCGGAAGTGCATTTGGGTCGAAATTGCACTAAGTGGCGAATTGGGTTGGTTTGTAAAATCCATCCTAATTGTATTGTTGTAATTGTATTAATGGAATAGGTATTTTCCATTGGCGAGTTGCGGATCACTTGGAAGCTTTCTTCAAGACTTCAAGGTGAGTGATATTATCCTATGTACATATGTATGTGTAGGATGGGTGCGGGTCGGGTGAAGTGAATCTCGGCTATAGAGCTCACTTCACATGTAGGTGGACTTGATGGACTTTTGTATAAGTCCAATTGGCACGGTTGTGCGTTTTGGTTGACCATCTTTGGCGAAGTACACGTTCGTGTGTACATTATCACACGTGATTGTGATTTGGATGTTGTGGCCCCGATGTGGTGGATTTTTATAATCCCGTGACCGTGGGTTTGAGTTGGAGAAGTGAATCGCGTGTGGTTTCGGATTCACGATGACGCGTGTAGTTTCGGTCATCTTATCGAATGAATCTCGTGTAGTTCGGATTCATGGTGACTCGTGTAGTTCGGTCATCTTATTGAGGTAGTAATCTCGTGTGGTTTCGGATTACTAAGGCTCGTGTAGTTCGGCCAACCTCGATGTTGTGAAGATAGTAATCTCGTGTGGTTTCGGATTACTAAGGCTCGTGTAGTTCGGCCAATCTTCATTGTGGTATTTGGTTCTCGGTATTGGGTTAAGGTGTTAACCTTGTTCGTTTATATTATTATATATTAATGTATTGTTGTGTTGTAGCTAACCCTCCGGGTGTAGCTATTTGGCGTTGTTCACATCGTCGTTGGTGAACTTATATTGTTATTGTATCTTTAGCTCGTTGCTTAGAGATCGTACGGTATGCTTAGTGTAGTGCCTTATATGGATGCCTCGGTATGCGGTATTTGTTATTTTGTGGCGTGTCCATTTTATACATATATATGTATGTAGTATATTATCATTCACTAAGCATTAGCTTACCCTCTCGTTGTTGACTCTTTTTATAGATTGCATGCGGATGGTGGCTCGGGTAAGCGCGAGGATTAGAGGACTTGCATAGTTTACGTAGAAGGCTTGCTTTTGGATTTATTAGGATTGGGTAGCGTGTCCCCAATCGCCATGCTCGGCTTTGTCTTGTATTAAGAGTCTTATGGTCTAAAATTGTATTTTTATACTTAAAGGGTAATTTGGGCACGTGTGGGCCCCACTTTGTAAAACTCGCTCAAACCTTAGTTATGTGCTAGTTTTACATATATTAATGTACGGTTAAAAGCGTTTTGGCTAAATGTGTCGGGAACAAGTCAAACATTTTCGTTAAATTGACTTCCGGGGACAGCGGGCTGTCCAGGTGATTTGGCGCGCCGCGCGCCCACCTGGCGCGCCGCGCGGATGAACTGCACCAGAAATTTTTTTTTTTGTTTGAAATCTCGCCGTGTTTGGTCGGTTACGGTTTGGGTTGTTACAAGTGGTATCAGAGCATGGTCTAAGGGATTTAGGTGACTTGAGATAGGTGCCTAGACTTAGACTTTTGTGTGTGCTTAATTTGTTGCGGGACTTGTAGGATTACGGGTCGGAATGGGTTTGGTTAGTGCCTTGGCTATAGGTTGACTAACGTTTATATTAGTAATGCGGATATTATTAATATGCTCTTGTGTTGTGATAATAATTCTCGCGTGTGTTTGTACCGCGTAGAATTTTGGTTGTGTTTGTGTATATCATCGAGCGAGACGGTCGTTGTACTAACGAGTCGATGCGGCATGTGTGCGTAATAAGAACTTGCAAACCTTATTACGGGTGCAAATCGTGTCTAACAAGTGATGTACGATGAGTGTTTAGCAAGATAGGGCTGTGTCGTGCGTACGGTTTTACACGTTCGTGGACTAATCGTTTTGCATTCTTTAGAATGACGACGCGAAACGAGACCGAGGCGAATGACGTGGAGTTTAACGCTAGGGTTGCGGCCGCCGTTGCGGAGCGAATGAGTGCGTTAGAAGAAAGAATGGAAAGGAGGTATTCCGAACTTCAAAGTAGTAGTGAAATGGAGCGTTATCTTAAAAGCTTCATGAGGACTAAACCCCCGATGTACGACGGAAAGCCGGATCCTTTGGTAAGCACAACTTGGATTTCGGATGTCGAAGGGTGTTTTCGTACTATTGATTGCCCTCCCGAGAGGAAGACGAGACTCGCTACGAGTTTGTTGCGTGGTAGGGCAAGGGATTGGTTGGATGGAAAGATTGATCTTGTCGGTGGCGAGACGTTTATGGCCTTATCGTGGGACGAGTTTAAGGAGGAATTCTTTGAGGAGTTCCGGACTTCGGCCGATTTGTGGGAATTGCGTAATGAGTTGCGAAATTTGCGACAAGGATCTATGGAATTGAGTACTCTTAAGGCGACCTTTATGGCAAAGGCTCGTTTTTGTCCGGAGTATTTGAGGAATGATCGTTTGTTGATGGGGGATTTCTATCGGACCTTGAATGATGACTTGAAAAGTAAGATTAGTCGGGGTCAAGCGAAATCGTTTTCGGAATTATTCGACTTGGCTAGAGGTTTCGAGTCGTATTCACGATCGAAGAGGGGTGAATCTTCAAGTGAGAGAAGAGTTGTTTCTTATGGTGCTCCGAGTAAGAGGACTAAGGGTCCGAGTGTGAGCACGGGTGGTACGCGAACGGGTATATCGGATTCTAGTGCGGCTAGATGTTACAATTGTGGCGTAAGGGGTCACAAGTCTTGGGAATGTTCGGTACCAAAGGGTGGTAGTATGGTGTGCTTCAATTGCCAAAAGGAAGGACATCGTAAGTCGGAATGTCCCAAGTTAGCGGGGACGGGTGCGGCGAGGAGACGTTAAGGTACGTTTAATTTTGATAAATATGTCTTTTGATTATTTATTAAATGCCGTTTGAGTTTGAGTTGTATGCCTTTGTTGTGTATGTTATGCTATGGGTGACGTTCCTAATGGAAGTACCCTAAGGTGATGTTTGATTGTCGGGCGAAGGGCGTAAGACTTGGTGCAACCAAGCATTCCTTAGTATTTGGGGTATGTTTCTACCAAGCCACGGAAATCGTTTTGGTGTTCGATTGTTAAGTACGTGTTCGCTTGTGTGTTGAAGTTGATGAACCACGAGGTTCGTCGGGTGATTGGAACCTTGAGATCGAGTGTTTAAAATCTCGATGTGTGTTGGTAATGGAGTCTTTATGACGCGACATTAGGTGCCTCTTTTATACCTACTAGCGTGGTGTCGACTCCGATTGTGTTGTAGTTACATTGTACTTAGGGTACCGGGAGGAACCCTTAAGTATACGAGTGACTCGGTGAAATTGACAACTATAGTAATTGGATGATTGCGAGGGTGTAGTTTGTGTAATGCGTGGTACACTTTTCGTTCGAAATGTTTAAGGATTGTTTGAAATCCTTCGTATGCTCAAGGTTGGAGCAAGATGTGGTAATGGGTCGTGTGTACCCAATCGTTGGTAAAGTCTACCTTTGGTAGCATTGTACGGTTGTACGAGTGTGATATAGGAACGTGGTTCCAAGAGGGGGAGTCGCATTTTCGCACGAGGAAATTTTAGTGTGATATTTCGGATGATGTTTTTGGTAGATCCGGAAATTTCGTTGAGACCTAGTTTTGGTCAACTTGTGGTAGAGTACAATTTTGGTTAAATTGTACTTATGATATTGGATTGGAATTACCACTGAGGTGGTAATGTGGTAAATCTCGTTGAGAGATAATGGACGTGTTTGGTGAGCAAGGTGAAATCCTTCGGTTAAGGGAGGTGTGTGTCGGATTCTCTTTTGGGGAATCATTGTTTGGTACCTATGTTTGATATAGGTGGTTCTTGCTCGATTGTGGGGATGGTTAGTGTTATCCGTTAGGATTCACTATAGTGTAGCAGGGCGCGATGTTGCACTACTCGTTGTTTGAGGCCGAAAGTGCGTATGTGATTGATGAAGCATGACTTTCGGAGTCCGCTGACTTCATCATGGGATTGACGATTAATGAAGCATGATCTTTAGGGTCCGCTGACTTCATTATGGTATGGTTGATTGATGGAGCATGATCTTTAGGGTCCGCTGACTTCATCATGGGAGTACGGGATTGGTGGAGCATGATCTTTAGGGTCCGCTGACTTCATCATGAGCGTGGTGTTGATATCGGTGAAGCATGATCTTCGGGTCCGCTGACTTCATCCGGTGTTGAGATTGGTGAAGCATGATCTTCGGGTCCGCTGACTTCATCATGGTTGTGAATCGCGTGTGGTTTCGGATTCACGATGACGCGTGTGGTTTCGGTCATCTTATCAAATGAATCTCGTGTGGTTCGGATTCATGGTGACTCGTGTAGTTCGGTCATCTTATTGAGGTAGTAATCTCGTGTGGTTTCGGATTACTAAGGCTCGTGTAGTTCGGCCAACCTTGATGTTGTGGAAGTGAATCTCGTGTAGTTCGGATTCACAAATGACTCGTGTGGTTTCGGTCATTGTATTGAGGAGTGAGTCTCGTGTAGTTCGGATTCACAAATGACTCGTGTAGTTCGGTCATTCCTCCGGGATAGTGACTCTCGTGTAGTTCGGATTCACTATGGCGCGTGTAGTTCGGCCATTCCCGATTGTTGTTGTGGTGAAGGTAGTGAGTCGCGTGTAGTTCGGATTCACTAAGGCGCGTGTGTTTTCGGCCAGCCTTCGTGTGTTGTGTGATCCATTGGTTGTTTGATACACCGATGGTGGGGTCGTAAGGACCGTGTTGTTTGATCTATCGGTTGTTTGATACACCGATGGTGGGGTCGTGAGGACCATGTTGTGTGATTAGTGATACGATAGCCGTGTTTCGCTCACGTGTTGTTACGGGTGTGACAATAGTCGATTTTGTACACCTTGGGTTCTAGCGTTGCCATGATTGTTTTGGGCGTTATCGGTTTTAACCGTTGGATTACGATGTTACGGTAGTTGCGTATTGGTCGTATTGCGCACTACAATGGACGTTATCGATTGGTGTTATCCGTAAGGATTAGTTTGGTTCGGTCTTCATCGTTTCGGGTTGTTGACCTTAGGTTGAGACTTGGTTGCTTTTAGCGTTGTACTCGGTAATAGTACGCTAAGGGATTTATATCTCGGTACGAGATTGGTTGAGTTTTCCTGATGTTAGGGAATGAGCATGGTTTTAGTGCTCGGATTGTGGTTTTGATAAATCGCGGGTGACGATTTAGTTGTGGAAGGCGATTCGTTGGAAAGGAATTGCTTAGGAAAGTCGGATTGGGACTTATGTCGAGGACCGTAGGGTGAGGTCCACTTGGTTAAGTGATGAGGATCACGAGGACGTGATCGAGTTTAAGTGGGGGAGAGTTGTAAGACCCGAATATTTATCTTGCTTGTTTGTGTATTAAGACGTTCGAGATTGGGTTTCGCGGATTATTTATATAAAGTTTAAAATGCAAAAGAATCTGTTTCAGTTAGGTCGCGCGCCGCGCGGGGATTCGGCGCGCCGCGCCGTTTGCTGCTGACAGAATCCCTTGTTTTTAATTGGTTTAAGTGAAGGGCAAATGGGTAATTTCACTTGAGGCCGGATTTGTGAGGCTTATGAGCTAGTTTGGATCAGTTTTGGATCCCATTCACATCCACTCATCATCTTCATCCATTTTTAGAGAGAGAGTAAGAGTTTAGAGAGAGATTGGAGGTTTTGGTGAGGAAGAAGCTCGAATCGTTCAAAGTCTCGGGTTTTAAAGTTGTTCCTTTCGTTCTCGGCTACACGGTGATAGTATTGGTAAGCTCAAACTCCGAATTTCAATTATCTAATTTGATATTCAAGTTAGGGTTTTGAGTTAATTAGTTGTAAAACCCTTTTATGTGATGAAATGGGTTTAGTGAAGCTAGTAATCGGGTTTGTTGTTAATTGTTGGTGGATTTTGGGTTTGGTGAACTAAGTGGCCATGTTTAGAACTTTAATTTGAGTTTAATCACTTAAGTTAGTGATTATGGAAGTATTGGAAACCATTTAGGGTATTTGGTTGACTAATTGTGACTTTGGGTCAAATTAGGGTTTGGTTGTGATTATGACCCATTTGGTGACTTAATGAGGTTTATAAACTTAAAATGGATTAAGTTGAAGTATAAAACCGAGTTAAATGTGTTTTGGTGTCAAAACTTATAAAGGACGAGATTTTGACCTTTATGGGTCAAAATTAGGGTTTAAGTGTCAAAATGGGTATGACACGTGTTTGGCACTTGTGTCCGGGTTTAATTGGCATATATTGACCATTCTCACTTGCGTTAGTGATTATTGGTTAGTTTGGGCACGGTTTGTGCTCGGAAGTGCATTTGGGTCGAAATTGCACTAAGTGGCGAATTGGGTTGGTTTGTAAAATCCATCCTAATTGTATTGTTGTAATTGTATTAATGGAATAGGTATTTTCCATTGGCGAGTTGCGGATCACTTGGAAGCTTTCTTCAAGACTTCAAGGTGAGTGATATTATCCTATGTACATATGTATGTGTAGGATGGGTGCGGGTCGGGTGAAGTGAATCTCGGCTATAGAGCTCACTTCACATGTAGGTGGACTTGATGGACTTTTGTATAAGTCCAATTGGCACGGTTGTGCGTTTTGGTTGACCATCTTTGGCGAAGTACACGTTCGTGTGTACATTATCACACGTGATTGTGATTTGGATGTTGTGGCCCCGATGTGGTGGATTTTTATAATCCCGTGACCGTGGGTTTGAGTTGGAGAAGTGAATCGCGTGTGGTTTCGGATTCACGATGACGCGTGTAGTTTCGGTCATCTTATCGAATGAATCTCGTGTAGTTCGGATTCATGGTGACTCGTGTAGTTCGGTCATCTTATTGAGGTAGTAATCTCGTGTGGTTTCGGATTACTAAGGCTCGTGTAGTTCGGCCAACCTCGATGTTGTGAAGATAGTAATCTCGTGTGGTTTCGGATTACTAAGGCTCGTGTAGTTCGGCCAATCTTCATTGTGGTATTTGGTTCTCGGTATTGGGTTAAGGTGTTAACCTTGTTCGTTTATATTATTATATATTAATGTATTGTTGTGTTGTAGCTAACCCTCCGGGTGTAGCTATTTGGCGTTGTTCACATCGTCGTTGGTGAACTTATATTGTTATTGTATCTTTAGCTCGTTGCTTAGAGATCGTACGGTATGCTTAGTGTAGTGCCTTATATGGATGCCTCGGTATGCGGTATTTGTTATTTTGTGGCGTGTCCATTTTATACATATATATGTATGTAGTATATTATCATTCACTAAGCATTAGCTTACCCTCTCGTTGTTGACTCTTTTTATAGATTGCATGCGGATGGTGGCTCGGGTAAGCGCGAGGATTAGAGGACTTGCATAGTTTACGTAGAAGGCTTGCTTTTGGATTTATTAGGATTGGGTAGCGTGTCCCCAATCGCCATGCTCGGCTTTGTCTTGTATTAAGAGTCTTATGGTCTAAAATTGTATTTTTATACTTAAAGGGTAATTTGGGCACGTGTGGGCCCCACTTTGTAAAACTCGCTCAAACCTTAGTTATGTGCTAGTTTTACATATATTAATGTACGGTTAAAAGCGTTTTGGCTAAATGTGTCGGGAACAAGTCAAACATTTTCGTTAAATTGACTTCCGGGGACAGCGGGCTGTCCAGGTGATTTGGCGCGCCGCGCGCCCACCTGGCGCGCCGCGCGGATGAACTGCACCAGAAATTTTTTTTTTTGTTTGAAATCTCGCCGTGTTTGGTCGGTTACGGTTTGGGTTGTTACATTTTAGGACTTAGAATTTTTTCTACTTCTTCTCTAAATTTCTTAAAATTACGAAAATTTATTTTAAGTGGTTAAATTGATAGACATCGAAATTTTCTGGTTCGTAGTAATAGTTGGATTTGTACGTGGACCGGGTTATTGGAGCCAAACAGTACTCAATTATATTGAGACCAAACGAATCCTGCCCCTCTGCTGCATCTTTTGGCTATTCGAAACGTGAGCAAAATCAGAAAAGTCTATTAATTGGATAACTTATTATAATTTTTCTTTCCTTTTTAAAAACTAATAGGATATTCAGTGAATGCACCGAGCAAGACGTTCGCCGCCGGTCATACGTTCACCACCTGTAACTCGATCAAGACATCTAGCAAATATTGTCGCCGTTGATTTTTCTTTAGAATCGTCATCTAGTCGAACAAGAACTCCAACTCAAATTTCCGATAATCCATCTTTTGAACCCGACTTCACAATTAAGAACCCGGAGCATATTCAAGGACAGTTCCAAGATCTTGAACCACTAATTATTCCTCCTGAGCCACAAACCATTAAATCAGAATCCTCTAGTGATTCGTATTCAACAAATTCAATTATGGAAGTAACGGAACCTCTAAGTATGGAAGATCGAATGAGAGCCACACGCACGGGCCAAGGTCACGCCATTATTAAGCCAGAAGTTAATGCGCCAGATTATGAAATCAAAGGACAAATTCTACACATGGTAACTAACCAATGCCAATTCAGTGGTGCACCGAATGAAGATCCTAACGAACACCTTCGTACGTTTAAAAGAATTTGTACACTATTCAAAATCCGAGAAGTGGAAGATGAGCAGATCTATCTCATGTTGTTTCCCTGGACTTTAAAGGGAGAAGCCTAAGATTGGTTATAATCGTTACCTGAAGGGGCGATTGACACATGGGATGTTTTAGTTGAAAAATTTCTTAAACAATTCTTTCCGGCATCTAAAGCCGTGAGACTTCAAGGAGAAATTGTTACGTTCGCGCAAAAGCCAAATGAAACATTATATGAGGCGTGGACAAGATTCGGAAGGATGTTGAGAGGATGTCCTCAACACGGTTTAGACACTTACCAAATAGTACAAATATTCTACCAAGGTGTCAACGTTGCTACACGAAAAGACATCGACATAACAGCTGGTGGTTCCATTATGAAGAAAACCGCAACTGAAGCTTACCAAATTATTGATAACACAGCCTCCCACTCGCATGAGTGGCACCAAGAAAAAGATATTTTTCGTTCATCTAAAGTGGCTAGAGCCGATTCTAGCCATGACTTTGATTCCGTTTCAGCAAAAATAGATGCTTTCGAAAGACGAATGGAAAAGATGAATAAAGATATTCACGCAATACGAATCAGTTGTGAGCTATGCGGTGGACCACACTTATTGAAAGATTGTCACATTGAACCAACATTGGAACAACGAGAGAATGTTTCCTATATGAACCAAAGGCCTGGAAATAATTATCAAAATAATTATCAACCGTCAAAGCTAAACTTCAATCGAAATCAAAACATTCTTTACAATCCAAAAGGACCCGAAAATAACTGGTATAACCAACAAGGTCCGAATAACCAACCAACTCAAAACAACACTTTCAATCAACAAAGACCTGGCTTATATAAACCACAACAACAAACCGAAGAGAAAAAGTCAAATATGGAAGACGTGGTATTCAAGCTAGTTGAATCTCAAACACAATTTATTGAAACTCAAACCCAAACGAACGAGAGATTTGATCAGTCATTAAGAACTCAACAAGCTTCCATTTTGAATCTAGAAAAACACGTAGGTACTCTTGCTAGCATGATGAGTGAGAGGGAACAAGGAAAGCTACCGAGTAATACTGAAGTAAATCCTCGGAATGAGAATGTTAATATGGTTTCAACGAATTCTGAAAAACCAGCACCAGAAGATGGGAAGGTTTTAGATGAGAGTAACAATGAAGAAGTTACACCACCACCACCCGAGTATGTAAAGCCAGTGGTGGCACCATACAAACCACCCATCCCGTTTCCAAGAAAAGGAGTTGAGTATGAGCAAGTGATAGGTAATAAAGATTGTGATACCTCTGGAAAGAAGAAGAAGAAAAAGAATAAGAAAGTGCAAGAAACAAAAGCCGTAAATATAAACCCGGTGAAGACAGTTCCACCAAAACCTCCACCTAGGGTAGGTGATCTGGGTGAATTTATTGTTCCTTGTCTACTTAGTGATTGTGTCATGTATGATGCACTAGCAGATTTAGGTGCAAGTGTAAGTGTTATGCCTCTTTCCTTATATAAGAGATTAGGTGTAGGTAAGTTAAGTCCAACGGATATGAGTGTTCGACTCTTTGATCAAACCATTAAACACCCAGTTGGAATTGTTGACAACCTACCCGTTCAAGTAGGCAATTTAACCTTTCTAGTCGAATTCATTGTCATTAACATAGAAGAGGACCCAAACATTCCTCTAATTTTAGGTCGACCATTCTTAGCATCCACCAAGGCGTTATTTGATGTAGGAAATGGTAGAATGACACTTAGTAGTGGTGACAAATCGATCACCTTTATGATTCGAAAGACTAAATCTCCACCAACCAAAACCGTTGAACCAGCAAAAACGATTGGTAAGAACCATGTTGTTTTACCAACTCCAACGGTAATACTTAGCAATAATGAAACGCCTAAGTATGGGGAAAATGAAGTAACACCTAATGATGACATGATAACAAAGAACCCCGTTGTTGATACGAAATTAAATGATCCGGTTATTAATAGTTCAATGAAGAAACTTATTAAACGGATTCGCGATGCTAAAACCAAGGGGAACTTTAAGTTATGTAACCGGTTAGTATCCAATCTATCACCTAAAGAAAAGGAGAAACTAGTTGAAATTGTGGATATTACACAGGAATCCGACCAATGGCTTAAAGAAAAAGTCACGGATA
The DNA here is from genome assembly GCF_046630445.1 of Rutidosis leptorrhynchoides. Classification (NCBI taxonomy): domain Eukaryota; kingdom Viridiplantae; phylum Streptophyta; class Magnoliopsida; order Asterales; family Asteraceae; genus Rutidosis; species Rutidosis leptorrhynchoides. Next base: position 210,344,024 of record NC_092341.1, on the reverse strand, counting down.
TGCAAGTTGATTATGGACCAAGAGAAATTAACGATGAAGTTAATCACAATTTTGAAACCACGGCTACCTAAGTGTGAGGAGATTCAAATATTCTAAAAAGAAAATGCTATTTGGAGTTAGTTGTTCTGTTCTCGTGTAGTTTCGAGAATGAAATCCGATTGGTCTTTTCCGCTAGCAGACACTAAAGAACTAGTTTTCTCCCTCCATTCTGAATTTTTGTTTTGTAGGTTTTTTTTTTATGAAATTAATATGCATTTTAATTTAAGTTTTTAAAAACAAAATTTACTTTAATTCATTAAGTTGAAAATTGATTTCTAAAAATTCGTCGTGAGTTGAAGACTAGGTCGTTGAGCCGAAATTGCTTTACCCGAGGGCGGGGCGACAAATTTTGTTATCATTATTTTTAATTTTATTGATTTAAAGTATGCCAAAAATATTATACTTTATAAATTTTTGAAAAGTGGGGTTATAAACCAAACTTCAAAATATATATATATATATATATATATATATATATATATATATATATATATATATATATATATATATATATATATATATATATATATGTTTGTATTTTATCTTATGTACAAAACAGGGTAAAACAATGCACTTTCAAAGACTTTCATTAAAGTTCAGCAAAAGGTACTAATTTTGACGACAAGACGCAAAACAACAAATATGATATAATAGATGAAGGAATGAACGATGAGGCGAGCCATCTATCATTCGACGAGCTTTGTAATTACAAACTGGGTATTTTTAATCACTTTCCTACACTAATCACCCTCATGAATTTATAATTATAGTCTGATTTCATGCAAATAAGGGCATTGCATGATCTCAAGTGTGGGGAAGGGTTATAAATTCTCTCGGGTTTATACTTGGCTTATTTTCTAAATATTATGAAAATTTTAAAATTTTTTAACTAAATGAATTCAAAATCATGTTTATACATATTTATGAACGATAAAACTAGGTGTTAATGCCGAAATTATCGTTATCTCGGAAAGGACATAAATTGAGAAACACCCTAAAACGATTGAATTCATTTAAAATGGAATAAAGGAGAATAAAAGAAGCAAAGAAAGAAACTAAGTGTGGGGAGAATGTACCAAGTTATTCAATTAAAAACTATCTATCACATGTTTCTGTAAAGTTATTGCAGGTACTTTTGTTTTGGACGATTTTAATCAGTTTTACCCAATTTACTGTAAGAAAGATGGATCTACACGATGAATCAATTCCATCATTAAAAGGAAGTAAAGTCTTCCGAAAAAGAAACGCGCTTCTTGATTTAGGTCATGAAGTTGTCGTCTAGACCAGCTGTAGGTTGACGAAAAATCTAGAAAAGTCATCTCTAAAATTAGCAGGAAATCCACGGACCTCAGCATCAAACAGGGTCGCCAAGTGGTCAGATTTATCCTAACCAAGAGAAGGATTTATCTCGTACAATGGGGAGGCACCGTGCAAATTAGCTTGATAAGACTAATGAATCAGATCCCCAGAAAAGGATAATCTCCTTAAAGATTAAAAATCAGCTTTTAAGACTGATAATACTCAATCCTAGAGATTGACCTTAAAGATTGAGAATTCAAACTCATGGAATTCGATGATATCTAAACTCGAGCATGAACGAGAAAATATTTTGATCAAAAATACAAACCGATTTGTTTTCTGAAAAACCATTTTCAATGCGTTCATTACCATTGAACGTAAAATCCTAAGAAATTCACCTGGAATTCATTAGGTCACCTGAACCAAAACGGGTGTCAACCGTAAGAACGGTGGTTGCATAGCATGGTCGGAGACAGGACCTTGTGCCAGGCCGAAAAATTATAGGATGATCTTTACTATCGCTCCTACCAAGGATAGTTCTAGCATCCGACACGTTAATAAGACCATAATCATCTGCATATCACGGGACATTGCCTTAACAATTTCTTGTTCATCGCTTTCCTTTACAACCGGACGGTAGTTTACCGAAAGGTAATATACGGAACAAGTAAACTGGATGTGTGCTTTCCGATACCGGGATAGCAGTGGATTACACGAACCTAAAAGTTTTAGCCAAAATATTGATCCACAAATATATTTTGCAACACCGATGATGGATCAAATCAGAAAACTTATCTAGGGTAAAAGCTAGAATGAATTTTCAAAAGATCAAATGTTTTCATAAAGATCCAATTTCCTTAATGGATCTAAATTTTTATAGTCATGTGGGACTGTAAACCATATCGTTACTACCATTGTTTATACCGCCATATCAAAATCACTGATGTACAAAGTGTGAAGAATAAAGAAGTGATTCTAGTATTTCAAGACTATATTGCTTGAGGACAAGCAACGCTCAAGTGTGGGGATATTGATAAGGCTAAAAAGGAACATATATTTCATAGCATTATCCCCCAAGAAAGACAAGATTTTAGTTGCAATTGTTCCATTTTCAAGTGATATTCGTTTATATTAAATAAGTGCGAAGACAAAAGGCAGATTCGACAAATTGAAGACAAAAAGGTCCAAAAGCTCAAAAGTACAAGATACAATTAAAAAGGTTCAAATTATTGATGAAGAACGTCTAAAAATGACAAGAGTACAAGTTACAAAACGCAAAGTACACGATATAAAATAGTACGCAAGGACGTTCGAAAATCCGGAACCGGGACATGAGTCAACTCTCAATGCTCGACGCAACGGTGTAAAAATTACGAGTCAACTATGCACAAGAATAAAATATAATATTTAAATAATTCATAATAAGAATAATATTAAATAATAAAAAGTTGTTAATTTAGCATAGTTCAGGGGTCGTAAATGAAAATTCAATTTCATATTTTGCCTATAAAAGGCGATGATTATCGATCAATTTAAGAGCATCCCTTTTTCTATCCTAAAAATCTATTATCAATATCAATATCTAAAAATCTCTATCATAATGTTAATGTAATAAAATATAACTATAATCTTAATTTTAATTTTAAATTATGATAATAATAAGATTTATGATAGAGATCGTTTGAGTGTGTAAGTCGAAATTATGTCCGTGTAACGCTACGCTATTTTTAATCATTGTAAGTTATGTTCAACCTTTTTATATTAATGTCTCGTAGCTAAGTTATTATTATGCTTATTTAAAACGAAGTAATCATGATGTTGGGCTAATTACTAAAATTGGGTAATTGGGCTTTGTACCATAATTAAGGTTTGGGCAAAAGACCGACACTTGTGGAAATTGGACTATTGACTATTAATAGATGGGGGGTATTGTCTAATTGAGTGACAACTCATTGGAGTGTGTCGAACCTATCTTCAAATTAATTATCCTAATAATTAATAATGATTATGGTTGTCCTATTTAGTGACGTTCATATGGAATCTATTATAATCATTTAATTAATTATTCGGGTTGGGTAATTGATTATTCAAACTGATCAAGTGGGTAAATTAATATTCATATCTAATCAAAACAGGGGTAGATTACATACAGTGATAACTGGTGTAATTGTTGACAGAAGTGATAACTGCGTCACAGTTTAAATCCTTAATTAGTTGGAATATTTGACTTCGGGTATAAGGGTAATTTGACGAGGACACTCGCACTTTATATTTATGACCGATGGACTATTATGGATAAAAACCAGATAGGTATCAAATAAACCATGACAAAGGACAATTAACCCGAGTAACAATTAATTAAAATCAAAACGTCAAACATCATGATTACGGAAGTTTAAATAAGCATAATCCTTTTATTTCATATTCTATCGCAATTTTATTTATTGTTATTTTATTTATCGTCATTTATTTATTTTACGCACTTTAATTATTGTCATTTATCTTTACGCTTAAAAATATAAAATCGACAAACCGGTCATTAAACGGTAAAAACCCCCCCTTTTATAATAATATTACTACTTATATAATTATATATATTTTATATAAATATAGTTAAAAATATAGTAAGTATCACCAGCTCCCTGTGGAACGAACCGGACTTACTAAAAACTACACTACTCTATGATTAGGTACACTGCCTATAGTGTTGTAGCAAGGTTTAAGTATATCCATTCTATAAATAAATAAATATCTTGTGTAAAATTGTATAGTATTTAATAGTTTTTCCTAGTAAAATATAAACTATTTCGTATACACCTCGCATAACATCAGTATATGTATATGTATATGTATATGTATATGTATATATATATATGTATGTATATATATATATATATATATATATATATATATATAAAATTTAAAAATATGAGAATTAAATATCTCATTAAGTATATTAACAAGGTATTATATATACATTTTCATACTACTAATTTAGAGAGTTTTCGAACAATATATATGTTACTCCCTCCGTCCCAATTTAATAGTCCACAGACAAAAAACACACAGTTTAAGAAAAAGTGACTGTCACATGTACTTTTTGTCTACTTTTTCCCTACTTTTCAGTTTTACCCATTACTTTTTACCTATACTTTTGTCTTACTTAAATAAAGCAAGGGTATAAAAGTACTTTAACCAATTATTCTTTTCTATTTATGGAAGTGGACTATTAATTTGGGACGGACGAAAAAGGAAAGGTGGACTATTAATATGGGACGGAGGTAGTACTATTTAAACGATGTAATTAACTTATGTTAAAATGTATTTACATACAATGATTATGAGTATAAATACAACCTTAAAAGTATTAAATACACTTAATAATATACAAAAACATATAAAGGATAGCTATACTCGTATTTTCGTTCATTTTTCTCAAGAATCCTACTCGTATTCATACAGTATATATACACGTATTATATGAAGCTTCTAGAAGTATTTACTATTGATATATACTAATAAAAATCTGTATTAGTGGAGTATTATGTCATGCATGACATCATCAATCTTATTATGTCTTACATGACATCATCAATTTAACTTATACAAAATATTAGTCAAAAAAGACAACATAAAGTATTTACTATTCGTATACACCAATAGTAATTTGCATGATTGATGTATTATGTCATGTATGACCTCATGGTATTTAACTTATCCTAGATATTTGTCATAAAACAACAAAATACAACTAGTATATAAAGACCTTACATGGTATTATTTTTACACACATTTACATCCATTCTACTTTCAATTCTCTTCCAAGTATTCTCTTATTCTTTCTCTCTAAAAATACTCTCTAATATCCTCTCTTCAAGTTCTAATTAGTCTTCATTATCTACAACAAAAACTAGTTACAAAAACAATCCATAAACACCATAGAAGTAGTAATCAAGAACACCTCCTTTGATTTAAGTTTTGCTTCCAAGTTTGGTTATCTTTAAGCACCCTTTCAAGGAGTATTTCAAACTCTAGAAATCCTATTCATATTCAGTTACTTCCCTTTCTTAAATCAAGGTATTAGCCTTACCAAAACCCTTGTTCAATTCATATGATTATAGCTATCTATATAAAAGATCATAGTTAATAACAACTAGAACATAGTTTGGATGATTCTAAACTTGTTTGAAAACTAATCTAATCTAACCCTAACAACACTTATTTATACATATTATGATGTTATATTAAAATATTATAAGAACTTATAACTTGTACATATGAAGAACACCTTAAAAACTTAACATACATCAACTAATCTCCATTCGGTAAAAGCGGACTGTTTTGGGTTGGGAATTAAAAACCTATCTTAGACTTTGAGTTTGAAGCTAAGATTTTGGAAATGTGTTAATATAAATAAGACTTTCAGTAAATTTTTCATGATTTTAGACAAAGTGGAAGTATTTTATCAAAAATCATATATTGGGTGGATGCCGGGATTCTTCCAAATCTGTCCACCGGTACAAAAAGAGGGTAAAACTATAAAAATTAATATATGGGCTGAACTTTTAGAATTGGTTTTGAAAAATTAACTTCTTAAGGAATCCATAGCAATTTGATTCACTTTAAACGGAGTTGTAATGAATTTTTGGCGAGCAAAACAAAATCTGCTAAAATTAACGTTGTATGGACGAAATTTATCTTATAAAAACTATATTAACCATATCGTTGCTAACTTTTCCTATATCCTATATATATTTGGACATTTTATCATTAGTATAACAAAATATTATAATCTTGGTTAATTCTGAGATTGTATATATATGATAATCTTGGTACGTTTCATGACAATACGTGCACAATACGTTTTGATAAATCCTAAGTCAACACGTCTCTGGATTGATGCAAGACAATACGTACACAATACGCCATGGGATAATTCTAAGATTATATATATATATATATATATATATATATATATATATATATATATATATATATATATATATATATATATATATACACCGATTATTGGACTGTTGGACTATTCGGACTATTTTGGACTACTAACAAAGGACTACTAACAATGGAGTACTAACATAAAATGTTAAAAATTATTATATAAGTATTATATGAACTTGCTACATTAATTTTGTTCATATGTATTATTATCTAAATCGTTATTATTATTATTATTATAGGTTTGTGAATCCAAGGACATCGGCTATATTTTAATAAGTTGAAAACTTGTTAAAACTATACTTTTACGAGAGTGAGTATATAGTCCCATTTTTAAACTCTAAATATTTTGGGATGAGAATACATGCATCTTTTTTTTTTCAAAATAGACATAAGTACTTAAATATATATTCTTTGTTGAGTTGTACCTTTGTATATATCCCTAATAGTCTGGTAACTATTTGTTACATGTGGTTAACATGTAAGCACGAATTCTATTGATAGATCTATTAGGTTTGACAACCCCACTCGGGCTAGTTAGCACTAGTTCATAACGGGTGTTTAGTACTTCGTTTTACTACACTTGGTACGGTGTAGAGATAACTTTGAAAAGGGAATATGCACGGAAAACATCTGTTAAGTATAGTTACTGGGCGCTCAACAACATATAGAATATCTTTGCTGAAACGTTTATAACATGAAATCTTGTGGTCTATTATTATATCTTATGATGGCTTTAAAACCTATATCTCACCAACCTTTGTGTTGACTGTTTAAGCATGTTTATTCTCAGGTCCTTAAGAAAGTCTTCCGCTGTTGCATTATCTGAGCAAGCTGTGCATGAAGTCTCATGCTTTTGTTTAAATGAAGTGTTGCATTTAATAAAACCTTTGTCATGTATTATATTCAACCGTTATGTCACGTGTGTAGTATTTAGAAACTAATGTAATATGGGGATTATTCCTTAAATAATCGCCCATTTGTTTAAAACATGCATTATGTATAATAATGGTGTGCTTTTTATGAAACGAATGCAATATTATCTAAAATGTATCATATAGAGGTCAAATACCTCGCTATGGGACCAATGAATAATGTACCTCATTTATAGTATTATGGACGGGTCGTTTCAGTATGCATGAATTCTTCGCATATAAAATTCAAGAACGTGTTGTACCTACACTTGTGCACTTGGATCGTGAGTTGTATCAACAATTTGTAGTAGATTCTTACACTATGATTGAGGCTGAAAGAATCTCATACATAAGGATACATCAGAATATTCTAAGAGCGGATACTTTCACCAACTTAATGAATGCATCGGCATCAGGTTCTGCGGAGAATAGTATGATGGGAAATAGGATAAAACTTCCTTCCTCATTCACATGTAGTGCTAGATATATGATTGAGAATTATCGTGATGCTATGGCACTTTGTTGTGTATTTGACTATCACGACTTATTTTTAACTTTCACTTGTAATCCAAAGTGGCTAGAAATCACAAGAGAATTAGAAGGGACCGGTTTTAAACCAGAATACAAACCATCTTTATGTGCAAGGATGTTTAAAATGAAACTGGACCAACTGATGAAAGATATGAGAGAAAAAAATTATTTGGTAATGTTAAAGGAGGTTTGTATATTATCTTTTAATTATTTTTCATATTTGATTCTGTTAAATGACTTTTTTTATAGGTAATGGGTACATACTATGTCAATAATGACCAATATACAACAAACTTTAGATTATCACATAATATAAGATATCCTTATTAATAATTTTTTCCTTTATTTTTTAGAAGTCTATACTGTAGAATTTCAGAAACGTGGTTTCCCTCATGCCCATATATGCTTATTCCTTGATGAAAGAAACAAAATGCCTCAACCAGAAGATGTAGATAAGTATATATGCGCTGAAATACCGGATCAAATCAACAAACCGGAACTTTATCAGCTCGTGTCAGATTTAATGATACACGACCCTTGTGGTCAAATGAATCCATCTTGCCCATCTACTAATTCAGACAAAAAAATGTACAAAACGGTTTCCAAAACCTTTCTCAGATGTCACAAAAGATGTTGAGGACGGTTATCCAATTTATAGAAGAAGGGATGATGGAAGAACTGTCAGAAAACAAGGTCACGATTTGGATAACAGAAGTGTGGTAGCTGATAACCCTTACATGCTCAAAAGGTATCAAGCTAATCTCAATATTGAGTGGTGTAACCAAGTCGCTTCAATTAGTTATTTGTTCAAATATATCAACAAAGGTAATGATAGGATTACAGCGCAACTATGTGATCAAGAAGCTGATGAAATTAAAGAATACTATGATTGTCGATATGTTTCATCATGTGAGGCCATTTGGAGGATTTTAAATTTGATATATATCATCATTACCCCACAGTGATTAGACTATCGTTCCATTTGGAGGGACAACAGCAAATCATTTTTGATGAAGAAGAAGTAATAGAAGATGTATTAGAAAAGTCATCAGTCAATACATCAATGTTTATCGAGTGGATGAAGTGTAACGTTTCCAACCAGAAGCACGTGAGTTTACTTATGTTGAATTCCTGACAAAGTTTATTTGGAACAAAGATAATAGGATTTGGAGTAGGCATAAAAATAACACCGGTGCAATTGGACGTATTCATCATGTGGCACCAGCGTCTAGTGATCTGTTTTATCTTAGAATTCTACTCAACAACGTTAAAGTTTCAACTTCCTATTAAGATATCCGGACGGTAAATGGTAACGTATTTGATAACTACAAAGATGCTTGCTATGAATTAGGTTTATTGGATGACGATAAGGAATATATAGACGGTATAAAAGAGGCATTTTTTGGGGAGGGTGGTCATTTCGTCAGAAAATTATTTGCACACTTACTGTTAGCTAACACTATGAGTCGATCGGAAGTTGTATTTGATAAAACATTTGAAATTTGTCGGTTGATATCGTTCATCCCCACAGAACAGGTAACCATATTCAAATTATGTTATACTAAAATTTTCATATTTAGTGTATTAATAAATTAAATTTAATTAATTGCAGGAACACAAATTGTGATTAAACTTTTAAAAGATTTAACTTTACAAGAGATTGAAAAATTACTTCAACGCAATAGTAGTTCATTGAGAAGTTTTAGTTTAATGCCTTTCCCATCTTATTATACAAGGAATATTTCAGAAAATCATCTATTATAGATGAGCTCTCCTACGACAAAAGTACACTTGCAAATGAACATTCAGATTTCATTACAAAGTTAACATCCGAATAAAAGGATGCATACGATCAAATAATAAAAGCAGTTGAACAGGGAAAAGGAGTTGTGTTCTTTTTGTACGGTTATGGTGGTACTGGAAAAACCTTCCTTTGGAAAACACACTCAGCTGCATTACGCAGTAAAGGAGAAATTGTTTTAACAGTTGCGACGAGTGGGATAACAGCTTTGTAGTTATTTGGAGGTCGCACAGTTCATTCACGTTTTCACATGCCCCTTCATCCTACAGGTGAGTCATTTTGTACTATTACTTCGGACAACAAGTTGGGTGAGCTCATTAGAAGGGCAAAACTTATTATTTGGGATGAGGCCCCGATGGTTAACTTTGAAGGTATTTCATATGCCCGAGAGACATAGTAAATTAATGTGGCCAATATGTTATGATCCAAGTCGGGTCATACCCAATAACAAGCCGTCAACACTTTTATGTATTTGTTTTAATGAGTGGATCTTTAAAATAAATACTTGACACTTAGACTTTAGAAATTGGTTTTCTAAAGATAAAATGCAAGAAATAATTATTTGGATAATTATAAGTGCAAGTTTAATTATTTATATGATTAAACTTATATGTGTGATATAATTTTATAAAGTGGTTTATAAAATTATGTATAAATGTGTAAGTATCAAATAAATGTTGCAAGACATTTTATTTAAAGAAAATCAAAAAAAAAAAAAAAAAAGGAGGGGAAGGGTGGTGGTGGCGGTTTTGGAGTCCCAAGACACCCCACCCATGCTTGTCTTGGTTAAATGCATTTTACACTCAAGGTTAATGCATGCTTACACACTTTTACACACACACATTATTACTTACTTTTGAAAATCAAAAACTCTCTCCTTTTCACCCTTTTTGGCCGAAAATTTGGAGGAGGAAGAAGGGTTCTTCAAGTTTGATTTTCTTGCATTTGGTGTCTAAAATCCTAACCATACTTAAGGTGGTGTTGATTCTTGGTTGCTTGTGGGTATCACTAGCTTGAGGCTTCAAGTAAGGAGCTTGCATTCATCATCTTCTTCACCATCTTCATCTTCTTGCTTCATCCTCCATTTTGGAGAAGGTATAAACACCCTAACTAGCTCTATTTACATTTTAGTATATTATACAAGACTAGATCTTTTAATGGAATACATTTTAAAAGGGTTAAAATACACATGCAAACACTTAAAATTGCTTCCGCTTGCTATATACATATACACGAATTCATATACATACATAAATGGGTTTTGTAACTTGTTTACTTGTGGTATTCCATCAATGGTATCTAGAGCCAAAGTCTTGTTAATATGCTTCTTGTTTTGCCTTGTAAACTCATTTATTTTACAATCTACCAACATGCATGAAAGTAGAATGTAAAAATCATGAGTTTTGGTGGGTTGTTTGGTTTGGCCGAATTTTGGATCCCAAAAGTGGGTTTGGGACTTCAAGTTTGGCCAAGATTTGATGTTATGTTATTGTTCACAATCGAGCCTAGACCGTGTGGTTGAATGTTTGAATGATTTGGTTATTATTAATGGTTGTAATATTCATTTGGTTTGTATTAATTTGTAATAATTTTGTAATTTTGGTGTGTAATAAGTTGTAAGTAATCTTGTAATTTTTCATGTAATTTATTCTATTTGTTTGTAAAAATAGAATAGGTTGTTGTTTCATTTTCTAGAAAAATTGTATTAGGATATAATTTTGTAAAAAGAAAATGAAGATTCAAGATGAAGATTACAAGATGGAGCTTTGAAGATTACAAGATTAAGTGGGAGATTTTGTTTAAAAATCTCTTGCTTTCTTTTGTTAACCCTTACCGGTGACATTTGTTTTTTTTGGCTAAACAAATGCCCACCAAAATGGCTCCCGATTGTGAACATATTTTGTTATGCATGTTTGTATGATTGGTTGCTACAAGATTATCACATGTTAACAACTTGCAAAATACATTATAAATGGTTATAATAAAACATAACAAAACGACACTAATAATTGGTTATTAGACCTAAATAATAATATGATTTATTTAAAAGGTAATAAATTGGTTTATAACTAGTAATTGGTTTACTAAAAGGACATGAAAATAGGTTTTCATAATATACTACACACCAAATGCATGTTGGTGTATAGCACTTTGTTTTCCAAACTAGAATGTAGAAAACATAAAATCCCTTTAACTAAAACAAGGTAAACAAGTAAAACGCCATCCTTTTGTGAAAACACTTAGACATATTAAGAAACTCTTGACGGGATAAAGGTCACCTAAACGTCATGAGCGGACTAATATGAATAAGGTAAATTTCGCACACTAGTGGGATAAAGGTCACCTAACCACTTGTTTGTTAAATTTACATGTCTACACAAGTAGGACGACTTGATTTGGGAATCATGAACTTAGGGTCACCGAAGCATGAGGAACAAATAGGCGTTGATGGAATTAATATGCCATGCAAAAGGATTGCATGATCCCATAACTTAGAAGTTGCAAAAGGATTGCAATTGTCATTATGACTACCTAGCTAAATCAAATGACGGGATAAAGGTCACCTAACCGAAATTTGATTTACCGTTGGATTCTAATATTTAATAAAACAAATTAAAAGGGTATTGTTTATTGAATTTAAAATTGATACTTAAAAGGACTTTGTTGAATTTCGTAGATGGCCGCTAATAACAACAACAACATGCAAAACGCACCACTTAACATGAACAACCTATCATTAAGGTCTCTCTTAGAGAAAGACAAACTCAACCATACCAACTTTATGGATTGGTTCCGCAATCTTCGGATTGTCCTCAAACAAAAGGATAAAGCGTATGTACTTGAGGACCCCATTCCCGATCAACCGGATGAGAATGATGTGGAGGCAATGGCCTCTTACGATAAGTATTGCCACGACTCCCTTCAAGTCTCATGCCTAATGCTTGGGACTATGATTCCCGAACTCCAAAAGGATTTCGAGCATCATAGTGCATACGACATGATAATGCAATTGAAGGAGATGTTCCTTCAACAAGCGCGTGTCGAGCGTTTCGAGACCGTTCGGGCGCTACATGCTTGTCGTATGGACGATACCCAATCGGTTTCATTTTATGTGCTTAAGATGAAGAGCCTTATTGATCGTGCTAACCACCTTAACCTAAACATATCAAATGAGTTAGCCACCGATCTTATCCTTAACTCCCTATCAAAAAGGTTTGATCAATTTGTAATTAATTACAATATGAATGGGATGGATAAGAGCATAGGTGAGCTTCACGGTATGCTTAGAAAAGCGGAAACTAGCATGGGTAAAAGGGCTTTACCCGTGTTAGCAATCAATCAAGGTGGGTCCAAAGGTAACACCTCTAAGCTAAAGGTGGCTAAGAGAAAAGGACCCGCCTATCAAGGCAAAGGGAAGGGGAAGATGGTTACCCCAACCATCAACAAGGCTAAGAAGCAAAAGGTAGCCGAGAAGGCAAACCCCAAAGAAGACCCATGTTTCAGTTGCGGTGAGATGGGTCACTGGAAGCGAAATTGCCCGGTCTATCTTAAGGAGTTGAAGGACAAGAGGGATACGGGGCAAACCTCAGGTAATATATATATGGTATATATTGAGCTTAATATTACTTCTTCTAATACATGGGTATTAGACACGGGATGTGGAACTCATATTTGCAATTCTTTGCAGGGGTTCAAAAGAAGTGATCATAAGGCGGGAACATCAAGTCTCTATATGGGCAATGGTGCAAAGGTGCATGTTAAAGCTCAAGGAGATTTTGTTTTGAAGCTTCCAAGCGGATTGGAACTTATTTTAGAAAATGTTTTGTATGCTCCGGATTTGTGTAGAAACATTATTTCTATTTCTCGCTTAAAACAATGTGGTTACATTGTTAATTTTATTGATGATGATATTCATGTTTCTGAAGATAATGTATTCTATTTCAAGGCTTCGCCTTCTAATGGAATTTATGAATTGGTTCATGATGATGCATCATCGAGCTCTATATACCATACTAGCACCAAGAAACTCAAAAGGGATTTGAGTGATTCCTATTTATGGCATTGTCGCCTTGGCCATATAAACAAGAGTCGAATGCATACACTTCAAAAGAATGGACTTTTGAAGTCAAATAATATAGACTCATTCGATGTGTGCGAGTCTTGTTTACAAGGCAAGATGGCTAAAGCACCTTTCAAAGGGACTTATGAGAGGGCTAAAGGTTTATTGGGATTAATACATTCGGATGTATGTGGACCCTTTAAACCCATGACTAGGAATGGTGAAAGATACTTTGTTACTTTCATTGATGACTTTAGTCATTTCGGATATGTCTACTTATTAAGACACAAGATAGAAACGTTTGAAGCATTCAAAGAATATCAAAACGAAGTACAAAATCAACTCAATAGGACAATTAAGGTACTTCGTACCGATAGAGGAGGTGAATACCTAAGCGATGCCTTCCGAGATCATCTTAGGAGTTGTGGGATTATCTCACAACTTACTCCACCCAGAACACCCCAACTTAATGGAGTTTCCGAAAGGAGGAACCGAACCCTAATGGATATGGTTTGATCTATGATGGCAAGAAGCTCGTTACCTCTATCATTTTGGGGTTATTGTCAAACTCCGCGGTTCGTATTTTAAATATGGCCCCAACCAAGAAAGTGGAACGAACTCCTCATGAGATGTGGTTTGGAAAACCTCCTTCTCTGTCATACTTAAAAGTATGGGGATGTGAAGCTTATCCTAAGCGTTATGTAGCTAATAAGCTACATGCTCGATCCACAAAGTGTATCTTCATAGGATATCCCAAAGATGACATGGGATATTACTTCTATGATCCATCCGAGCAAACGGTATTTGTTGCTCGGAAAGCTGAATTCCTTGAAACCAAATTCCTTATGGAAGGTGATGGTGAAAGGAAGATAGATCTTGTAGAGGTACAAGATCAAGCCGATGATACATAATTGGTTGGCACTAGTACTCAACATGAGGATGTTGAAAATGATCAAGTGGATGATCAAGGTACACAAGACGTTCGAAGATCTAGTAGGATTAGTAATCCTCCCGAGAGATATGGGTTTCTCGTGGATGGTTGCTATACGGTTGATTTGGATGAACCGACAAACTACGAAGATGCTTTATCAAGGATTGATAAAGATAAATGGTAGGAAGCCATGAATGCCGAGATGCAATCCATGTATGAAAATCAAGTTTGGGAACTTGTTGTGCAACCTCCTAGCTCCAAGCTAGTTGATTGCAAATAGCTTTTCAAGAAGAAAACCGACATACATGGAAACTTGGATACATACAAAGCTAGACTTGTAGCAAAAGGTTTCACTCAAACTCAAGGGGTTGATTATGATGAAACTTTCTCGCCTGTGGCAATGCTAAAGTCTATTAGGATATTATTTGCCATTGCTGCTCACTATGACTATGAAATATGGCAAATGGATGTCAAAACCGCTTTCCTGAATGGATATCTTGAGGAAGATGTCTATATGGTACAGCCCGAAGGTTTTGTTGATCCGAAAAATCCTAAAAAGGTATGCAAGTTAAAGAAATCAATCTACGGATTGAAACAAGCATCTAGAATGTGGAATCATCGTTTTAATGAAGAGGCAAAGAAATTTGGCTTCATTAAAAATGGTGATGAAGCTTGTGTATACAAGAAGGCTAGTGGGAGCTCCATAATGTTCCTTGTTCTATATGTGGATGACATATTATTGTTTGGGAATGATATTACCACAATGCAAGAAGTCAAAACTTGGCTAAAGAGTTACTTCTCCATTAAGGATCTTGGAGAAGCTCAATACATATTGGGGATAGGGATCTATAGGAATAGATCCAAGAGATTGATAGGTTTAAGTCTAAGTACATACATTGATAAAATCTTGAAAAGGTTCAAGATGGAAAACTCTAAGAAAGGTTTGGTACCTATTCAAAGAGGAACCATTCTCAGTTCATCTCAGTGTCCTATCACGAAAGATGAACAAGAAAGAATGAAGAAAATCCCATACGCATCTGCTATTGGGTCTATCATGTATGCAATGATATGTACTAGACCGGATGTGTCATGCGCTCTAAGCTTGACAAGTAGATACCAGAACAACCCAGGAAACAGTCATTGGATTGCTGTTAAAAGTATATTGAAATACCTTAGGAGAACTAAGGATATGTTTCTAATATATGGGTCTGGTGAGGAGGAACTTGCTGTAAAAGGTTACGTGGACGCGAGTTTCCAAACTGATCGAGATGACTCTCGATCACAATCCGGTTATGTCTTCATGTTAAATGGTGGTGCAGTCTCTTGGAAGAGCTCAAAACAGGAAGTTGTTGCGTTATCCACTACAGAGTCGGAGTACATTTCCGCCTCATTGGCAGCTCAGGAAGCTGCATGGATGAAGAAATTCATCGACGACTTAGGAGTGGTCCCTTCCATTCAGGACCCTCTTGAGATCTTTTGTGACAACGAGGGTGCGATTGCTCAAATCAAGGAACCTCGTGCTCATCAAAAGACTCGTCACATTGAGCGGATATTCAACTACATCAGGGATGAGGTTGAAAAGGGAAAGATATGTATTCGCAAAGTCCACACAGATCAAAATGTTGCGGATCCACTCACGAAGCTTTTACATGGGCCAAAACATGAGGGACATGTTTGTGCATTAGGGCTTCGATATTCTAGTGATTGGAAATGATCTATTTTATGTATTGTAATGGAACGAATTAGTTCAAACTCATTAATATAATTGTGGTATTAATTTAATTATGAGTCATGTTCCAATTTTGCATATTTTAATCCATGAATAAACTATTATTCTGAATTCCGTAGTTGATCACATTTGTGGGAACAAGTGTGAGGTCTAGACTATTATGAACTTGGATTGGTTAGCATTCAAATGGCGAATGTGGGGCAAGGTTGCAACCAAGGTTCATAGATATTTGTGGGACACAAATATTGGAAGACCCGCTCTCAAGATTTACTATATGGAGCCTTTGTGGTTGATCACATGTAATCTTGAGTAAAGGAGAATATCATTGTATCCTCTGACCTGAGATACATATTGGGTTCAGATATTCACCGAATATCGTTCCTTGATTCTTTCCTTCACTATTCTGAAAAGGTAGCTCATAAGGGAGGCTTCAGGTATGGTACAAAGTGTAGTGTCTAGGACGTATGTAGCCAAGATGGAATTTGTCCCTCTTATTCGTTGAGAGTCAGATGTCTAAGGCCTGATAAAGTTAAATCTATAAGAGAGTGATCACTCTATGTCTCTTGGATTTAACATGACATCTAGGACAAAAGGATACATTGAAAGATTCACCTAATCATATTCGAGATGGGAACTCGAAAGGGATGATGTTATTGAATGGCACCAAGTCATAACACATTGGGGGTGATGGACGGTCGTTAGGTGGTATCCATCACTTGCATTAATTTTTTATGTTTCTCGTGCAAGTGGGAGATTGAAGGTATTTCATATGCCCGAGAGACATAGTAAATTAATGTGGCCAATATGTTATGATCCAAGTCGGGTCATACCCAATAACAAGCCGTCAACACTTTTATGTATTTGTTTTAATTAGTGGATCTTTAAAATAAATACTTGACACTTAGACTTTAGAAATTGGTTTTCTAAAGATAAAATGCAAGAAATAATTATTTGGATAATTATAAGTGCAAGTTTAATTATTTATATGATTAAACTTATATGTGTGTTATAATTTTATAAAGTGGTTTATAAAATTATGTATAAATGTGTAAGTATCAAATAAATGTTGCAAGACATTTTATTTAAAGAAAAGCAACAAAAAAAAGGAGGGGAAGGGTGGTGGTGGCGGTTTTGGAGTCCCAAGACACCCCACCCATGCTTGTCTTGGTTAAATGCATTTTACACTCAAGGTTAATGCATGCTTACACACTTTTACACACACACATTATTACTTACTTTTGAAAATCAAAAACTCTCTCCTTTTCACCCTTTTTGGCCGAAAATTTGGAGGAGGAAGAAGGGTTCTTCAAGTTTGATTTTCTTGCATTTGGTGTCTAAAATCCTAACCATACTTAAGGTGGTGTTGATTCTTGGTTGCTTGTGGGTATCACTAGCTTGAGGCTTCAAGTAAGGAGCTTGCATTCATCATCTTCTTCACCATCTTCATCTTCTTGCTTCAACCTCCATTTTGGAGAAGGTATAAACACCCTAACTAGCTTTATTTACATTTTAGTATATTATACAAGACTAGATCTTTTAATGGAATACATTTTAAAAGGGTTAAAATACACATGCAAACACTTAAAATTGCTTCCGCTTGCTATATACATATACACGAATTCATATACATACATAAATGGGTTTTGTGACTTGTTTACTTGTGGTATTCCATCAAACTTGATATGCGTTGAAGCACTCGATCATTCTATGCGTGATATATGTCGTCAAGGTAATCCTGATAGCATGGATACTCTCTTTGGGGGTATAATAGTTGTGTTTGGTGGTGATTTTAGACAAATAGTACTTGATATTCAAAAACGTTAAAGATAAGATATAATAGCTTCATCTCTAAATTCTTCCTATTTGTGGGATCATGTTACTGTTTTAAAACTTACGGTTAACATGAGATTATGTGGTATTCAAATGACTTTAACTGATGCCGATACTAGAAATTTTCCTAAATGGATACTAGACATAGGTAACAGTACTGTCGGTGAATCTGAAGACGAAGTTTTTGATATTGAAATTCCACAAGATCTTTTGATAACATATGTGGATGATCCAATTGGTTCTATCATCTCAACTATTTATCCAGATTATCTTCTTAATCTTGGTAATCCATAATATTATCAGCAACGTGCAATTCTTGCTCCAACTCATGAAGTTGTTAACATCATTAATGATAGAATGATGCATTGTTTGGAAGGTGAAGAAAGGTCATGTTTTAGCTCAGACAGTATATGTGCATCGTAGAGAGACGCTGACTTTAATTCTGAACTGTACACTACCTATTTCCTAAATAGTATTAAAGTTGGTGGCTTACCAAAGCACAATCTGAGGCTCAAAGTTGGTGTAGCAGTTATGTTACTTCAAAATATTGATCAGGCTGGAGGTTTGTGCAATGGTACACGTTTACAAATTGTTCATTTAGGGGAAAAAATATCAAAGAAATGATTTTAACCGGGTCAAACGTGGGGAAGATAACAACTTTATCACGTATGCTTATCATACCATCGGACAAGAGAATACCTTTCAGATTCCAAAGAAGACGATATCCATTATTGGCGTGCTTTGCAATGGCAGTCAATAAAAGTTAAGAAGAATTACTATCGCGTGTCAGTTTATTTCTTCCAAAACCGCTCTTTAGTCATGGACAACTATACATTGCACTTTCTCGGGTTACTAATTGGCAAGGAATAAAGATATTAATCCTAGACAAGGATAACAAACTATCCAACACAACAAAAAATGTAGTATACAAAGAAGTCTTGCAACACTTATACACTTAATTGAAGAAATGTTTTAAATAATTTTCATTTGTATGATATCTATGAACTATTATGTATGTTAAATGTTATTTTTTATAAATATTTGAAGTATTTTTCATTATTATGTGATCCATCAAGTATAATCTATTTTTTAAATATGTTTCATTCTTATTAGATATAAGAATCATAATTAATTTTTTAATGTTATGCTATTAATATTATACATAAGCAATCCTTACCTAGTGTGTGTGTGTGTGTGTATATATATATATATATATATATATATATATATATATAGTGAAAGGATCAGGAGAGTACTCTCCATAGAAGAGGAACTAAGAGAACCAAATAAGTGTACAGAGATCGTGTTTTCGTTCATCATCTTCACGAACTGATTTTATTTTCGTATCGATCTGGAATGATTTGATGAAATATAAAAATGCACGAATCTTCAGTATGTATTCGTGAATGTATCTGCAAAATCTCAGCATCTAACTCTTAAATTCGAGCGCTAATTTCGAGGTCAAAGTTACGAACTCCAAAGTGAACCAAGTGTTCATCATCAAATTCGAGTTTTATGTGTTGATTTAGGTTACGGCAATGATTGTCGAGTATTCTATACATGATTTAAAACAAATTTCATGAAGGATTTAACACCTAAAATGCATCGGATTTCAATTTTGAATTCTATGCACATATGAAATCATCACAACTATATTTCAGTTTAATCGGAGATCTATTACGATTTTGGTGAATGATTTCTTCACTAAAACATTAAGTCACTGCTATTGAAACATGATAACATGAATTTTAAACATCAATTCGACTAATTAAAGAATCTACACACAGATTGAGTAGGTGCATATGGCAGATGAACTTAATCTGGGCAACAAACTGTTTTCAATCTGTGGAAAATTGGGTTCAATCTGTACACAGATTGAGTTCAATCTACATACAAACGGAATTTTTTTATAAATTAAAAAAAGTTTCAATCTGTATACAGATTGAATTAAATATGCACTTCAATCTGCCTACAGATTGAAGATGAGTCTGTTGGTTCCATGGGTTTTCTCCCACCCTTGATTCTCTCTGGATTCTCACCCTATATATATATATATATATATATATATATATATATATATATATATATATATAGGCGAGATCCATGAATAAGTTTAAAGCGGGTACAAACGGGATAAACAAAATAAAAAAAAAAATATTTTTTTAGTCTCTTAATATGCAAATATAAGAAAACACACCAAAAAATAATTACAAAATCGTTAAAAAATCGGGATGATGAATTATAATATTCTTGATGAATGATTAATTTATCATTCATCAAACGGGTGATGAATGATTATTTATTATCATTCATCACTCATGTGATAAATGATAAAATTAATCATTCATCACCGATTTTTGGATTCTGAATGTTTTTAACAGATAAAAATATAGATTAGTAGAGCATTTTGATGCAGATTTATGAATCTAAAAAAAAGTAAAAAAAAATGAAAACAAAATGTGATTTTGCTTATCCCATTTGTACCCCAAGAGTTTATTGTCCCTAGATCCGTCCTATATATATATATATATATATATATATATATATATATATATATATATATATATATATATATATATATATACTGATCCATGGCTAAGCTTAAAAAAATACAAACTTGATAAGCAAATGTGGACCACAAATGATCATTAATCATAAATTATCATTCATCACTCTATGATGAATGATCATTTGTGGTTCACGTTTTCTTATCCACTTTGTACCCCAAAATTTGATTAACCATGGATCAGTCCAATATATATATATATATATATATATATATATATATATATATATATATATATATATATATATATATATATATATATATATATATATATATATATATATATATATATATATATATATATATGAGGTGAGGATCCTGTTAGAACTTTTTTTAGGTGAGAACAATGGGAACCCTGAATTCGAACAAAAACAATCCACGGTCAACCATTTTTGGCCAAATTCGAACAAAAAATTTAGATGCATATAAATCAATTATTGTTCGAAAATCCTGTTCTACAAACCATTATTATTCGAACATGGCCAAATTTGTTCGAAATTGGCTATTTTTGTTCGACTATGGCTATTTTTGTTCGAATTCAAATTTTTTTTTCTTATTCAAATTTAGTCCGATTTAGAGTTTAGGGTTTAGTCCCTAAACCCAAATCACTACATCTTCTTCATTTTCAATCTGTATTACTGATTCTAAGCTTTTATTTAATAGATTTTCATCTAAAATCATGAAATTTTGTGACCTAAAATTAGGGCTCATAATCGTTTTTTACGTCCTTTCAATTTTTAGTTGATTTTCGTGTAATTAATGCCTGAATTTACTCTAAATAACTTGTTATCACTCCTAGTCACTGTTAGGAGCTTATAATCCAATTGTTGATAGTTTAATCTTTGATTTTGATTCTAGGATACTTGTCGTCGTTATTCAATTTTGAAATCAATTTGGGTTTCTGTTATTCAAAGTTGGGAAACCCTTTCTCCAGCTATGAAAGATCCATCTAACACTCTAGAACCTGATAGGTCAGATCATGTTGAATATCGAAGATATAAGTAAAAGAATGAGATTCGGATGAGCAGCGCTCAGATTCGGTAAGAGGGGAATTCGGATAAAATGTAATTCCACAACTTCTTAAACTCAATACAATGAAGTGGCTATGTTTTAGGATTACTTAGGTTCTATATATAGCCTTCTTCTATAGAACCTTCTATTCTAGGTTATTTCACATTAACACTATATAACTTTTGGTTCCTCACAATCTCCCCTTTAGTGTTTGTAATACCCGTCAGAATCCACTAACGGTGTATTTACCTCCGGTCTCACGGTTAACGGTCACGCCCTCTATATGAGACATTTACCGAAAAGAATTCGCATTTAAATTATTAAAAACATTGACATTAAATGTAATGTAAAACCAAAGCGAATTAATACCAACGAAAAAGTAAAATAACCCACGACATTATTTAAAGTAAACAGTTTTAAAATGCGAATCTATAAAGTCTTTAAAATAAAGAATGGTGGACTCCATCCAGTGTATGCAAGCGATCATCAATCATAGCTGAAGCTATACCTTTAGAGACATGAGATAAAACATGCAAACAGGTCAACAAAATTGTTGAGAGAATCTACAGGTTTGGTAAATAGTTTATTGTATGTTAGACCACGAGATTTCATACAAAACATTGTAAAAGTTTATACATCTGTTATGAGCACTTGAATATAAAGCTTTAACCCGTGAATAGCTAAGCACTATGCGACGTATCCTTTACCCTATGATAGTATACACCGATCAAGTGTATAAGTTATAAAGTAATAAGCACTCATTCGTTGCGTGAGGCTGTCAGACCTAATAGATTCGTCCATATGATTTGAGCTTACATATGTAATTAAAATATTCAAGCTAAGGGCTTTTTGATCAAACTCATATGTATATCAGTTTAAGTACTCGTGTCTAATTCGTAAAGTAGTATAAAACACCATGTTATCTTATCCCAAAAAGAAAAGTATATGGGACTGTAGACTTACCTTGAGTGCACTTGATAGTTTAGCACAAGCAACGAGTTGTTGAATTACTAAGACTGAGTAATGTAACCTAGATATATCAATATGTGGTCACATAAGTGTATTTCTAAATAGGAGTTGATCCATAGTATAGTTGTCCTATTGCTCAGACCGACTCGACTGTATTAGAAAAAGTCAACACAAAGTCAACTAGTTCATGCAAGTCAACAAAATTCAAACTTGGTCAAGTTGGTCAACCTAAGTTAATTATATTAGTAAGTCATGTTAATGATTTCATAAAGTCAAACGAAGGTCAATTCAAAAGTTTCAAACATTAGTTTGTCGTTTTCATGTTTTCTAGTTCGTTTGTTGTAAGTGTTTACGGATGTAATGTAAACAAACAAGCATTATTCATAAATGATAAGTCATGGTAATATGATTCACTCTAGATCATAAGTACATGTTATTAGCTTTCTAATAAGACCAACCACGCTATCATACGACTTCTAGAACTCATGTTGCATGCAATTTATACCAATTCAGTTTCTAGACCCGCGTCAGAATTGTAAATTCCACGATTTATTCTAGAAAAATGAAAATCACGTAAGGCCAGTGGGAGATGATCCCAAACCTCTCAAAGTTTAGTCTTTAAAATTTTTAAAGATTTTCATTTAGCATATTCGTACAGTTTTGCATTCTAAGTCGGACTTTGTGATTTGGACAGAATTCGGATATACCATTTTGGAACACATATATCACATAACATATAAATCTTTTAGATATTGACATTCAAATGAAATATGTTTCTTAACATAGAAATACCAATATTGTGCATACGAGACAGTTTAGACTTCTCGGTGAAGTTCAAACTATACTCGCGATAGATTTTATCAGCTATCATTAGATTACTGTTCCCTAGTTCTATAGAGTACAAGTTGTCTAATGTCGATACAGGATTCTTAATATTATGACAGAAATCCTTGGACACAAAACTTCTATCAGCACCAGAATTAAAAAGTACAAAAGCGTGATGATTGTTGAGTAAGAACGTACCCGTGACCAACTTGGGATCTTCACGAGCTTCGCTTGAGTCGATGTTGAAAGCTCTACCTCTAGCAATTTCAGTATTCTTGTCCGTATTGGGCAATCCTTCCTGAAATGACCAGCCTTTCTGCATCCATAACAGACCTTTGAATCACCTTCACAATCTTTAGCCAAGTGCCCAAATTT
The DNA here is from genome assembly GCF_046630445.1 of Rutidosis leptorrhynchoides. Taxonomy (NCBI): domain Eukaryota; kingdom Viridiplantae; phylum Streptophyta; class Magnoliopsida; order Asterales; family Asteraceae; genus Rutidosis; species Rutidosis leptorrhynchoides. The sequence continues at coordinate 210,320,188 of NC_092341.1, read as the reverse complement.
CTTACACTTATCACAAACCAATTTAGTACAAGTTCCTAAGTGATGTATATTGCACTAAGGACATAATGGATGCTTTCCCTTATACCCAGAACTGGCATTCGGGACAGTAATGTTACTCTTAGTTATATCATTCTTCTTGTAGGGTTGTTGATTGAAGTTCTTATCGTGACCATTGTTCCACTTTCTTTTACCATCACCAGAACGATTATCGTTATGCACCACAACCTTACCACCATGTGTGGCTTGCTCAATCAATAAACTAGCCATATCAATTGCCTCTTGAACAGTTTTGGGTTTTGGTGTAGTCACACCACTTTGGATAGTCCCAAACAGATCCTCAATATACTATTCCACCTTTCGATTCTCAGTAGCAACCAATTCCAGACACATCAGGGCCAATTCGAAGAACCTCTTGTTGTAGCTAATAAGATCATTAACAACTAGCATCAAATGTCGAAATTCCCGTTCCATTCTTTTGATTTCATTACGGGGACAATATACTTCAATAATTCACTGTTTGAGAGTGTCCCATGGAGTAGCATGTGCTTGATCAAGTCCCATGGCTGATGCGTAGGTGTTCCACCATGTCAACGCACTATCAGATAGTGTGCAAGAAGCAAACATCACTTTGTCCACTTCCCTGCATTCACATATTCGGAACACTGATTCTAGCTTCTCGAACCACCTAGTTAGACCAACTGTTCCTTCAGTTCCACAGAAAGTATGTTGTTTACAGCCCCTAAACATCTTGTAAGTGCATACCACAGGGCCGTTGTTGTTATCATTGTTGCGGTTGTTGTTATTATTGTTGTTGTGGGCCATTTCAGCCCTCTCATCTGCCATTCCTTCAGCCACAAGCCTTCGAACTAGAGCGGCGATTGATTCTTTGGGAGGCATTATCTTTAAGAAAAATAATACACCAGATTAGTTCAATGAAAACAACGTCATAAAAGTATACTAGCAACGAGTAGTGATGCATAGTAAGTAGTAGTAAATCGTAGAGATTTAATAGTGATAGTGGTGGATAGTAGTGAGTAGTGTTATCTTGTAGTACTAGTAAACACTAGTAATATATGACAATATATGAAACAAGATATTATCATGCATCATTACAATGAATAAATATGTCACCACACAACACATAACATGTTATTAAAGTAAAATATTCATCACACCACGTGTTAATAATCAATCCATTATTCATATATATAAAAGAAATAATCATCCACAAAGTATATATGTAATAAGCCAGCATAACCACACCGGTAATTCTAGCAACAAAATAAAATAATAAGATAAAATCCAAATAGTGGAAGAAAATTAGATGACGCGAGATGCTTCTACTTGGAAGCACGATCCTTCTCAAGTAGATAGCAAATGATCACCTCCAACCTAGTAAGCCTCACATGTACACCCCCAAGAGTAACCCCTTCAGTAGTAGAGGTAGTAGGAGTGCTAGTTGTGGTACTAGTAGATGGGCAGTTAGAATCATTCAAGGAAACCCTTGGAGCAACCGGGTTGTTTTTCAGTTCGAATACGCTCATACGAGCATTCTGTCTCATCCACCCGCCTACCACATAAGGGATAGGAAGAGTGTCAGGAGAGCGAGGCCTCTTACCTAAAGTGTTAGGTTGCACAGAGGTAGGCTATTCGGGCACAATCTCTCCTTTAGGCTCTTCTTCCGGATCTTCCTCCGGTTCCTCTTCCGGTTCCTCTTCCGGGTCTTCTTCCGGTTCCTCTTCATCATCTTCAGTTCCTGCCTCGGAGGGATTAAACTCTTCCATATGCTCAGTTGTGACTTCTTCCTCAGTGTCGAGTGTCTAATTTACTGGTGATTGGACACTTTCTTCAGTCTCAGACTCAGAATCGCTAATGATAATATGATGAGAAGCAGACTGTAATGACCCGTCTTGTTCGACTTATATTTATACTTATTACTTTCATGAAACTGCGTATTTGTGCGTACTGAGCTATATTATATTCTGAGATCATTACTTATGTTAATTACTTTCGTTAATACCTTACAACATGTTATTAAGTGCTTAATCACTTAACTTGATCCTCGAATGTTTTCATGACCGTTAGTGTCACTTGTCGTTTAGAACGAGCTACGTACTTAGTACACATTAAGCTTTTTTCATAATTGGAATATTATGACTACTTAAAACTAATTGTTATTTCTTAATGACAATTACTTGGCGTATTGGTTGCTTAATTACGCTTAGTGTCTTACTAATGCACACTAGTTAGTCTTAATGGACTTTTTACCTTAATGGACTTAGTTCCACCCTACTCTAGCTAATGGACTATTATGTTAGCCCATTTTAATGGACTTATGATCCATTAAGATGTAGGACAAAACCCATTTAGATATAAGCCAACATACTTGTATGCTTTTGTACAAATTCCTACACCATGTTGCATGGGATCCCAAAATACAAGCACCACCTTTGTACCACCACCCATGCAAAAGCAAAATGGTCCCCCAACACCACCATAACCGTCGGCCACCATTCTCCCCACCACCACTATAAATTCAAACTTGATTTCTCATTTCACACTTCATTTCATTCTCAAAACACACACACACTTTCCCTCAAATTTTCTCTCTAGTCTTTCTCACACTAAAAGCTTAAGAACTTGCAAGTTTTTTTTTGAATTCCTTCTTTTTTTTCTTTCTTTAATTCGACATCATCATCATCATCATCATCATCAAGAGATCAAGCTTTTTAGCTTTTGATCTTGTTATATCTTAAAGATTCAAACTTTGATGGAAAATCTTCAAGAACATAAAAGATTCAAGCTTTCTAGCTATGAATCTTCATCACTTCATTGGATCTAAGTTTTATAGCTTAATATCACTTTATTTTTGTTAAAAGATCAAAGCTTGTGTTTATAATTTTTATAAAACTTGTAGATCTAGCTTTATGCTTTAAGGATCTACAAGAACATTAGAGATCCAAGCTTTCTAGCTTAGGGTTTCACCATTTTGTTTAGATCTAAGCTTTTCTTTTGCTTTTGATCTCATTACTTTTACTAGATCTAAGCTCTCTAGCTTGTGGTCTCATTAATCTTGTAATAATCCAAGTTTTCTAGCTTAGGGTTTCATAATACTTGATATCTAAGTTTTGTTGTAGATCTCATTTGCTTGTAACCTTTTTATGATTTTTATGATGATAAAAATCAAGTCTTTATCATCTACATATGGTAAAGGCACATAAACTTACATAAAGATGATAAGAAACAATGCTAAATGCTAAGGATGTAACTTTGGTTCATCATGTAGCATGAAACTCTTAAAGAGTTGGTTTTTTTTTATTTTCATTTAATGTTAATAAGTGTGTTGATGGTTAAAACTTGGTGAAAATGATGCTAAAACATCAAAGATTTGTACACTTGAGGCTTATACGCATTAAGGACGAGAACCGTGATAAGCATCAAACACCAAGAAACCCACCGGAGAACTTGAATCTGTGTTTCAGGGTCTGATCCGACTCCTGGAGCTTCTGTAAAATTGATTTCCAGAAATTTCTGGATGTTTAGATAACTTTTCGTTTAAGACTCGTCTAAATCCGATGTACGGTTTAGGATTTATAGCCTTCCAAAGTTCACTATGTCTTTGTAGCGACGTGCTGAAATTTCTGACCTACTCGCGCTTTGACGTCACCACGGTCAAACGACATCGAGTTAGGATCTGATTTTCGGAAAGTGCTAAGAGGACTCACAAACGTAGCCCTGGCCACTGACCGGGCTTCATTTCAGTTTGTGTAGAGGTCGTAGCGGCTGTACGAATTCAGCTATTCGTTTCGATCTCTATTCTTGTTGAAACCTTACTTTATCTTTCACGAATGATGATAATGATGATACTTAAGACTTAACTTATTTGACTTAGGTTGAGGACCTTTGGACCAACTTACTACTTGCTTACGTTTTCATATCGACTTTACCGCACATTCACTGTGAGTTATAGCTCCCTTTTTACTTTAACTATTTTTGGGACTGAGAATACATGCGCTTTTTATGTTTTACATACTAGACACGAGTACTTTAACTTTATATATGTGTGGGTGACATAACGGCACAAATTTTCCCCTTAGCTCGGTAACGTTTAACTATTAGTTTATAAACCGGTAGACGCGAATCTTAGATATGGATCCATAGGGTTTGACATCCCCACTCGGGCTAGTCGCGCTAGTATTTAACGGGTGTTTAATACTTCGTCTGTTTTAACACACTCGCCAACTGTACTTTTAGGGGGTGGTATATTATTTTACGTTAAGTTAGTTACCAAGTGCCCACGGTTAAGCATATACTTTTCATACTGTTTTGAATACGAAATCTCGTGGTCTACATTACATTATCGTTTATAATAAAACTATACCTCACCAACATTTGTGTTGTCTTTTTAGCATGTTTTATTCTCAGGGAACTAAGACGCTTATTGCTTCCACTGTATTAGACTTGCTGTGTTAGACTTCCGCTGCATTGTTTAGAGATGTCTCAATCATGGAACTTTTTACTTTGCATTCATCACTTATGTTTTATTTGAACTATGGTTTCGTAATGACCTCGGTGTCACGTACTTTTGTTAATGCTTTCTATTCATAGAAGCACGTTACTCTTGTTAAACATTTGTCGTTGGAAACACGTTATATTTTTATGAATGCAAACTTTGTTTTAAAACAACATTTAGTGTTATGCTGTGTAATGGACATGTTGTTGATGATCTGTACCATTGATTTTTGGACGGGGCATCACGTTTGGTATCAGAGCATTGGTTGTAGGGAATTAGGTTGCATTAGTGTGTCTTGACCGAGTCGATTAGGAGTCACTAATAGGACTAATCTACAACTTACTCGTTTACTTGTTTCTGCGAAACTGATGTATGCTACTGCTTACTATTACTGCTATATTATATTGCCATATGCTACTATTTATTCTCACTACTGCATGCTACTATCTGCTTTTGATTGCATGATACTTCTGTATGTTACTGCTATTATTTCCATGCTATGTACTGCTGTAGATGATCTAGACTGATGTTGTTGCTATGCCTGATTACGTGCTTGCTATATATCTTACTGACATGGAAAAAGTTATTTTTCCTTGTTCAGATGTCGGAAATACCGCCTTTGATTATTGACTTGGAGAGTGATTCGAACTCGTCTGCTACTTCGCTGACTGTTGTTTCTGACTCACCTATTCCGTTACCACTACCCTTCGATGACTCTGACGACTCGTTTTTTGGGGATAGTAGTCACTCGCCTAACCTGATGGTCATCTCTGACAGTTACGAGGATTCGAAGAGATCCCAGCTCCACCCAGCCCTAGTCTCCCGGGGCCACAGTATCATTCCGATGGTACCGTTATTCCAGGGGTAAATGGAGGCAAGCCGTTCGTGAACGCACATGGACAGTTGGTTAGGATTACCGCTCGTAAGCGGGTTGTGCCGATACCTGCTGATCCATTTGTGCGTAAGGTCGCCCGTACTGTGCCATCTACTTCTAGTGCTACATATGCACCACCTGCACCATCTGTACCACATGCCCCACCGGCACCTCCCACCATCGAGGAGTTGATGAGGGAAGTGCATGTTGTACGTGCCACGGTGACTGAGCTCGAGGACCAGGTGTCCCACATGATGGACGTCATTTATCCACCATCACCTTAGGACTCATGTATTAGATTTCATTATGTATATTCATTAGTAATTTCATGTTCTCATTTATGTATTGTACGGAAACTTATGAAGCTGTATGCAACTCTTTCTTATTATGAATGAAACTTAATGTTGTTCGATTATTGTGCGATGTTTCCTCATGATTGTTGCATGTTGGTTTTATGATATCTGTAACTAGGTTACCATACTTAGTTAACATGTATTGTGTTGGTTGAATAATTGATTACTATATTACTATAGTATTATTAATTATTGGATAACGGATTTTGACTTGAGTCAAAATTTTTGTTTGGAAGATCAATGGCAAACGGAAGAGGTCCAATAGAAATACCCACTGCAGCACAAATTGAGGAAATGGTGGCTGCTCGAGTAGCCGTAGCTATGGCGAACGCCAACCCTGCGAAAGCTCCAATGGCTAATCGAATTGTTCAGAACGGGTGCACTTACAAAGAGTTCATGAGTTGCAAGCCACATACCTTCAGTGGAACGGAAGGCCCAGTTAGGTTAACAAGATGGTTTGAAAAGCTAGAAGCAGTACTTCGGGTTAGCAACTGTTCCAACACGAACAGGATTAAGTACGCCTCCTGCACATTGTCGGATAACTTTTTGACATGGTGGTACACATTTGCCCAAGCTCGGGGAATTGATGAAGCATATGCAACACCCTGGGAGGAGTTTAAGAGGGCTATGATAGAGGAGTACTGCCCCATAACTGAAATTAAGAAGATGGAAATGGAGTTTTGGGGATTGAAGGTTTCAGGAAATGACCTTGATGGTTATGATCGGAGATTCTTGGAGTTAGCCTTAATGTGCCCCACAATGGTTAATCCTGAGTACAAACGGTTGGAGTGGTATCTGTGGGGACTTCCCAAGGACATTCGGGGAAATGTCACTTCTTCCAAACCAGGGACTGTCCAGGAAGCTATGCGCATCGCGCACACCTTGATGGATCAGTTTATCCGCCAAGAGCCAGAGAAGGTGCAATCAAGGTCTGAAACAAGTAGTGGGAAGCGCAAATGGGATGGAAACAAGGGTAAAGGTTTTGATCAGAATTCGATCTTGAGGCATGAGCACTTTAGGGGAAACAATGAGGGGAGAAGCCCTAATCCGAACTACAAAGGTAGCCTTCCTCAGTGCAAGAGATGCTATAAGTATCATACTGGGTACTGCAATGTGGTGTGTGAGAAGTGTAAGAGGACTGGATACATCGGCAAGGATTGTAGGATCAACACTCCAGCTGTGAAAGCAAACCCGAATGTGCCAAGGAAGTGCTTTGAATACGGCCAGCAGGGTCATTTTAAGAATGAGTGTCCTAACAAGAAGAAGGATGGCGGGACTACACGTGGAAGAGACTTTAATCTGAACACCAGAGATGCCCACGAGGATCATGACTTGGTTACAGGTACATTCACTATTAATAAACTATTAGCTTCTGTCTTGTTTGATACTGGTGCCGATAGGAGTTATATGTGTAGACATTTTTGCACTAAGTTAGATTGGTCATTAGTTCCTTTGGATGAGAAATATCTTGTTGAGGTAGCTAATGGAAAATTTGAGAAAGCTGATCAAATTTATCGCGAAAGTATAATAAACTTAGCTGGTGTGCATTTTCAGATTGATTTAAACCTATTAAGTTGGGAAGCTTTGATGTGATAGTCGGTATAGACTGGCTGACGAAGGTGAAGGCATAAGTTGTCTGTGGAGAGAAGATTATTAGTATACCTCACGAGAATGGTGAGCATTGATAGTTTACGGGGAGGGACGTAGCCCAAAGCTGAATTTTATTAGTTGCATGAAGGCACAAAAGATCATGAGAAAAGGTCGTTTTGCTATCTTGGCACATGTGAAAAAATTGGAAATTGAGGAGAAAAGCGTGAAGGATGTGCCAATTGTAAGCGAACTTCCCGAAGTTTTTCCAGAAGAGATGCCGGGATTACCCCTTCCACGATTAGTGGAGTTTCAGATCGATCTAGTGCCAGGAGCTGCACATGTATCTCGCGCACCTTATCTACTTGCACCAACCGAAATGCAAGAGTTGCAGACTCAACTACAAGAATTTTTAGACCGTGGATTTATTCAACCTAGCTCTTCGCCTTGGGGCGCTCTCGTTTTGTTCGTGAAGAAGAAGGATGGATCTTTCCGTATGTGTATTAATTATCGCGAACTAAACAAGTTGACAATCAAGAACCGGTATCCCCTTTCTAGGATTGATGATCTATTCGATCCGCTGCAAGGATCAAGCGTTTACTCCAAGATTAATCTGCGATCAGGTTATCACCAGTTGAGGGTGAAGGAGGGTGATGTCCCCAAGACTGCGTTCCGAACTTGTTATGGTCATTACGAGTTTCTTGTGATGCCATTTCGTTTAACTAACGCACCTGCCTTGTTTATGGATCTTATGAACCGCGTGTGCAAGCCGTATCTAGACAAATTCGTTATCTTATTCATAGATGATATCTTAATCTATTCTAAAAGCAAAGAAGAACACAATGTCACCTTCGACTCGTGCTTGAACTCTTAAGACAAGAACAACTCTATGCCAAGTTCTCCAAGTGCGAATTTTGGTTAAAGGATGTTTAATTTCTTGGTCATGTTGTAAGCGATCAAGGTATTAAAGTCGATTCCGCAAAAATCGAAGTCATTAGCAAGTGGGAAACCCCCACTACTCCTACTCATATTCGCCAATTTTTAGGCCTCGTCGGTTATTATCGTAGATTCATCGAAGTTTCTCTTTGATTGCACGTCCTTTAACCGCGTTAACTCACAAAGGGAAGAAATTCGTTTGGGCAGCCGAACAAGAGTCGGCATTCCAAACCCTGAAGCAGAAGTTAACCACCGCACCTATCTTATCCCTTCCCGAAGGCAATGATGATTTTGTTGTATATTCTGATGCCTCAAAACATGGTTTTGGGTGTGTATTGATGCAACGGAAGAAATTTATTGCTTACGCCTCCCGAAAATTGAAGATTCACGAACGTAACTGCACGACTCACGATCTCGAACTTAGAGCCATTGTCTTTGCGCTCAAACTGTGTAGACACTATCTTTACAGAACCAAAAGTACCGTCTTCACCAACCACAAAAGCCTCTAACACATTACTTTGTGTAGACACTATCTTCACCAACCACAAAAGCCTCAAACTGTGTAGACACTATCTTTTCTTTTGCTTTTGATCTCATTACTTTTACTAGATCTAAGCTCTCTAGCTTGTGGTCTCATTAATCTTGTAAGAATTCAAGCTTTCTAGCTTAGGGTTTCATAATAATTGAGATCTAAGTTTTGTTATAGATCACATTTGCTTGTAACCTTTTTATGATTTTTATGATGATAAAAATCAATTCTTTATCATCTACATATGGTAAAGGCACATAAACTTACATAAAGATGATAAGAAACAATGCAAAATGCTAAGGATGTAACTTTGGTTCATCATGTAGCATGAAACTCTTAAAGAGTTGATTTTTTCTTTTCTTTTCATTTAATGTTAATAAGTGTGTTGATGGTTAAAACTTGGTCAAAATGATGCTAAAACATCAAAGAGTTGTACAATTGAGGCTTATACGCATCAAGGACGAGAACCGTGATAAGCATCAAACACCAAAAAACCCACCGGAGCACTTGAATCTGTTTTTCAGGGTCTGATCCGACTCCTGGAGCTTCTGGAAAATTGATTTCCAGAAAGTTCGGGATGTGTAGATAACTTTTCGTTTAAGACTCGTCTAAATCCGATGTACGATTTAGGATTTATAGCCTTCCAAAGTTCACTACGTCTTTGTAACGACGTGCTGAAATTTCTGAGCTTCTCGCGCTTTGACCGTCGCCACGGTCAAACGACATCGAGTTAGGATCTGATTTTTGGATTGCGGTAAGAGGACTCATGAACGGAGCCCTAACCATGGACAGCGCGTAATTTAAGTTTGTGTAGAGGTCGTAGCGGTTGTACGAATTCAGATATTCATTTTGATCTCTATTCTTGTTGAAACCTTACTTTATCTTTCACGAATGATGGTAATGATGATACTTAAGACTTAACTTATTTACCTTTAAACTTTTTAGGACGATTTACTGACTTAGTAACCTTTTACTTAGTTTGAGGACCTTTGGACCAACTTACTACTTGCTTACATTTTCATATCGACTTTACCGAACATTCACTATGAGTTATAGCTCCCTTTTTACTTTAACTATTTTTGGGACTGAGAATACATGCGCTTTTTATGTTTTACATACTATACATGAGTACTTTAACTTTATATATGTGTGGGTGACTGTGACGACCCGGAAATTTCCGACCAAATTTAAACTTAATCTTTGAATGTTCCGATACGATAAGCAAAGTCTGTAAAATTGAGTCTTAAAATTTTGGAACTATTTACATGAATTCAATTGAACCTCGACCAATTTTGACAATTCACGAACAACTAATTGTAAATAGATATATGTGTGTGTATATATATATGGTAATTGGAAATATAATTTGAAATATCATATTGTTGTTGTGGTTAAAATTAAATATGTAAAATAAAATAAAAATAGGATATATAATATTTATTATTTAAAACATATATATATAAAGTATAGTAAATATATATTTTGTGATTTCGAATTTATTTTATAAATGATTGTAGCACGCAATTACCATTAGATTGATATTAAACAGGTCAAAAATGAACTTATATGATTTTAGAAATAAACAGAACCGAAAATGAGTGATATAAATTATAGGCTTATTAAATATAGGTTTAGGAGCTATTTGACAAATCTTAACACTAACTATATTTTACTTGGGGTTTGAGAGTGAATAGTTAATTTATTTTTTATTTAATAATTAATGACCAAATATTATACCATAATGACTGAAATAAATAAAGTTAATTATTGTAAAAATTTAGGATTTTTATGAAGACTTTTATCCGACACTGATTAACAACCGAATACGAAATTTAGTCCGTAAATGACGACGGCTAATACTATCACACATTTAAAATATTAATTATTATTATATTACAATTATTATCCGAGTTAATATATCTAATTGACAATTTGACACAGTATTAATTGTCTGTTCGTTTTCATTTTGTTTCTTGCTTCACATTCATGATTTACAAGTCTATATCACACTTTATTTATGTTTTCCTTTTTGTTTGATAACAGAGAGCCACCATTCGCATACTACTTTTATTCTTTTGAATCACAAATCATCCCACACTAATATTAATTAATTTCTTTGTCTTTCTCCAATGAGTATTCTATTGTTCGGTTCAGTGATCAACGTTTTATTCCTTGCTTTGTTCGAATCATATCACCACCACCTTTGATCGACTACAAGCCACTGTTGTGTAAGTTTTCTTGCTTCTGTTCAACTAACAACCAACCACCTTTAGTTCACCAAATCATCAAGAGCATTACTTAATTGTACTACCTGTTACTCATTTACGATACTAGCTATACGAACAAGACCGATAACCAAACCACCCACAATCACAACCAAATCGTCTATGTGTTATTCTCTTCTTTTTATTCGATCACCATCACCAACAAGAACCACCAATCGTCACCATCTTCTTGATCACCTTGTACAACTACTTAAACCCATCGTTCACCACCACGTCACCACCTTCTACCACAATTACCCGCCGCCACCTTCGCACATATATTTCTATCTCCTATTTCTCTTCGTTTAAACAGCTCCACCACCACCGAGATAAACATCAATCGCCATCCATCCATCATAAACAACCACCACGGCCACCTTGTAAGCACCACATTGAAACCCACTTCACAACCGTTGAACCACCACCTTACTTCCAATATTATTAATTCGATCACCATCAAAACATTAAACAAACGACAACCACTATTCCCGTCTCTTCACTGTTAAAGACAACTTCATTCGAACTACACGTCACCACCTTTCCATTTAACAACACCACCCATGTAACCCATCTTATTTTCTGATTTCGATGTAACATCAAACACCCCTCTCACCACCTCTCACGTCCTCCATCGCTCTCTAGCTCATCCTTTGCTTTGTAAACCACCTCTCCAACCGCCATTTATTTTTATTATTCTTCTTTTCATTGCTGTAATGCTACTGCTACAACGACTGAGCCATACCTTTTCTGTCAAACCTTAAACTCAAACCAGATTCACTACTGTTGCTACGATCCTCGTGTTTAAAGTTGAAGGTCGGGAACTTTTAAAAAGTTAAAGCAGTATTTATTTCTATTGGATTACAATTAGTGGGATAAAATTTTGGTGGGATTTAGAAAAATTAAGCTGAAACAAGTGGATGAATGGCCGGCCAAGATGGAAATTAAAGGGACGTTCATTTTTTTTTAATAACTAGGTGACCTATATGATTAACATAGAATGATTAAGGTATGTGACACGTGTAGTTTTATATTCCAGACAAAACTCCAATCAATTGTAGGTTTAATTGAACGATTAAACGAGCCCTTGAATCCATACTCTTTTTAACTTGGGCCAATGAATTTGATTATTAGGCTGCTACGATTCATTTGGGCGAAAAAGATTAGGAGACGTTTAGAGTGATGATACTGTTAGGACGAAGTATTGAAGATAAAATAAAAACCGAGTTAATACGAGTTATATAGATATAAGATTCGTATAATCTCAGAAAAACAAAGGCAGACGAATGGTTAGGGGAGTTGGGTTTAATCGAGAGATCACAGGTTCGAGCCATGGCTAGCGTGTTTATTTGTTTGAAGCTTGATAACCTAAGGTAGTTTCATTTTTATTATTATTATTATCATTATTATCATCCTAATTATTATTAATATCATAACTAGTATAGAATAAGTACTATTAGTATTATGATTAAGAAGAAGGATATTAGTAATATTATTAGTAGTATCATTATTTTAAAAATTAACACTTTTAGTAAAACTATCATTTTATATAAAAATTATCGTTTCTATTATTATTATTATTATTATTATTATTATTATTATTATTATTATTATTATTATTATTATTATTATTATTATTATTATTGTTATTAATATTATTTTTTTTACCATCATATTTATTTAAAGCATCATTATTATGAAAATTCTAATAATTATTAAAACTACCATTTTTATTAAAATTATCATTTTCATTATTATTATATAACAAATAAAGATTTTGTATATAAAATATATTTATATTACCTATAATTATATATTAAACATATTAACATATTTTTATACAAAATTAACAAATATATTGTATATAATTTAAGATATAATATATAGACAAAATGTAATACAAATTCTATATAAACTACAACCCTAAATATATAAATATTATATAATTAATAGATGTAATTATTTGATTACCATTATATGTGTTAATATATATAAATGATATAGGTTCGTGAATCCGAGGCCAACCCTACACGTGTTCAATGTCATCATATGTATTTTTACTACAAAATACAGTATCGTGAGTTTCATTTGCCTTTTTACCCTTTATATTTTTGGGCTGAGAATACATGCGCAATTTTTATAAATGTTTTACGAAATAGACACAAGTAATTGAAACTACATTATACGGGTGAATGATTGAAGCCGAATTGGTAGCCTAAGAATTTGGGAACAGACCCCCCAAATTGACGCGAATCCTAAAGATAGATCTATCGGGCCCAACAAGCCCCATTCTGGAATTTGGAATGCTTTAGTACTTCGAAATTATCATATCCGATGGGTGTCCCAGAATGATGGGGATATTCTATATGCATCTTGTTAATGTCGGTTACCAGGTGTTCAATCCATATGAATGATTTTTATCTCTATGCAGTTTGCAAATGCCTGATATGAGAATGATGTTTATGAAAATATGAAATCTTGTGGTTTATTATAAATGATGAAAATGATCGATTATGATAACTAATGAACTCACCAACCTTTTGATTGACACTTTAAAGCATGTTTATTCTTAGGATTGAAAGAAATCTTCCGCTGTGCATTTGCTCATTTTAAAGATATTACTTGGAATCATTCATGGCATATTTTAAAAGACGTCGCATTCAAGTCATTGAGTTCAGTAAAGATTATGAATAAGTAAATGACAGATTAGATCATTTATAGTTGGATATTATGAAATGTTATGCATGCCTGTCAACTTTTGATGTAATGAAAGTTTGTCTTTTAAAACGAATGCAATGTTTGTAAAATGTATCATATAAAGGTCAAGTACTTCACGATGTAACCAAATGTTATTGTATTAGTTCTTATGGATTAGGACGGGTCTTTACAGTGACATAATGGCACAAATTTTCCCCTTAGCTCGGTAACGTTTAACTATTGGTTTATGAACTGGTAGATGCGAATTCTTTGATATGGAATTATAGGGTTTGACATCCCCACTCGGGCTAGTCGCGCTAGCATTTAACGGGTGTTTAATACTTCGTCTGTTTTAACGTACTCGCCAAGTGTACTTTTAGAGGGTGATATATTATTTTACGTTAAGTTAGTTACCAAGTGTCCATGGTTAAGCATATATTTTTCATACTGCTTTGAATACAAAATCTCGTGGTTTACATTACATTATCGTTTACAATAAAACTATACCTCACCAACATTCGTGTTGACTTTTTAGCATGTTTTATTCACAGGGAACTAAGACGCTTATTGCTTCCGCTGTATTAGACTTGCTGTGTTAGACTTCCGCTGCATTGTTTAGAGATGTCTCAATCATGGAACTTTTTACTTTGCATTCATCACTTATTTTTTATTTGAACTATGGTTTTGTAATGACCTCGGTGTCACGTACTTTTGTTAATGCTTTCTATTCGTAGAAGCACGTTACTCTTGTTAAACATTTGTAGTTGGAAAAACGTTATCTTTTTATGAATGCAAACTTTGTTTTAAAACATCATTTAGTGTTATGCTGTGTAATGGACCTGTTGTTGATGATCCGTACCATTGATCTTTAGACGGGGCATCACACAGACATCTAAAACTCAAAGAAACAAACTGATAATGCTAAAAACGAACATATATTTCATAGCATTATTCCTCAAGAAAGACAAGCTTTTAGTTGCAATTGTTCTATTTACAAGAGATATTCGTTTAAATAATAAAAGGTGAAGACAAAAGACAGATTCGACGAATTGAAGACGCAAACGACCAAAAAGCTCAAAAGTACAAAAGACAATCAAAAAGGTTCCAATTATTGATAAGAAACGTCTCGAAATTACAAGAGTACAAGATTCAAAACGCAAAGTACAAAATATAAAATTGTACGCAAGGACGTTCGAAAATCCGGAACCGGGACCAGAGTCAACTCTTAACGCTCGACGCAACCGACTAAAAATTACAAGTTAACTATGTATATAAATATAATATAATATATAATTAATTATATTAATTATATATATATTATATATATATTATTAAAACCGTCGGCAGCAAGAAACTCCAAGGGTGTGAGCTGTAAATACATCCTCCGCGACTCGCGGAGATTGAAGGGCATTTTGCCGCGAGTCGCGGAGCCCCAATTTTCAACTCTGGCTATAAAGCCAACCGAATTCTGATCAAATTTCATATCTTTTTTCTTCTCATTCATACGAGTAATATATATATATATATAATTTATATTTTAATTTTAATTTTAATTTTAAATCCTAATAATAAGGGTATGTTAGCGAATGTTGTAAGGGTGTAAGTCGAAATTCTGTCCGTGTAACGCTACGCTATTTTTAATCATTGTAAGTTATGTTCAACCTTTTTACATTAATGTCTCGTAGCTAAGTTATTATTATGCTTATTTAAAACGAAGTAATCATGATGTTGGGCTAATTACTAAAATTGGGTAATTGGGCTTTGTACCATAATTGGGGTTTGGACAAAAGAACGACACTTGTGGAAACTAGACTATGGGCTATTAATGGGCTTTATATTTGTTTAACTAAATGAAAGTTTGTTAATGTTAATATAAAGATTTACAATTGGGCGTCCCTATAAATTACCATATACACTCGATCGGACACGATGGGCGGGGTATTTATATGTACGAATAATCGTTCATTTAACCGGACACGGGAATGGATTAATAGCCACTAGAATAATCAAAACAGGGGTGAAATTACATTCAAGGGTAATTGGTGTAATTGTTAACAAATTAGTAAAACCTTGGTTTACACGCAGTCGATAACCTGGTGTATTCATTAAACAAAGTATTAAAACCTTGTTACAATTCGAATCCCCAATTAGTTGGAATATTTAACTTCGGGTATAATAATAATTTGACAAGGACACTTGCAATTTATATTTATGACTGATGGACTGTTATGGACAAAAACCAGACGGACATATTGAATAATCCAGGACAAAGGACAATTAACCCATGGGCATAAAACTAAAATCAACACGTCAAACATCATGATTATGGAAGTTTAAATAAGCATAATTCTTTTATTTCATATTTAATTTCCTTTATTTTATATTTAATTGCATTTCTAATTATCGCACTTTTATTTATTGTTATTTTATTTTATCGCACTTTTAATTATCGTACTTTTTAATTATCGCAATTTTATTTTCTCGCATTTTTATTATTCGCAATTTCATTATCGTTATTTACTTTACGCTTTAATTTAAGTTTTGTATTTATTTTATATTTTACATTAGGTTTTAACTGCGACTAAAATCTTAAAATCGACAAACCGGTCATTAAACGGTAAAAACCCCCCTTTATAATAATAATATTACTTATATATATGTTTGTATTTTTATAAAAAGAAACTAATATAGCGTTGAGCTTTGTTTAAAGATTTCCCTGTGGAACGAACCGGACTTACTAAAAACTACACTACTGTACGATTAGGTACACTGCCTATAAGTGTTGTAGCAAGGTTTAAGTATATCCATTCTATAAATAAATAAATATCTTGTGTAAAATTGTATCGTATTTAATAGTGTTTTCTGCTAAAATTAATAACTATTTTATATACACCCCGCTGCACATCAAGTATTTTTGGCGCCGCTGCCGGGGAACTATCTTAAAAGCCGGAAGCGCAACGCTAATATAAAAAAAAAAAGATTTTAGTTACTTTTATTAAAATTCGTTTTTGTAAAAATACGTTTTAATTATTCAAAAATATAAAAAAAAAAAACAAAAATATTAGTATTTTTAAGATTTTGTTAAATATTTAAGTTTTATAAGTTTCTTTATTTCTATTTTAGTTTATAAAAATATAAGTTTTATTTTAAAATCTTTTATTTATTTAAAAAACAGAAAACAGAAAATAAAAAAAAAAAATAAAGAAAAACGCGTAAAAATTTCAAAGCTGTCAACAGAATTTCTAAACCCCGCGACTCGCGGGGTTTTCTTCTTTAATTGCCGCGACTCACGGAGATCATCTGACAGGCGACAAGGAAGCCCTAATCGAGCATTAATTACGGATATTATTAATTAATTATTATTAAAACCTAATTATTATTATTATTATTAGTTTTAGTTTTAGTTTTATTTTTACTTTTTATTTTTAATTTGTTGTATTTAGTTTTAATTAGTTTTATTAAAATTGTAAAATTAGTAGTTTTATTAAATAAATAATATAAAAAAATAATATTTTTATAAAAATTGTACTTTTTACAACTTTTTATATATTTTTATATTTTGTCCCTTTTTAATCGTTGTAACGTAATATTTGTATTTTTTTAGCTCATATTTAATTTTAAACTTAGTTTTTGCTATAGTTATTTTTACTCCTAGATTTTTAGGCTTTGCCGTAGAATTCCTTAAGTGCTTTTTCTTTAGACTAAGATTTAGGTGCTTTAGAATTTTGCGACGCCTTTTTAAGTTTTAGTTTCTTTTTAAGTTATTTCCATTTGGGATTTAGTTTTTCCTGTAAGCTTTAATATTTTTAGACCTTTTATTATGTATCAATTATCATTCTAATTAGTAATCTCAATTTGCGATTATAATTTTAAGTTAGTTGTAGTAATAAGGTTAGGTTAGTTAAGTATTTTTAAGTTTTGATAAGTTTTTTTTTATTTTTCCGTCACCTTTTATTTTTCAACCATTTTTTTTTTTTTCGACCTTTTGCGACGAACTCTTTGTCTTTCTTATTTCTCGCTATTCTAGTTTTTAGGACTTAGAATTTTTTCTACTTCTTATCTAAATTTCTCAAAATTACGAAAATTTATTTTAAGTGGTTAAATTGATAGACATCAAAATTTTCTGGTTCGTAGTAATAGTTGGATTTGTACGTGGACCGGGTTATTGGAGCCAAACAGTCCTCAATTATATTGAGACCAAACGAATCCTGCCCCTCTGCTGCATCTTTTGGCTATTCGAAACGTGGGCAAAATCAGAAAAGTCTATTGATTGGATAACTTATTATAATTTTTCTTTCCTTTTTAAAACTAATAGGATATTCAGTGAATGCACCGAGCAAGACGTTCATCACCTTTTGTACGTTCACCACCTGTAACTCGATCAAGACATCGTTTAACAAATATAACCGCCGTTGATTTTTTTTAGAATCGTCATCCAGTCGACCAAGTACTTCAGTTCAAATTTCCGATAATCCAGTTTTTGAAACAAACCTCACAATTGAGAATCCAGAGAATATTCAGGAACGGTTCGTAGATCCTAAACCACTAAACTTTTCTCCGGAACCACCAATCATTCAAACAGAGATTGTCGAGGAACGAACCATTAAATCAGAATCATCTAGTGATACTGATTCAACAAATTCAATTATGGAGAATCTGGAACCTTTAAGTATGGAAGACCGAATGAGAGCTAAACGCACTGGCCAAGGTCACGCAATTACTCATCCAGACATTAATGCGCCAGATTATGAAATCAAAGGACAAATTCTACACATGGTGACTAATCAATGCCAATTTAGTGGTGCGCCGAAGGAAGATCCGAATGAACATCTACGTACCTTTAATAGGATCTGCACACTATTTAAAATCCGAGAAGTGGAGGATGAACAGATATATCTCATGTTATTTCCCTGGACTTTAAAGGGAGAAGCCAAAGATTGGTTGGAATCGTTACCTGAAGGGGCGATTGATACATGGGATGTTTTAGTTGACAAATTTCTTAAACAATTCTTTCCTGCATCTAAAGCCGTAAGACTTCAAGCAGAAATTGTTACGTTCACACAGAAACCAAATGAAACTCTATATGAGGCGTGGACAAGATATGGAAAGTTATTAAGAGGATGTCCGCAACATGGTTTAGACACCTGTTAAATAGTACAAATATTCTACCGAGGATGCGACATCACTACAAGAAAAGACATAGATATAGCAGCTGGTGGTTCTATTATGAAGAAAACCGAAACTGATGCTTACAAAATTATTGATAATACTGCGTCCCACTCGCATGAGTGGCACCAAGAAAAAGATATCATTAGATCATCTAAAGCAGCTAGAGCCGATTCTAGCCATGATTTAGATTCCATTTCGGCAAAGATAGATGCTTTCGAGAGACGAATGGAAAAGATGACTAAAGATATTCATGCTATACGAATTAGTTGTGAGCAGTGTGGAGGACCACATTTGACAAAAGATTGTCTCAGTATTGAATTAACAATGGAACAAAGAGAGAATATTTCATACATAAACCAAAGGCCTGGAAATAATTATCAGAATAATTATCAACCGCCAAGACCGATTTACAATCAAAACCAGAATTATAACCGAAATATTCCATACAACAACCAACAAGGTCCTAGCAATCAACAAGTATCCAATAATACTTACAATCAGCAAAGACCGAATTTTCAAAACAAACCACCACAACAAACCGATGATAAAAAGCCGAATTTAGAAGATATGATGACGAAGCTAGTTGAAACTCAAACGCAGTTTTTCACATCTCAAAAACAAACAAATGAACAAAATGCTCAAGCATTTAGAAATCAACAAGCTTCTATTCAAAATCTGGAACAAGAAGTAAGTAACCTAGCAAGGTTAATAGGTGAAAGAAAACCGGGAAGTCTACCTAGTGATACAAATGCTAACCCCCGGAATGAGACAGCTAAAGCTATTACCACAAGAAGTGGTACAACACTTAAACCACCTGAAATACCTGTAACTTCTGATGAAACTATTCCTACTCCACAAGAACCACAACCTGATCAAGATAAGGAAAAAGAACCGGTAGTTGAAAAGGTTAATGAAGATAACACAGTTAAAGATAAACCTTATGTTAAACCATACCAACCACCACTTCCTTACCCGAGTAAAATGAAGAAAGAAAAACTTGAAGCCGAGCAATCCAAATTCTTGGATATGTTTAAACAGATAAATGTAAATCTTCCTTTCATTGATGTGATTTCAGGAATGCCAAGATATGCTAAATTCTTGAAAGATCTAATCTCAAATAGAAAGAAAATGGAAGAACTCTCGGCTGTTACTATGAATGCTAATTGTTCAGCAGTGCTGTTGAATAAGATACCAGAAAAACTATCTGATCCAGGAAGTTTCACAATTCCATGTTTTCTGGGTAGTCTTAGTTCAATAGAAGCATTGGCAGACTTAGGTGCTAGTATAAATCTAATGCCGTATTCACTATACGCTAAACTAGACCTTGGAGAATTGAAACCAACCAGAATAAGCATACAACTAGCCGATAGATCAATAAAATATCCTAGAGGGATAATGGAGAACATGCTAGTTAAAGTTGGTAATTTAGTATTTCCAGTAGATTTTTTTGTTTTGGACATGGAAGAAGATTCTCAAGTTCCTCTCATATTAGGAAGACCATTCTTAAACACGGCTAAAGCAATGATAGACGTGTTCGGTAAGAAACTGACCCTAAGTATAGAGGATGAGAGTGTTACCTTTTCAGTTGATAGAGCAATGCAACAACCACAATCTGCAGATGATACATGTTATTATATTCAAACTATAGATGCACATGCAGAATTATTAGAAGAATTTCCAGAATTACAAGGAACAGGAGAATGTTCTTTAGGAGAAGGTAATGAACCAATTGATGAAGCTGAAATGTTAGCTACACTTATAGCTAATGGATATGAACCAACAACAGAAGAAATTCAAATGCTAAAAGAAGAAGACAGATATCGATATAAATCATCGATAGAAGAACCTCTGAAATTAGAGTTAAAGCCACTTCCAAACCATTTGGAATACGCTTATTTACATGGTGAATCTGAATTACCTGTAATAATATCGTCTTCTCTTACTGAAAATGAGAAATCACAACTCATTTCTGTGTTGAAAGCTCATAAACCAGCCATTGCATGGAAGATTCATGATATTAAAGGAATAAGTCCTTCGTATTGCACACATAAAATCCTTATGGAAGAAGGTCATAAAACGTATGTGCAACGCCAACGAAGATTAAATCCTAATATGCAAGATGTAGTTAAGAAAGAGATTATTAAACTGCTAGATGCAGGTTTGATATATCCAATCTCTGATAGTCCATGGGTAAGCCCAGTTCAATGTGTGCCTAAGAAGGGTGGCATGACTGTCATCACAAATGAGAAAAATGAGCTTATTCCTACTAGGACTGTAACAGGATGGCGTGTATGTATTGATTATAGAAAATTAAATGACGCCACCAGAAAAGATCACTTTCCCTTACCTTTCATAGATCAAATGTTGGAAAGATTAGCCGGAAATAGTTACTATTGTTTTCTAGATGGATTTTCCGGATATTTTCAAATTCCAATAGCACCCGAAGATCAAGAGAAAACCACATTCACGTGCCCTTATGGTACTTTTGCTTACAAAAGAATGCCATTTGGACTTTGTAACGCCCCTGCAACCTTTCAAAGGTGTATGATGGCGATTTTTCACGACATGATAGAAGAATGCATGGAAGTATTCATGGATGACTTTTCAGTCTTCGGTGATACATTTAAATCATGTCTAGTTAATCTGGAACGAATGCTAATTAGATGCGAAAAATCAAATCTAGTACTTAATTGGGAGAAATGCCATTTCATGGTTAAAGAAGGCATCGTTCTTGGACATAAAATTTCAAAAGAAGGAATTGAAGTGGATAGAGCTAAAGTAGATGTAATTGCTAAACTTCCACATCCTACAAATGTTAGAGGAGTTAGGAGTTTTCTAGGGCATGCCGGTTTTTACCGACGTTTCATAAAAGATTTTTCTAAAATTGCCACTCCTATGAATAAACTCCTAGAAAAGGATGCGCCATTCATCTTTTCAGATGAGTGTATCAAATCTTTTAATATTCTTAAAGAAAAACTCACTAATGCGCCGATCATGATAACACCAAATTGGAATCTACCATTCGAACTAATGTGCGATGCAAGTGATTTTGCAATGGGAGCCGTTTTAGGACAAAGGATTGAAAAACGATTTCAACCTATATATTATGCTAGTAAGACGTTACAAGGAGCACAAACGAACTATACAACTACTGAAAAAGAACTCCTTGCTATTGTCTTTGCTTTTGACAAATTTCGATCGTATCTCGTTCTAGCAAAAACGGTGGTCTATACCGACCATTCTGCTCTTAGATACCTATTTTCAAAACAAGATGCTAAACCAAGATTAATCCGTTGGATCTTACTCTTACAAGAGTTTGATATTGAAATCCGAGATAAAAAAGGAGCAGAAAATCTCGCCGCTGATCATCTTTCTCGTCTTGAAAATCCCGAATTAGAAGTTCTGAATGAATCGGCCATACAAGACAACTTTCCTGATGAATATCTATTGAAGATAGATTATAAAGAAATCCCATGGTTTGCAGACTATGCAAACTACTTAGTTTGTGGATTCCTTGAAAAAGGATTATCGTACCAAAGACGAAAGAAATTCTTCAGTGATATAAAACACTATTTCTGGGAAGATCCACATCTGTTTAAAAGTTGTCCCGATGGAATAATACGCCGATGTGTATTTGGAGATGAAGCTAGTAAAATTTTAAACCATTGTCACACAGGACCAACAGGAGGGCATTATGGGCCTCAACTAACAGCAAGAAAAGTTTATGAAGCTGGATTCTATTGGCCTACAATTTACAAAGACACACACCTTCTTTGCAAATCCTGTGATGCATGTCAAAGGGCCGGAAAAATAAGTCAACGTGATGAAATGCCACAAAATGTCATCCAAGTATGTGAAGTATTTGACATTTGGGGTATTGACTTTATGGGTCCATTTCCAAAATCTCATAATAATTTATATATACTCGTAGCCATTGATTATGTATCTAAATGGGCGGAAGCACAAGCTCTCCCAACTAACGATGCACGAGTTGTAGTCAACTTTTTAAAACGTCTTTTTGCAAGGTTTGGAACACCGAAAGCTTTAATAAGTGATCGGGGAACTCATTTTTGTAATAATCAACTTGAGAAAGTTCTTAAAAGATATGGAGTAACTCATAAAATCTCCACCGCATATCATCCACAAACAAGTGGACAAGTTGAAAATACCAACCGAGCTTTAAAACGTATTCTAGAGAAAACCGTAGGATCAAATCCAAAGGAATGGTCCATTAAATTGGAGGATGCACTCTGGGCTTTTAGAACAGCCTACAAAACTCCAATTGGAACCACACCTTTTAGACTTGTTTATGGAAAAGCATGTCATCTTCCAGTAGAAATTGAACACAAAGCATTTTGGGCTTTGAAAACATGTAATCTTGATTTACATGAAGCCGGACGTCTACGATTAAGTCAACTAAACGAATTAGAAGAATTAAGACATGAAGCATACGAAAATTCGTTAATCTATAAAGAAAGAACGAAGAAATGGCATGATAAAAGAATCAGAAGTTCAAAAGAATTTAAAGAAGGAGACAGAGTTCTTCTTTTCAATTCACGATTCAAGCTATTTCCTGGAAAATTGAAATCAAGATGGTCTGGACCATTCATAGTCAAAAGAGTTTTCCCATACGGAACGATAGAATTGATAAATTCAAATGGGATTGAATTTAAAGTTAATGGTCACAGAGTTAAACATTACATACATGGTCCGATGGAAGTCGACAACGAAGTTAATCACAATTTCAATACCACAGCTAACTAAGTGTGGGGAGAATCAAGTCTTTAAAGGATAATATATATTTCTGTTAGAGTTAGATTGTCTGTTTTCGTGTAGTTCTCGAAAATGGAACACGTATGGTCTTTCCCTAGCAGACCCTAAAGAACTAGTCTTCTCCCCCCATTCTGAATTTTTATTTTTTTTAGGTTTTTACGAAATGAAGACTGCCTGTGAACTAAACCATGGTCTAATGCTACACGCTTTGATCACTAAAAGAAATAATGATATATTACCGAGCGAATTAGTATCAGTAATCAGAGAAAGAATGGACGGAGTTAGAAAAGGATCCAGGTGCGAAGATAATAAGTTACAATTTGGTAAAGGAAAATCAAAATCCGCAGCGAAAAGAAGAGCACGACACCTAGAAAGATGACACAAATGCGGAAAATGGTCACATGGAGGTAAATGTTCAAATAATCAAACCTATTCAAATACCGAATTTGTTACTTTATGCAGAGACGGACCGTTCATATGTTTAGAAGAAAAGACAATGAATGCTCGAGGTTACGCCTATGCAGCCATGGAAAACCAATTAAACCGACTATCTTATGAATATAATAGATCATATAACTAAGAAATCTATTTCACAGGTATGTCTGTACAGTTTTTATTTTTATTTTTATTTTTAACCTTTTGATAATAAACGCTAATTTGTTCGCTAAAAAGTATTAAATTGGTATTAAATAAAATTAGGTTTGGCGACCGAAATTATTGATATCCTTCAAAAATTTATTACATCACTGCGAAATTTAACGTTTATTCTTAAGGTATAAATATCTTTAATCAATCAACCCAAAATATTTCAAAAATTCGTCATGAGTTAAATTAGGTCTTGGAACCGAAATTACTTTACCGAAAAGAGGGGCGAATATTTTTGATAATATTTGATTGATTAAAGTGGGATAAAAAGACAAAAAGATTTTTAATTTTATTTTTACCATGTTTTTAAAATTAATATTTAAATCTTAAATTAATATTGTAAACTTTGTAAAAACAATATATTTAAAATTGTAAATATTTGAAAAATTAATATAAGTTTGATATGAATTTATGAATTTTTAAATTAAGTTTGGTGTGAATTTTTAATTTTTAAAATATGAAATTTAAATTTTATGCATTTCAAATTTTAAGTTTGGTGTGAATTTTTAATTTTTAATTTTTAATTTTGAATTTTATATTTAAGTTGTGTGAATTTAAAAACAAAAAAATTTACTTTATCTCATTAAGTTAAAAATATGATTTTTAAAAATTCGTCGTAAGTTGAAGACTAGGTCTTTGAACCGAAATTGCTTTACCCGAGGGAGGGACGAAAACTTTTATTATCAATATTTTTAATCTTATTGATTTAAAGTATGCCAAAAACATTGAAAAAAACCCAAAAATCTTAGCTTTTAAAACAATCGCTACAAAAAGACAAATTTTAAAATTTTGTCGAAGGACGGACTAGGACATCGATCCGAAACGACCTCGTCCTAAATAACAAGGGAAACAAAATTTTAAAATTAATTTCTTAATTGTTTTCAAAAGTTAATGATTATAAAAAAAAAAAAAAAAAAAAAATACCAAACTCCGCGACTCGCGGAGTTTGGAGCCTAAATCTCCGCGACTCGCGGAGGGACCAAATTACAGAAAAAAAATATAGAGAGCTGCACGAACTGATCAGCTCCCACACACAAAAACTGCAAAAATACAGCTCGAAAAAACCCCGAAAAAACCCGAAAATCACCCCCAAAAATCTCAATTTTTAACCGTTAATCACCAAATTTTTTGCTAAAATCATGTTGAGAAGGATGATATCTAAGAATTACTCAAGAAAAACGGTAAATTTCTACACCTAAACACCATTTAATTCGAAATTTTGTGTTCTTGAGCTATTTTTCCCCAATTTGATTTTGATGCTTTTTAGTGTAATTAGATTTAAATTGTTTATGTATTATGCTTGTATAACCTAGATTGATGCTGTTTAACATGATTAGAAGCCTTAAACTTCAAATTTTGAATAATCTAGGGTTTGTGTTCTTGAGCAATTTGGGGCTTTTTGATATAAACAGGTTATGGCCGATTTTTGTCATGAATTGTTGCTAAATTGAGTAGTGTAACATGTCTAGGTAGTTAAATGATCCAAACTTTGAGCCTAAACATGATTTTGAGAATTAAAGTGGACTTTTTCAAGTCTAAAATTCATGAACTTGATTTTTGAAAGATAATGCCATTTGAGACTTGTTTATTTGCTAGTAATGATTATTTTGACATGTTATTTGAGTTGAATGCTTATGAACTTGGCGAAAATTTTCGTATATGCTTATTTGAAAAAGTGTAGATTTGATAAAAATGTGAAAATAAGCTTAAGTTTGATATAAATTGATAATGTCATTGTAATTATTTTGATTGATGATTTTGCTGACACTAATGCATATTTGGATGCACAAAATTTGTGTTTGATGTGTTTTGCAGAATGAAAGGGGTGAATCTTCATCCCAAGCCCGCCATGCTCCTGCTGAGAACTTGGAACAACAGGAGGTAGATAACTACTACAAGCAGGATGTACCTCATCCAGTCATGACCTTTTCCGATATGCATTTGGAAGAGTTGCACCCGAACCTGAGATTTGACAGACTTTGGATAGATTATCCAAAATATCAATGGGGTTTGCATACTCTTCATTCCAAGGTTGTTGAGGTACCGAGGGTCATAGAATGGGGACCCTTAGAAGCTGTAGAATTGGCCGGGCCAATTAGAGAATTACTTGTACAGAGGTATGGTAATTCTTCTTTTAATGACTGGATATGTTTATTCACCATACGCAGACCTGTATATAAAGTATGGTGTGAAGAGCTGTTATGTAGTATAGAGTTGAATGATCGGGTAGCTAGTTTAACCGATCGTTCTTTTATTAGATTTTTGTTAGGCGGTTCGATGCGCCACATGTCTTTACTGGACATGGCTCAGGCTTTACGTATATATACGCCTGAGGAATTAGCGTCTGCCGATTGTAGAGGATTGATACTAAACGGTAGAAAGATAGATGAGAATTTTGATACACACGGTGTGTGGAGTCAAATGATAAGCCATCACCGTTTCAAAGGGGGAAACTACTCTTATTTGGATATAGATAGAGCCGAATTAAGAGTAATACATAGGTTTTTAGCTAATTCGATTACACAAAGGGGTAAGAACAAAGAAAAAGTAAATGAACAAGATTTGTTTTACCATATGTGTATTCGAGACCCACAGAGCGCTGTAAGTATACCATATTGTGTGGGTTATTATTTATCAGCTATGGTTCGGGGGATGCATCCACATAGCATAATAGGAGGTGGTATTTTTATTACTTTGATTGGTGAATATCTCGGTGTGGATATAAGTCGGGGGGGATTATTACTAGAAGAGCCGGAACCCCGCGACACTATAGGTTTAAATGTATACCATGGTGCGAAAGTTTTGAAGCGGCGAAATAACGCCGCAGTACGATACCATGGTAGACATCCACAGGTGGAGAGAAACCAGGAACAAGGTAATGTAGGAGGGGGGAATGAGATGCAAGAAATGCATAGGTTTATAGCTTCTCAGGAATACGAAAATGCTAGACAGAGAGCATTTGAAGATTGGCAAGTTCATCAGAACCAGATCATAGCGCATTGCCAACATATAGGTAGAAACTATATTCCTACACCGAAACCCGTCTTCCCTCCTTGGTCGATAGAGATGCAGCCACCATATCCTACGTATGACCCTGCCGAAGCATTCTATAGCACTTATGGTTATGCGTGGAACCCCTATTGGTACCAATATCATCCTTAGTTTACTTATTATTTTTTATTATTTTGTAATTTGTAATTATTGATACATTTAATATTTTTGTTAATATTGTAATCATTTTTATAATTATCTAACTTTTATTCTTAGATTTTAATAATTTTTGAATGTGGGGTAATATACCAAACTTCAAAAATATGTATATATGTTTGCAGTTTATCTTATGTACACAACAGGGTAAAACAACGCATTTTCAAAGACTGGCATTAAGTTCAGCAAAAGCAACTAATTTTGACGACAAGATGCAAAATACATGTGAAATAACAACAAGACGGAATGAACAAATGATGTGCACCATTTATCATTCAGCAAACAAACGCCAATATATTTGGAAACTTTGGTAAAAATTTAATCATTTTCACACAAATCACCCTCAATAATTTAAATTGTTACTGATTTCTTGCAAATGAGGGCATTGCAAGATCTTAAGTGTGGGAAGAGGTTAAATTCTTTCGGATTTTAAAATTTTTATATTAAACACTTGGTTACCATTAAAAATACTAGTAAAGCAGTAGTTGTATTAGAATCTAGTGCTCTCTGATAAAAAAGAACAGCCATAGTCTTATATACTGACTACCCAATTCTAGTAAAATTTTTCAAAATTTTCAATTAAATGAATTCAAAATCATGTTTATACATATTTATGAACGATAAAACTAGGTTTTAACACCGAAATTATTGTTACCTCGGAAAGGACATAAATTGAGAAACAAACTAAAATGTTAAAATTCATTTAAAATGGAATAGAGGACGATAAAAAGGAAAATAAAAGCCAAGTGTGGGAAAATTTACCAAGTTATCTTAAACATATGTCACATATATCTGTAACAAATAACTGAAAATACTTTTGCTTTGGACTAAACTAAACTGTTTTACCCGATGAAAGAAAAGAAGAGATGGATCTACACGATGAATCAATTCCATCATTAAAAGGAAGTAAAGTCTTCCGAAAAAGAAACGCGCTTCTTGATTTAGGTCATGAAGTTGTCGTTCAGACCAGCTGTAGGTTGACGAAAAATCTAGAAAAGTCATCACTAAAATCAGCAGGAAATCCACGGACCTCAGCATTAAACAGGGTCGCCAAGTGGTCAGATTTACCCTAACCATGAGAAGGATTTATCTCGTACAATGGGGGGGCACCATGCAAATTAGCTGGATAAGACTAATGAATCAGATCCCCAGAAAGGATAATCTCCTTAAAGATTAAAAATCAGCTTTTAAGACTGATATTACTCAATCCTAGAGATTGACCTTAAAGATTGAGAATTCAAACTCATGGAATTCAATGATATCTAAACTCGAGCTTAAACGAGAAAATATTTTGATCAAAAATTACAAACCGATTTGTTTTCTGAAAACCCTATTTTCAATGCGTTCATTACCATTGAACGTAAAATCCTAGGAATTCACCTGGAATTCATTAGGTCACCTGAACTAAATCGGGTGTCAACCGTAAGAACGGTGGTTGCATAGCATGGTCAAAGATAGGACTTTGTGCCAAACCGACAAATTATAAGGGTGAGCTTTACTATTGCTCCTACCAAGGATAGTAATTGCGTCCGACACGTTATAGACCATAATCAAAAGCATGTCACGGGACATTGCCTTAACAGTTGCTTGTTCAACGCTTTCCTTTACAACCGGACGGTAGTTTGCCGAAAGGTAATATACGGAACAAGTAAACTGGACGTGTTGCTTTCCAAATACAAGGTTAGCAAGTGGGTGACACAAAACCGCAAGTTTTGAGCTAAAATTTTCAAATCTGAAACCCACCAAACTCACAAAAATATTTTGCAAACACCGGTAAAGGGTTATCCCGGAAAACTTATCTAGGGTAAAAACTAGATTTCAAAAGATCAAATGTTTTCATAAAGATCCAATTTCCTTAATGGATCTAAATTTTTATAGTCATGTGGGACTGTAAACCATATCGTTACTACCATTGTTTATACCGCCGTATAGAAATCACTGATGTACAAAGTGTGAAGAATAAAGAAGTGATTCTAGTATTTCAAGACGATATTGCTTGAGG
Source organism: Rutidosis leptorrhynchoides (assembly GCF_046630445.1). Classification (NCBI taxonomy): domain Eukaryota; kingdom Viridiplantae; phylum Streptophyta; class Magnoliopsida; order Asterales; family Asteraceae; genus Rutidosis; species Rutidosis leptorrhynchoides. Next base: position 210,290,642 of record NC_092341.1, on the reverse strand, counting down.
ACAAGCAACGCTCAAGTGTGGGAATATTTGATAATGCTAAAAACGAACATATATTTCATAGCATTATTCCTCAAGAAAGACAAGCTTTTAGTTGCAATTGTTCTATTTACAAGAGATATTCGTTTAAATAATAAAAGGTGAAGACAAAAGACAGATTCGACGAATTGAAGACGCAAACGATCAAAAAGCTCAAAAGTACAAAAGACAATCAAAAAGGTTCCAATTATTGATAAGAAACGTCTCGAAATTACAAGAGTACAAGATTCAAAACGCAAAGTACAAAATATAAAATTGTACGCAAGGACGTTCGAAAATCCGGAACCGGGACCATAGTCAACTCTTAACGCTCGACGCAACCGACTAAAAATTACAAGTTAACTATGTATATAAATATAATATAATATATAATTAATTATATTAATTATATATATATTATTAAAACCGTCGGCAGCAAGAAACTCCAAGGGTGTGAGCTGTAAATACATCCTCCGCGACTCGCGGAGATTGAAGGGCATTTTGCCGCGAGTCGCGGAGCCCCAATTTTCAACTCTGGCTATAAAGCCAACCGAATTCTGATCAAATTTCATATCTTTTTTCTTCTCATTCATACGAGTAATATATATATATATATAATTTATATTTTAATTTTAATTTTAATTTTAAATCCTAATAATAAGGGTATGTTAGCGAATGTTGTAAGGGTGTAAGTCGAAATTCTGTCCGTGTAACGCTACGCTATTTTTAATCATTGTAAGTTATGTTCAACCTTTTTACATTAATGTCTCGTAGCTAAGTTATTATTATGCTTATTTAAAACGAAGTAATCATGATGTTGGGCTAATTACTAAAATTGGGTAATTGGGCTTTGTACCATAATTGGGGTTTGGACAAAAGAACGACACTTGTGGAAACTAGACTATGGGCTATTAATGGGCTTTATATTTGTTTAACTAAATGAAAGTTTGTTAATGTTAATATAAAGATTTACAATTGGGCGTCCCTATAAATTACCATATACACTCGATCGGACACGATGGGCGGGGTATTTATATGTACGAATAATCGTTCATTTAACCGGACACGGGAATGGATTAATAGCCACTAGAATAATCAAAACAGGGGTGAAATTACATTCAAGGGTAATTGGTGTAATTGTTAACAAAGTAGTAAAACCTTGGTTTACACGCAGTCGATAACCTGGTGTATTCATTAAACAAAGTATTAAAACCTTGTTACAATTCGAATCCCCAATTAGTTGGAATATTTAACTTCGGGTATAATAATAATTTGACAAGGACACTTGCAATTTATATTTATGACTGATGGACTGTTATGGACAAAAACCAGACGGACATATTGAATAATCCAGGACAAAGGACAATTAACCCATGGGCATAAAACTAAAATCAACACGTCAAACATCATGATTACGGAAGTTTAAATAAGCATAATTCTTTTATTTCATATTTAATTTCCTTTATTTTATATTTAATTGCACTTCTAATTATCGCACTTTTATTTATTGTTATTTTATTTTATCGCACTTTTAATTATCGTACTTTTTAATTATCGCAATTTTATTTTCTCGCATTTTTATTATTCGCAATTTCATTATCGTTATTTACTTTACGCTTTAATTTAAGTTTTGTATTTATTTTATATTTTACATTAGGTTTTAACTGCGACTAAAATCTTAAAATCGACAAACCGGTCATTAAACGGTAAAAACCCCCCTTTATAATAATAATATTACTTATATATATGTTTGTATTTTTATAAAAAGAAACTAATATAGCATTGAGCTTTGTTTAAAGATTTCCCTGTGGAACGAACCGGACTTACTAAAAACTACACTACTGTACGATTAGGTACACTGCCTATAAGTGTTGTAGCAAGGTTTAAGTATATCCATTCTATAAATAAATAAATATCTTGTGTAAAATTGTATCGTATTTAATAGTGTTTTCTGCTAAAATTAATAACTATTTTATATACACCCCGCTGCACATCACAAACCAATTTAGTACATATGTAACATATAACACCATATAAGTAGTAATGTAAACAAATCATAAAATGACTATGTTTGGGTTGTAGCCTAGACTCGCTTATGTGTCCTAAAGACTCAGTCAGACACACTAATGAAAATCCTAGTTCCCTACAATCGTAAGCTCTGATACCAAATGTAATACCCCGGTAGAATCCACTAATGGTATATTAACCTCTAATTTACCGAAGAGCATTCGCATTTAATTTATTAAAAACGTTGAATTTAAATGTAATGTAAAACCAAAGTGAATTAATACCAACGACATAGTAAAATAACCCACGACATTATTTAAAATAAACAGTTTTAAATTTCGAATGTATAAAGTATTTAAAATAAAGAATGCTGGACTCCATCCAGTGTATACAAGCAATCATCAACCACAACGGAAGCTATACCCTTAGGGACCTGAGATAAAACATGCAAACAGGTCAACAAAATTTTTGAGTGAATCTACAGGTTTAGAAAATAGTTTATCGTATGTTAGACCATAAGATTTCGTACAAAACATTGTAAAAGTTTATATATCTGTTATGAGCACTTGAATATAAAGCTTTAACCCACGAATAGCTAAGCGCTATGTGACTTATCCTTTACCCTATGATAGTATACACCGATCAAGTGTATAAGTTACTAAGTAATAAGCACCGATTCGGTGGGTGAGCCTGTCAGACCTAACGGATCCGTCCCTATGATTCGACCTTAAGTAAGTAATTCAAATATTCAAACTAAGGGCTTTTTGATCAAACTCATATGTATATCAATGTAAGTACTCGTGTCTAATTTATAAAGCAGTTTAAAACATTGTTGATGCATTTTCTGTAAGTCCCTAGACATCTATCTTACGTTTGTGATTAGTACTTCAGTTTATGGGCTACCATGATCGCTCATTATCATCTTATCTGTGTTTATATGTGGTTACAGGTACTGTAGGAACACGATATAGATGTTTAACTATCTTAGACTTAGTCAGACATACGAGTGAAGGCTCACTCGTACGGCTGACAAGCTCATACGCACGAGTGTGCTGAGCTGAGTCACAAACCTAATCTATGTAAACATACACGAGTGAATTATCACCCGTACGGTTGAGACAGCCCACTCGTACGAGTGAGGGCTGACTCACGCGGTTGAGTCAACAGCAGGGGTATATAAGTGTTTATGTTCTTCATCTTAGGTTAAGCCTCTCATTACATACACATCACTCAGATCTGGTAGCCTGTCCGATTCTTTCTCAACCCAAATCACTCAAGAGGTGAATAATAGCTCTAGGTGTTAATCTAATCACACCTCAATTATTGTGGTTTGACTTAATTAATCCCAAAAAGCATTTCATATTTACTAGAGGGTTTGATTCACTAATTCCGCCTTTGTGTGAGTTAAATCTGTTGTTTTCGAAGTTCTTAGTCATGTTTCATCATTGGTATCAGAGCGTTGGTTGTGATTTCAACATCATCTAGTGATTTTTAGTGATTAAAGAATTTATTATTTTGGGTTTTTGAGTTTAGAGTGATTTTGATCAAAAAGGAATCATTTTTACGTGTGAAATTGTGATTAGAGAGTGTGTGTATGTTAGTTTAGTGCTAATCCAGCTTGTGGACGAAGAAATTGAGGTTTAATATCAGTTTCTAGGGTTTTAGAGTGAATTAGGTTGAACAGCAACCCAAGCGATTGGGTCAGTGAAAATTTGCTCACTCGCGCGGTTGACCTCACTCGTGAACTCACACACACGATTTAGCATAACCTTAGTTAGGTTAAGTGACTACAGTCTGATCACACGAGTGATCATATGGTTGACTGTGAAAAGTACGAGTGATCACACGGTTGATCCTTACTCGCACGTCTGAGGTTTAGTGTTAGTTATTTTGGTTGGTTAGGTCACACGTACGATTAAGTCGTGACACGTACGCTTGAGGTAGTGACACGTACGTGTGAGGTCGTGACTCGTACGCTTGATATCCTGAACCACACGGTTTACCTGTTTTGGTAATATTTTCAAGATGTTTAATTCGAATGATTATGCGTTAGCTGCACCGTTAGTTCAGAGTATTACGAATATGACTCAATGATTACTCCTTGCTGAGAGTGAATCCGGAAGTGGTACGAAATGTCCAAGATTAATGAACATGGATAACTATTCTACTTGGAAGTCTAGATTTAAAATTTGGTCTGATGGTCAGGACACGAAACTTTGGAAGTACATTGAAACCAAATTTCAATGGCCACGTTCATCAGTTACAAATGAATTGTACACGTTGCACAATATGCCTTCAGAAGAACGTGAAGAGTATAACTTGGAGAAGAAGATGTACTGTAACTTGACAAGTGCTCTTGATGGTCCGATTTTCCATCAATTTCTGTGTCATGATAATTCATTCAAGATATGGGAAGCACTTCATACTTTCAATGAAGGAAATACATCTTACAGAAGTAGAAAAGGTTTAGAGTTGAAAGCTGAGTTTGATCGTTTTCACTGGCAAGTCGGAGAATCTATTACTGAATTGGTTGAAAGATACCGTCATTTTCTAGCTGAACTACACAAGCATGATGTAACCATTGCTGAGAAAGATAAAGTGACATGTCTAGCTGGAGCATTATCATTAGAATGGAATGGTTTCGTACTAACTATGAAAACCAGTGGTGAACTTGCTACTACTATAGTGAACTCGTTTATTGCAAGACTTCAGGAAGAAGAGTTAGAGTTGTTAAACAAGTTTAAGAGGTCTAAACAAGTTCAAGACACCAAAATGTGTTGTCCAAATGGTTATACACCTCCAAAATTAGCTCATGCACCATTTTAAACTGCTTTTGCTACAAGCAATCAGAATATGTATGATTTGAATGTTAGCAGTACACCTATTCAACAACCTTCGTATCCACCACAAGTTTCACCATGTTCACTCAATACTCAATCACAGCCTACTTCCAATACTACAAAGTCATCTACACCGACTGCATTAGATGTTGTATATGTACTTAAGATCGAGAACATAAGGAAAGCAGGGAAAGAAAAGATTAGAGAAGATATAACTTTACTATCAAGCGTTGTTAATTCCTATGATAGTTATCTTGATGGTCGTGTTGGTAACATTCATCTAACAACTGAAGATTATCATCAACTTGATAAAGATGAAGCAGAAAAGATGGATATTATGTGGGGTATGGCAAATCTTGTGAGAAGAGCAAGAGATTACGAAGAGCGAACTGGAAAACCGATCAGTCTGACTAAAGTTACAAAACTGGGATTTGATATGAATACTGTTACTTGTTACAACTATGGAGAATTAGGTCATTTTTCAAGACAGTGTACAAAACAGAAGAGCAGGGTAATCGTAATCCTTTCAAGAATCAGAACTACAGTTCTCAGAGTCAAACAACTAAGCGTGAGATTTACATTACTGATAAAGTAAATAAACCAGAAACAGCTGAGAATCCTAACAAAGCTTTGGTTGTCATTCATGGAGATGATGATGATTCGTCTATCAAATTGAATGTAGATGATCAACAACCTAAAGCTAACATGGCAAAGATCACTGAAGTTGAAGAAGATTATGTCACTAATCGAAATTTAATTGAGAAGCTGACTACTCGTGCCGAAGGAGCTGAAGAGTTGTCTCGAACCATTCGGAGAGAGAAGGTTCAGAAACGGGTTAAAGACAAATTTAAGAAGGCACGTGATTCAGTCCCTCGTACACCTGAATCTAGAAGTGTTTCACCAACTTCGTCAGAGGACTATTACTTCACGAGTTGGAAGAGTAAATATGATGATACCTCAGTGCTTGAAGACAGTCTAGAAGTGGATCAACATGAAGAAACCTTATTTGATGCTGACAAGGAACTAGACGAATGGGGTAGAATGATTGCCGTAGAGTTGGAAATGTTAGTTCTCATGGGTGAAGGTTCAGATCTTGAGAGTGTAAATTCAGAAGATGATGATTCAGATGAAGTTTTAGATTCAGAAGTTGAAATTAAAGCTGATCCTACTGGACTTGATCAAACTGATTTTGAGGCACTGAATAAACAAGCAGTAGATTTACTAAAGATGTGTTTATCAAAAAGTGATCTTGAGAAGGTTGCCGGGTTAACAAGAGCTAAAGATATTTGGGACAGACTTGAACAGATTCATTTGGGAAAAGATGCTGATACATCAGAGTTTCTTATAGATTCATCAGAATCAGAAGATGAGATCGATGATGGAAAGAAGACAAATTACTTTGCATTTATGGCTGAGACTTCTTCATCAAATAACGCTCAACAGGTATCTTCTGATCCATTTACTGATAATGAATGTGTTAAATGCACTGAATATAAAATAACCATAGATAATTTAACAAAGGCTTATGCGGAGATGAAAGATAAATAGCATGCAGACCATATGACCACTAAGGTTGAAAATGAGTTGAAAGAGCAGATCAAAGTTTATAAAAAACAACTTCACGATCTTAAATGTTATAACTTTGACATAAATCAAGCTTTAATTAAATGTGTTGACATAATTAATGAACTAAAGAAAGAAATGAATACGTTAAAGCTGATTTAGAAGCAATTTCAATTAAAATGAAATGTTGGGCTAGTGCGTCACAGTGGAAAGCATTAATGGTGGAAATTAATGACACCAATGGCAAGGGTATTGGATATAAGTCTGCATCTCCTCCTTTTCAGAACACATTTGTTAATGAAAACGTAGTTGACGATCGACCAGAAGACTGTATTCCTTCTAGTTATGAAGATTACATTGAAAAGAATAAAAAATGTAGCTCAACTAAGAATATAACTTCTGATGATACCGCTGAAGGTGCTCTAGATCATGAGGAAGATAGGAAAACTGGTTTAGGAGATAGCTCTAAGACAAGTAGGGTTAGAACACCAAAAGTTCCTGTTAAAATTTTAAGAAATCCTAGATTTGCTAACAGACCTGTTCCTCCCGTTACCCCTAAGCCTGTTTCAAAAGATAAACCAAATGATTCTCCCGTGTTTGTAAGAAAACAAGACCCTTCATCTTCAAACTCTAATAACGTGTATGAATTTAGAGGACATAGGGAGTTTCGTCAATGTTTTAATTGTGCTATTTTTGGACACATTGCTGCTTAATGTCCTAGAAGAGTTCGTTCCACTAGACATAAGATTGACTTGTCACACGATAATTTTAGATCATCTCATGTTCATAGAACAAATTCACCCATAAGGAATGAAAGTCATTATAAGAGGTTTAAGACAAATGTTGTTTATGGAGATCCTAAGAGAAAGAATTTAAATAGATCTGTGTCACCTGTGAAAGGTAAAATTCCAAAGAGAAGTTTTGAGGAAAATGTGACAGGGTTTCGAAATCAAGAAAAACCTTTTGAACCAAAGGCACGATCACCTTCGCAAAAAGCTAGTCGTCGAAAATACTTTTCTCGTAACAGACCACAAATGAGTCGCTCTGAAGATGAGCAAAATGTGAAAAACCAGAAGAGCAATATTGCTACTTCTAAATTGTCTAAGTTTATGGTTTCTAATGATGAGATTCCACCGGACTCAAACGGGAAATGGATGGAATTTCAAGCTATGGGTGTTAATGGACAGCCTACTGTCATCCGGGTGTGGGTTCTCATTATCAATTAATATTCTTAATGTGGTCTGCTGGGAACCCGGGTACCTGCAAACAACACCTGGATAGTGGATAGCGGCGCTTCGAGACATATGACTGGACAGCTATCTCTTCTTTTGGATGTACACCCAATTAAGGGTGGTTATGTTGCATTTGCTGGAGATAAAGGAGGTCACATTTCAGCTCAAGGTTTATTGAAGAATGAAAAAGTTAGTTTCGACAAAGTGAACTATTGTCAAGAGCTTGCAAACAATTTGTTGTCAGTTTCACAAATCTGTGAAAAATCTTTCAAAGTAGCATTTGATGACGAGTTTAGCTACATTTTGAAGCTAGAGTTTGTGATTCCTCTAGAAATGATTTTGATGAAGGCTCCTAGACAAGCTGATTTATACATGCTAGATATGAATGTTACTACTTCAACTGCTGAACATCATCAAGATTTTGTTTCTAAAGCGACTGAACAAGATTCTATTACATGTCACAAATGCATGGGTCATTTAAGTTTTCAAAAAATCAATCACCTTGTCCACAACAATCTTGTATAAGGTGTTATGTTAGGACTCCGAAGTTGTATAGTGTTAATGTGAATTAAGCTTAAATGAAGGTTCCTTAGAAGAGGGCTATATAAGGAACCTAAGTAGTCCTAATTAGATAGCCATTGTATTGTAACTGAGTTCTAGAAGCTGTGGAATGTAATTTTACCGATTCTCTCTCATACCGAGTCTCCTTCCTACATATCGAATCTCATTCTATCTTATCAGTTCTCTCAATCTCAACATGATCTGACCTATCATTTGGTATCAGAGCCTACGCAAAAATAATCGGCGTTGAATATTCATGCATAGCTTCCCCTTGACTAATGCGGAAACTTAATCAAGGTCTCAGAGTCAGGAATCGTGGTAAGCATGTGTTCACTCCCCCTGGAAAGAATAACCGGTGCTCCCCTGGAAGTAAGAACACTTTCTTCCCCTTGACAAGTTACGTCAGTCAAGGTACATGTGATGTTTAACATCTCTTTGAAGACCGAGTCCCATACAGAAGTATATGGAAACTGTAGTGAAGTCAAATCATCGTCGTTTGAGATACCATTTGTAGGTATCATCAATTGCATCTATAGATTCTTCACTCCAATTTGTCGGGACATTTGGTTTAGCTTTTGAGAATAGTTCTGGTGGCAGTGAAGGGAATGAAGTTTTAGCCATATTCACGGATCTTGGCTTAAACTTGAGTAACTCTTGAAAAGAGTATTTAGTTGTTGTTGCGGAAACGGGTGTGGTGCCAGCTTTGATTGACACTTGTTTCGGAAACTGAATCTTTGAAGTTTTAGAAACTAGGTCAACTTTGGTGCGAGGGGTTTTTCTCGGACCTATGGATGACTTCTTGGTTTTGTGTGGAAACCAACCATATTGATCACGATAACCCATAATTTCTCCATTCTCCCCGTATGTGGTTTTCAGAAACGGACGATTCACGATGGTTTCATAACCGGAATAAATTTTTTTGCTTGAGGAAAATGTTGTCTTGGGTTTAGAAATAGTAGGAGGAGTGGATTTCGTCTTGATGACCTTCTTCTCAACCGTTTAAGGAGAATCTGGAATCATAGTCGTTGATTTATCCACTACTGATATCGGATCAGTATTAACTCCTAGTGACACCATTTTGGGTTTCAGAATTGGTGTTGATTTAACATCTAACTCCTTTTGTAACTCGGAAAAGCGTTCCTCAAAGTCATGAGTTAATGTTTGATTTTGAATCCGAGCATGATAAAGATCATTGCGAAGTTGAGTGATGATCTTTGAATCAAGCTCACGTTCCTTAGAAAGTATTAATTTTTCAACAACCTGTGAACTTTGAAGAGTAGTCACGTTATTTTGAAGCTTTTCAGATTCTGATTTACTGTATGCAACAAGAGATTCCAGATCTTTGATTTGAGCTTGCAACTTGAAAATCTCTGAAGATGTCATTTGAAATTCTTGTTCTTTCATCTGTTGAAGTTCTGTTTGAAGTTGTTGATGAAGTTTGTATTGTATAAAGATACAATTGGAAGGTTCACTTCTATTGTGGCATGAACAACTATATTCATAATGTGCGGTCTTTTCAACAGACGATGGTTCGCGTGGAGTCATTAACAAAGCAATTGACTCAAGTTGTGTAGCTTTTGTATCTTCCACAAATCTGATAAAAGCACATTTTTCGGGAGTGTTGTAACAACAAGAACATCTCTTGTCTCAATGATTGAATCTTACAATGAAATCGGGTGTCATCATCACGAAATGTTGAATAATATCAAGTATTATCGCCTTTTCTCCCCCTCAAAATATGATTCCGGTGAATCAAATTTTGTTTTTGAACGTTTCTTTAACTTTTGTTAAGTCCTCGTTAGTCCAGATTCGGTAAGGGACCACCCTTGTAAATTCTGATAAACTGACAGGGGCTGAAAGTGTCAAATAAGTCCTCAGATTCAGTAAGGGACTTCTGTTGCAAAAATTTGAAACTTTTCAGGGACTGTAAGTGACAAATTGTCTCTGATTATACTTGAACTTATAGATTCGGTAAGTCCTAAATTTGCCTTGTTGGGCCTTGTAATTCGGTAAGCCCAACTTAGAATGAATAGCCCAATACAACTCTAAATGAAGTCCAGTCTAACTAACCCAATCAGGAACTTGTATTGTTTGTCAGTGGATACCGAGAATTATATAAAAATCAATATCGAAGCTAATACCGAATCTAATACCGAATGATATACCGAGTCTGTAACCAACTAAGATATACCGAATGTATACCGAATGAGGAACCAAATGAGATACCGAATATGATTCAAGTGCAGGTACCGAATTAGTTGCAAGCATTCATAACAGACACCGAATATGAAGATCACATAATCATCAAACCAAAGTTTTGATGAAATTAGCTTCTGAAATCTGATGCAAATTGCTTCTTATCCAGCGACTAACAGATACGTGAAGCAATTAGATCCAAAAACAGCAACAATCATCAGATATCATCATGAATAGAGTCGTTCATCTTATGAACAACCAAATTAAGAAAACTCGAATCAATGAGTTTTAGCTTCGGATTTCTTCACAAACACTGCTGCAAATCTATCAAAAAATACTCGACAATATTCCTTTTGATCTGAATCAACATATTGATCACGAATTTGAAGGATCCAAATCGGTTTGACTTTTTTTTCGAACCTTTGACTCCGAAATTGATCCTTGATATAGCGAATTAATATCTATAAACTTGCAGAAACATTCACGAGATTATTGCTAACAAATCTGCAATTTTAGTTTTCGATGAATCATTTCGAATCGTTCCGGAGACTAAAACGAGCTTGAGTTCGGTTAAGAGATGAAATCGATTTGATATGCCACTGTAATGATGTTGTTAGATCGAATTGAAGGTTGACGAGTATTCGAATTAGATTGGAAATCACGAATATATCCTCAATTTGATTTGAATATCATCACATAATGAAGTTGTGATTTGAGTTATTATGAAGATGCTCGAACAGTGTTTAAAGAAATTGATTAATCGGAGCAAGATGTTGATGTTTGATGAATTTGTTATTGATGAACAGATTCGTTAAAATGATGATGTAGATGATCGATCTATTTTAGAGATGAAGATCGATGAACAGTAGTAATAAGGAGATAGATGAGATAGATCTCTGTAGCAATAGGAGAGACAGGAAACACGGTACTGTAGCTGGATAGGAAAAGTGTACTGTATCTGTTCTTGATAGGACTCGGTATAAGGAATAAAATGATTCGGTATTACTTTTTTTCTTTTTTTTATTGATAAGATGTACAGTAGAGAGAGAATTGATTCAGATCTGGTACAGTAGTCACGTGTTTTCATGTGATACAGAATAATAGACTCGGTATTTTTAGGAGAAATGGGACTCGGTATATTTATTTTATATTTTCTTATGCAGTGTAGTGTATGTTTTTGAGAGAGCGTGAAGTAATTGTTTTGAATTTTTAGGATTCGGTAAAAAAAATTTGATGAAGATATGAAGGTGTGTATGAAGATTGGATGAAGATTCGAAGATGAGTATGAAGATTCACATGATATTTGGATCGATGCTTAAAAGCTTTTGCTCTTATACCAAATGAGTATGAGTATGAAGATGAGTATGAAGATGAGTATGAGTATGAAGGTGTTTTTGGTATCAGAGCTTCCAGGAAGTGATTCTATATCACTATATCGATCCAGAGATTGTAGATTACAAAATCTGAATACTCTCGGTAAAATGAATCAGATTTGGTATTATCAAATTTGATAATCTGACGTTCAGATTCTTGTGATAAGTTCAGCGAAGGTGTATTAGGTCTATTAGAAAGAGTTTCGATCATCATTACAGCTTTTTAACTTCAATTATGGAGAATCAAGTTGATTTTTAGAGTTTGTGGCTAAAACTCTCGGTATTGCTTAATTCAAGCTTGATTCTGGATTTTTGTGAAGATTTACAGATTCAGTTGTGTTCGTGAGGTGTTAAATCACATTTCTGTCGGTTCAATTTCTTCAATTCTTCAAGTTTTGAAGATTTGATCAACACTCGGTATAGTAACCGTGATACTGAGTCTGCTTCATTACTGAAAATTCATTTTAAGTGTTGCAGATTATGGTATGTTTGTGATTCTATCACATTCGGTTTGATTATACGCAGCTAATTGGTGTGGTTTGAGAAAGGATTCTGTTATATTTTTAAGTTTTAGACTTAGACTCGGTATTGTCAACTGCTACAGTTGACATTCGGTATCCTGAATCTTCGGTATCATTGATATTCTGTTTGTTACTAACTTGTTTTCTTGTGCAGCAAGGTTACCGAATCTAATTCAAGGGAATTAGATTGTGTTTACACATAATATTTTACAGAATTTGACTACCGAGTCATTTACCGAATCAGAATCTCGGTTTCACTTAATCCTTTGGTTTTAAGTATTCTGAGGCTTCAAGTTGTATGGTTACCAAATCCATACCGAATCTGGGTGTGTTACTTGTGATTCTTATCAGTTTCTGATACAGAATCTGGTTTACCGAATTGTTACCGAATCTGCTACAGTACCGAACCACTTACCGAGTCTGCTACTGTACCGAATCTTTACTGAATCTGACATTCTTGTTAGATTTTATACTGAACCCTGATCATAGATTGTGTTTAATACCGAATCTATACCGAATCTACCTCAATTTAAGATTTATTCTCGTAATACTCTTATCATTGGATCAGATTCCCGACCTCCAGTGTTGTTTGATGGCAAGTACACTCAGTGGCTTCATCGTATCACTCAGTACATAAACTATGAGGGTGAGAAAGCTAAACATATATGGCCTTCTCTGAGAGATGGTCCAGTTGTTAATTTTCATCCAGATACTGGTATGCCAATTCCAGTCTATGAACTTTCTGGTGATAAACGTTAAAGAGCTCAGGGTGACATAGAGGCTAAGAATATAGTCATGCAAGCTATCCCATATGTGCTATTTGAAAATGTTGATAGCAACACTACAGCAAAAGATATATGGGATGAGATCAAACGACAACAAGAAGGTTATGACATGTCAGACGTTACTAAATTGAATAAGGCTCTGGGATTGTATTTGTATATATATATATATATATATATATATATATATATATATATATATATATATATATGAAGATTTCAAGCATGAACCAGAAGAAATACTCAATATATATATATATATATATGAAGATTTCAAGCAGGAACCAGAAGAAATACTCAAGGATACCTACCGTCGTTTCAATGGAGTTCTCAATGAGTTGAAAAGGTGTAAGATTGTAAAAGTACATGCTAAAATCAACATGAAATTCCTCAAAAAGCTCAATGCTGATTGGCTTCCTTATGGAACCATTGTTCGATCTACCAAAGAGATTGACAAGTTGACTATTCATGAGCTTGTTGGAGTTCTTATGCATTACCAACCTGAGGTGTCTAAACTTCAAGAAGGAAGGAAAGAGTCTTCTCTGGGTGATCCTCTTGCTCTAATTGCCAAAAAGAAGAGCAAATCATTTTCCAAAAGCTTATCCAAGAAAGTGCTTGTTGAAGAATCAACTGATTCTGAAGCGTTGAATCTTTCTGATGTTGATGATTCTCACCTTGAATTAGTCAAGATGGCAGCCATGTTCACAAATGCCTTGAATAAACACAAGTTTAAAGGCAAATCAAGCAATCAACGCAAAAACTCATCATCTTCCTCGTACTACAAGAAAGCTGATCAATCCAAACAACAACGTGCTGATGATTCCAAGAAGGAAGATTCAATCTGTTTCAATTGTGGCAAAGCTGGTCATTACTCTCGTGAGTGTAAGATGCCTAAGAAGAAGGACACAGCTTACTACAAGAAGAAAATGTTGATGGCTAAGATTGTGGAAACTGGGGGAGAGCTGAAACCGGTTGATGATACTTGGTTTAACTGGACTGATGATTCAGACTCAGAGGTGGAACATGCAAATGTTTGTGAGGTGACTAAGCTCATCAAGGCTAAGGAAGCATTGGAGAATTCTGACTAAACATCTGACGATGATGAGGTACAATCAACTGAAATCTCACCTGATTTTATAAAAATGCAAAATGACTTGATGAAGAATCTGGTCTCAATGTCAAAAGAAGTCAAAGGCTTAAAATCTGAAAATAAGATTTTAAAAGATAAAATCAAACTAAATGAGACCAGACCTTCCTCATCCAAATTGCAAACGGATGTGCAACGATTGACTCACCAACTCAGCTCTACGGAAACTGAGTTGGAAGATCTTAAGAAGACAATTCATCCGATTAAAGTCGAACGAACTGATTATCGTTTAAAATCTGAACGACTTGCAGAAAAAGTTCAATTCTTAGAAAAAGATCTTTATGATTTAAAAAACCAACATGAACCCACACTTTCAAAGCTAAACAAGAAAATTATTCATTTGGAAAATGCCATAATTGAAAAAGACACTGAAATTTCTTCGTTGTCAAAAGAGTCTGTTCTAATGAAAGCTCAACTTGCTCGATATGAAGAAAAACTCTATCGTACAGAGCAATCTAAAGCTATCATTGATTTAGAACTTTCAAAACAAACAATTTTCATGAACAGACCAAAAACGATTCATGGTGAAAAGTGAGGGTTGGGTTATGAAGATCCTAAGATCTTAGATGGAGCTTCCAAAAAGATTCCAGGATTATATCATTCTAATTACTTTTAAGCTGGTTTACCACCGCATTTTGTGCATCCTTCTGATGCTGATTTTGATGATATTATTGTTAATCGCAAATCTAAAAAATACCATCAAATTAGCTTAATATATGAGAAAATTAATGCAAAAATGGGTAAATCAAATCCTGATTTCTTGAAGGAACTTAAAAAGACTCAACGCTCTTTTAACAAACATGTTATGAGCATTAGAACTGATAATGGGACAGAATTTAAGAATGACCCGCTTGATAGTTATTTGAAAGACCAAGGCATTGAACATCAGTTTTCTGCTGCTCGGACCCCCCAACAGAATGGAGTAGTCGAACGACGTAATCGTACATTGTGCGAAGCAGCTCGAACGATGCTTGCTTACTCCAAACTACCTCCAAAAATGTGGGGGGAGGCCATTTCAACATCATGCTATACCCAAAATCGTTGAATTATTAATAAACGTTTTGATAAAACTCCATATGAGTTATTATATGGTAGACGCCCGAATGTCAAATATTTCCGTGTCTTTGGTTGTATATGCTATGTGCTTAACGATTTTGACAGCCTCGAAAAGTTTGATCTAAATGGTGATCAAGCTATATTTCTCGGTTATTCTTCGAACAAAGTTGCCTATCGGGTTTATCACAAACGGAAAAAAACAATTAAAGAGAGCATAAATGTCAAGTTCGATGAATTTTCGAGAATGGCTTTTGAACATCTCAGTTCAAATCCTGATCCTAACCCGGCTACTACTTCTTCCGCGCAAAACTCAATTTTCTCGACGAAGGGTGTTCCTACGGTTACATCAGAGGAACTGGATATCTTGTTTGATAGTCTTTATGCTCCTCAACAGCATTCAAATGTTCAAGCCGTACCGGTTACACCGTCACAGTCAACTGCTGTGGAGACTCAACAAAGTGTTTTTGATGAAGATACAACACCAACTGATTCACCTGCTGCTTCTTCATCCACCCTACCACCTCCTGTTACTGATAATATTGAACCAATTCAAGATTCATCAGTTGATACAACTCCAGCTGTTTTTCCAGATATTCAATTGAATCCATTAGATAATGTTACATCAGATCAAGCGGATCAAGGCTCAACGTCAACAACGGTTGATGTTTCAATGGATACCACTGATGAACAACCTCTTCCACATCACCGATGGACTAAAAGTCATCCAATAGATCTTATTATTGGTGATGCATCTGCTCCAGTCTCAACTCGAAGGGCTACTTGGAATATGTGTCTATACACAGCCTTTCTTAGTAAGATTGAACCAACAACGGTTGCTCAAGCTTTACTAGATCCGAATTGGGTGGTTGAAATGCAAGAAGAGATTAATCAATTTGAACGGTTGAAAGTATGGCGATTAGTTCCAAGACCAATGGGTCAACGACCAATAGGGGTTAAGTGGATTTTTAAGAACAAGAAGGATTCTGATGGAATTGTGGTTTGGAATAAGGCATGTCTTGTGGCTAAGGGATATCGACAACAAGAGTTTATTGATTATGACAAGACGTTTGCTCTGGTTGCTCGGATTGAGGCTATTCGTCTTTTCCTTGCCTTTGCTTCTTTAATGAAGTTTACGGTGTTTCAAATGGATGTCAAAACTGCTTTTCTGAACGGTCATCTTCAAGAGGAAGTCTATGTCGATCAACCAGAAGGCTTTGTCGATCCCATTCATCCAAATCACGTATACTACTTGGAAAAGGCTTTGTATGGTCTGAAGCAAGCACCGCGTGCATGGTATGAGACCTTAACAAAGTATTTGCTGGACAATGGCTTTTCTAGTGGAACGATTGATACAACGCTATTCATCTATAAAAACCACGGTCACATTCTCTTGGTTTAAATTTACGTTGATGACATTATTTTTGGTTCCACATCCCCGGCCTTATGCAAAGAATTTGGTGACCTTATGGCCAACAAATTCGAAATGAGCATGCTTGACCAGTTAAATTTCTTTTTGGGGTTACAAGTAAAACAATTACCAAACGGGATTTTTCTCAGTCAAACAAAGTATATCAATGATATGCTAAAACGTTTTAAAATGACTGCTTTAAAAGCAATGACAACCCCAATGAGGACTTTACTGGATGCTGATACTAATGGGGAACCCTTTAATATTACGCTTTATCAAAGCATGGTTGGCTCTTTAATGTATCTGACTGCAAGTCGACCTAACATTACACTTGCTGTAACTGTCTGTGCTCGCTTTCAGTCAAACCCTAAGAAATCTCATTCCAAAGCGGTTGTTAGGATTTTTCAGTACCTTAAAGGTACACCTAACCTTTGGATCTGGTATCCTCATGGATCCGATTTCAATCTCACTGCTTACACTGGTGCGGATCATGGCAGTTGCCATGTTGATAGAAAAAGCACATCTAGATCAATTCAGATGTTGGGGAATAGGCTAGTTGGTTGGTCATCCAAAAAGCAGAACTGTGTTTCTTTATCAACAGCCGAGTCTGAGTACATTGCTGCAGCTCATTGTTGTTCACAAGTTTTGTGGATGCAAATTCAACTTTCAGACTATGGCTTTAAGTTTTCTAAGACCCCGATTTACTGTGATTCACAAAGTGCTATTGCAATTACAAGCAACCCGGTCCAGCATTCTAAGACCAAACACATAGATATTTGCTATCATTTCATTATGGACCATGTAGAGAAAGGGGATGTAGAGTTATACTTTGTGCCTACCAAAGTGCAATTAGCTGACATGTTCACTAAGCCCTTAGATGAACTTAGGATAAAGTTCTTGATCAAAGAGATTGGCATGGTAGAGTATAGTGCTTGATATTCCTTAGATCTATTGGGACTTATTCTTGAGATCTTGTGTTTAGGGGGAGTAGATACTTTCTAGGGGGAGCAACTACTTTCATATGCTTTGGATATCATCTTTTAAGGGGGAGCCTTTAGACTTATGATATAATTGTTCAATAGTTACGTAAGGGGGAGGTAACTCATTGATATCATATTTCAAGGGAGAGTTAATTCATTTTCTTGGGAATTTTATCAAAATGCTAATTTATTTTCTTGTATATCACATTTTGAGGGGGAGAAAAAGGGAGAAAATGAGAAAATTACTCAAAAAAAAATATTGTTTTTCAAAAGTGAATTCATAAATTCTTTGTTTTATATCTGAAATAATTCACTAAGGCTTGTATACATCTCAGTATGCAACCCGTTTTAACAATTGGTATCACTGAAGATATATACTTTGTTCACAAATTCAAAGTTCTTTTAAGTACAAATCTTATTTTGAAAAATTCATAAAAATTGGAAAAGATAAAATCAAAAAATATTTGATTTTTACTGAATAAATGCTATTTTTAGCATTATACCGAATCTGACATCGAACAGTACAGATTCGGTAAGTTCAAAGTTTTCAAAAAATTGTCTCAGAATTGTTTACCATGAAAAGATTGAAATGAATTTTAAGAGGAAAAGTCAATTTGTCAAGATTTTGAAGTTAAATTGATAAAGTTTTGAAAAGTGGACTGTATTCAGTAAAATAGGCCCATTCGGTAAAGCCCATTCGGTATTTTATCTTCGGTATCTATAAAAGGAGGGTCAAAGTCAAACTAACTCTCTTACTGTGCTTAATTACCTACCGAGTCTTACTGAACATACCGAATCTGCCTAATCTACCGAGTCCGTTCTTCTGTTTCTTTAAATCTTTGGTATAATTTCATTTTAATCATTGCTTTAGATACATATGTGTAGATCTGAGATAATTAAATGTTTTTCAACCAGAAAAGATCAAAATAAATGGATTATGACTCTCAATTTTGAAATTTTGTTGATTATACCGAGTCTGAGTTGTATTCTACTAATCTTTGATTAAACTCAATTGATTTGGTTAATTAACATGAATTCTTGTCTAGTCAGAGTTATATTAATTGATCTATCATTTGACCAAGTTTGATTACATGTTTAATTGATTGTTTGATGGATTCTGTACCTACCGAATATGTTCTATCTAAAGTACCGAGTCTGTTCATATGATTAACATGTTGTTCTGCTTCTAATTGAGTGGTTAATTGATTATGGTTGTGATTTTACATGATAGAATATGCATGTTTGAGTGACTTTATGTTAATTTTGGAGATACCGAATCTGTTCTTCTCTTGATACCGAGTCTGACTTTTGGTACCTTGAAACTTTCTGATTTTTATCTTCAAACACTTAACATGTTTATTCTATATCTTTCTGATCTGAAAACTCATGCTTATTTGGTTACATAATTTCAAGTTTTCATGACTACCGAATCTGCTTGAATTGTGTTTAAAAAATTGACTAAGTGTTGTTCTGATTCTTTGTGTTATATAATTGATTTTGCATGATGAATTTGTATTGTGATAAATATCATATTAATGTCATGATTGTCAATTACTTGTTCATATTTGAGAATAAAGGATTTTTATATCTTTGAAAAACCATAAAAATCATAAAATATAAAAGATAAAACATATACAAAAGATTTCAAAGGCAAATAAGAATAGAGATATATGATTTATGTTAAATATCTTGTGGTCTTCTATTTCTTATTTATACAGCTAAATGACGAACAATCACTTCATCAACTCTAAAACCAACATTCCCTGCAACTACTGGACAGCTATTCTAGAGAGGCATACTCTGTGGCCTGCTCTAAACTCTACAGTCAATGTACCTGTAACAGATCTGGAGCTACTTAACAGAACAATTAGGTTTGTGGAAGCTACACAACCGATTGCTGAAAATCCAGAGGGAACACAAGCTCATTTTGAATTCCAACTGAAAGGAGTTCAAGCTAGGAGGAGTATCACTAAGGCTAATTTCAGAAGGATATTCAAACTTCCTGTTGTGCAGAATGCTCCTGCTTTCCCTGCTATTCAGCAGATGATGTCATCTGTCTTTGATCTTGGTTATGTTGGAGCCCGCAATGTTCCTCCGGCTAAGTTTCAGAAGAAATATCTGCACTAAAGGTGGTATGTGATCTTCTCAATCATCAACAGATGCTTGCTGATGACAAGGAGTGGATTCCACAGCCTGACTATGCCAATGCTGAAGTTGTTCTACTCTTTCATAAGAGTAGAAGCTCCTGACTATGCAGAACTAATATGGGATTTGGTTCAAGCTTAAGATGATAAGCCAAGGGGTTCATACATCCCTTGCGAAAGGTTTTTCTGTATCTTTATCCATGATGCTATAAATGCTTGCAGAAATGCAAATATATTTGTACCAGGTACACATGGATTACAGATGAAACGATTTAGGGAGCTGAAGATGAATACCCTGATGGTATCTGATAATCAATTCACTGCGCCGATTCAAAATTGGTTAGTGAGGCTAGCTGAACCCTAAAATGCTCGTACGCGTTCTTATTTTGAGGCTGTAGGAATACCTCTTCCGAACCCGGTACAACAAGAATAAGTTGATCCCGCTGCGGTTCCAGCCCCAGAGGTTGTAGAGGAACCTGTAGTTTAACCAACCGGACCAGCTAATCCTCCATTTAGGGTGAACCTCAAACGATCTAGGGCAGCACACCAAGCTGAACCCGTGAGGCTCAGGGAACCTAGTTCAACTAGTATTAAACCAACCCTTTCCACAACACCCGAAGTGAGTAGTGACACCGACACTTCAGCAACAGCATCTGAATCGTCTCCCGAACATTCTCCTAAGAGAACTCGATATGTGCCTGATGAGATGATTCAGACTCCGCTAACCCAACGAGTAACTAGATCTAGGACTTCGACACCTATCCTCCGCCAAACAGTTACTACAACCGTTGGTGATACGGACCAAGACCTAGAGCTAATTAGGTCACCCTCACCCATCTCCGTATCACATCCAATAATAACAGTAAGCCCTACGCTAAATGAAGTGCAAGCTTCGGTAGGCAAGAGATCTAAACGCACGGATGGTAAAAAGACCACTAAGCCCATCCAATCTAAACAGGACTTAAGAATAAATCCTACAAAGTAAGATGCTTCGGCATCTAAGGAAGTAAAGTCAGCGTTGACACAATCGATTGAGGAAACTCAATCATTGGAGTCCAGAACGGCTGAAGGGGAGACGAAAAATCTTGAAAAGGCACCCTGCGTATCGGCTGGAAATCCTCTTGTGCCTCAACGTACAACAGGGTCTGGAGGTTCAGCTTATCTTAATGAGGGAGATCTGTTGCGTCCTATGGAAATGAGTCAACATGACAATCCTTCGGGATATTTATCAGACTTCCAGCAGACTGATCCCTTGGTTCATGAAAGTGAAAGAGATGTGCCACCTCATGGTATATCAATGATTTCAGGAGTCGGAGATAGCAATATCTCTGCGAGAGCTAAACCGACGGGTAGTTCTGCTACTCTGTCAGAGTCCCATGAGACTAAAGTCATGGAGGCGGATGCTTCGAAAGAAACTTCGCCGGTGACAACTCCGGTTGTTACCCAACCTCCATCAGAAGGGGATATCACGAATCTGACTAGTAGTATGTACAGCCCTACATATAAGAATAATACCGCACAATCATCCTTACCTGCCCTCACGGCAACTCAAACACTTCCATCGACATCGCCTCTAACCGATGCTGCTGCTGATGCAGTTATTGTTCATGGTTACACTGTTGTTTCACCAACTGGGTCACCTTCTCGAATTTCAAATAGATATGGATTACAGTATCTCTCTGAAAATGAGGTGGAGGAGCTCTATCTTGCTGAGTTTGCTAAACGGACTGATCTTGATGAAGTTCACGAGACTATGATGATTTATCTTAAGCAAGCAAGGATAGTGTATCCTTTCTCTCCATGCAAGTCACCTGGACCAATTCACATGCATGATCATGATGATTTCGATCCTGACAATCTTCATGAGGCGGAGAATAGACAAAGTGGTCATCGGTCCAGTGGTTATGAAGCTGGTGTATCTAGTCAACAGAAGGATAAAGATGTTGTTGATATATCTGATTCCGGTAGTGATGAAATTGAGGAAATCCAGTGTGAAAGTTTTCTAGATGAATCAGAAAGTCAGAGAGAGGGTGACTCAGGGATGTTAATGATTATGGATACAGCTGATCAATCAGATAATAAGTCATCTCAAGAGAACAATCAAAACTTTGACAACATTGAAGATATTTTGAAGGGGTCATCGAGTATCGTCAATGAATTCAATAATCATCAATTTGTTAACTTGACATCTCCAACTGATGAATTTGGAATACACTTCGAAAAAAAGATTTTTCTCTAATGGCAAAGAAGATACTATGACTCCTCCTGATTTGAATGTTCCATTTCAAACTGCAGAGATTGTTCTTGAGGGTGATTCTGATTACCAACTAAGTGAGGATGAAGAGAAAATGATTCTTCATTCACCATTCATTGAACAACAAGCGTATAGAATCTATGGTGATTCTGATCTTGTCCTTTCTGCATCAATGAGTATTCTGGGTGCATGGAAATATCATAAGACGCCAGAATATCTCAAAACTTATCTGAGTGTTCGCAATAAATTCAAATTGAAGAATGAAGAGAAACTTCAAATTCAGCAGAATTCAGAGATCAAAAGCATAAATAAGATTTTGATGATTAATAAGGATGAAGTGAAGATGCCATTGTTTCAAGTTACAAGAATGGATGATGAGGATTATCAGTTTTCAGAAGCGGATTTTGATAAAATGAAGATGGACGACATTATTTTCATTTACAATTATTTGATTAACTTGAATGAATCTGCAACAACTTATCATGCTACTGCAATGAAGGCAGTCTACAGGTTTATTCTTGATTCGATGAGATGGATGTCTGTTCATGATATTTAAATGGGATTGGAATCTGGACACAAAAAGCTCGGAATCAAACCGCCAAATGTAAGACCCGAATAATTGAAGTGTACACATGTGTATATAAGTGTATTGTGCGGTACTCGAATCGGGGTTTGGTTGTATATATTTAAAAAGGCAAAAGGAGCTGGACTGGGAGAGTTGCGCGCCGCACGGCCTAGTGGCGCGCCGCGCCATCTGTCTGTGACAGATTCTCTCTTTCTTTTAAATTAGATATTTTGAGGGTATTTTGGTAAAATCACTTGGAGGCCGGATTTAATGCCTTAGATCAGTTTTGGGGAGTTCATTTACTCCTTCCACAACTACCAACACTTATCCAAATCAATTCTAGAGAGAGTGTGGCTTTTAGTGAGGGAAACCCCATTTTGGAGAAGAAGAAGAAGGTTTCTTGCTTAAGTCCAAGCATTAAAGTTGTTCGCCTTCCCTCTAGCTTCGTTGTGATAGTTGTGGTATGCTCTAATCTTAATTTCTTTGTTTAATTTGATTTAGGGCTAGGGTTTGGGGTGAAGATGAACATAAAACCCATTTTGTTAGTGTTTTGGGTGTTCTAGGGTAATTTGAGTCATGTAGACTCAATATTGGGTTAACTAGGGTTTGGAAGAGTTAATTGTTGTTAGAGAACCCTAATTAGCTAGTAAAATTGCTAGAACACCATGATTTATGTAAATGGGTGTAAATGGGTTAGTGGTTGACCCAAAATGGGTAGGTTGACTTTGAAAGTGTCAAATGGGTCAAAATGAACCTAAGCTAATTAATATGTGTGGTTGAAGCCTAAAACTAGTGTTAAAGTGTGTAATGAACCTACTTTGGTTAATGATAGGGTTTTGTGATGAGTTAACCCGATTTTAGGGTTAAGGGTGCAAATGGGTCGGATTTGCACCATGGGTCCAATTAACACTAGGAGTGAGCTTTAGAGTGTTGACCAACTCGAGTTGTGATTTTGATATTGTGATAAATGTAATAGGTGCGTTACATTGAAGTGTTCAAGCTCAGTTATCTTTCACCAAGAGATTTGAGGTGAGTGGAATAATTATGCATTCGTGTATATGGCGTGTTTATTTGTGGGTGTTATGGTATGAACCATCGAGCCGGTAGTACCATAGCATGTGTGTAAATTGATGTGAACCACGAGCCGGTAGCATCGAGTGTGAACCACGAGCCGGTAGCACTATAAAATAATTGATGTGAACCACGAGCCGGTAGCATCGAGTGTGAACCACGAGCCGGTAGCACTATAAACAAAGTGTGAACCACGAGCCGGTAGCACTATAAACGAGTGAGACTCAATGCGTATGGTGTGATCCATGAGCCGGTAGCACCATAGCGTCATGGTTAACCATATTAAGATTTGTTGATATTTAGCATGCTAAATTATTTATGGTTGTGTTGAGTATATGCTAACTCGGTTATGTTATTGTATGACTTGTTAAGTGTTTGAGGTTGATGACATGCTTTTGTGTTACACGTTTCGTACGAGGTATCTTGTGTTGTGATTGCAAATAGATGGGCGATATATATGTATGTGTAATTATTGCATTCACTAAGCTTTTCTTACCCTCTCGTTGTTTACCACTTTTATAGGTTCGGTGTTGGACAAGGGTAAGGGCATCGTTTTGGACTAGGGATCCCGCTTGTTGCTAAGGGACGCTTTTGGTTTTAGTAGCTCTCGGAGTTTGACCGATAGTTGGGTAGTTTAATCCCAAACGCCATGCTCATTGTGTAGTTTGGAACTTAAACTTTTTGGTGGTCGAAACTCCTAAATTGTACTAAACTTGTAATTTGGGTCATGTGGGCCCCGCTTGTAAAACTTTAATTTTATGTTTGAAACATGTTAGTTTTACATATTTGGTTTTATGGTAAAAAGCGTTTTGTCTAAAAGTGCCGGGAACTAGTCAATCTTTTCGCGGTTAAAAGTCCCGAGGACAGCCAGATATGGCGCGGCGCGCGAGTAATATGGCGCGGCGCGCCGATGGTCTGCAACAGAATTTTTTTTTTTTTTATTTCGTATTTTCACAAGGCTTTGTCGGGTGTTGGTTTGGGTTGTTACAAGTGGTATCAGAGCATGGTCTAAGGGATTTAGGTGACTTGAGATAGGCGCCTAGACTTAGACTTTTGTGTGCGTGATTATGCGGGACTTGTAGGACTTTGGGTCGGATCGGAATGATTAGTGCATAGGTTTATGTGAACTAATCATGCGCTATTTGTTTATGTTGTGTTTAGCAATCATCAAGCGAGATGGACGTTGTACTAGCGAGTTAGCGCGATGTGCTCGCGTAGTAATGACTAGCTACCATTACTACGGGTGCAAATCGGGTCAAACAAGCAATGTACGACGATTGTTGAGCGAGATGGGGTAGTGAGGCGTATATGTATGTAATTGTGTATATTTGCCCTTTCGTTTCGTGGTTTAACCTAATTCGTTTTATAGAATGAAGACGAGAAACGGTCCCGATCACGATAACGGAAGTACAAGTGAAGACGCCGAGTTCTCGACCAAGGTCGAGGCCGTCTTTAAGAAGTTGAAATCGGATTTTCTTGCGGACGTTCGAAAGGTCTTCCAAGAGTCGGTCGATGGGCAAGTGACCGAAATGATAAACGAACGAATGAAGGCCACTATTGAAGAGGCCCTTGATGCTAGAAACGTTTATCCTCGAGGTGAAGGGGGTGATGGAAAGAGAGACTTCCACTACAAAAATTTTAAGGATACTCAACCTCCGACGTTTAATGGGGTGAGGGATCCGTTGAAAAGTACTTGTTGGATTTCAGACATCGAGGGGGCCTTCCGTACCGCGGAGTGTCCTCCCGAGAAGAAGACGAGGTTTGGGTCTAGCATGTTACGTGAAGAGGGCAAGTTGTGGTGGGATGATAAAATCAATTTGTATGGCGAAGAGCAATGCATGGACTTGACATGGGAGGAGTTCAAGAAAGAGTTTTTCAAGGAATACCGAACTTCATCCGATCTTGATCGAATCCGGGACGAGTTGCATCATTTGCAACAAGGTTCCATGGATTTAGTTACCCTCAAGTCTACATTCTTGGCAAAGACTCGTTTTTGCCCGGAGTATGTGGGTGATGATCATAAGCTTATGAAAGATTTTTATCGTACCTTGAATGCCGACTACAAGAGCAAGATTAGCCGGGGTATGGCTAAGACTTTTGATGAATTGTTTGAGTTGGCTCGGGGTTTTGAGCCGGAGGTGCCTAGGAAGAGTGATTTTACTTTTTCGAAAAGGAAGTTTGAAGGATCGAGCCATTCGAATTTTTCAAACAAGAAGTCCAAAAGAGGCGCCGAGAGCGTTAATAGTGCGAAGAAGGGTGGTTCCGGGAGTTTTGGACCCACTTGCTTTAATTGTAATCAAATAGGGCACATGGCTCGCGAATGTCCTAAGGCGTCGACCAAGGTTACTTGCTTTAATTGCGGCAAAGAGGGGCATAAGAAGTCGGAGTGTCCCGACTTGCGAAATGATAATGTGAAAAGGTTGGAGAGGGCGGCGGGTACGGCTAGGGGTCGCAACTATTTGATGACTAATGATGAAGCCAAACAATCGAACGAAGTTGTCTCAGGTACTTTTATGGTTAATTCTAATCCGGCGAGAATTCTTTTTGATAGCGGTGCAAATTTGTCGTTTGTTTCTCCTAAATTTGTGCCTAAACTTGATAGACCGTTAGCTAAGTTAAGTCGTCCGGTAGAAGTCGAAATAGTGGATGGCAAGACGGTGCTAGTGGTTGATGTGTGTAGGAATTGTGATGTTGTTTTTGGTGCCGAAACTTTTAAAATTAATCTCATTCCAATGACCTTGGGCGATTTTGATATTGTCGTTGGTATGGATTGGCTCGATCATTACAGAGTCGATATTGCATGCCATGACAAGTTTATTCGTGTTAAGGCCCCAAGTGGGGGAGAAATGATTATTCATGGTGATAAGAGAAGAAGAACGGTGCCGATATGCACTTTTGCACGGGCGCGTCGTTCCGTTGTTACCGGTGGCATGGCTTTCCTTGCTCATGTTGTTGATACTCGTAATGAGCCACCACCTATTCGTGAAATTCCGGTAGTTAATGAGTTTGAAGACGTTTTTCCGGATGAGTTACCGGGTGTTCCGGCAGAAAGACAAGTCGAGTTTCGCATTGAGTTGGTTCCGGGGGCTACCCCCATCGCTAAAACTCCTTATCGTTTAGCACCAACGAAAATGCAAGAGTTGTTGAATCAAATTCAAGAGTTACTTGAGAAAGGTTTTATCCGACCGAGTGCTTCGCCGTGGGGCGCTCCGGTCTTATTCGTGAAGAAGAAAGATGGTAGTATGCGTATGTGCATCGATTACCGTGAGTTAAATAAAGTGACGATCAAGAATCGTTATCCGTTACCTAGGATTGACAATTTGTTTGATCAACTTCAAGGCTCGATGTATTTCTCTAAGATCGACCTACGGTCCGGCTATCATCAAATGAGGGTCCGTGAGGAAGACATTGAGAAAACGGCTTTCCGAACGCGTTATGGGCATTATGAGTTTGTGGTTATGCCTTTTGGTCTTACGAATGCACCGGCGGCATTCATGGATCTTATGAACCGGGTGTGCCAACCTATGTTGGACAAGTTGGTCATTGTGTTCATTGACGACATACTAGTCTACTCGAAAAGTATGCACGAACATGAACGTCACTTGCGTGAAGTTTTGAAGACATTAAGAAAGGAGAAGTTGTATGCAAAATTCTCTAAATGTGAATTTTGGCTAAGAGAGGTCCAATTTCTTGGCCATATTATGAACGAAGGCGGTATCCAAGTGGATCCGGGGAAGATTGAGACGGTGAAGAGTTGGGGACGACCGACTACGCCTACGGAAATCCGGAGTTTTCTCGGGTTGGCCGGTTATTATCGTCGGTTTATCCAAGATTTTTCTAAGATCGCTTCTTCGTTGACGAAATTGACAAGGAAGAATGCGAAGTTTGTTTGGGAGAACGAGCAAGAAATTGCTTTTCAATTGTTAAAAGAGAAGTTATGTCAGGCTTCGGTGTTAGTGTTACCGGAAGGTGTCGAAGATATGGTAGTTTATTGTGATGCTTCCTTAAATGGGCTCGGGTGTGTTCTTATGGAAAGGGGTAAAGTCATTGCTTATACCTCTCGACAATTAAAGGAGCACGAGACGAGGTACCCGACTCACGATTTAGAGATGGCGGCGGTTGTGCATGCGTTGAAAATTTGGCGCCATTACTTGTACGGTGTCAAGTGTACGATATATTCGGATCATAAAAATTTGAAACATCTTTTCACTCAAAGAGATTTGAATTATCGTCAACGTAGGTGAATGGATGTGGTGAAGGACTATGATTGTGAGATACTTTATCATCCAGGTAAGGCGAATGTGGTCGCGGATGAGTTAAGTCTTTTCGACTCAACATCCGGCGATACGTGTAGCATCGTTACGTTTGGTTATCACTAACGACTTTCTTGAAAAGATGGGTGAAGATCAAATAGAGGCTTATGTTCACAATAAGCATGCGGAGCGAATTGTGGGCCAATCGGAATTCATTACCATGGGCCCGCGGGGTTTATTGTCGTTTCAAGGAAGGGTGTGGGTGCCTAAGATGGGTGATTACCGACGGGTGCTACTTGACGAGGCACATAAGTCAAAATATTCTATTCATCCGGGCGCGACAAAAATGTATCACGACTTGAAGAAAGACTATTGGTGGCCGGGCATGAAACGCGATGTTGTGAAATATGTTGAACGATGTGTTACTTGCTTGCAAGTTAAAGCCGAGCACCAAAAGCCGTATGGTAAGTTGCAACCGTTAGAGATCCTGAAGTGGAAATAGGAGCACATTACCATGGATTTCATCACTAAGTTACCTAAGACGGCGAGGACTCAATATGATTCGATTTGGGTTATAGTTGATCGGTTGACGAAAAGCGCTTTGTTTCTTCCCATTAAAGAAGCGATATCGTCGGAGACCTTGGCTAAGTTGTTTATCAAGGAAGTGGTCGCTCGTCATGGGGTTCCTATATCTATTATCTCGGATCGAGATACCCGTTTTACATCTCGATTTTGGGAAAAGTTTCATGAAGATATGGGTACACAATTGAAGTTGAGCACGGCGTATCATCCTCAAACGGACGGTCAAACCGAACGTACGAACCAAACTCTAGAAGATATGTTACGGGCGTGCATTATTGATTTTGGTGGTAGTTGGGACGAGCATTTGCCTTTGGTGGAATTCTCGTACAATAATAGTTATCATACTAGTATCGGGATGCCACCGTATGAGATGCTCTATGGGCGTAGATGTCGAACTCCCGTTTGTTGGGGAGAAGTGGGTCAACGAGAGATCGGGAGTACCGATTTGGTTTTGGAGACGAACAACAAGATTGATATTATTCGGGAACATTTGAAGAAGGCTCAAGATAGGCAAAAGTCGTATGCCGACAAACGTAGGCGAACCATCGAATTTCAAGAAGGCGACATGGTGATGCTTAAAGTTTCGCCATGGAAGGGTATTATTCGATTTCGAAAACGGGGAAAGTTAGCTCCTCGGTTTATTGGGCCATTCAAGGTTTTAGCTCGTGTTGGCGAAGTTGCATATCGATTGGAATTACCCGAAGAGCTTGCGGGGATCCATAATACATTCCATGTTTCCCACCTCCGTAAGTGTCTTGCGGATGATTCCTTATGGATGCCTTTAGAAGAGAACGAGCTAAACAACAAGTTGGAATATGTCGAAGAACCGGTCGCCATACTCGATGAGAAAGTTAAGAGGTTGAGACATAAAAAAGTGAGGACTTTTAAAGTCCAATGGCGGCGTAGCAAGGGTTCCGAGTTCACTTGGGAACCCGAAGAGTTCGTGTTAGTGTATCTTCCCTCTTGTCATGCGGCTTGGATTGCGAGGGCGCAATCCGAATAAGTGGGGGAGAGTTGTAAGACCCGAATAATTGAAGTGTACACATGTGTATATAAGTGTATTGTGCGGTACTCGAATCGGGGTTTGGTTGTATATATTTAAAAAGGCAAAAGGAGCTGGACTGGGAGAGTTGCGCGCCACGCGGCCTGGTTGCGCGCCGCGCCATCTGTCTGTGACAGATTCTCTCTTTCTTTTAAATTAGATATTTTGAGGGTATTTTGGTAAAATCACTTGGAGGCCGGATTTAATGCCTTAGATCAGTTTTGGGGAGTTCATTTACTCCTTCCACAACTACCAACACTTATCCAAATCAATTCTACAGAGAGAGTGGCTTTTAGTGAGGGAAACCCCATTTTGGAGAAGAAGAAGAAGGTTTCTTGCTTAAGTCCAAGCATTAAAGTTGTTCGCCTTCCCTCTAGCTTCGTTGTGATAGTTGTGGTATGCTCTAATCTTAATTTCTTTGTTTAATTTGATTTAGGGCTAGGGTTTGGGGTGAAGATGAACATAAAACCCATTTTGTTAGTGTTTTGGGTGTTCTAGGGTAATTTGAGTCATGTAGACTCAATATTGGGTTAACTAGGGTTTGGAAGAGTTAATTGTTGTTAGAGAACCCTAATTAGCTAGTAAAATTGCTAGAACACCATGATTTATGTAAATGGGTGTAAATGGGTTAGTGGTTGACCCAAAATGGGTAGGTTGACTTTGAAAGTGTCAAATGGGTCAAAATGAACCTAAGCTAATTAATATGTGTGGTTGAAGCCTAAAACTAGTGTTAAAATGTGTAATGAACCTACTTTGGTTAATGATAGGGTTTTGTGATGAGTTAACCCGATTTTAGGGTTAAGGGTGCAAATGGGTCGGATTTGCACCATGGGTCAAATTAACACTAGGAGTGAGCTTTAGAGTGTTGACCAACTCGAGTTGTGATTTTGATATTGTGATAAATGTAATAGGTGCGTTACATTGAAGTGTTCAAGCTCGGTTATCTTTCACCAAGAGATTTGAGGTGAGTGGAATAATTATGCATTCGTGTATATGGCGTGTTTATTTGTGGGTGTTATGGTATGAACCATCGAGCCGGTAGTACCATAGCATGTGTGTAAATTGATGTGAACCACGAGCCGGTAGCATCGAGTGTGAACAACGAGCCGGTAGCACTATAAAATAATTGATGTGAATCACGAGCCGGTAGCATCGAGTGTGAACCACGAGCCGGTAGCACTATAAACAAAGTGTGAACCACGAGCCGGTAGCACTATAAACGAGTGAGACTCAATGCGTATGGTGTGAACCACGAGCCGGTAGCACCATAGCGTCATGGTTAACCATATTAAGATTTGTTGATATTTAGCATGCTAAATTATTTATGGTTGTGTTGAGTATATGCTAACTCGGTTATGTTATTGTATGACTTGTTAAGTGTTTGAGGTTGATGACATGCTTTTGTGTTACACGTTTCGTACGAGGTATCTTGTGTTGTGATTGAAAATAGATGGGCGATATATATGTATGTGTAATTATTGCATTCACTAAGCTTTGCTTACCCTCTCGTTGTTTACCACTTTTATAGGTTCGGTGTTGGACAAGGGTAAGGGCATCGTTTTGGACTAGGGATCCCGCTTGTTGCTAAGGGACGCTTTTGGTTTTAGTAGCTCTCGGAGTTTGACCGATAGTTGGGTAGTTTAATCCCAAACACCATGCTCATTGTGTAGTTTGGAACTTAAACTTTTTGGTGGTCGAAACTCCTAAATTGTACTAAACTTGTAATTTGGGTCGTGTGGGCCCCGCTTGTAAAACTTTAATTTTATGTTTGAAACATGTTAGTTTTACATATTTGGTTGTATGGTAAAAAGCGTTTTGTCTAAAAGTGCCGGGAACTAGTCAATTTTTTCGCGGTTAAAAGTCCCGAGGACAGCCAGATATGGCACGGCGCGCGGGCAATATGGCGCGGCGCGCCGATGGTCTGCAACAGAAATTTTTTTTTTTTAATTTCGTATTTTCACAAGGCTTTGTCGGGTGTTGGTTTGGGTTGTTACACCAAATCAAGTGATTAAAGAGCTAAGATACATGTCCTTACTTGAAGTGAGCGACTATCCATATGGGTTTGCATTTGTCAATTCTCACTATACAAATATCTTCATCAGAGTCTCAGATTTCAGAAGATACTCAGACGGAACGTTGATGTATGCTTTCAAATACATGAAATGGAGACTGATCAATAACTGCTATTCAACTGAAGATAATGAGATTGTCAAATACATTCTCACAAGATTGAAAAGTCATCTTAAAACAAGAGTGAATATACGAAGATATGAGAATCTCAAGGGATTCAAATCTAAAGTTCACTTCAGAGGAACAAAGTTCCTTTAAAGATTTCACGATAGGATTATATTGTAAAGTTCATATTTAACACTAAGGGGAGATTGTTAGGACCCCAAAGTTGTATAGTGTTAATGTGAATTAAGCTTAAATGAAGGTTCCTTAGAAGAGGGCTATATAAGGAACCTACGTAGTCCTAATTAGATAGCCATTGTATTGTAACTGAGTTCTAGAAGCTATGGAATGTAATTTTACCGATTCTTTCTCATACCGAGTCTCCTTCCTACATACCGACTCTCATTCTATCTTATCATTTCTCTCAATCTCAACATGATCTGACCTATCATGTTAATCTTCGATCTTTTCAAATTCCAGGAACATGTGTTCTGTGTAAGAAGGGTAAGCAGAGCAAGAAAGCTCATAAGCTAGAGAAGTATAATACAATCTCTGCTCCACTTGAATTGTTACATATGGATCTTTTAGGTCCAATTCATTTTGAAAGAATTGATGGAAGTAAGTATTGTCTGGATGTAACTGATGATTATTCAAGATTTTCTTGGGTAATGTTTTTGAAAGAGAAGTCCGATACTTTTAAGAATTTGAAAGTGCTAATCAATCGATTAGAGACAGGTTTTAATCTAAAGGAAAGAAAGATTAGTTGCGACAATTGTACAGAATTTAAGAATCAGTATCTTGCAGGTTTCTGTATTGAAAAAGGTATCAATATGCAGTTCAGTTCTACATACACTCCTCAGATGAATGGTGTTGCTAAAAGAAAGAAAAGAGTATTGATCGAGACAGCTAGAACAATGCTGGCAGATTCATTGTTACCTATTCATTTTTGGAGTGAAGCTGTTGCTAATGTGTGTTACACTATGAATCGAGTTCTAACTGTTAAACGACTGGGTAAAACTTGCTATGAATTATTGCATGGGAGAAAACCATCTTTGAAGCAACTAGAACCATTTGGTGCACCATGTACCATATTGAAAAGAAAACCAGGAAGTAAGTTTGATTCTAAAGTGGTTACTGGAGTATTTTTTGGGTATAGTTCTCCTAACAAGTGAGTTTTCAATAATGAAACAAGATGTGTTAAAGAATGGTCTGAAGTTGACGCCCAAAATAATCAAACGAAGAGTGCTTCTAGGAGTCATCCTTGGATTTATAACTATGATGAGCTGATTGAATCATTCAATCTTGCTCCAAATCAGACGGATAATGAAGTTGAGTTACAAATGCTGTTTGATTTACAAAATGAACCACAAGCGCCTACACCTACTCCAATTCCAACTCCATTACCGACAGTCAATGAGCAAGTTCAAGATTTAGATCAAGATGTTGATCCAGTGTACGATACCTACAGATCTGATATTTTTAGTGAAAGTTCTGACAATCCTGAAGATATTAGGGACACTACAAATCTACATCATGAGATACATGTTCCTGCACAACTAGTTCCCAGAACTACAGCTGCTCATCCTAGAGAGAATATTATTGGAGATCCAAATGCATGTGTTAGAACAAGAAGGCAAGTTCAGTTTGATGGTCAAGTTGATACTTACATGACAGCTGCTGCTGCATACTACGAGTACTCATGTCATATTTTTAGAATAGAGCCAAAGACAACAAAAGAAGCCTTGAAGCATGTTGATTAGGTCATGGCTATGCAAGAAGAAATTCAGCAATTCAATCATTTGGATATTTGGAAGCTAGTTACTAAACCTCATGGAGCTAAAGTAATTGATCTCAAATGGGTTTGGAAGTGCAAGTTTGATGAAGATGGCAAT
Organism: Rutidosis leptorrhynchoides; assembly: GCF_046630445.1. NCBI lineage: Eukaryota > Viridiplantae > Streptophyta > Magnoliopsida > Asterales > Asteraceae > Rutidosis > Rutidosis leptorrhynchoides. Next base: position 210,256,986 of record NC_092341.1, on the reverse strand, counting down.
GTTATCCATAACAAATCAAGATTAGTCGCTAAAGGTTATCAGCAAGATCCTGAATTGGATTATGATGAAGTTTTTGCTTCTGTTTCCAGATTGGAAGCTATTCGCATTTTCTTGACTTTTGCTTCATTTATGAAGTTTAAAGTGTTTCAAATGGATGTCAAGAGTGCATTTCTTTCTGACAAGCTTAATGAAAGAGTATATGTCAGTCAACCACCGGGTTTTGAAGATCATCTTCATCCTGAAAAAGTTTACCATTTACAGAGAGCACTATATGGTTTACATCAAGCCCCATGTGCTTGGTATGGATGTCTGTCAAGTTATCTGATTGAAAAAGGTTATCAAATGGGCACGGTAGATTGTACTCTGTTCACGAAAGTTAAAGATGATGATATTATCTTAGTTCAAATATATGTAGACGACATTATTTTCTATTCTACTAAGCAGGAACTCGTTGACAAGTTTGAGCAGGTTATGAAGGACGAATTCGAAATGAGCAAATTAGGTCTCTTATACTAGTTTCTTGGTTTGCAAGTCGAACAGACTGATAATGAAATTTTTTTTCATCAAGTAAAGTATGTAAATGATATACTCGAACGTTTCGGTATGACTCAAGAACGTCCTGTGTCGACCCCGCTAGTTGTGAATCACGGTATTTTGTTGAACTGTGAAGGGGAGCCTGTTGATCCTACATACTATCGAGCAATCATCGGATCGCTCATGTATCTCACAACATCTAGGCTGGATATTATGTTCGCAACATGTCTGTGTGCTCGTTATCAAGTTAATCCAAATACAGTTCATCTTACAGCTGCCAAAAGAATTCTATGTTATCTATTACACTCTCCAAATCTCGGCATCTGGTATTCGAACGAAGACAAGTTTGATCTTGTAGCCTACAGTGATTCAGACTATGTAGGTTGCAAAATCAATAACAAATCTACATCAGGAGGATGTCAATTTCTAGGTGAAAGGCTGGTGACCTGGCAATGCAAGAAACAAACTGCAGTTGCGCTTTCCACGTGTGAAGCTGAATATATTGCTGCTGCTAGTTGCTGTTCGCAAATTGTTTGGATTCAACAACAACTTCACGATTACAGACTAAGAATCTCTTTCTCTCCTCTTTATATTGATAATACTGATGCTATTGCAATTACTAAGAATCCTGTGCAACACTCTAAGACTTAACACATAGGTGTTAAGTATCATTTTCTTAGGGATTCCCATGAGAAAAAGATAATTGAGGTTAAGAGAATAGGTACCAAGGACCAGAGGGCTGAACTTTTTTCTAAGGCTTTTTATAAACCTAGGTTCTTGCTACTTTTAGAGATAAATGGCATTGTTGATCGAGACAAAGTAATTTCGGATGTTGATTGTGAGGTTTAATCAAACTTTTAGACTTTGCATGTAGGATGCATGACATATAGATTTTTGTTTCTTATTATCTGTACTACATATGTTTACTTTCTATCTACATTTTCTTGCATGATTTCTTTCATGTTTGCATGCTAGTCTGTAGTTATTTTCTGTTTCTTTTATTTAAAATGCTAAAAGACAAAAAGATTTTATGTTTTAGTATTTTAGGGGAAGTATATGTCTCAACAGAAAATACCTAAAAAGTGTAAAATGCCTCATCGGAAAAGCCTAAAAAGTTGAAAATTCCGAAAATGAGTTTGTTTTGATTAATATGTTGGAGATGAAGAAATTACTGTACTGAGAATTGATATATTTGATTAGTAAGGACTGATTTAAACGTTTATCTTTATCTGTTGTGTGATGTACTAATAGAAGTGACTTATGAATTCTTGGCATTAGACAATCATAATAAGAATAACGATCATCTAAGATTCAGAAGTCATGAACGATCTGTAGTGTTTGAAGGTATTCACCTAATTATCTCCGAATCTGTATGAAGTGATAATTGTTGAGGAACTCAACAGTCGGTTGAGGGTATCCCCTATCATAATTGATAATTACTAGAAAAGGTTGGGGTGAATTTAAGGTTGAGGATTATCTGTTTGGCTGGTGCATACCACGTTGTCACGGGCCTAAGACTTAATAATTGAAACTAAACCCCAAAAATATCAGAGAAAATTAGTTTATGTCGAAGTAAGTGTCCCTTCTCGCTTAAGGTCGAAAAGTATAATTCCTTATTGCGGACCATTCAAGCATTTAAGGGAGAACACCTTCGAGTGATCTGAGCACACAACAAAGGAACATGAGTTCATACATAAAAATGGAAAATCCATTCATGATGGCGTTCAAAATAAATATATCAAAAGACAGTGATATGCTAAAAAGAAAGATCAAAAGAAAATCAAAGTCAAAAATAATTGGCGTATCAAGATGGCAAAGTCCTGAAAGTATGAAGAATGCTGATTCATGATGTGCTCATAAAGAACTCAGATCATTCTTAGTGTGATGTCCCCGCACAGCTTGAATTGTTTAATCACGACGTTCACACTGAACTATCAAGATTCTTGTCGTCTGCAATTTAGAGTTATACCTATTAAGACTCTAAGTTGGAAAGATACTTACCTCGATATACTCTAAATAATATATAATTGAAAGTTTAACTTTCGATTCCGTTTTCCATGACAACTTGAACATAAAGAAGTTAAGGGCCTTGAGATTTATTTCGTGTGATGACTGGTCATCAGGCAAGTCTGCTTTAACTGTAGACCAATCCCCGTGGTAAATAATGTGCCCATTCGGATAATCCAATATATTCTGAGATCTGCCGACCAACTAGATTGAAGATTGTCAACACATTGGTAGAAGTCAAAGGCTGACAGGGTTATTCAAAATGCTATGAGAACCATCCTGTTCAATTTGAATGAAGTACATGGATAGAGATAATGGAAAGTTACGCGTAATGAATTGATAACCTAATTAAAACGCACAATCATAAGTGATGAAAGAATCAAGGATTAATGAACTTAACGTGATCTCAAAAATCATTGCTCAATAATGTTCAAGCAACTAATGCCAACATGATTGTCGAAGTGTCCAGAAGGAGTCTGTTCATGTTTAATGAGGATTCATATCAGTAATTGCATGATAATAGACATAGACTGGATAATTATGAATGAACAACAGAAGTCGATTCAATATGTCAGTTCTGATCCATTTTTAAAATTGTTAATCAACTTGCTCACAAAAAGAATGTGGATTTGTATGTGTTTGCTTATCTGTGTGTTAAATAGTTTACATTAAAAACTGTAAAACAACAAAAAGATTTTGGTTTGCATGTTATTGCATTTCATGATAGAATGTATTTTATTTGCATATTTTTAGTTGCATGACATTATATATCAGAAGACTCATAAAGATTTTATCTTTTCTTTATTTTATGATTATCCTCTGAATATACAATGACATCTGAAAGAACCTGTCAAGATCAAGATATTTTTGGCCACCAAATTCACAAGATAGAAGTTTGTAGAGCTTGTGATAGTTTAAAGGATTTTAATGATTTAAGGTGTTAGTGAACTTAAGATGACATTACACTGCAGGACTTACTCATGTGAAACATAATGTTTAGAGTAATAACCTCATTTTGGTTAAGTTTCCTGGTCTGCCAAAGTGATAATGATCATACCTTGATGGATTAGTAATTTATGACTCAAATTGAAAGTGCTAGTTAGCTCTAAGATTTCCAAATGAGTCGAAATCCGAAGTTTGTGAAAATTTGAATTTTCCTAAGTGGCTCACTCGCACGTTTGAAGTGTGAACCGTACGAGTAACCACACGATTGAGGTTAACCGTACGGATGACCCTGTTCTAGAATTGTCCTAAGACTTCTGGGTCACACGCACGAGTGAAAGGACCCGTTCATATACATTATAAACGATTCACAATAGTTGATTACATCGCGAGGTATTTTGACCTCTATATGGTACATTTTACAAACATTGCATTCGTTTTTAAAAGACAAACTTTCTTTACAACAAAAGTTGACGGCATGCACACCATTTCATAATACATCCAACTATAATTGACATAATAATAATCTTGATGAACTCAATGACTCGAATGCAACGTCTTTCAAAATATGCCATGAATGACTCCAAGTAATATCCTTAAAATGAGCTAATGCACAGCGGAAGATTTCTTTAATACCTGAGAATAAACATGCTTTAAAGTGTCAACCAAAAGGTTGGTGAGTTCATAGGTTTATCATAACAATCATTTCAATATATTAATAGACCACAAGATTTCCGTTTATAAATATATGTACACTCGCAAGTGTATAAATGTATTCTATAAGTTGTAGGCACCCGGTAACAAGCCTTAACGTTCATGTTTTACCCTCTGAAGTACACCAGATCAGGTATGTTTAAAATAACCTCGAAGTACTAAAGCATCCCATAGTCAGGAAGGGGTTTGTCAGGCCCAATAGATCTATCTTTAGGATTCGCGCCTACCGTACATAGACAAGTAGTTTAATGTTACCAAGCTAAGGGTATATTTCTGGTTTAAACCCACATAGAATTAGTTTTAGTACTTGTGCCTATTTCGTAAAACATTTATAAAACAGCGCATGTATTCTCAGCCCAAAAATATATATAAAAAGGGAGTAATGAAACTCACCATACTTATTTCGTAGTAAAAATACATATAACGTCATTTAACAAGTGCAAGGTTGGCCTCGGATTCACGAACCTATATTAATTATATATATTTATATGTTTGTCAATATTTGTCTAACAATTTTTGGTCAAGTCATAGTGTACCACAATCCTAATGCTCGAGACTAATATGCAAAAGTCAACAAAAGTCAACTTGACCCAAAATGACTTCTAAAATTTATACGTGTTTATTATATAACTTAACTATACTCGTTTTATATGTTTAAATATATTTATTAGATTTTATAATAATAAAAGTCATTTATTAATACAAATTTATATTAACGTTTATATATGATAAAATATACTTTTATATATCTTAAGTAGTAAAATTTATAAAGTTCACTTAATATCTTAAAACTATAGTGATAAGTATTATTAATGTAATTATATTACGCGTGGTGAAAAATATCTTTGTATCCCCTATTTATTTGATAAAATAATATTGATCATAATAATAATAAGTAAAAGTTGTATTATTTTGTAATAATAATTATTATTATTCTATAAAAAAATAACAATATTTATATTTACTAAAAATGTTATTATGATAAAATGATAATACTAACATAATATTAATAATGATATTTTATAATAACAATGATATTTCTATTAAAATAATAACGACGATAGTAATAATAATCATTTTAACAATAATACTAAAATTCAGTTGACTATAACTTCAAATCCGTTCATCGAAACCATTTGATATCTAAATGAAAAGTTCTTAATTTTTCGCTAGCTTTCCAATGACATTCATATCATATACCCTATCTAAGTAGCATATGTATCTAATTCAAGATTCAACAAACCTATCTAAGGACAATATCGAATGTACAAGCATGCATAATCCTATATACTCGAGCACTAGTCAGGGATACACTATTGATATATAAAAGTTAAGTTATGAGTGCTCACGTATCAATATTGAGATTCAATATTGCAGAAAAGTACGTAGATGCAACGGAGATGATAAACACTAGATTGACCTCACGAGCATACCCATGAACCATACCCATCACCTCCATAGCTATAACCCATAATTTCCTTAGCTTCGACTCATTCAAAAAACTATTTTGAAATCACTCGGACATCACTCCGTCGTAATATTTTATGTATACTAATAATATCTTGAAATAATATAGAGCAAATATATATATATATATATATGTAAATTGATTGAGAGAGTTTATAGAAATATATTTTCAAGTTTCTATGAAATAATGAAACCTATTGAATTCTATTTATAATAGATTTTTGAATTATTAAAGTGAATTATTAAAGTATGAATTATTAAAGTGAATTATTAAAGTATGAATTATTAAAGTGAATTATTAAAGTATGAATTATTAAAGTATGAATTATTAAAGTGAATTATTAAAGTATGAATTATTAAAGTGAATTATTAAAGTATGAATTATTAAAGTGAATTATTAAAATATGAATTATTAAAGTTAAAGTAAAGTAAAAGTAAAGTAAAGGTAAAGTTAAAGTATAGTAAAAGTATAAAAACTATGTATGTATAATACGCGTATAAATATATATAATATTAATTTAAATCGTTATATATATTTAATGAAATAAAATATAAATATCGTTATATTTATTATACTGGTTAAGTAATGAGTTGTCAAAAGTGATTCTAGATATTTATAAAAGTTATATGCGTTTTAATAATAAAGTTCCTTTTAAACTGAAAACGTTTTTGTACGTTTGAAAATAGATTAATAGAATATTATGGAAACCAATTCTCCACTAGCTTTTGTCTAACTTTCGTAAATGACACTTTTTATTTTTATTTATAAATAGCTTTACAAATTATTCCGAATATCGTTAAGAGGAATAGATTTCTCAAATCATAGTGGACCTCTCAACAGAGACTTGTAATCATAATTCAATGTTTCTGATAATTCAATCATTTAATATATATATTTTTTAATTTCGTCGATAATCATATTGAAACAAATACGTTCATATAAAGCATTATACTTTTAAATACTTTGTTGATATTTTCAATTTATAACATATACACATATACATACATATTCATATATGTTCATTTAATGGTCCGTGAATCATTGGAATTTGGTCGAGGTTTAAATGAATGTATAAACATAGTTTAAAATCCTTGAGATTTAACTTAACAAGCATTGCTTATCGTGTCAGAATAATATAAAGATAAAGTTTAAATTTAGTCAGAAATTTTTGGGTCGTCACAGTACCTACCCGTTAAAGAAATTTCGTCCCCGAAATTTGATAGAGGTCGTTATGGCTAACAATGAGAATGTTATTATGACGATTATGAAGTTTTATCATGTCTAAGAAGTATGGATAAAATAATTCGATTACTCAAAGCGTATGAGGGAAGTTATCGTAAATGAAGGAAATAAGATTATAGTGATTCGTCATATCTTTTGACGTCATCACAATTGATCTCCGAATTTAAAGAAAATCTTTGTAATCTATGTTGGATTTGATGCTTCGGTGATTAAGGAGATTATGATTCTCTTCGACTTAATACGATAATCCATCTTGATTTCTCTGTCGGGTATTTCACTATAAATCCACCTCCTTCGTTTCCTTACAACTCACACATTCTATTCTTTCTCCCTCAACTCATATTTTAAAGTATTTGTCAATATGCTTCATCCAGTACTGATTCTCGATATACTCCTCACTTTCATATCTGTCGTTCTTCTTTTTCATCTGCCTCCGGAAGAATCTATTTACTTCTACTATACTCTCAGTTTTATAGTGTTTTTAGTTCTTCCGTGTCTTTATATTGCTATATGCATCGATATATACGGTTTATAATTTTTGGGTGGTTGTTGGGTTTTATATCTTCCCTTATATTTCAAAGCCCCTGCTTTTGTCTTCTATAATCATTGACATTCACAGTTAATGCTCCCTTCTATTTGCTGTGATTTATACTCCAATTTCTATTTTGGAGTTTTGTCCTTTCGTTTCTTCTTCTTGCGATTAAGCAACGTTTGTAATGGTCCAGTATTTGCAGATATGAATTTCAGAATGAACATAGTTAATGTTCTAAGAAGGAAATGGTAATGACACGATCTTGATTTGTTAATTTACCAGAATACCCTGAAAAGACCGAATCATCAAGAAAATATATTCTTGATATTTTTAGAGATTAAATAGAATACAAGAGTCGTGTAACATGGAACATGATGACGGCATGGTCTGCGAATCGTCATGTCCCATTAGAAACTCAGCATGACTTACTGTAATATAATCACGTTGATCAAGTGTCATTATATTATACTAACTCATGCTTCAGTTCCCAACACTACTTCAAAACATTCATAATTTAAACTCGAAAGTTTATAGAATATAGAAACTAATAGTTTCTTATATGATGTAACACTGATAGCGCAAAGAGATAAATGACTTCAGATAAGATTAGTTGTGAAAATATCTTCAGAAATATCGCGGATATTTATAATGAAAGATATGATAATATCTTAGAATTTCTAATATTGATGGATGATGATGAAGATTTGTTTGTAAAGGTTTAGAATAAAGAGTAAGGTATTCGTTAATGACTTTAGCAGGCACTGAATCATTTGGATTCTTTGAAGGCAGATTTAGTCTTTGTGATTTGTCCACAGCCTCCTTCATAGTCTGTTCAATCCGTTCAAACCTTCTCTTTTTCTCAGCTTTACCACCTTACTATTCTTTGTCATCAAACTTTTTACTGTTAAGATCGTTTACAGTTTTAGATGCTTCGTCAGCATTTCAAGAACTAGTTTGCAGTTCAAAATATTTTTCAGAACTTCACATTCAAAGTATGTAAGTCCAAGAGATAGACGTTTTACGTACACATATAACTGTTGGCGTAGACATGCTGCGAGATTTCAAAATACTGGTTACTATTTTTTTGATGATTCGTATGACAATTCTCGTTACAAGATGCGAATGAGTAAATGATGTGATTTCAATAAATATAATGATTTTTCAAAAAGTCAATGATAATTGAAGTTGTTGGTAAGTTTATTGCTAAGGTGGCGAGATATGAAAGGTCCCCAGTAACGATGACGAAAGGGCAACGTATCTATCGAGGTTATAATAAGACTAGTCCGACTGAAAAGTCGAAGTTGACTTGCTGGATCTGTGACAAAACTGTCTACTTTGAAAAGGAATTGAAAAGTCATTTTAGTTAAATAAATGCCAAAGGGTCTGACACGGATACGCGTCGAACTATGACTTTGGCTTTGAGAGCTTTTTAGGTACATAAATGTGGGTAATATGTGGTTGGATCATCATCTCGATTGTTCATTGTTTGAAGTGTCTTCGAAAACTTCGGAGAGTTTGAACACAGTTTGTAATCGTTAATATACATATGATGTTCTAACACGGTTTTGAGGTCAAAGTATAGCTTTGAAAGATGTAGGAATCTAAGAGTGATGTCTTCTGTTAAATCATGACTTGAATTTTGATTTGTCAAAATCAGAATGCGTAATCAAATTTGGGTGAGAATGGTTGTTTTGATTTCTATACATGAATGTATATTGTTGTGAGATTTTGGGAGTATAGTTGATGATTTGCTTAATCAGATTCGAAAAATGTAATATATTAATTGTGAATTTATATATCTCTCGGGTATTACCTACCCGTTAAAAAAAATTTCACAATTAATATTTTGTACAACAGAATTTTATTACAGTCTTTATGAAAATATATATGTGCATATTTTCTTCAGATGTAACATAGATTTAATGAGTTAATATTAAATTAAACTCATTTGATTTACGGTTGAAACTAGAACTGAATAATCCCTAAAGACTTTAGAAATTACATAACTTTTACGGAGAATTTATTCAATAAAATTGAAATTATGAATTAATACTTCGTTATTTGTTGGTGTTTGTAACCCTTGCACCATATTCTCTAAAGCCACTACTCGAGCGCGAAGCTCGTTGACTTCTTCTATTACACCGGGGTGATTGTCGGTTCGGATGAGCGGATAAATAAAATCTAGAATTTGATGTAGTATATAATCGTGACGAGATACTCTGAAAATGAGAGAGAAAATGGTGTTTCGGACCAGTTCGCCGGTAAGTGCTTCAGGTTCATCGCCAAGAGGTCAATGTGGTGGATGGAAGGGATCACCTTCTTCTTGTCTCTAATTATTGGGGAGGCTACGAACCTATCCCCAATTCATTCATAATAGATGATGGATAATTGGTTGATCCATTCCGGTCACACTGCTTTCGGAGCTTGAGTGGGATTCCATATCGGAATTCGAGGGACTTGAACTAATGACGAATTCCATTTTGTTCGATTGAATAAAGAATTTTTCGATATGAAATGATTTTTCGGCTATCGGGTGGTATTCTAATTACATAGAATATCTATATATATAGCGCAAAAGATTTCGTAGATTACGGAGGAAATTACGGGATATGTCAGGCAAAGTTTACAGTAACAGATACGCTAAGATATGGATTAGCAGATACGCTAAGATATGAATTTTGTCTATACACTATTCATGCAATCAATGCAGTAAGACGTGTCTAGACTAATAATGATAAGCAGACAATTTCCGACAAAAATGATAAGCAAAACTTTTGACATGCAGACACGGTCGAAGTCCAGGCTCATTAATGCATCCTAACGACTATCAGTTAGACACACTAATGCAGACCTGGTTCGCTAAGACCACCGCTCTGATACCAACTGAAAGGACCCGTTCATATACATTATAAACGATTCACAATAGTTGATTACATCGCGAGGTATTTTGACCTCTATATGATACATTTTACAAACATTGCATTCGTTTTTAAAAGACAAACTTTCTTTACAACAAAAGTTGACGGCATGCACACCATTTCATAATACATCCAACTATAATTGACATAATAATAATCTTGATGAACTCAATGACTCGAATGCAACGTCTTTCAAAATATGCCATGAATGACTCCAAGTAATATCCTTAAAATGAGCTAATGCACAGCGGAAGATTTCTTTAATACATGAGAATAAACATGCTTTAAAGTGTCAACCAAAAGGTTGGTGAGTTCATAGGTTTATCATAACAATCATTTCAATATATTAATAGACCACAAGATTTCCGTTTATAAATATATGTACACTCGCAAGTGTATAAATGTATTCTATAAGTTGTAGGCACCCGGTAACAAGCCTTAACGTTCATGTTTTACCATCTGAAGTACACCAGATCAGGTATGTTTAAAATAACCTCGAAGTACTAAAGCATCCCATAGTCAGGATGGGGTTTGTCAGGCCCAATAGATCTATCTTTAGGATTCGCGCCTACCGTACATAGACAAGTAGTTTAATGTTACCAAGCTAAGGGTATATTTCTGGTTTAAACCCACATAGAATTAGTTTTAGTACTTGTGCCTATTTCGTAAAACATTTATAAAACAGCGCATGTATTCTCAGCCCAAAAATATATATAAAAAGGGAGTAATGAAACTCACCATACTGTATTTCGTAGTAAAAATACATATAACGTCATTTAACAAGTGCAAGGTTGGCCTCGGATTCACGAACCTATATTAATTATATATATTTATATGTTTGTCAATATTTGTCTAACAATTTTTGGTCAAGTCATAGTGTACCACAATCCTAATGCTCGAGACTAATATGCAAAAGTCAACAAAAGTCAACTTGACCCAAAATGACTTCTAAAATTTATACGTGTTTATTATATAACTTAACTATACTCGTTTTATATGTTTAAATATATTTATTAGATTTTATAATAATAAAAGTCATTTATTAATAAAAATTTATATTAACGTTTATATATGATAAAATATACTTTTATATATCTTAAGTAGTAAAATTTATAAAGTTCACTTAATATCTTAAAACTATAGTGATAAGTATTATTAATGTAATTATATTACGCGTGGTGAAAAATATCTTTGTATCCCCTATTTATTTGATAAAATAATATTGATCATAATAATAATAAGTAAAAGTTGTATTATTTTGTAATAATAATTATTATTATTCTATAAAAAAATAACAATATTTATATTTACTAAAAATGTTATTATGATAAAATGATAATACTAACATAATAGTAATAATGATATTTTATAATAACAATGATATTTCTATTAAAATAATAACGACGATAGTAATAATAATCATTTTAACAATAATACTAAAATTCAGTTGACTATAACTTCAAATCCGTTCATCGAAACCATTCGATATCTAAATGAAAAGTTCTTAATTTTTCGCTAGCTTTCCAATGACATTCATATCATATACCCTATCTCAGTAGCATATGTATCTAATTCAAGATTCAACAAACCTATCTAAGGACAATATCGAATGTACAAGCATGCATAATCCTATATACTCGAGCACTAGTCAGGGATACACTATTGATATATAAAAGTTAAGTTATGAGTGCTCACGTATCAATATTGAGATTCAATATTGCAGAAAAGTACGTAGACGCAACGGAGATGATAAACACTAGATTGACCTCACGAGCATACCTATGAACCATACCCATCACCTCCATAGCTATAACCCATAATTTCCTTAGCTTCGACTCATTCAAAAAACTATTTTGAAATCACTCGGACATCACTCCGTCGTAATATTTTATGTATACTAATAATATCTTGAAATAATATAGAGCAAATATATATATATATATATATATATATATATATATATATATATATATATATATATATATATATATATATATATATATATATATATATATATATATATATATATATATATGTAAATCGATTGAGAGAGTTTATAGAAATATATTTTCAAGTTTCTATGAAATAATGAAACCTATTGAATTCTATTTATAATAGATTTTTGAATTATTAAAGTGAATTATTAAAGTATGAATTATTAAAGTGAATTATTAAAGTATGAATTATTAAAGTGAATTATTAAAGTATGAATTATTAAAGTATGAATTATTAAAGTGAATTATTAAAGTATGAATTATTAAAGTGAATTATTAAAGTATGAATTATTAAAGTGAATTATTAAAATATGAATTACTAAAGTTAAAGTAAAGTAAAAGTAAAGTAAAGGTAAAGTTAAAGTATAGTAAAAGTATAAAAACTATGTATGTATAATACGCGTATAAATATATATAATATTAATTTAAATCGTTATATATATTTAATGAAATAAAATATAAATATCGTTATATTTATTATACTGGTTAAGTAATGAGTTGTCAAAAGTGATTCTAGATATTTATAAAAGTTATATGCGTTTTAATAATAAAGTTCCTTTTAAACTGAAAACGTTTTTGTACGTTTGAAAATAGATTAATAGAATATTATGGAAACCAATTCTCTACTAGCTTTTGTCTAACTTTCGTAAATGACACTTTTTATTTTTATTTATAAATAGCTTTACAAATTATTCCGAATATCGTTAAGAGGAATAGATCTCTCAAATCATAGTGGACCTCTCAACAGAGACTTGTAATCATAATTCAATGTTTCTGATAATTCAATCATTTAATATATATATTTTTTAATTTCGTCGATAATCATATTGAAACAAATACGTTCATATAAAGCATTATACTTTTAAATACTTTGTTGACATTTTCAATTTATAACATATACACATATACATACATATTCATATATGTTCATTTAATGGTCCGTGAATCATTGGAATTTGGTCGAGGTTTAAATGAATGTATAAACATAGTTTAAAATCCTTGAGATTTAACTTAACAAGCATTGCTTATCGTGTCAGAATAATATAAAGATAAAGTTTAAATTTATTCAGAAATTTTCGGGTCGTCACAACGAGTGACTATGTAAGGCGCGCGATTGATGGTGAACCGTGTGCTCAACCATACAGTTGAGCATGAGAGTATAAATATGGGGTGTTGAGCACAGTCGCTCACACTTGCACACCCATACCCACTTTTTATCTCAAAAATCGATCATCACCAATCACGTTTTCCACCGTAGGTTTTGTTAAGCATATTAAGCCGATCTCAGCGCCACTTACTAGGTATAATTTCATCAAGTTTTAATTGTTTAATTTGTTGTTTAAATGTGTCGAAACCCTAGGGGTTTGTAAATCAAATTTAGTATAATTGTAGTGTGTTTTGATGTCTATTTACTATTGTATTGTGTTAAACGGTACCTAAGTCTTCAATCGTGATGTAAATCGGTCCCTAAAACACATAAACATGTAATCCCGTTGATTTAAAAATGTATTTAATATTGGTTTCATCAGACATGAACGAGTGACATCACTCGCACACGTGGGACATGACTCGCACGAGTCAGTACGCGGTTAAGGCTTAACCGTGTGAACATATAGCCCACTCATTTGATTTCACTTGATGTTTATTTGGATGCTCACTTATTTGACTGAGATGACACGTGTGCATAACCGCACGAGTCACCACACGGTTGACTCACTCGCGTATACTTATAAGCTTCAACCGTGTACCCTGTCTGAAACCATGTTATTGCTCAAACATGTCAACAGTGACACGAGTGACCATGTTACTCGCACGACTGAGCTCTCAGCCGCACGTATGACAGTCCCACTCGCATGGTTTTATCCTGTTTAATAAGTTTATGACACTTTGTTGCAAATGCTTTGATGTTTTATGATTTATGATTACTTTTTCTAACATTTCTGTTGATGTTTCAGTTTGTTAAGATATTACCAATGGCTGAACAACAAGTTAATGTTCCGGTTGTTAATCAAGAAGCTCAGGGGGAGCAAGGACAGAATCCTCAAGTTAATCCCGTTAACCCACCTGCTCAACCAGATATTATCCTAGAAATGGGTGAGCTCAACAATCAAGTCGCTCTCTACGACACTACTCTTGAGAAAGGTGATCATTTTGAGGAGATTGTCAAGTTTCTTAAGCGATCAAGGATCCATACCGCGATCTCAACTCAGTGTACAGCCTACTATTGCCATCAAACGGAATTCTGGAGAAATGTAGTACTTGATGTGTCAGAGGATGAAGCTAAACTGGTTAGTATTGTTCAAGGGCATGAGATTACCATTTCTAAGACTGTGATTAGGAGGATCCTAGGCTTTAATGATGAGAACTGCTCCCACATGACGATCAATCGAGAAAGAATTCACAGATGCTTTAAAAGATGTGGATACTCTGGTTACCTTGCTGGTAATTCAAAACTGATGAAGACACTTCTGCCTCCACAGTATCGATATCTTGCTCACGCGTTGATGCACTGCTTAAGTAGACGAAAAGCTGGTTTTGATAAGCTGAATGAGAAAGTGCAGAGTATGTTTGTTGCACTCGTCCTAAAGGCTCCGTATGATTTCTCAGGATTTTTTTTCTATTACTTCAAAGCTAATCACTTCAGTTCTACTAAGAGATATCTTATCTACGCTCATTTTCTTCAATTGATTATCAATGACGCAGCACCAGATTTACTAAAGCTTGACCATGATATTATTCACCTAAAACCAATGAATTCGATAACTTTTCGGAGAATGGAGAAAACACGAAACGGGAAGTTGAAACCTGATTTTAAAAGAAAGCTTGTTTGCCATCTCATCAAGGAAGAATATAGATGTCCAGCTGGTAATGCTTGGTGAAATGACGATTCCGACTCTAACTATGAAGTTACTGATGAGGAGGAAGGTGAAGGTGATAATCATAGAGCAACTGGTGAAGCTCAAAGAGGAAATAATGATAATGATGATGTTAATGATGGTGATGATGATGAAGCAACTGAAGAGGATGTTAGTTTGATCCAAAGAAAGAGGAAAGGGAAAGAAGCAATGACTTCCGAGCAACCCAAGAAGAAGGAGAAGAGAACCAAACACCATTATGACTCATCACAGAGGTCATCTCATGGAGGTTCTAAACAACAAGCTCAGAGACAATCTTCTGGCTTTATGAAGGATGCCAGAGCCGCTGTTACCTCACCAAAGGCTGTTGTTACAACACCACAGGTCACGTCATCAAAATTCAAGACACAACAAAATCTTCTGTTGTCTTTTGATCACGAAAATAACGAATCTCAAAATCAAGCTGCCGAAGAGAAAAAAGCTAGTGAAGCTAAGATTGAGTCATTGGTTGAAGATAACAAAAAGTTGTGGAGACATGTGAACCATGAGAAGGAGAGATCTGCAAAGATGAGAAAGGAGATTGCGGAGATTAAGAGTTTGAATGAAGTGAAATTGAAAGAGTTGAATGATAAGATTAAGCAGCTTACATCTGGTAAAACCAAGTTAATAAAGGATGGAGGAGACTATTCCTCTTATTTGGGTGGTGATGAAAAAGATGATGATGAAGACGCTGGAACTGAAGGACCCTCTTTTAAAATTCCATTAGTGATACCTATTCGAAGCTTTAATGAATATGGTGAGGTCTTTACTGCTGAATATTATATGAATTATTCAAATATTTTTAATGATGCAGAAGAGGGGGACGTTCCCCCAAGTGATTTCCCAGTGGAACAGCTTGCTGCTCTGGCATACGATAGTGAAAATGATACAGAGGATGCAGAGACAGTTAAAGCTGAAAACAAGGCTCCACCAGAAGAGCCAGCTGCTGAAGTCCCTCCCGAATCAATCCAAAATATCGATTTAAGTGATTTTGATAATTTATTTGCGGATGAAAAGAGTGAAGATTCTGTCGGTAAAGTTAATGTGAAAGAGGATGTGATTATTGAATCTGAGGATGAACTGGTGACAGAATCTGAGAATGATGATGAAGAAGAAGTTGAAATAGTTATGCCTTCGCTCGAGCCCTACTCAAATCCGTCACTCAATACTTTAAGTGACTTTTTCAATTTGAGTAGTGAGGTAAAAACGAAGAGGTTGATTGAATTAGAAAAGGCGAGGAAGGTATACAAGGATCAAATCAAAGAATTTGATGTTTTGATGGAAAAGAATAAGAGAATCTGACATGAGAAACTGCTCGTTGAGAAAGAAATAAATGAGACTGAACTAAAAAGGAAGAAACTCCGAGCCGAGCAAGCTAAAGCCGAGGGATGGAATGAGATTAAGAAGTGGTTCGAACGTGATAGTGTTAAGGTGAATAGAAACGTTGAAGAAGACGAGATTCGTCAGAGTTAGTGGAAATAGAACGTTGTTAACCCTGATCAGATAAATAAGCCAGAACTCGAGCCAAAGTTTGTCAGTTTCTATGATAAGGGAAAGAGAACCAAGAAGTATGCCAAGGGTAAAATTCTGAGCTGGGGATACTTCAAAGAGATAAATTATTTTGCGATCAAGAGGGAAGGAGGAGTTGATTATATGGCAAGACCGAGTCACTTCAAAACTCTACCCTACTTTGAGATCATGCAACTTGTGAAGCTGAAGATGTTGAACGCTGAGGATAGTGACCTTTCCAGATTGTTTCAGAGAAAACTCAGATATGAGTACAAAACAGGGAAATGGGATATCTTTAAGTCAACAGCCGACAGGTTCTCCATGTACCCAACAAAGTTTAATTCGAAAGGTGGACCTGTTCGAGTTGTTAAGTTCCGTCCAGCTAAGTACATGAAACAATCTCCTTTGATGCCCTTACCCAAGGATATATGTAAAAAATACAGATGGTGGTACTATGATGAGTTGTCGGAGGAAGCAGTGATTCTGACTGCAATTGAGAAAGAAGATGGAATCATACAGTTCGACAATGTGAGGTTATGTTGCTGAGAAACTTGTCGAGATTTGATGTGGAGACACTTCACCGCCATCACATTATGTTCAGAGATGATAAAAAGGAGGAAGTATGAGATATCAACGTGTGATCAATGTCTACCATGCCTACCTCAACAGAGAAAGTGACGCTCAAAGCTCGAACCAAGCTCAGGCCAACTGAATCCTGTCAGATACTGTGTTGCTTGTTTGTATTTTGTTTTTGATGTTTTTATGTGAGAGTGAGAATCTAGATATGTAATTGATGTTAAACTGATGTTACTTTTGGACTTATATGTATTTCTCGAATGTTTACTTTATTGTAATTGATGATCTAGGTCCTAGGGGGAGTTGTTGATGCATTTTCTGTAAGTCCCTAGACATCTATCTTACGTTTGTGATTAGTACTTCAGTTTATGGGCTACCATGATCGCTCGTTATTATCCTATATGTGTTTATATATGGTTACAGGTACTGCAGGAATGCGATATGGATGTTTGACTATCTTAGACTCAGTCATATGTACGAGTGAAGCCTCACTCGTACGGCTGACAAGCTCATACGCACGAGTTTGCTGAGCTGAGTCACAAACCTAATCTGTGTAAACATACATGAGTGACTGATCACCTGTACGACTGAGACAGCCCACTCGTACGAGTGAGGGCTGACTCGCGCGGTTGAGTCAACAGCAGGGGTATATAAGTGTTTATGTTCTTCATTTTAGGTTAAGCTTCTCATTACACACACATCACTCAGATCTGGTAGCCTGTCCGATTCTCTCTCAACCCAAATCACTCAAGTGGTGAATAATAGCTCTAGGTGTTAATCTAATCATACATCCATTGTTGTGGTTTGACTTAATTAATCCCAAAAAACATTTCATATTCACTAGAGAGTTTGATTCACTAATTTCGCCTTTGTGTGAGTTAAATCTGTTGATTTCGAAGTTCCTAGTCATGTTACATCAAACATCATGTTATCTCATCCTAAAAAGAAAAGTATATGGGACTGTAGACTCACCTTGAGTGCACTTGATAGTTTAGCACAAGAAACGAGTTGTCGGATTACTAAGACCGAGTAATGTAACCTAGATATATCAATATGTGGTCACATTAGTCTATTTCAAAATAGGTTGTTGATTCATAGTATAGTTGTCCTATTGCTCAAACCGACTAGATTGTATTCTCAAAGTCAACTAGTTCATGCAAGTCAACAAAAGTCAAACTTGGTCAAGTTGGTCAACCTAAGTCAATTACATCAGTAGGTCATATTAATGATTTCATAAAGTAAAACCAAGGTCAATTCATAAGTTTCAAACATTTGTTTAACGTTTTCATCTTTTCTAGTTCGTTTGATGTAAGTGTTTACGAATGTCATGCAAACAAACAAGCATTATCTACAAATGATAAATCATGTTTATATGATTCACTCCAGATCATAAGTACATGTTATTAGCTTTCTAATAAGATCAACCACGCTATCATAAGACTTCTAGAACTCATGTTGCATGCAATTTATACCGATTTAGTTTCTACACGCATGTCAGAATTATAAATTCTATCATTTATTCAAGAAAAATGCGAATCAAATAAGTCCAGTGGGAGATGGTCATAAAAATCTCAAAGTTTAATCTATAAAATTTTCAAATATTTTTTCATATAGCAAACTCGTACAGTTTTGCATTCTAAGTTGGACTTTCTGATTTAGACATAATTCAGATATACCATTTTGGAACACATATAGCACATAACATATAAAGCTTTCAGATATTGACATTCAAATGAAATATGTTTCTTAACATACAAATACCAACATATCATAAGAAAAGTTCCTAATCAATTTTTTATTCATGCTAGACCAAATATTGTGCATAGGAGACAGTTTAGACTCCAATCATGTAGTCATTTTCAGATTATCCGGACATCTAGGAATAATTAGCATGCATAATCTATATGAAAAGTGAATTACTAATTCTGAAATTTCCAAATCCCAAAAGCTTATTTTCCAGAAGTTGATAATTATAGTAATTTTTATTTGTTTCAAGTTACCGATTAACAAGTTTTACCATGAACAATCAATTGAGCATAAAATGAGTTTTACAAATCCAAACAACATGATATCCTAGTCCAACATGAGTGTTTTTCAATTATCTTTCTAATGGTACTCAGTTCATTTTCCAATTCATAATACAACTTCCGCATATTTCTATTTAGTGCACATAAACATGTCGAAAATTAAAATTGACATAACAGGAGCAATATAACGAAATCAAGTGATTCTTGCGAGCAAAATTATTAATTTTTTGATAGCTTTCCATCTAGATAAAAATAATTAATAGAAAATATGTTTATAATATTAGTAGGATGCCTTTTATATTCGGGATTCATTCAAAACACACAAATTGAGCAAATTAACGACTAATATCATGCATAAACACATAGACTTGAGCACTAGACCAACATACACTATGTAATCTAATAAAAAAACAGATTTATAAAATTAGGGTTCATGATTTATACCTCTAAAGCACAATTAACTAATAACAATGCATAGAGAACGATCAAGGCTATCACTTTCGTGTAGATTGCAAGAGCAAACAAGCAAAATTGAAGTTGGTTTGGTGGTGTGTGATGATTGACGCAAAAGAGAGGGAGAGGGAGGGAGTGATTTACTGGTTAGGGTTATGGGATATTAGTTGCAGTGTTACATTATTAGTATTATTAACCTAGGGCCTAATTAAGAACACTAGTTAAAACAAGGGCCAAAAATAAGTCCAAAATGGGTAAGGGGAGGGGTGTTCGGCCAAATGGTGGCCCAAGGGTGTTTCTGGTCTCGTTTTGCTAAATAAAAAGTCCGCGTGGTCCGTTTCTAGTTTCCGTTAACCGTACCGAATTCCCAGAACTATAACTGATCGTTAAAACGCATCCCACCATGTTTAATTCATTAAATATATAATAAATTAAATATGTTTTTCTTAAAGTTAATAATTATTAATTATAATTATTTATTTAAAATCTGAGTGATTCGCAGTCGCGAAAGACATCCTTTGCAGTTATTAAAATCGTATCGTTTTCTCCTTATATCAAATTCGAAATAAGTTTTCCGATTAATATATTATGTAAGTAACAAGAGGGGGTGAATAGTCACTTGATACGAATTTTAAAACTTTTTCGATGATCAATTAGATTTGAACAATACTTGATCACCTTAATCAACTCAAACCAATGTGTGGCGTGTTTATGTTTGTAATAGTGTGGAATGTAAAGTAAAGAGCATAAACACAAGGATTTATACTACTTTGGGTGGATGTTAACTAATCCACCTTAATCTACTCCCCGATTCACTAATTGGGATTTCTTGCTTCACTAAGCACCTTTCTCCAAATCCGGTGGAGATCCGATTTACAAGCCTTGTACTTCTTCTTAGACAACAAACCTAATCCTTCTATCCCTTTGAAAGATTACCTCCAACTTAGATCAACTCGTCTTCAACTTGGACAATTATTAATCTCCAATGAGATTAATCAACTCCTAGTTCCCTTTAAGGAAGAAGATAGCTAAGCTAGCATATGCTTCTAATTACAAAGTATAAAGACTCACCCTTTATCTAGTGATCATAAACATATGTATGAATGTTATGTTCTTGTGATTCTATGATGATTTTGATTTGAAGCATGCAAGAGGTCCAAGTCTTCAATGTTCTCCAGATCTTCCTATTTAAATGGACAGATAAAAAGTCAGCCCTGTCTGCCGCTTGACCTATGGTCGATCATGGGTCGACAGCACGCGGTTCAGTCCAAATTATATATCCATTGTATAGACGTTTGAATCAGTTTTGGACATCACTCCTTGGACAGTTTACCTCATTTAACACCTGCAAAAAGATACCCAACATCCTATACAAGTACTATATGCATTAAATGTCCATTTACCTTGGATGTATTGCCTTGATAGTGACTTATCATCCTCAAAGTGGAAAGTCTAACATTCTTGGATACAAGTCATGATAATCATTTGAGGCAATCTTAGTTTTGTCATAATCCTTTATATGTAATTAACATATTTGCTAAATATCTATTTGTTGGTCAACATGTCATTGATGACACAAACTCACTTTGATCACAAACCATGTTAGTATTCAATTTTGAACTTGTTTATAATTAATTAAGTGTGGTAATGAAATTAAGCAAGTAATAACAATTAAGCATGTTGCAAGACATCAAGTTAATCAAGTTTAAACTTATTCATAAACTTAATTTTAGACTGAAGCAATTAGATGTGTGTTAATGTTTTATTATTTTTCAAGTTTACTAGATTATGACATTCCAAATATTATCCAAGTAACACAAGCATATAGTGAAGTAGTCCAAATACTAGTTGGTGGAATCTAACTTGTAACACATTGCAAGATATGGTTCATATATACATATATTAAATAACTACATATCATTTAACACTTAACAATTAACACATAGTTAAATAATACACATGTACTAATAGCAAGTAGTCAAGTAATATACATGTAATGACTAGCAAGAGATCACTAAGTAATCTTAGAATTTAGCACATAGTGATAACATAGCCTTATGTAAGTTTTACTTGCAAGTGGCATTTGCAAGATTAATGTATAAGCATAGATTAATGTCCAACACATGTATAAGAAAAGAGTAACTCTTGTTTGGGACTTGGTAACCATCCTAAGAATGTCTAGATACATTTTAGATGTACATGTTTTCCTAAAACACTTATGTGTTATCCTTAATCAAGGCTTAATTGGCATTAAGGTGTCATTAGGCGTGATTAACCAAGATTAGTGTTCTAGCGAGCAAAACTCCTAATGAAGGAGAAAACTATCCTAAGCATGTTTGAATAGGTTTAATGAATTATAGATGCCCAGAAGTGGTCAAATAATTTTTGATCAAAATCCGGGCAGTAGGTTTCTGCGGTCGATCCACAGTCAGCCATGGATTCAATCGTGCAACTCAAATTTTGTAAATCTGGGTGCAAGTCTCTACGGCCTGACCTACGGTCGACCGTGGTTCGGGCGTGTATCATTTTCCAAACATTCAAGCTTTATTTGGTTATGGTCTTTTGCTAGAGCAAGTGTGGATTAGTGAACTTTTTTTTTTATGTGAAGATGTCTACCATCACCTTTAACTATGCGCATATGTCATCATCAAAACACTTATTGTTATGGGTTAAGATTAGTATGGTAATTAAGAATAATTCCATGTTAACCCACATTCTCCCCAACATTCTCCCCCTTTTTGATGATGACAAACACATAAGTGATGGTGGACATTTATCTATAAATACATACAAGTGTTAACATCACTTATCTAAATTTCTCCCCTTTTTGTCAAAGCAAAAAGGTTAGCTCCCCCTAGAACTAAGCTCACCCTAAGACAAATAATCCTCATTGAATCGTACATGGTGGAAAATAATAACAACCACAACACATAAAAATACACAACATTTTATTCATTCCTAAGAAAAAGTGCACACATAAGCACCAAACATGGTGGGAACAAATAAAGAAGCATACATAGAGCAAACACTCTTATTCAAAACAACATACAAAGACAACATGCGTTATATCTCACATGACATATGCATGAAATCATGATGATGGCACCTGACATGTGCTTCATTTGCATGATTTGAGGTTTTCGAGGACATCGCTAGGGGTACCACACGAAGAAGAGTAGTTGACATGTAGATTAAGATACTTGAAGATGCATGTGAGACCTGCCCCAGAGGGAAGTGTTTGTGAAGGATCCTTCTTCAGATCATTCATTTGAGAAGCCATTAGAAAAGCAATGTTGACCGGTATTGACTGCTTTAGGCACCACATAAGTCCTAGTTCAGTCACGTATAGATGGTCGTCATCATCTTTGTGAAAAAAGATGTTGTGACGAATGATTGCCTTCCATGTCTCAAATTCAATCCGAACATCACTGTCAAGAAGGCCCTCTTGACAAAGTGTACTCAGTTTGAGGTTTGACTTGAGAAAGAGAGCCGTGGGTGCCCTTCATTGAATGAAAAGAGGTAGGAGTTATATATGATTGTGGGTGGTATAGAATTCAACTCCTCTAGATGGCACTTTGAATATTTTCCCGAATTGTTTGAGTGTCAAAAGATGTTCTTGATCAAACATTTTTGAATTTCACTATGCGTTTAGATGAGAATTCAAAGTTTGAGTAGAATTCTTTGACGAGAGTGGGAAAGACATGAGTCTCAGGCATGAGAAATGACTCACATCCTACTTTAAAAAACTCCTTTTGAGTAGTAGAGTAGTCATAGAAGAATACTTCACATTCTTCTTGTATGAGTCTTGAATCATCACAGGATGTTTTCTTCATGTCATTTGAGATTTTATTGGTGACCCTAAAGACTTTCAGATTTGAGTGATGCTTAGAGTTAGAGAATAGGATAGGTTTAGAGGAACTCATTCCTCTGGGTAAATGACATTTCACAATTTTGGGAGATTGATTCATCCAAGAGTTTCCAATTACAATTAATTATAATTGTATTTGGTCATTGTATGCAGAGAAATAGCATTAATTGAAAGTTATTCCACATTTATTGAGAATACCGAAGAAATGTTAGAGAGTTTGCGATTGATATCACGGTCGACCGTGTAGGGTTTGTGGGCAGATTCTAAACATAAAATATCATACATTCACGACAATGTTCAAAATAAAGGAAGTACGAATTACAAACCCAACTTAAACATGTTTTAAACATAAATCAAGTTTCTCAATCACTTTCATCATCAGCATTTCCACTTGATCCACAAGTAAATGACCGCAACATCCCCTTCAGTAGCTTCTTCACCTTGGATTTTTCTTTGTCACTTGATTTGACTTTTGTAAATGTGATCAAGTTTACCACCAACATCCAAGTTGATCGCAGGATCAGCTGTCGCTTCCTCATCAATGTCTGAGATTTCAATTGCCCTTCTGCTTGACTCACTCGGACCTTCTTCATCATCATTTTTCCTCTTTTTTAAAGATGAAGTTTTTGAGAGTCCCCTCTTCTTAATGAAACCATAATTGGGTTGATGAGAGTTAGGATGAGTGATTTCAAGGTGCTCGAACATTCTGTTAAGGTGCATTCGATAAGGAAGTCCTCGAGTGGTTTCAGTGATGAGATTGCTCATTCTTGAAGCCATTAGAAAAGCCATGTTAACACGTTTCTTCTTTTCTAAGCACCATAGCAAGGCAAGCTGAGTGGCATGAATATTGGAATGATTTCCAGCTTTACAATACACGTTGTACCTGATCAACACACCTTTTATGGCAATCTCATCCCGTGGAGCATCTTCCTTACACAACAAATCAAGAACTTCCACTTCATTTGAAAGAAAGTGTGGAAGATTTCTTAGGTTATGATAACGGCTGTAGAATTCTTCACTCACTGATGGTACTCCCATTATTTCACCAAAGTCCTTGAGAGAGTATATGTGATTTTTGATGAGAAGATAGAAGGAGACCATCCCATTCTCGAAGGTAAAATTTGTGTAGAATTCTCGGATGAGGGTTGAATAGATTGTTCCATCAATAGTAAGAAAAGAATCCCACATGAGTGCGGAGAAAGCGGTCATAAGCTCAGGTAGTTGACCGTAAGCAACTATTCTTCCTTCAGCAATCTTCTTATCACTCAGGAATTGTACATTGTATTTTAGTTTGGCATTTAGTGTTTTTGGAGGATCGTATGCTTTCTTTCCTCTTGATTTCGCGTCTTTTGTTCTTGTCATTTCCTATACAAAAACACTTCAATTTAAGTCAAAGTGAACGTACAATTGACACAATTGCGTAATCAATGTTTTGCAAACATTGCTAACACAAGTATGTTCTAGTGTTAACTATCTTCACATTCTTACCCTCTTTTAGTAAGAGTGTGTTTGCAAATATATGAACATGTATTCTCATAATATTCATATAACACGATGATTTGCAAACTTAGTTATCATCAATACATAGTGTTATGATGTTAACTTTCTTCACATTCTCCCCCTCTTTTGGTGACAATGAGTTTTCACTTTAGATTATTAGTGGTTTTCATAATGTTCACATGGACTCGCGTTTTGCAAATTCGAGTTTTATCAATACACAATTGTAAACTTGATTTTCATCAACACAAATGTTTTAATGTTACCAATTTCTACATTATTACTCTTCATTAGTGACAATGTGTTTGAATCATGTGAACAATGAACTTATGAAAATCTAATCTAGTTGTATGATGAACCCTAGAATTCAAAGTCTTAAATTGATGCAATGTTAATCATGATTTCAAAGGTTTTTGAGGTTTCCATGAACACACTTGATTATTAGCATCAATTTGAGTGGAAATTTCGAATTAGGGTTTCTGCAAGCAATATTTGAAGAATTCATCATACTAACACAATTGAACAAGGAGAATTCATAGATTAATCTTACCGAGATTGAAGATTAAGGATGAGAAGGAGCAGATACGTTGGTGAGCGGTAGAAGATCTTGAGCCGTGGAGGAGAGGGAAATAAAAACAATTTTGATTAAAATACGGAATGAGGCTAGAACAAGGTTAAAAGACCCGTCAGTACCCGTACGGTCGAACTGCGGTCAACCGTATCTTGGGCCGTGGTGAATTTTTGTTGTTGATCCTGGGTTCGCCGTGGGTTGAGTGTGCAGCATGGAATAGTGGATTTCTTGTCCGTTTCTTCACGTCGAGCGCGTTTTGGCGATTTTGTAGTTTCTATAAAATACTTGAGGACAAGTTTTCTTTTCTTAACATTGTATGATCACATCCAACTGATGTTTCATCATCAATGACACGTATGTAGGCATGTATGTAAATTTATAGGGTTAAAGCCAAAAATAGGCTACAAACTTACACAAATGTACCGATGTCGCCCACAAACTCATTTCTGTCCTACTATCGCCTACAAACTTATAAAAAATGTGCTGATGTTAACATTTTGTTACCGGTTACCTGCTGAACCGGTAAAGTTAATTATTTAACTTTTTTTATTCATTTTATATGTCCCGATGTTGCCCATATACTTTCATTTGTGTTCCGATGTCGCCCATATACTTTCAGTTCTGTTCCGATGTCGCCCATATACTTTTAGTTCTGTTTCGATGTATCACCGATGTGTCATGACTACTTAGAAGCCACGTATCAACCATTTTGGTTGACGGTTAAAAAAAGTATTTTGTTTATATTAGCACATTTTTTATAAGTTTGTAGGCGACAGTAGGACGGAAATGAGTTTGTGGGCGACATCGGTACATTTTTGTAAGTTTGTAGCCTATTTTTGGCTTTAACCCATATTTATATATATAGTTACACATATATTATACAAATAAGGCACATTGTCCTACAACTCGCATGCAATCCATTCAAGTATGCATTTATTCGTATAGTAAGCATAATCTTATTGAGAAATCCTTTTAATTATCTAGAGGATGTGCAATTTTTGAAATAATGACACATTAACTTAAAGCACATTAAGTTTTAAATACACAATCCTCTTTTCTTAAAGTTTGATAATTGATTCTCATTTATTCTAAGATTACCCAACCTTTGACTCATCCCTCCTATAAATTTGCTAGATTTGTTTACCCTTCCTAGGTTTTAAACTTTTTTGATAATTGACCTTAGACTTAGAATACTTTGTTTGTGTTTACTAGAATTGTGACTAGTTTCCAAAACAATTTTTGCCATTTAAAGATCTTTTCAAATAATTGTTTTCATCATTTAGAATTTTGTTGAGTTGATTTACCTTTTGTAATTCTTTTTCCAACAATTTTACTTTGTCACAACTTCTAGTATACACAAATTTTACCGCTTTGTACTCATCTAGCAAATCTTCATAATTAGAAGGATAGAATACATGTACCTCATCGCTGTGAACGCTTGAGCTTTCCCCTTTTTCTCCTTGATAGCACGATTCAACCTCATCATCACTACGAGTGATATTGCTTAATTTGCACATGTTTATTCGCACAATATCAGTTGCATTTTGGTCCATTGGATATGATATGGAGCTATTTTGGGAGATATTTGATAGATTTGAGTTGTGAGAGTCGAGAAGGTTATTGGTACTATTTTTGGAGCATTATGGGATAAATTTTGTATTATTCTATCGTCGTTACCTCGATAATATGGTTAAAATTAATTTTGGAGGAGTTCTTCCAAGTTTTATTCAAGGTTTTTAGTAGAAGGTTAAAGCCGCGACGCAGTTGAATACGCCGCGGCGCAAGTTAAAGAGTAAAAATCAAGCCGGCACTTTAAACACAAGTTGGATTCTGTTTGTGTTTTAGGCCGCGTCGCGGCTAAAGAGCCTGCGGTGCAGGTTACAAGGTGAATTGCAGGTCGAGGGTTGTATAAAGTTGATATTTCAAAGGATGCATTAAGTCGCGGCGCGACTATTTAGCCCGCAGCGCGGGTCGATACTAGTGGCGGTTTCTGGGGTATAATAAGGGAATTAAAACCCTAACTTGAAGTCACTTTTTCCTGGACAGTATTTAGCAACTCAAGGATGAATTTTGGTGATTTTTTGGGAATCTCAATATCATTCAAACGGTTCAATCATTCTGGAAACGCTCATCAATTCGTTCATCGTTCAAGATCTCTATTTTCATTAGGTATATTTCTTTGTCAACACAATGAATTCTCCTAGTTATTTATTTGTGATTTTGTCTTTAGCCGTGATTGTTGGCTAAGCTTTTAATGCTTATCTAGATTAATAACCAATATTTTGGATGTTATGATTTATGATTTATGAATCATGCATGTTTATTTCAATAGTTTGAATAAAAGATCCATTCTTATAATTATTTAATTTGATGAATGCAATTGATTAGTATAATTGTTTGATAAAGAGAACTATTGTCAATTTAGTATATTGATTTATAATTGATTTGTCTTAATTGATTGTTTGCTAAATGGACCAAGGTGGTAAGTTGGATTAAAACGGATAGACATCATATGGGTGAATTGTGTAGAGCGAACGCAAAGGCAATTGTTATTCAAATTTTTGATCTAGTTAATTAATTTGTCACAAACGAAAAGGTCTTAGGTGCTAGGGAACCCTACATCTAGTAATTCTATTTTGAGCACTTGCTAAAGAGAACTCTTGACGGGTCGACTGAGTAATTTGCATGCAATTAAGTTATTTATCTGGCTAAAGTATAAAAACATCCATTACTGAGGGTAAAAGGTCTAGACGAGCATTCCCATTCCATTTGATATCAAAACTATCTTAATTGCTTTCTTGTTTCATTTTATAAATTTAAAAACCAAAAATATTGTCTTTACTTTTGATTCACTCAGATTTGGCTAATCGTTAAATAGCCACAAACCAAATACTTAGTATTTTTTCATTCTTAGTGTACTGTAGTTTAATTTGAATTAGTTGACAATTGAAATTTACGTGATACTGTCCTTGGATCGATATTCGGAACTACCATTTGCTATATTCCTACACGATCGGGTACACTACCCGTGAGTGTGTAATAGTCCTTAAAACTGGTTTTTTTCTAGAGATAATTTATATAACTGATTTTACACATCAACTAGCATCTTGACTTGGAGAGTATCTTGAACCCATGAGACATATGTCTTCATCTTGATCTCCATCTTGATTAACCAAACAATTCCCACCAAGACATTCAAGTCTTGTTGCCTTTTCCTCAAATCCATTTTTTATTAAGCAACTAAATTTCTTCTACTTGAGGACATAGTGAATCTCAACATTCATTTGCACTTTCAAATGAAAGCATTTTAACCCTTTCTTCACTAGGAAGAACTATTTGAAGTAGTGATATATCATCAAATTTCTTTAGCATTTTTTTCACTACTTCATTATTTTGAAATGTTGATTTCACCATGTTTGAAGACTCTTGACAAACAAGGTTTCCTCCCTTGATGATTCTCCACATGTCATAATCTTTTGATTTGACAAAGATCTCAAATCTTATTTTCCACACATATACATCTTCTTTATTAAAGATTGGTGCTTCATTAGCCAATCTTTCAATGTACGCCATCATTTGAGTTGATTCCAAGAACGTTTGACTCGAGTTTTTGCCCAAAATGATTTTGACTGAATCAATAACATTTCTAGAGCAAATGTATGAGCAATCGCTCTGATACCAATTGTAAGTAACTAGAGGTGGGTGAATAGTTACTTGATACGAATTTTAAAACTTTTTTGATGATCAATAAGATTTGAACAATACTTGATCACCTTAATCAACTCAAACCAATGTGTGGTGTTTTATGTTTGTAATAGTGCGAAATGTAAAGTAAAGAGCATAAACACAAGGATTTATAGTGGTTCGGGTGGATGTTAACTAATCCACCTTAATCCACACCCTGATTCACTAATTGGGATTTCTTGCTTCACTAAGCACCTTTCTCCAAATCCGGTGTAGACCTATTTACAGGACTTGTACTTCTTCTTAGACAACAAACCTAATCCTTCTATCTATTTGAAAGATTAGCTCCAACTTAGATCAACTTGTCTTCAACTTGCACAAGTATTAATCTCCAATGAGATTAATCAACTCCCTAGTTCCCTTTAAGGAAGAAGATAGCTAAGCTAGCATATGATTCTAATTACAAAGTACAAAGACTCACCTTTTTTCTAGTGATGACAATTCTAAGACAATTCTAAGGATTATTACAACACTATGCAAAATTACAAAGATTAGAATTTGAAAGTAAGTTTACAAACACCCCTTTTATAATCTATGAGATTATAAAACTTCTCTTGCTAATCACAAACATATGTATGAATGTTATGTTCTTGTAATTCTCTGGTGATTTTGAGTTGTAGCATGCAAGAGGTCCAAGTCTTGCTATTTATATGGGGAAATAAAAAGTCAGCCATGTCTGAGGCTTGACCTACGATCAACCGTGGGTCGACCGCACGCGGTTCAGTCTAAATTATCTATCTGTTGTATAGCCGTTTGAATCAGTTTTGGACATCACTTCTTGGACACTTTACTTCATTTAACACCTGCAAAAAGATACCCAATATCCTATACAAGTACTATATGCATTAAATGTCCATTTAACTTGGATGTATTGCCTTGATAGTGACTTATCATTTTCAAAGTGGAAATTCTAACATTCTTGGATACAAGTCATGATAATCATTTGAGGCAATATCAGTTTTGTCATAATTCGTTATTTGTAATTAACACATTTGCTAAATCTCTATTGGTTGGTCAGTATGTCATTGATGACACAAACCCACTTTAATCACAAAGCATGCTAGTATTCAATTTTGAACTTGTTTGTAATTAATTAAGTGTGGTAATGATGTCTTGAAAAATTAAGCAAGTAATAACAATTAAGCAAGTTGCAAGAAATCAAGTTAATCAAGTTTAAACTTATTCATAAACTTAATTTTAGACTTAAGCAAACCTATGTGTGTTAATGTTTTATTGTCTTTCAAGTTTACTAGATTATGACATTCTAAATATTATCCAAATAACATAAGCATATAGTGAAGTAGTCCAAATACTAGTTCGTGGAATCCAACTTGTAACACATAGCAAGACATGGTTCATACATACATATACTAAATAACTACACATCATTTAGCACTTAACACATAGTCAAATAATACACATGTACTAATAGCAAGTAGTCAAGTAATATACATGTAATAACTAGCAAGAGATCACTAAGTAATCTTAGAATTTAGCACATAGTGACTACATAGCCTTAAACTAAGACTATCTAAGTTTTACTTGCAAAGTGGCATTTGCAAGATTAATGTATAAGCATACATTAATGTCTAACACATGTACATGGAACAAGCAACTCTTGGTTGGGACTTGGTGACCATCCTATAAATGTCTAGATACATTTTATATTTACATATTTTCCTAAAACACTTATGTGTTATCCTTAATCAAGGTTTAATTGTCATTAAGGTGTTATTAGGCGTGATTAACCAAGATTAGTGTTATAGTGACTAAAACTCCTTTGGGAATGAAAGAGGCAACTATCCTAAGCATGTTTGAATAGGTCTCATGAATTATAGATGCTCGTAAGTGGTCAAACATTTTTCGATCAAAATCCGGACAGTAGGTTTCTGCGGTTGATCCACGGTCAGCCGTGGATTCGACCGTGAAACTCAGATTTCGTAAATCTGGGTGCAAGTCTCCACGGTCTGACCTGCAGTCGACCGTAGTTCGACCGTGTACCATTTTCCAAACATTCAAGCTTTCTTTGGTTTTGGTCTTTTGCTAGAGAAAGTATGGATTAAAGAACTTGTTTATTTATGTCATGATGTCTACCAGCACCTTTAGCTATGTGCATATGTCATCAACAAAACACTTATTGTTATGAGTTAAGATTAGTATGTTCATTAAGCATAATCCCATTTTAACCCACATTCTCCCCTAACATATTCCCATATTAATTATAGTAGTTCTCAAAGGATCAAGTCTGCATTTAATTAAATTACATACACAAAATTCAAGTAAGCACCATTAAATAACTTAATGAATAGTTAACAGAGTTAACGGAAAAAGTAAGGTTGTCACAGTGTTAAATGTGAATTTTACAATGTAATCCTATTTTGTAATCTTTAGAGGTCCAAATGTGACTTTCC
This sequence comes from Rutidosis leptorrhynchoides, assembly GCF_046630445.1. Classification (NCBI taxonomy): domain Eukaryota; kingdom Viridiplantae; phylum Streptophyta; class Magnoliopsida; order Asterales; family Asteraceae; genus Rutidosis; species Rutidosis leptorrhynchoides. The sequence continues at coordinate 210,225,085 of NC_092341.1, read as the reverse complement.
ATCTTGCACCAGTTGGATCAGAAAATTCAACTTGATTATCTGAAATCTTCTTTTATGGTTTCCTGGTACCCCACACTTTCCTTGGATCTCCTTCATAGATTGGATATTCATTCATCTCCTTGAAAAACCTTTTTTTCCTTTGACCATGAAGAATCTTTAATTGTCTTGTATGAATCTAGAGCTTGAGACGATCTTTGATGTGTTTGATAAATTCTCCAAGACTCATTTTCATGTCAATGTCATCAAACTTGCTTTGACGGTACTTGAGATATTTCAGTGCGTGAAGATGATTTGCCCTGCTGGTTCAGAAGGTTCATCTTCTCAAACTGCGTGTTTGTCATTTGGCTTGGGGGAAGATGGAGGAAGAAATGTAATTGGTACTTTGTTGTTCCTGAAAGACCTTCCAGTTCATCATGTTTAACATGTTCAATCATTCTTTCAAGTGCATCCTTCTCCTCCAAAGCTCTTATTTGAAGATCAAGAAGCCCAAAGGTTGAACATTTCTATTGAGGAATGGCTAAGAAGAGATGTAGCTGTTAGATCAGATAATGAATGAAGAATCGGGAAGATCCACCATCCTTTAGATCAAGAACATTACATTCTTGCTTCCAACCTCGACCTGCCTATTGTAGAATATCTTAGAATCAACGGACTGAGGCTAAGTATATAGAAGGGGGAGGTGATGTATGCTGAGGCTTGCAAACTCAACATGAGTCTTGAAGATTACTAAATTCTTGTAAGTACAGAGGAAGGAAGAATGATGGTAGCTGCAGCTAATGACTTGAACTTATCACTTGAAGAATATTTTTTTGTATGTTCAACTGGAACAACAGGCAATGTCTGATGATGAGCTGACTGAATGGTTGAGAGTGCAACAACAAAAATAAAGGTTGGCTGCTCAACAACAAAAATAATCTGAAGAGCAAAAATATCTTGAGGCAGCCAGATTACTTGTTGCGGCTCAAGACGGAGAAATTGATGTTGAAGAGGCAGCTGGAAAGGCAACTAAGAAAGTGGAACATCCTCTCAGTGCCAAATCTGAAACATCCTGGGAAAAGTTAATGAAGCGAAGATATGTTGATATTATGACATGAAGATTGAATGTTGGAAAAATTATCAAGTTTCAAAGATGCACAAAGAAGGTCTCAACATCAGCAGGGATAACAATGTATTTTAACATGTTGAACTGGTCGATCTTAGACGATATGGTCATTCTGAATGGATGGAGTTACTAAACTATTTCAGAGGCAAGGACAGTGATCTGAAGAGCATTATAGAAGATCTTCCTGAACTCTTCATAGATGTAAATTTTGCAGATATAAAGGTGAATAAAGAACCAGTTGATGAAGAATAGAACTTAATTCCCTTGACTATCTGTAATTTTTGTAATATTCCATTAAACTTGTAATGAAGTCTGAAGGAAAATAATGAATATTATTATATGAGTTATCTTAGAAAATATATCAGTTTAAAGATATAGATAACTCAAAAGCTTCCATAAAAGTAAACTTAAGGGATGGGCCTTAGTGTTTTTCTTTTTCTGTAACATGTTTTGTCATTATCAAATAGGGGGAGATCATTGAGTCCCCTGCATAATTAAGGATTTAATTATGACAAAACATGATTATAAACACTAATTGTTATATGCATGCCAACATAAGTTTACTTAAATATTCTATGTATAGGAATAACAATGAATGCTGTGTCTGAGTAGGTTAGTGTGCTGCCTTAACTATCAGCACAAGATAGTTGAGAAATTCAAGGGTTCTTCACAAACAGCATAAGATGTATGATGAACCAGCAGAAGATTTACTAAAGAACCAGCACTAGAAGAACCAGCATCAGGCTAGAGCAACACATAATACTTAGACAAATTATGCTCCATTATAAGCATACTAATTTGTTTTATCTACATCAAAGAGTACTATTCAACTGACATCGAAGACTCTAACGACCCGTCCTAATCCATTTGGATGAGTACATTACGTTTGGTTACATCGCGAGGTATTTGACCTCTATATGATACATTTTACAAACATTGAATTCGTTTTTAAAAGACAAACTTTCTTTACATTGAAACTTGATGGCAAGCATACTATTTCATAATACCTCTAACTATAATTGACTTAATAATAATCTTGATGAACTCGACGACTCGAATGCAACGTCTTTTAAAATATGTCATGAATGACTCCAAGTAATATCTCTAATATGAGCAAATGCACTGCGGAAGATTTCTTTCATACCTGAGAATAAACATACTTTCATGTGTCAACCAAAAGGTTGGTGAGTTCATAAGTTTATCATAATCATTCATTTTCATTATTTTTATAGACCACAAGAATTTCATTTCCAATTTTCATAAATATACGTCCCATGCATAGAGACAAAAATCATTCATATGGATTGATGTAACAACCCAAACCAATAACCAACCGATTATGCGAAACAAATTTTTTTTTTTTATAACAGTAGAGTGCACCACGCGCACCACCACAGGGTGCGCGGCGTGCACATGCCCCAAATCAGTTCTGTCCGGTTTTGCAAATTTTCAAATAAAGATCTCCCACTTCCCGACATAATTTGACGAAACGCCTTTCACAACATGTTCTACTATGAAAAACTCATACGATTCAAACATAAAAAGAGTTTTACAAAACGGGGCCCACATCGGCCGTTTTACGAGTTTCGTACAAATCATGAGTTTCGACCACATTAGTTTAATTTCCAAACGACACTATGAGCATGGTGTTTGGGGTTAAACTACCCAAGTCTCGGTCAATCTCCAAAAGCTCTCACATCCCAAAAGCGTCCCCCAAACAACAAGCGGGATCTCTAATCCATACGAATGCCCTTACCCTTGTCTCCGCCGGAGCCTATAAAAAGATAAACAACGAGAGGGTAAGAAAAGCTTAGTGAATGCAATAATTATACATATACATATATAATATACCTACTTGCATACACTTACATATACCGTAACATTCGCTAGTAACAACAATTAGCATACAAACTTCGAGTATAAGCTAATAACCTCCAAATACCACAACTAGCATAATCATTAGCATATTCACCAAAATAATATATATGCTATACAACAACACATACACAAGCTATATGGTTAACCATACACAAGTCATGGTGCTACCGGCTCTGTGGTTCACACCATACGTAATGCTATGACGCTACCGGCTCCGTGGTTCACGTCACTACGCATTCGAGTCATACTCTTTTATAGTGCTACCGGCTCTGTGATTCACACTTCGGTGCTACCGGCTCCGTGGTTCACACTTTGATGCTACCGGCTCCGTGGTTCACATCACAACACGTGCACCATGATGCTACCGGCTCTATGGTTCACATCATAGTACACTCACACATACTATGGCACTCCCGGCTCCGTGGGTCATACCATAGCATACAAATAAATACACCATATACATACATGTATAATTACTCCACTCACCTTAACAATTTGGTGATGCTTTTATAACTCCTCAAGCTTCAAAGCAAAGTATCTAATATAATAAGTACTCCATTAACACATAAACTAGTTGGACTAAATGCCAACAATTTACACATGTGCATTCAATGACTTAATTTCATTAAATGCCCCATTTACCAAAACCGTCATTTAAGGTCAAGACCCATCATCAATCACTAAAAGCTAGTGATTAAGGTCTAACAACACCATCTTACACAAACTTATGACATTTCACACCCATCTTGCCCAACTAGGTCAACAATTACTCATTTAATCACTTTAATGTCAACACACCCATTTCGGGTCTACCACAAACCCTCCTAACATCCATTTACTAAACATTTAGGTGTGCTGGTAATTAGCTAACCAATTTATGTTCATACACCCAAATTAATACTTTAAACCCTAGGTTAATTACTATTGAGTCTACATGACTCAATCTTACCTAAGAACACCCAAAATCGCCAAACATGGGTTTTGTGTTGACAATTTACCCAAACCCTAACCCTTACACAAAATCAATGTAAGGAAATTAAAGTTAGAACATACCACTACAACCAAAACGTAGGATGAGGTTGTTGGAAATGGAGTGAATGACACCCCAAGATCTGACCTACTGGCCTCAAACTCGTCCACAAGTGAAATTACCAAAAAGCCCATCAAAATATCTAATTAAAATAAGCAGAACCCGGCTACAGTGAGGAGTGCGCCACGAGCACCCCTATGTGTCTGCTGAGCGCACCCAGCCCAGATCACTCTCTGACCTCTATTTTAATATACAAAGTCACCCACACTTCATGTACCATAATTACACTATTGTGCAATTTTATTAGGGTCTTACAACTCTCCCCTACTTGAATCAGAGCGCGTCCTCATGATCCAAGCCACATGACAAGAGGGAAGATAAACTAACACAAACTCCTCGGGCTCCCAAGTAAACTCGGAACCTTTACTCCGTCGCCATTGAACTTTAAAAGTTCTCACCGCTGTATTTCTCAATCTTTTGACTTTCTCATCGAGTATAGCAATCGGTTCCTCAATATACTCTAACTTATTGTTTAGCTCGATCTCATCTAATGGCACCCAAGATGAATCATCCGCAAGACACCTACGGAGACGGGAAACATGAAATGTATTATGGATCCCCGCAAGCTCTTCGGGTAATTCCAAACGATACGTGACTTCACCAACACGAGCTAAAACCTTGAATGGCCCAATAAACCGAGGAGCTAACTTTCCCCGTTTTCGAAACCGAATAATACCTTTCCATGGCGAAACCTTAAGCATCACCATGTCACCTTCTTGGAATTCGATCATTCGCCTACGCTTGTCGGCATACGACTTTTGTCTATCTTGAGCCTTTTTCAAATGAGCCTGAATCATATCAATCTTACTATTCATCTCTAAAACCAAATTGATACTCTCGATTTCTCTTTGACCAATTTCACCCCAACAAATCGGAGTTCGACACCTCCGCCCATAAAGCATCTCATAAGGTGGCATCCCGATACTAGTATGAAAACTATTATTTTACGAAAATTCCACCAAAGGCAAGTGCTCATCCCAACTACCACTGATATCAATAATACACGCCCGTAACATATCCCCCAAAGTTTGATTAGTACATTCGGTTTGACCGTCCATTTAAGGATGATACGCCGTGCTCAATTTCAATTGTGTACCCATATCTTCATGAAACTTCTCCCAAAACCGAGATGTGAAACGGGTATCTCGATCTGAAATAATAGATATAGGAACCCCGTGTCTAGCTATCACCTCCTTGATAAACAATTTAGCTAAAGTCTCCGATGATATCGCTTCCCGGATGGGAAGAAACAAGGCACTCTTCGTCAATCAATCAACTATTACCCAAATCGAGTCAAATTGGGTTCTCGCCTGTCTTTGGTAATTTTGTAATGAAATCCATGGTAATGTACTCCCATTTCCATTTCGGGATTTCTAACGGTTGTAACTTACCATACGGCTTTTGGTGTTCGGCTTTCACTTGCAAACACATGACGCATTGTTCAACATACTTAACAACAACACGTTTCATGCCCGGCCACCAATACTCTTTCCTCAAATCAAGATACATTTTCGTCGCGCGAATACTCTGACTTATGTGCTTCATCAAGTAGCACTCATCGATGATCACCCATTTTAGGTGAAATGTCCCGTTCTTATTGATTAAAAACGTTCCATATTAATTGATTTCGTTGCGAGGTTTTGACCTCTGTATGAGACGTTTTTCAAAGACTGCATTCATTTTTAAAAAAAACCATAACCTTTATTTCATAAATAAAGGTTTAAAAAGCTTTACGTAGATTATCAAATAATGATAATCTAAAATATCTTGTTTACACACGACCATTACATAATGGTTTACAATACAAATATGTTACATCGAAATCAGTTTCTGGAATGCAGTTTTTACACAATATCATACAAACATAGACTCCAAATCTTGTCCTTATTTTAGTATGCAACAGCGGAAGCTCTTAGTATTCACCTGAGAATAAACATGCTTTAAACGTCAACAAAAATGTTGGTGAGTTATAGGTTTAACCTATATATATCAAATCGTAACAATAGACCACAAGATTTCATATTTCAATACACATCCCATACATAGAGATAAAAATCATTCATATGGTGAACACCTGGTAACCGACATTAACAAGATGCATATATATAAGAATATCCCCATCATTCCGGGACACCCTTCGGATATGATATAAATTTCGAAGTACTAAAGCATCCGGTACTTTGGATGGGGTTTGTTAGGCCCAATAGATCTATCTTTAGGATTCGCGTCAATTAGGGTGTCTGTTCCCTAATTCTTAGATTACCAGACTTAATAAAAAGGGGCATATTCGATTTCGATAATTCAAACATAGAATGTAGTTTCACGTACTTGTGTCTATTTTGTAAATCATTTATAAAACCTGCATGTATTCTCATCCCAAAATATTAGATTTTAAAAGTGGGACTATAACTCACTTTCACAGATTTTTACTTCGTCGGGAAGTAAGACTTGGCCACTGGTTGATTCACGAACCTATAACAATATATACATATATATATATATATCAAAGTATGTTCAAAATATATTTACAACACTTTTAATATATTTTGATGTTTTAAGTTTATTAAGTCAGCTGTCCTCGTTAGTAACCTACAACTAGTTGTCCACAGTTAGATGTACAGAAATAAATTGATAAATATTATCTTGAATCAATCCACGACCCAGTGTATACGTATCTCAGTATTGATCACAACTCAAACTATATATATTTTGGAATCAACCTCAACCCTGTATAGCTAACTCCAACATTCACATATAGAGTGTCTATGGTTGTTCCGAAATATATATAGATGTGTCGACATGATAGGTCGAAACATTGTATACGTGTCTATGGTATCTCAAGATTACATAATATACAATACAAGTTGATTAAGTTATGGTTGGAATAGATTTGTTACCAATTTTCACGTAGCTAAAATGAGAAAAATTATCCAATCTTGTTTTACCCATAACTTCTTCATTTTAAATCCGTTTTGAGTGAATCAAATTGCTATGGTTTCATATTGAACTCTATTTTATGAATCTAAACAGAAAAAGTATAGGTTTGTAGTCGGAAAAATAAGTTACAAGTCGTTTTTGTAAAGGTAGTCATTTCAGTCGAAAGAACGACGTCTAGATGACCATTTTAGAAAACATACTTCCACTTTGAGTTTAACTATAATTTTTGGATATAGTTTCATGTTAATAATAAAAATCATTTTCTCAGAATAACAACTTTTAAATCAAAGTTTATCATAGTTTTTAATTAACTAACCCAAAACAGCCCGCGGTGTTACTACGACGGCGTAAATCCGGTTTTAAGGTGTTTTTCGTGTTTCCAGGTTTTAAATCATTAAGTTAGCATATCATATAGATATAGAACATGTGTTTAGTTGATTTTAAAAGTCAAGTTAGAAGGATTAACTTTTGTTTGCGAACAAGTTTAGAATTAACTAAACTATGTTCTAGTGATTACAAGTTTAAACCTTCGAATAAGATAGCTTTATATATATGAATCGAATGATGTTATGAACCTCATTACTACCTTAAGTTCCTTGGATAAACCTACTGGAAAAGAGAAAAATGGATCTAGCTTCAACGGATCCTTGGATGGCTCGAAGTTCTTGAAGCAGAGTCATGACACGAAAACAAGTTCAAGTAAGATCATCACTTGAAATAAGATTGTTATAGTTATAGAAATTGAACCAAAGTTTGAATATGATTATTACCTTGTATTAGAATGATAACCTACTGTAAGAAATAAAGATTTCTTGAGGTTGGATGATCACCTTACAAGATTGGAAGTGAGCTAGCAAACTTGAAAGTATTCTTGATTTTATGTAACTAGAACTTGTAGAATATATGAAGAACACTTAGAACTTGAAGATAGAACTTGAGAGAGATTAATTAGATGAACAAAATTGAAGAATGAAAGTGTTTGTAGGTGTTTTTGGTCGTTGGTGTATGGATTAGATATAAAGGATATGTAATTTTGTTTTCATGTAAATAAGTCATGAATGATTACTCATATTTTTGTAATTTTATTAGATATTTCATGCTAGTTGCCAAATGATGGTTCCCACATGTGTTAGGTGACTCACATGGGCTGCTAAGAGCTGATCATTGGAGTGTATATACCAATAGTACATACATCTAAAAGCTGTGTATTGTACGAGTACGAATACGGGTGCATACCAGTAGAATTGTTGATGAAACTGAACGAGGATGTAATTGTAAGCATTTTTGTTAAGTAGAAGTATTTTGATAAGTGTATTGAAGTCTTTCAAAAGTGTATAAATACATATTAAAACACTACATGTATATACATTTTAACTGAGTCGTTAAATCATCGTTAGTCGTTACATGTAAGTGTTGTTTTGAAACCTTTAGGTTAACGATCTTGTTAAATGTTGTTAACCCAATGTTTATAATATCAAATGAGATTTTAAATTATTATATTATCATGATATTATGATATATTAATATATCTTAATATGATATATATTCATTTAAATGTCGTTACAACGATAATCGTTACATATATGTCTCGTTTCGAAATCCTTAAGTTAGTAGTCTTGTTTATATGTATGTAACTCATTGTTAATATACTTATGGAGATACTTACTTATCATAATCTCATGTTAACCATATGTATATCTATATATATATCGTCATGTCGTTTTTACAAGTTTTAACGTTCGTGAATCGCCGGTCAACTTGGATGGTCAATTGTCTATATGAAACATATTTCAATTAATCAAGTCTTAACAAGTTTAATTACTTAACATGTTGGAAACATTTAATCATGTAAATATCAATCTCAATTAATATATATAAACATGGAAAAGTTCGGGTCACTACAGTACCTACCCGTTAAATAAATTTCGTCCCGAAATTTTAAGCTGTTGAAGGTGTTGACGAATCTTCTGGAAATAGATGCGGGTATTTCTTCTTCATCTGATCTTCACGCTCCCAGGTGAACTCGGGTCCTCTACGAGCATTCCATCGAACCATAACAATTGGTATCTTGTTTTGCTTAAGTCTTTTAACCTCACGATCCATTATTTCGACGGGTTCTTCGATGAATTGAAGTTTTTCGTTGATTTGGATTTCATCTAACGGAATAGTGAGATCTTCTTTAGCAAAACATTTCTTTAAATTCGAGACGTGGAAAGTGTTATGTACAGCCGCGAGTTGTTGAGGTAACTCAAGTCGGTAAGCTACTGGTCCGACACGATCAATAATCTTGAATGGTCCAATATACCTTGGATTTAATTTCCCTCGTTTACCAAATCGAACAACGCCTTTCCAAGGTGCAACTTTAAGGATGACCATCTCTCCAATTTCAAATTCTATATCTTTTCTTTTAATGTCAGCGTAGCTCTTTTGTCGACTTTGGGCGGTTTTCAACCGTTGTTGAATTTGGATGATCTTCTCGGTAGTTTCTTGTATAATCTCCGGACCCGTAATCTGTCTATCCCCCACTTCACTCCAACAAATCGGAGACCTGCACTTTCTACCATAAAGTGCTTCAAACGGCGCCATCTCAATGCTTGAATGGTAGCTGTTGTTGTAGGAAAATTCTGCTAACGGTAGATGTCGATCCCAACTGTTTCCGAAATCAATAACACATGCTCGTAGCATGTCTTCAAGCGTTTGTATCGTCCTTTCGCTCTGCCCATCAGTTTGTGGATGATAGGCAGTACTCATGTCTAGACGAGTTCCTAATGCTTGCTGTAATGTCTGCCAGAATCTTGAAATAAATCTGCCATCCCTATCAGAGATAATAGAGATTGGTATTCCACGTCTGTAGACGACTTCCTTCAAATACAGTCGTGCTAACTTCTCCATCTTGTCATCTTCTCTTATTGGCAGGAAGTGTGCTGATTTGGTGAGACGATCAACTATTACCCAAATAGTATCAAAACCACTTGCAGTCCTTGGCAATTTAGTGATGAAATCCATGGTAATGTTTTCCCATTTCCATTCTGGGATTTCGGGTTGTTGAAGTAGACCTGATGGTTTCTGATGCTCAGCTTTGACCTTAGAACACGTCAAACATTCTCCTATGTATTTAGCAACATCGGCTTTCATACCCGGCCACCAAAAATGTTTCTTGAGATCCTTGTACATCTTCCCCGTTCCAGGATGTATTGAGTATCTGGTTTTATGAGCTTCTCTAAGTACCATTTCTCTCATATCTCCAAATTTTGATACCCAAATCCTTTCAGCCCTATACCGGGTTCCGTCTTCCCGAATATTAAGATGCTTCTCCGATCCTTTGGGTATTTCATCCTTTAAATTTCCCTCTTTTAAAACTCCTTGTTGCGCCTCCTTTATTTGAGTAGTATGGTTATTATGAATCATTATATTCATAGATTTTACTCGAATGGGTTCTCTGTCCTTCCTGCTCAAGGCATCGGCTACCACATTTGCCTTCCCCGGGTGGTAACGAATCTCAAAGTCGTAATCATTCAACAATTCAATCCACCTACGTTGCCTCATATTCAGTTGTTTCTGATTAAATATGTGTTGAAGACTTTTGTCGTCGGTATATATAATACTTTTGACCCCATATAAGTAGTGCCTCCAAGTCTTTAATGCAAAAACAACCGCGCCTAATTCCAAATCATGCGTCGTATAATTTTGCTCGTGAATCTTCAATTGTCTAGAGGCATAAGCAATCACCTTCGTTCGTTGCATTAATACACAACCGAGACCTTTCTTTGATGCGTCACAATAAATCACAAAATCATCATTCCCTTCAGGCAATGACAATATAGGTGCCGTAGTTAGCTTTTTCTTCAATAACTGAAACGCTTTCTCTTGTTCATCCTTCCATTCAAATTTCTTCCCTTTATGCGTTAATGCAGTCAAGGGTTTTGCTATTCTGGAAAAGTCTTGGATGAACCTTCTGTAGTAACCAGCTAGTCCTAAAAACTGGCGTATGTGTTTCGGAGTTTTCGGGGTTTCCCACTTTTCAACAGTTTCTATCTTTGCCGGATCCACCTTAATACCTTCTTTGTTCACTATGTGACCGAGGAATTGAACTTCTTCTAACCAAAATGCACACTTTGAAAACTTAGCGTACAGTTTTTCCTTCCTCAATACTTCTAACACCTTTCTCAAATGTTCACCGTGTTCTTGGTCATTCTTTGAGTAAATAAGTATGTCATCAATGAAAACAATGACAAACTTGTCAAGGTATGGTCCACACACTCGGTTCATAAGGTCCATGAACACAGCTAGTGCATTAGTTAAACCAAACGGCATGACCATAAACTCGTAATGACCATAACGTGTTCTGAAAGCAGTCTTTGGAATATCATCTTCTTTCACCCGCATTTGATGATACCCGGAACGTAAGTCAATCTTTGAATAAACAGACGAGCCTTGTAGTTGATCAAATAAGTTGTCGATTCTCGGTAGTGGGTAGCGGTTCTTGATGGTAAGTTTGTTCAACTCTCGGTAGTCGATACACAACCTGAATGTACCATCTTTCTTCTTGACAAACAAAACAGGAGCTCCCCACGGTGATGTGCTTGGTCGAATGAAACCACGCTCTAAAAGTTCTTGTAATTGGCTTTGCAGTTCTTTCATCTCGCTGGGTGCGAGTCTGTAAGGAGCACGAGCTATTGGTGCAGCTCCTAGTACAAGATCTATTTGAAATTCAACGGATCGATGTGGGGGTAATCCCGGTAATTCTTTCGGAAATACATCGGGAAATTCTTTTGCAATGGGAACATCATTGATGCTCTTTTCTTCAGTTTGTACTTTCTCGACGTGTGCTAGAACAGCATAGCAACCTTTTCTTATTAGTTTTTGTGCCTTCAAATTACTAATAAGATGTAGCTTCGTGTTGCCCTTTTCTCCGTACACCATTAAGGGTTTTTCTTTTTCTCGTATAATGCGAATTGCATTTTTGTAACAGACGATCTCTGCTTTCACTTCTTTCAACCAGTCCATACCGATTATCACATCAAAACTCCCTAACTCTACTGGTATCAAATCAATCTTAAATGTTTCGCTAACCAGTTTAATTTCTCGATTCCGACATATATTATCTGCTGAAATTAATTTACCATTTGCTAATTCGAGTAAAAATTTACTATCCAAAGGCGTCAATGGACAACTTAATTTAGCACAAAAATCTCTACTCATATAGCTTCTATCCGCACCCGAGTCAAATAAAACGTAAGCAGATTTATTGTCAATAAGAAACGTACCCGTAACAAGCTCCGGGTCTTCCTGTGACTCTGCCGCATTAATATTGAAAACTCTTCCGCGGCCTTGTCCATTCGTGTTCTCCTGGTTTGGGCAATTTCTAATAATGTGGCCCAGTTTTCCACATTTATAACAAACTACATTGGCATAACTTGCTCCGACACTACTTGCTCCGCCATTACTCGTTCCGACACCATTTGTTCCTTTCGTTCTATTAACCCCTGGTCCGTAGACCTCACACTTCGCCGCGCTATGACCATTTCTTTTACACTTGTTGCAAAATTTGGTGCAGAACCCCGAGTGATACTTTTCACACCTTTGGCATAGCTGCTTCTGATTGTTGTTGTTGTTGCGGTTATTATTGTTGTTGGGATGATTGTTGTAGTTGCTGTTGCTGTTGTTGTTGTTGTTGTTGTTGTTGTTGGGCCGTTTGTTGTAGTTGCGATTGATGTTGCGATTGTTGGGATAATTGTTGCGATTATTGTTGTAATTGCTGTTGTTGTTGTATTGGTGATTCTTATCACCGTTTTCCTCCCACTTTCTTTTGACTTGCTTCACATTGGCCTCTTCAGCAGTCTGTTCTTTAATTCTTTCTTCAATCTGGTTCACTAGTTTGTGAGCCATTCTACATGCCTGTTGTATAGAGGCGGGCTCGTGTGAACTTATATCTTCTTGGATTCTTTCCGGTAATCCTTTCACAAATGCGTCGATCTTCTCTTCCTCATCTTCGAATGCTCCCGGACACAATAGGCACAATTCTGTGAATCGTCTTTCGTACGTGGTAATATCAAATCCTTGGGTTCGTAACCCTCTAAGTTCTGTCTTGAGCTTATTGACCTCGGTTCTGGGACGGTACTTCTCGTTCATCAAGTGCTTGAATGCTGACCACGGTAGTGCGTACGCATCGTCTTGTCCCACTTGCTCTAGATAGGTATTCCACCATGTTAACGCAGAACCTGTGAAGGTATGCGTAGCGTACTTCACTTTGTCCTCTTCAGTACACTTACTTATGGCAAACACCGATTCGACCTTCTCGGTCCACCGTTTCAATCCGATCGGTCCTTCGGTTCCATCAAATTCCAAAGGTTTGCAGGCAGTGAATTCTTTGTAGGTGCATCCTACACGATTTCATGTACTGCTAGATCCAAGGTTATTGTTGGTATGTAGCGCAGCCTGTACTGCGGCTATGTTTGAAGCTAGAAAAGTACGGAATTCCTCTTCATTCATATTCACGGTGTGTCGAGTAGTCGGTGCCATTTCCTTCAAAATAGTCAAATGGAACAAGTTAATCATACAGAATATTTAAGAGTAGTTAATAGTATTTCGTAGCATAATATGAACTCATTTATAAAACTTTTTCTTCATATTAGCGTTTTATAAGTTTAAATTCGGGTAGTACCTACCCGTTAAGTTCATACTTAGTAGCTAATATACAATTCAACTACTACAATTCTATATGAAAAACTGATTATAATAATATTTCGCGTTCAAACTTTTATACAATATTTTACAAACTTACAATACCGCTTATTTTACATAAAGCATGAAATATAGCACACAATAACTTTGATACAAGATAGTTGTGAAGATAATTCTAGCTAGTACACAAGTCGTTCAGCAAAGGCAATAAAGACACGTAATTCATACGTCCAGAAACAAGTCATGCATTCTGGTTTTACTAGGACTACTTCCCATCCTTGGTCTTGTAGAACATAACCGTTATGGTCATTGATAAGACAGCGTGTTGTAACGTCGTCAAAGGGACGAGGGTTACGTAATGTCCAACAGTCCCGTAATAATCTAAAAACCTCATTTCTTACCCCAATTACCGACTCCGTCACTTGTGGAAACGTTTTGTTTAATAGTTGTAGCCCGATGTTCTTGTTCTCACTTTGGTGAGAAGCGAACATTACTAATCCGTAAGCATAACATACTTCTTTATGTTGCATGTTAGCCGCTTTTTCTAAATCACGAAGTCCAATATTCGGATATATTGAGTCAAAATAATTTCTTAACCCGTTGCGTAAAATAGCATTTGGGTTCCCCGCAATATATGCGTCAAAGTAAACACATCGTAACTTATGGGTTTCCCAATGTGATATCCCCCATCTTTCAAACGAAAGTCTCTTATAAACCAAGACATTCTTGGAACGTTCTTCGAATGTCTTACAAACTGATCTCGCCTTAAATAGTTGTGCCGAGGAATTCTGGCCGACTCTAGACAAGATTTCATCAATCATGTCTCCGGGTAGGTCTCTTAAAATATTGGGTTGTCTATCCATTTTGTGTTTTTAAACTGTAAAATAGACAAGAGTTAGATTCATAAAAAAATACTTATTAATACAAGCAATTTTTACATATATCATAAAGCATAAGAACACTATATTACATATATTACACCACACGAATACAACTATCTTATTCCGACTCGCTCGTTTCTTCTTCTTCGGTTTTGGTTCGTTTTGCCAAGTTTCTAGGGATATATGATGTTCCCCTAATACTAACTGTCATTTTCCACAACCGTTTAGAAAAACCTGGTGGTTTAGAGGTTCCCGGGTCATTGTTACAACTTAAGGACTTCGGGGGTTGACGATACATATAAAGTTCATCGAGGTTGGAATTAGATTTCTCTATTTTTATGCCCTTTCCCTTATTATTTTCTTTTGCCTTTTTAAATTCAGTTGGGGTAATTTCTATAACATCATCGGAATTCTCGTCGGAATCCGATTCATCGAAGAATTGGTAATCCTCCCAATATTTTGCTTCCTTGGCGGAAACACCATTGACCATAATTAACCTTGGTCGGTTGGTTGAGGATTTTATTTTACTTAACCGTTTTATTATTTCCCCCACCGGTTCTACTTCTTCATCCGGTTCCGATTCTTCTTCCGGTTCCGATTCTTCTTTCGGTTCCGACTCTTCTTCCGGTTCCTCTTCGGGAACTTGTGAATCAGTCCACGAATCATTCCAATTTACATTTGACTCTTCATTATTATTAGATGAGTCAATGGGACTTGTTCTAGAGGTAGATATCTATCACATAATATCAAACACGTTAAGAGATTAATATATCACATAATATTCACATGTTAAAAATATAGAGTTTCCAACAAAATTTGTTAAGCAATCATTTTTCAAGTAAACACGGTCGAAGTCCAGACTCACTAATGCATCCTAACAAACTCGATAAGACACACTAATGCAAAATTCTGGTTCTCTAAGACCAACGCTCTGATACCAACTGAAATGTCCCGTTCTTATTGATTAAAAACGTTCCATATTAATTGATTTCGTTGCGAGGTTTTGACCTCTATATGAGACGTTTTTCAAAGACTGCATTCATTTTTAAAAAAAACCATAACCTTTATTTCATAAATAAAGGTTTAAAAATCTTTACGTAGATTATCAAATAATGATAATCTAAAATATCCTGTTTACACACGACCATTACATAATGGTTTACAATACAAATATGTTACATCGAAATCAGTTTCTGGAATGCAGTTTTTACACAATATCATACAAACATGGACTCCAAATCTTGTCCTTATTTTAGTATGCAACAGCGGAAGCTCTTAGTATTCACCTGAGAATAAACATGCTTTAAACGTCAACAAAAATGTTGGTGAGTTATAGGTTTAACCTATATATATCAAATCGTAACAATAGACCACAAGATTTCATATTTCAATACACATCCCATACATAGAGATAAAAATCATTCATATGGTGAACACCTGGTAACCGACATTAACAAGATGCATATATATAAGAATATCCCCATCATTCCGGGACACCCTTCGGATATGATATAAATTTCGAAGTACTAAAGCATCCGGTACTTTGGATGGGGTTTGTTAGGCCCAATAGATCTATCTTTAGGATTCGCGTCAATTAGGGTGTATGTTCCTTAATTCTTAGATTACCAGACTTAATAAAAAGGGGCATATTCGATTTCGATAATTCAACCATAGAATGTAGTTTCACGTACTTGTGTCTATTTTGTAAATCATTTATAAAACCTGCATGTATTCTCATCCCAAAATATTAGATTTTAAAAGTGGGACTATAACTCACTTTCACAGATTTTTACTTCGTCGGGAAGTAAGACTTGGCCACTGGTTGATTCACGAACCTATAACAATATATACATATATATATATATATATATATATATATATATATATATATATATATATATATATATATATATATATATATATATATATATATATATATATATCAAAGTATGTTCAAAATATATTTACAACACTTTTAATATATTTTGATGTTTTAAGTTTATTAAGTCAGCTGTCCTCGTTAGTAACCTACAACTAGTTGTCCACAGTTAGATGTACAGAAATAAATTGATAAATATTATCTTGAATCAATCCACGACCCAGTGTATACGTATCTCAGTATTGATCACAACTCAAACTATATATATTTTGGAATCAACCTCAACCCTGTATAGCTAACTCCAACATTCACATATAGAGTGTCTATGGTTGTTCCGAAATATATATAGATGTGTCGACATGATAGGTCGAAACATTGTATACGTGTCTATGGTATCTCAAGATTACATAATATACAATACAAGTTGATTAAGTTATGGTTGGAATAGATTTGTTACCAATTTTCACGTAGCTAAAATGAGAAAAATTATCCAATCTTGTTTTACCCATAACTTCTTCATTTTAAATCCGTTTTGAGTGAATCGAATTGCTATGGTTTCATATTGAACTCTATTTTATGAATCTAAATAGAAAAATTATAGGTTTATAGTCAGAAAAATAAGTTACAAGTCGTTTTTGTAAAGGTAGTCATTTCAGTCGAAAGAACGACGTCTAGATGACCATTTTAGAAAACATACTTCCACTTTGAGTTTAACCATAATTTTTGGATATAGTTTCATGTTAATAATAAAAATCATTTTCTCAGAATAACAACTTTTAAATCAAAGTTTATCATAGTTTTTAATTAACTAACCCAAAACAGCCCGCGGTGTTACTACGACGGCGTAAATCCGGTTTTACGGTGTTTTTCGTGTTTCCAAGTTTTTAAATCATTAAGTTAGCATATCATATAGATATAGAACATGTGTTTAGTTGATTTTAAAAGTCAAGTTAGAAGGATTAACTTTTGTTTGCGAACAAGTTTAGAATTAACTAAACTATGTTCTAGTGATTACAAGTTTAAACCTTCGAATAAGATAGCTTTATATATATGAATCGAATGATGTTATGAACCTCATTACTACCTTAAGTTCCTTGGATAAACCTACTGGAAAAGAGAAAAATGGATCTAGCTTCAACGGATCCTTGGATGGCTCGAAGTTCTTGAAGCAGAGTCATGACACGAAAACAAGTTCAAGTAAGATCATCACTTGAAATAAGATTGTTATAGTTATAGAAATTGAACCAAAGTTTGAATATGATTATTACCTTGTATTAGAATGATAACCTACTGTAAGAAATAAAGATTTCTTGAGGTTGGATGATCACCTTACAAGATTGGAAGTGAGCTAGCAAACTTGAAAGTATTCTTGATTTTATGTAACTAGAACTTGTAGAATATATGAAGAACACTTAGAACTTGAAGATAGAACTTGAGAGAGATTAATTAGATGAACAAAATTGAAGAATGAAAGTGTTTGTAGGTGTTTTTGGTCGTTGGTGTATGGATTAGATATAAAGGATATGTAATTTTGTTTTCATGTAAATAAGTCATGAATGATTACTCATATTTTTGTAATTTTATGAGATATTTCATGCTAGTTGCCAAATGATGGTTCCCACATGTGTTAGGTGACTCACATGGGCTGCTAAGAGCTAATCATTGGAGTGTATATACCAATAGTACATACATCTAAAAGCTGTGTATTGTACGAGTACGAATACGGGTGCATACGAGTAGAATTGTTGATGAAACTGAACGAGGATGTAATTGTAAGCATTTTTGTTAAGTAGAAGTATTTTGATAAGTGTATTGAAGTCTTTCAAAAGTGTATAAATACATATTAAAACACTACATGTATATACATTTTAACTGAGTCGTTAAATCATCGTTAGTCGTTACATGTAAGTGTTGTTTTGAAACCTTTAGGTTAACGATCTTGTTAAATGTTGTTAACCCAATGTTTATAATATCAAATGAGATTTTAAATTATTATATTATCATGATATTATGATATATTAATATATCTTAATATGATATATATATTCATTTAAATGTCGTTACAACGATAATCGTTACATATATGTCTCGTTTCGAAATCCTTAAGTTAGTAGTCTTGTTTATATGTATGTAACTCATTGTTAATATACTTATGGAGATACTTACTTATCATAATCTCATGTTAACCATATGTATATCTATATATATATCGTCATGTCGTTTTTACAAGTTTTAACGTTCGTGAATCGCCGGTCAACTTGGGTGGTCAATTGTCTATATGAAACATATTTCAATTAATCAAGTCTTAACAAGTTTAATTGCTTAACATGTTGGAAACATTTAATCATGTAAATATCAATCTCAATTAATATATATAAACATGGAAAAGTTCGGGTCACTACATTAGGCACCCACACTCTTCCTTGAAAAGATAACAAACCATGCGGACCTAAAGTAATAAACTCCGTTTGTCCCACGATTCGTTCCTCATGCTTATTGTTAACAAAAGCTTCGATTTGAGCCTCGCCGAGCTTTTTAAGGAAATTGTTAGTAATAATCATGTGCAACGATCCCACTCGTATCGCCGGATGTTGACTCTTTCGAATTAATGCATCCGCGACCACATTCACCTTACGCGGATGATAAAGTATTTCACAATCATAGTCTTTCACCACATCCATCCATCTACTTTGACGATAATTCAAATCCCTTTGATCAAAAAGATGTTTCAAACTCTTGTGATCCGAATAAATCGTACACTTGACACCATAGAAGTAATGGCGCCAAATTTTCAACGCATGAACAACCACCGCCAACTCAAGATCATGAGTCAGATATCTCGTTTCGTGTTTCTGTAATTGTCGGGAGGCATATGCGATGACTTTACCTCTTTGCATTAGAACACACCCTAGCCCATTTAAAGACGCGTCACAATAAACCGTCATGTCTTCTACCCCATCCGGCAATACTAACACCGGAGCTTAACATAACTTCTCTTTTAACAATTGAAAGGCAATTTCTTGCTCGTTCTCCCAATTAAATCTTGCGTTCTTTCTCGTCCATTTCGTCAATGGAGAAGCAATCTTGGAAAAGTCTTGGATAAATCGACGATAATAACCGGCCAATCCGAGAAAACTTCGGATCTCCGTAGGCGTAGTCGGTCGTCCCCAAATCTTTACCGTCTCTATCTTCCCCGGATCTACTTAAATACCATTTTCGTTCACAATATGGCCAAGGAATTGAACTTTCCTTAGCCAAAATTCACATTTGGAGAATTTAGCATACAACTTCTCCTTTCGCAACGTCTTTAATGAAATGTCCCGTTCATATTGATTATAAACGTTCCATATTAATTGATTTCGTCGCGAGGTTTTGACCTCTATATGAGACGTTTTTCAAAGACTGCATTCATTTTTAAAACAACCATAACCTTTATTTTATCGATAAAGGTTTAAAAAGCATTACGCAGATTATCAAATAATGATAATCTAAAATATACCGTTTAAACACAACCATTACATAATGGTTTACAATAAGAATATATTACATCAAAAATAAGTTTCTTGAATGCAGTTTTTACATAATATCATACAAGCATGGACTCCAAATCTTGTCCTTATTTTAGTATACAACAGCGGAAGCTCTTAATAATCACCTGAGAATAAACATGCTTAAAACATCAACAAAAATGTTGGTGAGTTATAGGTTTAACCTATATATTATCAAATCATAATAATAGACCACAAGATTTCATATTTCAATATGCATCCCATACATAGAGATAAAATTCATTCATATGGTGAACACCTGGTAACCGACATTAACAAGATGCATATAAGAATATCCCCTATCATTCCGGGAAATCCTTCGGACATGATAAAAACGAATTCGAAGTACTAAACCATCCGGTACTTTGGATGGGGTTCGTTAGGCCCAATAGATCTATCTTTAGGATTCGCGTCAATTAGTAGATCGGTTTACTAATTCTTAGGCTACCAAGCAAAAGGGGCATATTCGGATTCGATCATTCACCCATATAATGTAGTTTTATTTACTTGTGTCTATTTCGTAAAACATTTATAAAACTGCATGTATTCTTATCCCAAAATATTAGATTTTAAAAGTGGGACTATAACTCACTTTCACAGATTTTTACTTCATCGGGAAGTAAGACATGGCCACTGGTCGATTCACGAACCTATAATAAATATATATATATATATATATATATATCAAAGTATGTTCAAAATATATTTACAACATTTTTAATACGTTTTAATGTTTTAAGTTTATTAAGTCAGCTGTCCTCGTTAGTAACCGACAACTAGTTGTCCATAATTAGATGTACAGAAATAAATCGATATATATTATCTTGAATCAATCCACGACCCAGTGTATACACGTCTCAGGCTAGATCACAACTCAAAGTATATATATTTTTGGAATCAACCTCAACCCTGTATAGCTAACTCCGACATTACTGCATATAGAGTGTCTATGGTTGTTCCAAATAATATATATAGATGGGTCGATATGATATGTCAAAACATTTACATACGTGTCTATGGTATCCCAAGATTACATAATATATTAGAATACATGTATAATATAATATAAGTTAGCTAGGATATGATTAATATAAATTTGTTACCAATTTTCACGTAGCTACAACAAGCAAAAATATCCAATCTTGTTTTACCCATAACTTCTTCGTTTTGAGTGTTTTAAGTTGCTATGGCTTCATATTGAACTTAAGTTTATGAATATAAATAGAAAAAGTATAAGTTTATAGTCGGAAATACAGGTTACAAGTCGTTTTTGTAAAGGTAGTCATTTCAGTCGAAAGAACGACGTCTAGATGACCATTTTGGAAAACATACTTCCACTTTGAGTTTAACCATGATTTTTGGATATAGTTTCATGTTCATAAGAAAAATCATTTTCCCAGAAGAACAACTTTTAAATCAAAGTTTATCATAGTTTTTAATTAACTAACCCAAAACAGCCCGCGGTGTTACTACGACGGCGTATATCCGGTTTTACGGTGTTTTTCGTGTTTTCCGGTTTTAAACCATTAAGTTAGCATATAATATAGATATAGAACATGTGTTTAGTTTATTTTAAAATTCAAGTTAGAAGGATTAACTTTTGTTTGCGAACAAGTTTAGAATTAACTAAACTATGTTCTAGTGATTACATGTTCAAATCTTTGAATAAGATAGTTTTATATGTATGAATCAAATGATGTTATGAACATCATTACTTCCTCAAGTTTAATAGGTAAACCTACTGGAAGTGACAAGAAATGATCTAGCTTCAAAGGATCTTGGATAGTTTGAAAGTTCTTGAAGTAGAATCATGACACAAAAACAAGTTCAAGTAAGATTATCACTCGAATTAAGATAGTTATAGTTATAGGAATTGAATCAAAGTTTGTATATGAGTATTACGTTGATTTAGAATGATATCTTACTATAAACAATAAGGATTTCTTGAGGTTGGATGATCACTTTACAAGATTGAAAGTGAGCTAGTAAACTTGGAAGTATTTTTGATTTTATGAAACAAGAACTTGTAGAATTTATGAAGAACACTTAGAACTTGAAGATAGAACTTGAGAGAGATTAATTAGATGAAGAAATTGAAGAATGAAAGTGTTTATAGGTGTTTTTGGTCGTTGGTATATGGATTAGATATAAAGGATGTGTAATTTTGTTTACATGTAAATAAGTCATGAATGATTACTAATATTTTTGTAATTTTATGAGATATTTCATGTTAGTTGCCAAATGATGGTTCCTACATGGTTAGGTGACTCACATGGGCTGCTAAGAGCTGATCATTGGAGTGTATATACCAATAGTACATACATTTAGAAGCTGGGTATTGTACGAGTACGAATACGGGTGCATACGAGTAGAATTGTTGATGAAAATGAACGCGGATGTAGTTGTAAGCATTTTTGTTAAGTAGAAGTATTTTGATAATGTCTTGAAGTCTTTCAAAAGTGTATGAATACATATTAAAACACTACATGTATATACATTTTAACTGAGTCGTTAAGTCATCGTTAGTCGTTACATGTAAGTGTTGTTTTGAAACCTTTAGGTTAACGATCATGTTAAATGTTGTTAACCCTTTGTTTATTATATCTAAAGAGATGTTAAATTATTACATTATCATGATATTATGATGTATTAATATATCTTAATATGATATATATACAATTAAATGTCGTTACAACGATAATCGTTACATATATGCCTCGTTTCAAAATCATTAAGTTAGTAGTCTTGTTTTACATATGTAGTTCATTGTTAACATACTTAATGATATACTTAATTATCATTTTATCATGTTAAACATAGTGTATCAATATCTTAATATGATTCATATGTAATTAGTAAGACGTTGATATAACGATAATCGTTATATATATATTTTTTTCGAGTTTCTTAATTCAATAGGCTCATTTTTATGTATATAACTCATTGTTAAAATACCTAATGAGATACATACTTATCATAATATCATGTTAACTATATATATATATATATATATATATATATATATATATATATATATATATATATATATATATATATATATATATATATATATATATATATATATATATATATATATCCATATATATGTCATCATATAGTTTTTACAAGTATGAACGTTCGTGAATCACCGGTCAACTTGGGTGGTCAATTGTCTACATGAAACCTATTTCAATTAATCAAGTCTTAATAAGTTTGATTGCTTAACATGTTGGAAACATTTAATCATGCAAATATAGTTTTCAATTAATATATAATCATGGAAAAGTTCGGGTCACTACAGTACCTACCCGTTAAATAAATTTAGTCCCGAAATTTTAAGCTGTTGAAGGTGTTGACGCATCTTCTGGAAATAGGTGAGGGTATTTCAGCTTCATCTGATCTTCATGCTCCCAGGTGAATTCGGGTCCTCTACGAGCATTCCATCGAATCTTAACAATTGGTATCTTGTTTTGCATAAGTCTTTTAACCTCACGATCCATTATTTCGACGGGTTCCTCGATGAATTGAAGTTTTTCGTTGATTTGGATTTCGTCTAACGGAATAGTGAGATCTTCTTTAAAAAAACATTTCTTCAAATTCGAGACGTGGAAGGTGTTATGTACAGCCGCGAGTTATTGAGGTAACTCAAGTCGGTAAGCTACTGGTCCGACACGATCAATAATCTTGAATGGTCGAATATACCTTGGATTTAATTTCCCTCATTTACCAAATCGAACAACACCTTTCTAAGGTGTAACTTTAAGCATGACCATCTCTCCAATTTCAAATTCTATATCTTTTCTTTTAATGTCGGCGTAGCTCTTTTGTCAACCATTGTTGAATTTGGATGATCTTCTCGGTAGTTTCTTGTATTATCTCCGGAACCGTAATCTGTCTATCCCCCACTTCACTCTAAAAAATCAGAGACCTGCACTTTCTACCATAAAGTGCTTCAAATGGCGCCATCTCAAAGCTTGAATGGTAGTTGTTGTTGTAGGAAAATTCTGCTAACGGAAGGTGTCGATCCCAACTGTTTCCAAAATCAATAACACATGCTCGTAGCATGTCTTCAAGCATTTGTATCGTCCTTTCGCTCTGCCCATCAGTTTGTGGATGATAGGCAGTACTCATGTCTAGACGAGTTCCTAATGCTTGTTGTAATGTCTGCCAGAATCTTGAAATAAATCTGCCATCCCTATCAGAGATAATAGAGATTGGTATTCCATGTCTGGAGATGACTTCCTTCAAATACAGTCGTGCTAACTTCTCCATCTTGTCATCTTCTCTTATTGGCAGGAAGTGTGCTGATTTGGTGAGACGATCAACTATTACCCAAATAGTATCAAAACCACTTGCAGTCCTTGGCAATTTAGTGATGAAATCTATGGTAATGTTTTCTCATTTCCATTCTGGGATTTCGGGTTGTTGAAGTAGACCTGATGGTTTCTGATGCTCCGATTTGACCTTAGAACAAGTCAAACATTCTCCTACGTATTTAGTAACATCGGCTTTCATACCTGGCCACCAAAAATGTTTCTTGAGATCCTTGTACATCTTTCCCGTTCCAGGATGTATTGAGTATCTGGTTTTATGAGCTTCTCTAAGTTCCATTTCTCTCATATCTCCAAATTTTGGTACCCAAATCCTTTCAGCCCTATACCGGGTTCCGTCTTCCCGAATATTAAGATGCTTCTCCTATCCTTTGGGTATTTCATCCTTTAAATTTCCCTCTTTTAAAACTCCTTGTTGCGCCTCCTTTATTTGAGTAGTAAGGTTAGTGTGAATCATTATATTTATAGCTTTTTCTCGAATGGGTTCTCTGTCCTTTCTGCTCAAGGCGTCGGCTACCACATTTGCCTTCCCCGGGTGGTAACGAATCTCAAAGTCGTAATCATTCAACAATTCAATCCACCTACGCTCCCTCATATTCAGTTGTTTCTGATTAAATATGTGTTGAATGAAATGTCCCGTTCTTATTGATTAAAAACGTTCCATATTAATTGATTTCGTTGCGAGGTTTTGACCTCTATATGAGACGTTTTTCAAAGACTGCATTCATTTTAAAACAAACCATAACCTTTATTTCATCAATAAAGGTTTAAAAAGCTTTACGTAGATTATCAAATAATGATAATCTAAAATATCCTGTTTACACACGACCATTACATAATGGTTTACAATACAAATATGTTACAACAAAATAAGTTTCTTGAATGCAGTTTTTACACAATATCATACAAGCATGGACTACAAATCTCGTCCTTATTTAAGTATGCGACAGCGGAAGCTCTTAATAATCACCTGAGAATAAACATGCTTAAAACGTCAACAAAAATGTTGGTGAGTTATAGGTTTAACCTATATATATCAAATCATAATAATAGACCACAATATTTCATACTTCAATACACATCCCATACATAGAGTTAAAATCATTCATATGGTGAACACTTGGTAACCGACATTAACAAGATGCATATATATAAGAATATCCCCATCATTCCGGGACACCCTTCGGATATGATATAAATTTCGAAGTACTAAAGCATCCGGTACTTTGGATGGGGTTTGTTAGGCCCAATTGATCTATCTTTAGGATTCGCGTCAATTAGGGTGTCTGTTCCCTAATTCTTAGATTACCAGACTTAATAAAAAGGGCATATTCGATTTCGATAATTCAACCATAGAATGTAGTTTCACGTACTTGTGTCTATTTTGTAAATCATTTATAAAACCTGCATGTATTCTCATCCCAAAAATATTAGATTTTAAAAGTGGGACTATAACTCACTTTCACATATTTTTACTTCGTCGGGAAGTAAGACTTGGCCACTGGTTGATTCACGAACCTATAACAATATATACATATATATCAAAGTATGTTCAAAATATATTTACAACACTTTTAATATATTTTGATGTTTTAAGTTTATTAAGTCAGCTGTCCTCGTTAGTAACCTACAACTAGTTGTCCACAGTTAGATGTACAGAAATAAATCGATAAATATTATCTTGAATCAATCCACGACCCAGTGTATATGTATCTCAGTATTGATCACAACTCAAACTATATATATTTTGGAATCAACCTCAACCCTGTATAGCTAACTCCAACATTCACATATAGAGTGTCTATGGTTGTTCCGAAATATATGTAGATGTGTCGACATGATAGGTCGAAACATTGTATACGTGTCTATGGTATCTCAAGATTACATAATATACAATACAAGTTGATTAAGTTATGGTTGGAATAGATTTGTTACCAATTTTCACGTAGCTAAAATGAGAAAAATTATCCAATCTTGTTTTACACATAACTTCTTCATTTTAAATCCGTTTTGAGTGAATCAAATTGCTATGGTTTCATATTGAACTATATTTTATGAATCTAAACAGAAAAAGTATAGGTTTATAGTCGGAAAAATAAGTTACAAGTCGTTTTTGTAAAGGTAGTCATTTCAGTCGAAAGAACGACGTCTAGATGACCATTTTAGAAAACATACTTCCACTTTGAGTTTAACCATAATTTTTGGATATAGTTTCATGTTCATAATAAAAATCATTTTCTCAGAATAACAACTTAAATCAAAGTTTATCATAGTTTTTAATTAACTAACCCAAAACAACCCGCGGTGTTACTACAACGGCGTAAATCTGGTTTTACGGTGTTTTTCGTGTTTCCAGGTTTTAAATCATTAAGTTAGCATATCATATATATATGGAACATGTGTTTAGTTGATTTTAAAAGTCAAGTTAGAAGGATTAACTTTTGTTTGCGAATAAGTTTAGAATTAACTAAACTATGTTCTAGTGATTACAAGTTTAAACCTTCGAATAAGATAGCTTTATATGTATGAATCGAATGACGTTATGAACATCATTACTACCTTAAGTTCCTCGGATAAACCTACTGGAAAAGTGAAAAATGGATCTAGCTTCAACGGATCCTTGGATAGCTCGAAGTTCTTGAAGCAGAATCATGACACGAAAACAAGTTCAAGTAAGATCATCACTTGAAATAAGATTGTTATAGTTATAGAAATTGAATCAAAGTTTGAATATGATTATTACCTTGTATTAGAATGATAACCTACTGTAAGAAACAAAGATTTCTTGAGGTTGGATGATCACCTTACAAGATTGGAAGTGAGCTAGCAAACTTGAAAGTATTCTTGATTTTATGTAACTAGAACTTGTAGAATTTATGAAGAACACTTAGAACTTGAAGATAGAACTTGAGAGAGATCAATTAGATGAATAAAATTGAAGAATGAAAGTTTTTATAGGTGTTTTTGGTCGTTGGTGTATGGATTAGATATAAAGGATATGTAATTTTGTTTTCATGTAAATAAGTCATGAATGATTACTCATATTTTTATAATTTTATGAGATATTTCATGCTAGTTGCCAAATGATGGTTCCCACATGTGTTAGGTGACTCACATAGGCTGTTAAGAGCTGATAATTGGAGTGTATATACCAATAGTACATACATCTAAAAACTGTGTATTGTACGAGTACGAATACGGGTGCATACGAGTAGAATTGTTGATGAAACTGAACGAGGATGTAATTGTAAGCATTTTTGTTAAGTAGAAGTATTTTGATAAGTGTATTGAAGTCTTTCAAAAGTGTATAAATACATATTAAAACACTACATGTATATATATTTTAACTGAGTCGTTAAGTCATCGTTAGTCGTTACATGTAAGTGTTGTTTTGAAACCTTTAGGTTAACGATCTTGTTAAATGTTGTTAACCCAATGTTTATAATATCAAATGAGATTTTAAATTATTATTTTATCATGATATTATCATGTATGAATATCTCTTAATATGATATATATATCCATTAAATGTCTTTACAACGATAATCGTTACATATATGTCTCGTTTAAAAATCATTAAGTTAGTAGTCTTGTTTTTACATATGTAGTTCATTGTTAATATACTTAATGATATGTTTACTTATCATAGTATCATGTTAACTATATATATCCATATATATGTCATCATATAGTTTTTACAAGTTTTAACGTTCGTGAATCATCAGTCAACTTGGGTGGTCAATTGTCTATATGAAACATATTTCAATTAATCAAGTCTTAACAAGTTTGATTGCTTAACATGTTTGAAACATTTAATCATGTAAATATCAATCTCAATTAATATATATAAACATGGAAAAGTTCGGGTCACTACAGTACCTACCCGTTAAATAAATTTCGTCCCGAAATTTTAAGCTGTTGAAAGTGTTGACGAATCTTCTAGAAATAGATGCGGGTATTTCTTCTTCATCTGATCTTCACGCTCCCAGGTGAACTCGGGTCCTCTACGAGCATTCCATCGAACCTTAACAATTGGTATCTTGTTTTGCTTAAGTCTTTTAACCTCACGATCCATTATTTCGACGGGTTCTTCGATGAATTGAAGTTTTTCGTTGATTTGGATTTCATCTAACGGAATAGTGAGATCTTCTTTAGCAAAACATTTCTTCAAATTCGAGACGTGGAAAGTGTTATGTACAGCCGCGAGTTGTTGAGGTAACTTAAGTCGGTAAGCTACTGGTCCGACACGATCAATAATCTTGAATGGTCCAATATACCTTGGATTTAATTTCCCTCGTTTACCAAATCGAACAACGCCTTTCCAAGGTACAACTTTAAGCATGACCATCTCTCCAATTTCAAATTCTATATCTTTTCTTTTAATGTCAGCGTAGCTCTTTTGTCGACTTTGGGCGGTTTTCAACCGTTGTTGAATTTGGATGATCTTCTCGGTAGTTTCTTGTATAATCTCTGGACCCGTAATCTGTCTATCCCCCACTTCACTCCAACAAATCGGAGACCTGCACTTTCTACCATAAAGTGCTTCAAACGGCGCCATCTCAATGCTTGAATGGTAGCTGTTGTTGTAGGAAAATTCTGCTAACGGTAGATGTCGATCCCAACTGTTTCCGAAATCAATAACACATGCTCGTAGCATGTCTTCAAGCGTTTGTATCGTCCTTTCGCTCTGCCCATCAGTTTGTGGATGATAGGCAGTACTCATGTCTAGACGAGTTCCTAATGCTTGCTGTAATGTCTGCCAGAATCTTGAAATAAATCTGCCATCCCTATCAGAGATAATAGAGATTGGTATTCCATGTCTGGAGACGACTTCCTTCAAATACAGTCGTGCTAACTTCTCCATCTTGTCATCTTCTCTTATTGGCAGGAAGTGTGCTGATTTGGTGAGACGATCAACTATTACCCAAATAGTATCAAAACCACTTGCAGTCCTTGGCAATTTAGTGATGAAATCCATGGTAATGTTTTCCCATTTCCATTCCGGGATTTCGGGTTGTTGAAGTAGACCTGATGGTTTCTGATGCTCAGCTTTGACCTTAGAACACATCAAACATTCTCCTACGTATTTAGCAACATCGGATTTCATACCCGGCCACCAAAAATGTTTCTTGAGATCCTTGTACATCTTCCCCGTTCCAGGATGTATTGAGTATCTGGTTTTATGAGCTTCTCTAAGTACCATTTCTCTCATATCTCCAAATTTTGGTACCCAAATCCTTTCAGCCCTATACCGGGTTCCGTCTTCCTGAATATTAAGATGCTTCTCCGATCCTTTGGGTATTTCATCCTTTAAATTTCCTTTTTTTAAAACTCCTTGTTGCGCCTCCTTTATTTGAGTAGTAAGGTTATTATGAATCATTATATTCATTGATTTTACTCGAATGGGTTCTCTGTCCTTCCTGCTCAAGGCATCGGCTACCACATTTGCCTTCCCCGGGTGGTAACGAATCTCAAAGTCGTAATCATTCAATAATTCAATCCACCTAACCTGCCTCATCTTCAGTTGTTTCTGATTAAGTATGTGTTGAAGACTTTTGTGGTCGGTATATATAATACTTTTGACCCCATATAAGTAGTGCCTCCAAGTCTTTAATGCAAAAACAACCGCGCCTAATTCCAAATCATGCGTCGTATAATTTTGTTAGTGAATCTTCAATTGTCTAGACGCATAAGCAATCACCTTCGTTCGTTGCATTAATACACAACCGAGACCTTACTTTGATGCGTCACAATAAATCACAAAATCATCATTCCCTTCAGGCAATGACAATATAGGTGCCGTAGTTAGCTTTTTCTTCAATAACTGAAACGCTTTCTCTTGTTCATTATTCCATTCAAATTTCTTCCCTTTATGCGTTAATGCAGTCAAGGGTTTTGCTATTCTGGAAAAGTCTTGGATGAACATTCTGTAGTAACCAGCTAGTCCTAAAAACTGGCGTATGTGTTTCGGAGTTTTCGGGGTTTCCCACTTTTCAACAGTTTCTATCTTTGCCGGATCCACCTTAATACCTTCTTTGTTCACTATGTGACCGAGGAATTGAACTTCTTCCAACCAAAATGCACACTTTGAAAACTTAGCGTACAATTCTTCCTTCCTCAATGCTTCTAACACCTTTCTCAAATGTTCACCGTGTTCTTGGTCATTCTTTGAGTAAATAAGTATGTCATCAATGAAAACAATGACAAACTTATCAAGGTATGGTCCACACACTCGGTTCATAAGGTCCATGAACACAGCTGGTGCATTAGTTAAACCAAACGGCATGACCATATACTCGTAATGACCGTAACGTGTTCTGAAAGCAGTCTTTGGAATATCATCTTCTTTCACCCTCATTTGATGATACCCGGAACGTAAGTCAATCTTTGAATAAACGGACGAGCCTTGTAGTTGATCAAATAAGTCGTCGATTCTCGGTAGTGGGTAGTGGTTCTTGATGGTAAGTTTGTTCAACTCTCGGTAGTCGATACACAACCTGAATGTACCATCTTTCTTCTTGACAAACAAAACAGGAGCTCCCCACGGTGATGTGCTTGGTCGAATGAAACCACGCTCTAAAAGTTCTTATAATTGGCTTTGCAGTTCTTTCATCTCGCTGGGTGCGAGTCTGTAAGGAGCACGAGCTATTGGTGCAGCTCCTGGTACAAGATCTATTTGAAATTCAACGGATCGATGTGGGGGTAATCCCGGTAATTCTTTCGGAAATACATCGGGAAATTCTTTTGCAATGGGAACATCATTGATGCTCTTTTCTTCAGTTTGTACTTTCTCGACGTGTGCTAGAACAGCATAGCAACCTTTTCTTATTAGTTTTTGTGCCTTCAAATTACTAATAAGATGTAGCTTCGTGTTGCCCTTTTCTCCGTACACCATTAAGGGTTTTCCTTTTTCTCGTATAATGCGAATTGTATTTTTGTAACAAACGATCTCTGCTTTCACTTCTTTCAACCAGTCCATACCGATTATCACATCAAAACTACTGGTATCAAATCAATCTTAAATGTTTCGCTAACCAGTTTAATTTCTCGATTCCGACATATATTATCTGCTGAAATTAATTTACCATTTGCTAATTCGAATAAAAATTTACTATCCAAAGGCGTCAATGGACAACTTAATTTAGCACAAAAATCTCTACTCATATAGCTTCTATCCACACCCGAATCAAATAAAACGTAAGCAGATTTATTGTCAATAAGAAACGTACCCGTAACAAGCTCCGGGTCTTCCTGTGCCTCTGCCGCATTAATATTGAAAACTCTTCCGCGGCCTTGTCCATTCGTGATCTTCTGGTTCGGGCAATTTCTAATAATGTGGCCCGATTTTCCACATTTATAACAAACTACATTGGCATAACTTGCTCCGACACTACTTGCTCCACCATTACTCGTTCCGACACCATTTGTTCCTTTCGTTCTATTAACCCCTGGTCCGTAGACCTCACACTTCGCCGCGCTATGACCATTTCTTTTACACTTGTTGCAAAATTTGGTGCAGAACCCCGAATGATACTTTTCACACCTTTGGCATAGCTGCTTCTGATTGTTGTTGTTGTTGCGGTTATTATTGTTGTTGGGATGATTGTTGTAGTTGTTGTTGTTGTTGTTGTTGTTGTTGTTGGGCCGTTTGTTGTAGTTGCAATTGATGTTGCGATTGTTGGGATAATTGTTGCGATTATTGTTGTAGTTGTTGTATTGGTGATTCTTATCACCGTTTTCCTCCCACTTTCTTTTGACTTGCTTCACATTGGCCTCTTCAGCAGTCTGTTCTTTAATTCTTTCTTCAATCTGGTTCACTAGTTTGTGAGCCATTCTACATGCCTGTTGTATGGAGGCGAGCTCGTGTGAACTTATATCTTCTTGGATTCTTTCCGGTAATCCTTTCACAAACGCGTCGATCTTCTCTTCCTCATCTTCGAATGCTCCCGGACACAATAGGCACAATTCTGTGAATCGTCTTTCGTACGTGGTAATATCAAATCCTTGGGTTCGTAACCCTCTAAGTTCTGTCTTGAGCTTATTGACCTCGGTTCTGGGACGGTACTTCTCGTTCATCAAGTGCTTGAATGCTGACCACGGTAGTGCATACGCATCGTCTTGTCCCACTTGCTCTAGATAGGTATTCCACCATGTTAACGCAGAACCTGTGAAGGTATGCGTAGCGTACTTCACTTTGTCCTCTTCAGTACACTTACTTATGGCAAACACCGATTCGACCTTCTCGGTCCACCGTTTCAATCCGATCGGTCCTTCGGTTCCATCAAATTCCAAAGGTTTGCAGGCAGTGAATTCTTTGTAGGTGCATCCTACACGATTTCATGTACTGCTAGATCCAAGGTTATTGTTGGTATGTAGCGCAGCCTGTACTGCGGCTATGTTTGAAGCTAGAAAAGTACGGAATTCCTCTTCATTCATATTCACGGTGTGTCGAGTAGTCGGTGCCATTTCCTTCAAAATAGTCAAATGGAACAAGTTAATCATACAGAATATTAAGAGTAGTTAATAGTATTTCGTAGCATAATATGAACTCATTTATAAAAGCTTTTTCTTCATATTAGCGTTTTATAAGCTTAAATTCGGGTAGTACCTACCCGTTAAGTTCATACTTAGTAGCTAATATACAATTCAACTACTATAATTCTATATGAAAAACTGATTGTAATAATATTTCGCGTTCAAACTTTTATACAATATTTTACAAACTTACAATACCGCTTATTTTACATAAAGCATGAAATATAGCACACAATAACTTTGATACAAGATAGTTGTGAAGATAATTCTAGCTAGTACATAAGTCGTTCAGCAAAGGCAATAAATACACGTAATTCATACGTCCAGAAACAAGTCATGCATTCTGGTTTTACTAGGACTACTTCCCATCCTTGGTCTTGTGGAACATAACCGTTATGGCCGTTGATAAGACAGCGTGTTGTAACGTCATCAAAGAGACAAGGGTTACGTAATGACCAACAGTCTCGTAATAACCTAAAAACCTCATTTCTTACCCCAATTACCGACTCCGTCACTTGTGGGAACGTTTTGTTTAATAGTTGTAGCCCGATGTTCTTGTTCTCACTTTGGTGAGAAGCGAACATTACTAATCCGTAAGCATAACATGCTTCTTTATGTTGCATGTTAGCCGCTTTTTCTAAATCACGAAGTCCAATATTCGGATATATTGAGTCAAAATAATTTCTTAACCCATTGCGTAAAATAGCATTTGGGTTCCCCGCAATATATGCGTCAAAGTAAACACATCGTAACTTATGGATTTCCCAATGTGATATCCTCCATCTTTCGAACGAAAGCCTTTTATAAACCAAGGCATTCTTGGAACGTTCTTCGAATGTCTTACAAACTGATCTCGCCTTAAATAGTTGTGCCGAAGAATTCTGACCGACTCTAGACAAGATTTCATCAATCATGTCTCCGGGTAGGTCTCTTAAAATATTGAGTTGTCTTTCCATTTTGTGTTTTTATACTGTAAAATAGACAAGAGTTAGATTCATAAAAAAAATACTTATTAATACAAGCAATTTTTACATATATCATAAAGCATAAGCACACTAGATTACATATATTACACCACACGAATACAACTATCTTATTCCGACTCGCTTGTTTCTTCTTCTTCGGTTTTGGTTCGTTTTGCCAAGTTTCTAGGGATATATGATGTTCCCCTAATACGAGCAGTCGTTATCCACATTGGTTTAGAAAAACCTGGTGGTTTAGAGGTTCCCGGGTCATTGTTACAACTTAAGGACTTCGGGGGTTGACGATACATATAAAGTTCATCGGGGTTGGAATTAGATTTCTCTATTTTTATGCCCTTTCCCTTATTATTTTCTTTTGCCTTTTTAAATTCAGTTGGGGTAATTTCTATAACATCATCGGAATTCTCGTCGGAATCCGATTCATCGGAGAATTGGTAATCCTCCCAATATTTTGCTTCCTTGGCGGAAACACCATTGACCATAATTAACCTTGGTCGGTTGGTTGAGGATTCTCTTTTACTTAACCGTTTTATTATTTCCCCCACCGGTTCTATTTCTTCATCCGGTTCCGATTCTTCTTCCGGTTCCGATTCTTCTTCCGGTTCCGACTCTTCTTCCGGTTCCTCTTCGGGAACTTGTGAATCAGTCCACGAATCATTCCAATTTACATTTGACTCTTCATTATTATTAGGTGAGTCAATGGGACTTGTTCTAGAGGTAGACATCTATCACATAATATCAAACGCGTTAAGAGATTAATATATCACATAATATTCACAAGTTAAAAATATACAGTTTCCAACAAAATTTGTTAAGCAATCATTTTTCAAGTAAACACGGTCGAAGTCCAGACTCACTAATGCATCCTAACAAACTCGATAAGACACACTAATGCAAAATTCTGGTTCTCTAAGACCAACGCTCTGATACCAACTGAAATGTCCCGTTCTTATTGATTAAAAATGTTCCATATTAATTGATTTCGTTGCGAGGTTTTGACCTCTATATGAGACGTTTTTCAAAGACTGCATTCATTTTAAAACAAACCATAACCTTTATTTCATCAATAAAGGTTGAAAAGCTTTACGTAGATTATCAAATAATGATAATCTAAAATATCCTGTTTACACACGACCATTACATAATGGTTTACAATACAAATATGTTACAACAAAATAAGTTTCTTGAATGCGGTTTTTACACAATATCATACAAGCATGGACTCCAAATCTCGTCCTTATTTAAGTATGCGACAGCGGAAGCTCTTAATAATCACCTGAGAATAAACATGCTTAAAACATCAACAAAAATGTTGGTGAGTTATAGGTTTAACCTATATATATCAAATCATAATAATAGACCACAAGATTTCATATTTCAATACACATCCCATACATAGAGATAAAAATCATTCATATGGTGAACACCTGGTAACCGACATTAACAAGATGCATATATATAAGAATATCCCCATCATTTCGGGACACCCTTCGGATATGATATAAATTTCGAAGTACTAAAGCATCCGGTACTTTAGATGGGGTTTGTTAGGCCCAATAGATCTATCTTTAGGATTCGCGTCAATTAGGGTGTCTGTTCCCTAATTCTTAGATTACCAGATTTAATAAAAAGGGGCATATTCGATTTCGATAATTCAACCATAGAATGTAGTTTCACGTACTTGTGTCTATTTTGTAAATCATTTATAAAACCTGCATGTATTCTCATCCCAAAAATATTAGATTTTAAAAGTGGGACTATAACTCACTTTCACAGATTTTTACTTCGTCGGGAAGTAAGACTTGGCCACTGGTTGATTCACGAACCTATAACAATATATACATATATATCAAAGTATGTTCAAAATATATTTACAACACTTTTAATATATTTTGATGTTTTAAGTTTATTAAGTCAGCTGTCCTCGTTAGTAACCTACAACTAGTTGTCCACAGTTAGATGTACAGAAATAAATCGATAAATATTATCTTGAATCAATCCACGACCCAGTGTATACGTATCTCAGTATTGATCACAACTCAAACTATATATATTTTGGAATCAACCTCAACCCTGTATAGCTAACTCCAACATTCACATATAGAGTGTCTATGGTTATTCCGAAATATATGTAGATGTGTCGACATGATAGGTCGAAACATTGTATACGTGTCTATGGTATCTCAAGATTACATAATATACAATACAAGTTGATTAAGTTATGGTTGGAATAGATTTGTTACCAATTTTCACGTAGCTAAAATGAGAAAAATTATCCAATCTTGTTTTACCCATAACTTCTTCATTTTAAATCCGTTTTGAGTGAATCAAATTGCTATGGTTTCATATTGAACTATATTTTATGAATCTAAACAGAAAAAGTATAGGTTTATAGTCTGAAAAATAAGTTACAAGTCGTTTTTGTAAAGGTAGTCATTTCAGTCGAAAGAACGACGTCTAGATGACCATTTTAGAAAACATACTTCCACTTTGAGTTTAACCATAATTTTTGGATATAGTTTCATGTTCATAATAAAAATCATTTTCTCAGAATAACAACTTTTAAATCAAAGTTTATCATAGTTTCTAATTAACTAACCCAAAACAACCCGCGGTGTTACTACAACGGCGTAAATCCGGTTTTACGGTGTTTTTCGTGTTTCCAGGTTTTAAATCATTAAGTTAGCATATCATATAGATATGGAACATGTGTTTAGTTGATTTTAAAATCAAGTTAGAAGGATTAACTTTTGTTTGTGAACAAGTTTAGAATTAACTAAACTATGTTCTAGTGATTACAAGTTTAAACCTTCGAATAAGATAGCTTTATATGTATGAATCGAATGATGTTATGAACATCATTACTACCTTAAGTTCCTTGGATAAACCTACTGGAAAAGTGAAAAATGGATCTAGCTTCAACGGATCCTTGGATGGCTCGAAGTTCTTGAAGCAGAATCATGACACGAAAACAAGTTCAAGTAAGATCATCACTTGAAATAAGATTGTTATAGTTATAGAAATTGAATCAAAGTTTAAATATGATTATTACCTTGTATTAGAATGATAACCTACTGTAAGAAACAAAGATTTCTTGAGGTTGGATGATCACCTTACAAGATTGGAAGTGAGCTAGCAAACTTGAAAGTATTCTTGATTTTATGTAACTAGAACTTGTAGAATTTATGAAGAACACTTAGAACTTGAAGATAGAACTTGAGAGAGATCAATTAGATGAAGAAAATTGAAGAATGAAAGTGTTTGTAGGTGTTATTGGTCGTTGGTGTATGGATTAGATATAAAGGATATGTAATTTTGTTTTCATGTAAATAAGTCATGAATGATTACTCATATTTTTGTAATTTTATGAGATATTTCATGCTAGTTGCCAAATGATGGTTCCCACATGTGTTAGGTGACTCACATGGGCTGCTAAGAGCTGATCATTGGAGTGTATATACCAATAGTACATACATCTAAAAACTGTGTATTGTACGAGTACGAATACGGGTGCATACGAGTAGAATTGTTCATGAAACTGAACAAGGATGTAATTGTAAGCATTTTTGTTAAGTAGAAGTATTTTGATAAGTGTATTGAAGTCTTTCAAAAGTGTATAAATACATATTAAAACACTACATGTATATATATTTTAACTGAGTCGTTAAGTCATCGTTAGTCGTTACATGTAAGTGTTGTTTTGAAACCTTTAGGTTAACGATCTTGTTAAATGTTGTTAACCCAATGTTTATAATATCAAATGAGATTTTAAATTATTATTTTATCATGATATTATCATGTATGAATATCTCTTAATATGATATATATATATCCATTAAATGTCTTTACAACGATAATCGTTACATATATGTCTCGTTTAAAAATCATTAAGTTAGTAGTCTTGTTTTTACATATGTAGTTCATTGTTAATATACTCCATGATATGTTTACTTATCATAGTATCATGTTAACTATATATATCCATATATATGTCATCATATAGTTTTTACAAGTTTTAACGTTCGTGAATCATCGGTCAACTTGGGTGGTCAATTGTCTATATGAAACATATTTCAATTAATCAAGTCTTAACAAGTTTGATTGCTTAACATGTTGGAAACATTTAATCATGTAAATATCAATCTCAATTAATATATATAAACATGGAAAAGTTTGGGTCACTACCTTGAAGACTTTTGTGGTCGGTATATATAATACTTTTGACCCCATATAAGTAGTGCCTCCAAGTCTTTAATGCAAAAAAAATCGCGCCTAATTCAAAATCATGCGTTGTATAATTCTGCTTGTGAATCTTCAATTGTCTAGATGCATAAGCAATTAATTTCGTTCGTTGCATTAATACACAACCGAGACCTTGCTTTGAGGCGTCACAATATATCACAAAATCATCATTCCCTTCAGGTAATGACAATATAGGTGTCGTAGTTAACTTTTTCTTCAACAATTGAAACGCTTTTTCTTGTTCATCCTTCCATTCAAATTTCCTCCCTTTATGCGTTAATGCAGTCAAGGGTTTTGCTATTTTGGAAAAATCTTGGATGAATCTCCTGTAATAACCAGCTAGCCCTAAAAATTGGCGTATGTGTTTCGGAG
The DNA here is from genome assembly GCF_046630445.1 of Rutidosis leptorrhynchoides. Taxonomy (NCBI): domain Eukaryota; kingdom Viridiplantae; phylum Streptophyta; class Magnoliopsida; order Asterales; family Asteraceae; genus Rutidosis; species Rutidosis leptorrhynchoides. The sequence goes on along the minus strand of NC_092341.1, from coordinate 210,186,623 downwards.
TTTTCGGGGTTTCCCACTTTTTAACGGTTTCAATCTTTGCTGGATCCACCTGCATACCTTCTTTATTCACTATGTGACCGAGGAATTGAACTTCTTCCAACCAAAATGCACACTTTGAAAACTTAGCGTACATTTTTTATTTTCTCAGCAACTCTAGCACTTTTCTCAAATGTTCTTCGTGCTCTTGATCATTCTTCGAGTAAATAAGTATGTCATCGATGAAAACAATGACAAACTTATCAAGATATAGCCCACACACTCGGTGCATGAGGTCCATGAACACAGCTGGTGCATTAGTCAATCCAAACGGCATAACCATAAACTCGTAATAACCGTAACGCGTCCTAAAAGCAGTCTTTGGAATATCATCCTCCTTCACCCGCATTTGATGATATCCAGAACGTAAATCGACCTTCGAATAAACAGACGAGCCTTGTAGTTGATCAAATAAGTCGTCGATTCTCGGTAGTGGGTAGCGGTTCTTGATGGTAAGTTTGTTCAACTCTCGGTAGTCGATGCACAACCTGAATGTACCATATTTCTTCTTGACAAACAAAATAGGAGCTCCCCATGGTGATGTGCTTGGTCGAATAAAATAACGCTCTAAATGTTCCTGTAACTAACATTGTAATTCTTTCATTTTGTTGGGTGCGAGTCTGTATGGAGCACGAGCTATTGGTGCAGCTCCTGGTACAAGGTCTATTTGAAATTCAACGGATCTATGTGGGGGTAATCCCGGTAATTCTTTCGGAAATACATCAGAAAATTCTTTTGCGACGGGAACATCACTGATGTTCTTTTCTTCAGGTTTAACTTCCTCGATGTGTGCTAGAATGATGTAACAACCTTTTCTTATTAGTTTTTGCGCCTTCAAACTACTAATAAGATTTAATTTCGTGTTGTTCTTTTCTCCGTACACCATTAAAGGTTTTTCCTTTTCACGCATAATGCGAATCGTATTTTTGTAATAAACGACCTCTGCTCTCACCTTTTTCAACCAGTCCATGCCAATTATTACATCAAAACTCCCTAACTCGACTGGTATTAAATCAATTTTAAACATTTCATCCCCCAGTTTAATTTCTCTATCCCGACATATATTATCTGCTGAAATTAATTTACCATTTGCTAATTCGAGTAAAAATTTATTATCCAAATGCGTCAATGGGCAACTTAATTTAGCACAAAATTCTCTACTCATATAGCTTCTATCCGCACCCGAATCAAATAAAACATAAGCAGATTTATCGTCAATAAGACACGTACCCGTAACAAGCTCCGGGTCTTCCTGCGCTTCTGTCGCATTAATATTGAAAACTCTTCCACGGCCCTGCCCATTAGTATTCCCTTGATTCGGGCAATTTCTAATAATGTGGCCCAGTTTTCCACATTTATAACAAACAGCGTTGGTATTACTGGCTCCGAAACTATTCGTTTCGGCATTACTTGTTCCGACATTATTTGTTCCTTTAGTTTTGTTAAACTTTGGTCCGTAGACCTCACACTTTGTCGCGCTATGACCATTTCTTTTACACTTGTTGCAAAATGTCATGCAAAACCCCTGATGATTTTCTTCACACCTATGACATGGCTGTTTTTGGTTTTTGTTGTCGTTGTTGTTATTGAGGTTGTTGTTGGGATTGTTATTGTTGTTGAAACGGTTGTTGTAGTTGTTGTTGGGATGTTTGTTGTCGTTATTGTTAGGATTGTGGTTATTGTTGCGATTGTTGTTGCGGTTGTTGGGATAATTGTTGCGATTGTGGTTGTAATTGTTGTTGTTGTTGTTGTACTGGTGACTCTTGTCTCTGTTTTCCTCCCACTTCCTCTTGAGTTGTTTTGTGTTGGCTTCTTCGGCCGCCTGCTCTTTAATTCTTCCCTCAATCTGATTTATGAGTTTATGAGCCATTCGACTTGCCTTCTGTATAGAAGCGGGCTCGTGTGAACTCACATCTTCTTGAATCCTTACTGGTAGCCCTTTTACAAACGCGTCGATCTTCTCTTCTTCATCTTCGAATGCTCCTGGACATAATAGGCACAACTCTGTGAATCGTCGTTCATATGTGGTAACATCGAACCCTTGTGTTCGTAACTCTCTAAGTTCTGCCTTGAGTTTATTGACTTCGTTTCTAGGACGGTACTACTCGTTCATCAATTGCTTGAATGCCGACCACGGTAGTGTGTAAGCAGCATTTTGTCCTACCTGTTCAAGATAGGTGTTCCACCACGTTAATGCAGTACCTGTGAAGGTATGCGTAGCGTACTTAACTTTGTCCTCTTCAGTACACTTACTTATGGCAAACACCGATTCGACTTTCTAGGTCCACCGTTTCAATCCAATTGGTCCTTCGGTTCCATCAAATTCTAAAGGTTTGCAGGCAGTGAATTCTTTGTAGGAGCATCCTACACGATTTCTTGCGCCGTTAGCTGCATTGCTAGATTCATAGTTATTGTTGGTATGTAGCGTAACCTGTACTGCGGCTATGTTTGCAGCAAGAAAGGTACGAAATTCCTCTTCGCTCATATTCATGGTGTGTCGAGTAGTCAGTGCCATTTCCTTCAAAATAGCAACTGAATCGAGTTAATCATACAGAATATTAAGAGTAGTCAATAGTATTTCGTAGCATAATATGAATTCATTTATAAAAGCTTTTTCTTCATATTAGTATTTTATAAGTTTAAATTCGGGTACTACCTATCCGTTAAGTTCATACTTAGTAGCTAATATACAATTCAACTACTACAATTCCATATGAAAAACTGATTATAATAATATATCACATACAAATATTCTTCAAACTTACAACTTCGCTATATTACATATAACATGAAATATAGTACACTATGATACAGGATAGTTTTGAAGATGAACCTAGTTAATACGCAAGTTGTTCAGCAAAGGAAATAAAGACACGTAATTCATAAGTCCAAAAAACAAGTCATGCATTCTGGTTTTACTAAGACGACTTTCCATCCTTGGTCTTGTGGAAAATAACCGTTATGACCATTGGCTAGGCAGCATGTTGTAATATCATCAAAAGGACGAGGGTTTCGTAATGTCCAACAGCCCCGTAATAATCTAAAAACCTTGTTTCTCACCCCAACTACTGAATCCATCACTTGTGGGAAGGTTTTATTTAAAAGTTGCAATCCGATGTTCTTTTTCTCACTTTGGTAAGAAGCGAACATCACTAACACGTAAGCATAACATGCTTCTTTATGTTGCATGTTAGAAGCTCTTTCTAATTCACGAAATCCTATGTTGGGATATGTTGAGTCAAAATAGGTTCTTAACCGGTAGTGTAAAATTGCATTTGGGTTCCCCGCATTTAATGCTTTAAAGAAAACACGACGTAACTTACGGTCTCCCCAATGTGATATACCCCTCCTATCAAAGGAAAGCCTTTTATAAACTAAGGCATTTTCGGAAAGTCTTTCAAATGTTTGACAAGTTAATTTCGCCATAACTAAATGTGCTGATGAATTCTGACCGACTCTAGACAAGATTTCCTCAATCATATCCACTGGTAGGTCTTCTAAAATATTCGGTTGTCTACTCTTAACGTCCATTTTGTTTTTATACTGTAAAATAGACAAGGATTAGATTCGTAAAAGATAATTAACAAACAATACAAGCAATTTTTATATAGAACATAAAAGTACAAGCACAGTACAATACATATAATACACAACATGATTACAACCCTCTAATCTGAATCACTTGTTTCTTTTTCTTCGGACTTGGTTCGTTTTTCTAATGTTCTAGGAATATATGATGTTCCTCTAATACGAGCCGTCATTTTCCATAATGGTTTAGAAAAACCTGGTGGTTTAGAGGTTCCCGGGTCATTGTTACATTTTAGGAAATACGGATGTTGTCGATACATATAAAGTTCATCGGGGTTGGAATCGGGTTTCTCTATTTTTATACCTTTTCCCTTATTATTTTCTTTCGCTTTATTAAATTGGGTCGAGGTAATTTCTATAACATCATCGGAATCCTCATCGGGATCCGATTCATCGGAAAATTGGTAATCCTCCCAATATTTTGCTTCCTCGGCGGAAACACCATTGACCATTATTAATTTTGGTCCGTTGGTTGAGGATTTTCTTTTATTTAATCGATTTACTATAGGTATCAATATTTCTTCCTCCGGAACCTCTTCTTCTTCTGGTTCCTCCTCTTCCGATTCCTCCTCTTTTGGTTCCTCTTCTTCCGGTTCCTCCTCTTCCGGTTCCTCCTCTTCCGGTTCCTCTTCGGGAATTTGTGAATCTTCCCAAAATATATTTGATTCTTCATTATTATTAGGTGAATCAATGGGATTTGTACTAGAGGTAGACATCTATCACACAATATCAAACACGTTAAGAGATTAATATATCACATAATATTTACATATTAATAATATATAGTTTTCAACAACAAAAATGTTAAGCAATTGTTTTTGAAGAAAAACAAGGTCGAAGTCCAGACTCACTAATGCATCCTAACAAACTCGGTAAGACACACTAATTCAATTTTCTAGTTCTCTAAGACCAACGCTCGGATACCAACTGAAATGTCCCGTTCATATTGATTATAAACGTTCCATGTTAATTGATTTCGTCGCGAGGTTTTGACCTCTATATGAGACGTTTTTCAAAGACTGCATTCATTTTTAAAACAACCATAACCTTTATTTTATCGATAAAGGTTTAAAAAAACATTACATAGATTATCAAATAATGATAATCTAAAATATACCGTTTACACACGACCATTACATAATGGTTTACAATAAGAATATATTACATCAAAAATAAGTTTCTTGAATGCAGTTTTTACATAATATCATACAAGCATGGACTCCAAATCTTGTCCATATTTTAGTATGCAACAGCGGAAGCTCTTAATAATCACCTGAGAATAAACATGCTTAAAACATCAACAAAAATGTTGGTGAATTATAGGTTTAACCTATATATTATCAAATCATAATAATAGACCACAAGATTTCATATTTCAATATACATCGCATACATAGAGATAAAATTCATTCATATGGTGAACACCTGGTAAACAACATTAACAAGATGCATATAAGAATATCCCCTATCATTCTGGGAAATCCTTCGGACATGATAAAAACGAATTCGAAGTACTAAAGCATCCGGTACATTGGATGGAGTTCGTTAGGCCCAATAGATCTATCTTTAGGATTCGCGTCAATTAGTAGATCGGTTTACTAATTCTTAGGTTACCAAGCAAAAGGGGCATATTCGGCTTCGATCATTCACCCATATAATGTAGTTTCATTTACTTGTGTCTATTTCGTAAAACATTTATAAAACTGCATTTATTCTCATCCCAAAATATTAGATTTTAAAAGTGGGACTATAACTCACTTTCACAGATTTTTACTTCGTCGGAAAGTAAGACTTGGCCACTGGTCGATTCACGAACCTATAACAAATATTTACATATATATCAAAGTATGTTTAAAATATATTTACAATATTTTTAATACGTTTTACTGTTTTAAATTTATTAAGTCAGATGTCCTCGTTAGTAACCTATAACTAGTTTTCCACAATTAGATGTACAGAAATAAATCGATATATATTATCTTGAATCAATCCACGACCCAGTGTATACACGTCTCAGGCTTGATCACAACTCAAAGTATATATATTTTTGGAATCAATCTCAACCCTGTATAGCTAACTCCCACATTACTGCATATAGAGTGTCTATGGTTGTTCCAAATAATATATATACATGGGTCGATATGATATGTCAAAACATTTGCATAGGTGTCTATGGTATCCCAAGATTAGATAATATATTAGAATACATGAATAATACAATATAAGTTAGCTAGGATATGATTAATATAGATTTGTTACCAATTTTCACGTAGCTACAACAAGAAAAATTATCCAATCTTGTTTTACCCATAACTTCTTCATTTAAAATCCGTTTTGAGTGAATCAAATTGCTATGGTTTCATATTGAACTCTATTTTATGAATCTAAACAGAAAAAGTATAGGTTTATATTCAGAAATATATGTTACAAGTCGTTTTTTTAAAGGTAGTCATTTCAGTCGAAAGAACGACGTCTAGATGACCATTTTAGAAAACATACTTCCACTTTGAGTTTAACCATGATTTTTGGATATAGTTTCATGTTCATAAGAAATATCATTTTCCCAGAAGAACAACTTTTAAATCAAAGTTTAACATAGTTTTTAATTAATTAACCCAAAACAGCCCGCGGTGTTACTACGACGGCGTATATCCAGTTTTACGGTGTTTTTCGTGTTTTCCGGTTTTAAATCATTAAGTTAGCATATCATATAGATATAGAACATATGTTTAGTTGATTTTAAAATTCAAGTTAGAAGGATTAACTTTTGTTTGCGAACAAGTTTAGAATTAACTAAACTATATTCTAGTGATTACAAGTTTAAACCTTCGAATAAGATAGCTTTATATGTATGAATCGAATGATGTTATGAACATCATTACTACCTCAAGTTTTCTGGATAAAGCTACTGGAAATGATAAAAATGGATCTAGCTTCAAAGGATCCGTGGATGGCTTGAAAGTTCTTGAAGCAGAATCATGACACGAAAACAGTTCAAGTAAGATTTTCACTCGAAATAAGATTGTTATAGTTGTAGAAATTGAATCAAAGTTTGAATATGAATATTACCTTGAATTAGAAAGATAACCTACTGTAAATAACAAAGGTTCCTTGATCTTAGATGATTACTTGGAATGGATTAGAAAGCTTGGAAGTAGACTTGCAAACTTGGAAGTATTCTTGATTTTTATGAAACTATACTTATGGAATTTATGAAGAACACTTAGAACTTGAAGATGGAACTTGAGAGAGATCAATTAGATGAAGAAAATTGAAGAATGAAAGTGTTTGTAGGTGTTTTTGGTCGTTGGTATATGGATTAGATATAAAGGATATGTAATTTTGTTTTCATGTAAATAAGTCATGAATGATTACTCATATTTTTATAATTTTATGAGATATTTCATGCTAGTTGTAGCGACCCGACCAAAATCGTCATTGACAGCGTCACTAACTAAGGTCCCGTTACATGATCGTAGTCCCTATATGAGACTCGTTTGACCAAAATTATGTCACATTCATTTGAAAGGTACAAGACTTGCAAAGTTTAGTTTACCAAGCGGATCGACAACAAGTTTAAGTTTACAAAAGTTATAAAGTATGAATGAAATCACTCGCGACATAATTAGTTTAAAATCACAGTTGCTATAAATAGCGTAAACATGTAGACAAAAGTTTAAATCCAAAAGTGCTATCCCTAGCGTATGCATTCATGGTTGACTCCAATCAAGTAATCAAAGAGTGCGGAAGCATGTATCAAGTAACCAAGTATGAACCTGAGACAACATATAGAAAACTGTCAACGAAAAACGTTGGTGAAATCATAGGTTTAAGTAAGTAATTTGAGTAAGTAAAGTAAGCCGAACCACAAGATTTGCAACATTGATAAGATAGTAGTACATTCTAAAAGTTAATATTCACGAGCACCCAATTATCAAGGCTTAACATTCCGTCCGTTGATACCCCATTAATAGTGCTAGAACAACACTGTTTCTCGAACATATATTTCATCCGTAGACAGTAGCGAACCGTCCAAGATGAGGGTTTGTCAAACCCATATGGCCATACAACATAAGTTCACGCCTACACTTACACACTGCAAGAGTAACTAATGATAATCGAATTGAGGATTTCGTTCTAAACTCGTATGTAGAATGTTTGTTTTCATGTACTTGTGTTCACTTATTTTAAAGAAACGTTTATGTTTTCTCATCCCAAATATAAGTTCAAAAGAGTAAAAGTGGGACTATGATCTCACCTCGAGTGCACGAGTATAAAAGTACTTCACAAAGTAAACATATGCATGATTGTTGCTTAGCCTTGACCTAAACAAGTAAGTTGTATCAATTAACCGGTTACGACACAAGGTCGGGAGAAATGTGTTCAATTAGTCCTATGGCTCGTTACGACTCGATTATGTAGCATGTGAATCAATTTGTCAAGTTTCATGCAAGATACAAGTATAGAAACAAGTTAGGAATGTTGCATAATCATTTGGTTAAGTTTGACAAAAAGTCAAACTTTGGTCGGTCAAAGTCAATGAAAAAGTCAACACGTTCGGGTCGGGTCCCGAACTATTTTTCTGAGGTTTTTAATCATATATGAGCATATTAGAACAAGTTACATGTGAATCGGGTATATGGCGCGCCGCGCCATTATCTGTGCAGAGAAATCTGGCAGTTTTTAAGTTTTATGCACGAACCTAACTTCAAACAATCACCATTTATGACCTGCAAACAACCAAAACATGTATCTTATATCATCGGAAAGGTAATTTAACAAGGAATACAACTAAACACATTTCATGAATCAAATCCATCATTAACAATAATGAAAACCTCAATAAATGATCGTTAAATGTTCAAAATCGAAGTTTCAAGTTCATAAAACGCATTTCTAGACTCGGGAATCCAATTTACACATACGATATGCCGTTTTGAAGGTAATGAAACATACAATACAACTAAACACTTACTAACAACATTTCATAGCATTCAATGCATCAAAAGTTCGTTTTAAAGTTCATCAAACCCTAACCAAAATCATGAATTCAACCATTTTGCAAATGAAGCTTTTCTAAATCAACCAACACATCAAATTGAAGCTAATAATGCTAGTAACACATTTAATACATGAACTTTATCATTTAAACAACATTTAATCACTCAAAACTCAAGATTAAACAAACCCATTTCAAGTTCATGCTAGTTTATGCAAAACAACAAGATCGAGCAATTAAATCATATATTCATGCTAGACACGAGCCATAGACACTAACTAACACCATTTCAAGTCAAAAACACGAATTTAGAGAAATCTAGAGTTTTAGAAATGTTACCTAAACGAGATGAAGTTGGTATCAAATTGTAGAGGATGAAGAGAGGATTCCAAATATGTAATTTGTTTTGTTGTAAGCTTCCTAGATCGAATTTGGATGATGAATTTGTGAATTTGGTGTTTGAGTTCCAATAATGGAAGTAGAGAGAAAAAGAGAAAGAGAGGTGGGATTGAATGAGTGGTGGTAGTGGTGGGTTGACTAGTTGACCTAGTCAACTAGTTTGCCCACTAGCCAACTTTGGTCCCTCAAGTTTCAAAGCGGGTGCGGGAATTAACCAAACGAATATTTTAAAAACGCTCGAGTAACGAGTGATGTTATAATTAAATAACGGGGATATTATGAATGTTAGTTAACGGAAACTACGAATTTAAATAACGAAAGATATTATTTAAAAAAAAAAGACAGTGTTAAAAATAAATTTAACGGAAAAACGCGGGATGTTACATTACCTACACCTTAAAAGAAATTTTGTCCCGAAATTTAGTTGGAGATAGTAGTTGTTGTATCTTATTCGAAACTTTTGTGTTGTAAATTCTAAGAATAAGTGAAGGTACTCCCTTGGGCATTTCAACGAACTTTGACGGTCGGGATTTTACGTTGTATTGGAGTTTGGTTTCACGATTCATAGTTTCAACCGGTCCTCCTAGGAAATGAAGTTTATCGTCGTTAGTAAGCTCATCGAAAAGGAATAACAAGTTCTTGTTTCGCAAAACACGTCTTTAAGTTGATACATAGAATGTAGGATGAACGGAGACTCAAATGAGTCAGAAATTCTAAACGGCAAGCAACGGGTCCAAAACGCTCCAAGATTTCAAAAGGGTCAAAATATCACGGATTTAGCTTTATACGTTTCCCGAAACAGATTACACCTTTCCAAGGTGCGGCTTTTAACGTTACACGGTTACCCACTTGGAATCCGAAATGTTTACGTCTAACATCGGCATAGCTCCCTTGGCGACTACGGGCCGTCTCGAGGCTTTCTAGAATTTGAATAATTTTCTCGGTCGTTCCTGAATAAACTCGGGCCCTGTGAATTGATCATTGTTTACGTGGTTCGACAAAGGAGAATGACGATTCCGGTCACATAAGATTTCAAAAGGTGTGACGTTAAGACTAGAATGATAACCATCATTGTAAGGGGAATCGTCTAAAGGATTAAAATACAAGTTCGTGGTATGTTTTCCCAAGGTTGGAATCATGTGTTTGTTGGGTCCATCGGGTTGTGGATGATATGCGATACTCATGTCTAAACGTGGTCCCGAGGCTTTTTGTAAGGCACTCCGAAATCTAGAAGTGAAACGAGAATCTCGATCTGAAACGAGGTACATTTCTGTAAGGTATGTTTGAACAAGTCCGTTAGGACTCGAAAACGTTAGTTAGAACAAATTTCTCAAGAAATTCGCGTCGCGGAAGATTTATCGATTTCCAAAAACGTTCGTCGGGACTATTCCCCCTCGAGGCGAATACTAGTATAACGTGGAGAGTCTCTCTCTCCATTGAGAGTTTAGAATAAAAGATTTCCTGAACCGGAATTATGAGGGTGATGCAAGAGAAGTTTCCGCCCCGATGTAAGCATAACGAGTAAATTGTAGTTAATCAATAAGACTGTGCGAGGACGAGATAGTATACACGTGTAATATATGGTTGAAGTCGAAAGAATTCTTCATTCATTTGGAAGCATAAATATAGTTCGACAATAATCGAAGGTGTGTCCCCGGTATGGTTGTTGTCAGTACTTTCGGAGTTTTCAGATGTCCAAACATGAAAAGATGAAGTCATGTACATGGCACATGGTGGTGATTAGGTTGATCGAGTCCAATCACCATCACGAGTCATTAGAACTTTGGTATGACTTACTGTAATATAACCACGTTGATCGAGTGTCGTTATATTATACTAACTCATACCTCCATTCCCACATCACTCCATAGATTCAAGTTCTTGTAATCGTGAAAATTTAAAATGAACAAAGTGTAACGACGTCTCTAACGTGACTCGTATTGAATCGAAAGAATTAGTGCAACTCTAAAGAAGTGTTCCCCGAGGGAAGTGTATAAATGATTATTCACATCAATGCGGTTCAAGTAAAAAAAAAAATTAATGTATTCCGGTACGAGAAGTGTAACGAATCATGATAACGAATAGTACGCAACCGTAGTGATAATTAGTGATGACGATACTCTAGGTGGGTAGTGGTGGTAATAACAAGAAGTGGTAGATAGTAATGAACACCGGTGCGACACCGATAGTAAGTTGAAATGATGGCGAATAACAATCTGGGAGACAGAGTTCCCAAACAAGTGTGACTAATGAAGTCGTTGTCATCCTTACGCGTATGAATCTCGAATTTACATGTGTTATCAGAAAGTGGTAGAGTACGGATTCGTATGATGAAGGTTGGGTACCATTAAAAAGTTTTCCTAAGAATGATTCAAGTATAATGCACAAGTAGTCAAGTAAGTGCTATCTATAGCAAATGTATGTCAGAATGCAATGGCTAACTATCCGGTTGTAGTCTAGATTCACTAATGCGTCCTAACGACTCTGTTAGACACACTAATGCACATCCTAGATCCCTACAACCAACGCTCTGATACCATCTGTAGCGACCCGACCAAAATCGTCATTGACGGCGTCACTAACTGAGGTCCCGTTACGTGGTCGTAGTCCCTATATGAGACTCGTTTGACCAAAATTATGTCGCATTCATTTAAAAGGTACAAGACTTGCAAAGTTTAGTTTACCAAGCGGATCGACAACAAGTTTAAGTTTACAAAAGTTATAAAGTGTGAATGAAATCACTCGCGACATAATAAGTTTAAAATCACAGTTGCTATAAATAGCGTAAACATGTAGACAAAAGTTTAAATCCAAAAGTGCTATCCCTAGCGTATGCATGCATGGTTGACTCCAATCAATTAATCAAAGAGTGCGGAAGCATGTATCAAGTAACCAAGTATGAACCTGAGAAAACATATAGAAAACTGTCAACGAAAAACGTTGGTGAAATTATAGGTTTAAGTAAGTAATTTGAGTAAGTAAAGTAAGTCGAACCACAAGATTTGAAACATTGATAAGATAGTAGTACATTCTAAAAGTTAATATTCACGAGCACCTAATTATCAAGGCTTAACATTCCGTCCGTTGATACCCCATTAATAGTGCTAGAACAACACTGTTTCTCGAACATATATTTCATCCGTAGACGGTAGCGAACCGTCCAAGATGAGGGTTTGTCAAACCCATATGGCCATACAACATAAGTTCACGCCTACACTTACACACTGCAAGAGTAACTAATGATAATCGAATTGAGGATTTCGTTCTAAACTCGTATGTAGAATGTTTGTTTTCATGTACTTGTTTTCACTTATTTAAAAGAAACGTTTATGTTTTCTCATCCTAAATATAAGTTCAAAAGAGTAAAAGTGGGACTATGATCTCACCTTGAGTGCACGAGTATAAAAGTACTTCACAAAGTAAACGTATGCATGATTGTTGCTTAGCCTTGACCTAAACAAGTAAGTTGTATCAATTAACCGGTTACGACACAAGGTCGGGAGAAATGTGTTCAATTAGTCCTATGGCTCGTTACGACTCGATTATGTAGCATGTGAATCAATTTTTCAAGTTTCATACAAGATACAAGTATAGAAACAAGTTAGGAATGTTGCATAATCATTTGGTTAAGTTTGACAAAAAGTCAAACTTTGGTGGGTCAAAGTCAACGAAAAAGTCAACACATTCGGGTCGGGTCCCGAACTATTTTTCTGAGGTTTTTAATCATATATGAGCATGTTAGAACAAGTTACATGTGAATCAGAGGTGCATAGCATAGCAAACATTATTCGAAAATTGACAAAGTTGGACAGACCACGTTGGCGCGCCGCGCGGGTATATGGCGCGCCGCGCCATTACCTGTGCAGAGAAATCTGGCAGTTTTTAAGTTTTATGCATGAACCTAACTTCAAACAATCACCATTTATGACCCGCAAACAACCAAAACATGTATCTTATATCATCGGAAAGGTAATTTAACAAGGAATACAACTAAACACATTTCATGAATCAAATCCATCATTAACAACAATGAAAACCTCAATAAATGATCATTAAATGTTCAAAATCGAAGTTTCAAGTTCATAAAACGCATTTCAAGACTCGGGAATCCAATTTACACATACGATATGCCGTTTTGAAGGTAATGAAACATACAATACAACTAAACACTTACTAACAACATTTCATAGCATTCAATGCGTCAAAAGTTCGTTTTAAAGTTCATCAAACCCTAACCAAAATCATGAATTCAACCATTTTGCAAATGAAGCTTTTCTAAATCAACCAACACATCAAATTGAAGCTAATGATGCTAGTAACACATTTAATACATGAAATTTATCATTTAAACAACATTTAATCACTCAAAACTCAAGATTAAACAAATCCATTTCAAGTTCATGCTAGTTTATGCAAAACAACAAGATCGAGCAATTAAATCATATATTCATGCTAGACACGAGCCATAGACACTAACTAACACCATTTCAAGTCAAAAACACGAATTTAGAGAAATCTAGAGTTTTAGAAATGTTACCCAAACGAGATGAAGTTGGTATCAAATTGTAGAGGATGAAGAGAGGATTTCAAATATGAAATTTGTTTTGTTGTAAGCTTCCTAGATCGAATTTAGATGATGAATTTGTGAATTTGGTGTTTAAGTTCCAATAATGGAAGTAGAGAGAAAAAGAGAAAGAGAGGTGGGATTGAATGAGTGGTGGTAGTGGTGGGTTGACTAGTTGACCTAGTCAACTAGTTTGCCCACTAGCCAACTTTGGTCCCTCAAGTTTCAAAGCGGGTGCGGGAATTAACCAAACGAATATTTTAAAAATGCTCGAGTAACGAGTGATGTTATAATTAAATAACGGGGATATTATGAACGTTAGTCAACAGAAACTACGAATTTAAATAACGAAAGATATTATTTAAAAAAAAAGACAGTATTAAAAATAAATTTAACGGAAAAACGCGGGATGTTACACTAGTTGCCAAATGATGGTTCACACATGTGTTAGGTGACTCACATGGGTTGCTAAGAGCTGATTATTGGAGTATATATACCAATAGTACATACATCTAAAGCTGTGTATTGTACGAGTACGAATACGGGTGCATACGAGTAGAATTGTTGATGAAACTGAACGAGGATGTAATTGTAAGCATTTTTGTTAAGTAGAAGTATTTTGATAAGTGTCTTGAAGTCTTTCAAAAGTGTATGAATACATATTAAAACACTACATGTATATACATTTTAACTGAGTCGTTAAGTCATCGTTAGTCGTTACATGTAAATGTTGTTTTGAAACCTTTAGGTTAGCGATCTTGTTAAATGTTGTTAACCCATTGTTTATTATATCAAATGAGATGTTAAATTGTTACATTATCATGATATTATGATATATAATATATCTTAGTATGATATATATACAGTTAAATGTCGTTACAACGATAATCGTTACATATATGTCTCGTTTTGAAATCATTAAGTTAGTAGTCTTATTTTTACATATGTAGTTCATTGTTAATACACTTAATGATATATTTACTTATCAGTTAACATAGTTAACCAAGTGTATCAATATCTTAATATGATTCATATGTACCTAGTAAGACGTTGTTATAACGATAATCGTTATATATATCATTTTCGAGTTTTTTAATTTAATAAACTCAATTTTATGTATATAACTCATTGTTAAAATACCTAATGAGATACTTACTTATCATAATATCATGTTAACTATATATATAATCATATATATGTCATCATATAGTTTTTACAATTTTTAACGTTCGTGAATCACCGGTCAACTTGGGTGGTCAATTGTCTATATGAAACCTATTTCAATTAATCAAGTCTTAACAAGTTTGATTGCTTAACATGTTGAAAACACTTAATCATGTAAATATCAATTTCATTTAATATATATAAACATGGAAAAGTTCGGGTCACTACAATACCTACCCGTTAAATAAATTTCGTCCCGAAATTTTAAGCAGTTGGAGGTGTTGACGTATCTTCTGGAAATAAGTGCGGGTATTTCTTCTTCATCTGATCTTCTCATTCCCGGGTGAACTCGGGTCCTCTACGAACATTCCATCGAACCTTAACAATTGGTATCTTGTTTTGTTTAAGTCTTTTAACCTCACGATCCATTATTTCGACGGGTTCTTCGATGAATTGAAGTTTTTCGTTGATTTGGATTTCATCTAACGGAATAGTGAGATCTTCTTTAGCAAAACATTTCTTCGAATTCGAGACGTGGAAAGTGTTATGTACAGCAGCGAGTTGTTGAGGTAACTCAAGTCGGTAAGCTACTGGTCCGACACGATCAATAATCTTGAATGGTCCAATATACCTTGAATTTAATTTCCCTCGTTTACCAAATCGAACCACGCCTTTCCAAGGTGCAACCTTAAGCATGACCATCTCTTCAATTTCAAATTCTATATCTTTTCTTTTAATTTCGGCGTAGCTCTTTTGTCGACTTTGGGTGGTTTTCAACCGTTGTTGAATTTGGATGATCTTCTCGGTATTTTCTTGTATTATCTCCGGACCCGTAATTTATCTATCTCCCACTTCACTCTAACAAATTAGAGACCGACACTTTCTACCATAAAGTGCTTCAAACGGCGCCATCTCAATGCTTGAATGGTAGCTGTTGTTGTAGGAAAATTCTGTTAACGGTAAATGTCGATCCCAACTGTTTCTGAAATCAATAACACATGCTCGTAGCATGTCTTCAAGCGTTTGTATCATCTTTCGCTCTGTCCATCAGTTTGTGGATGATAGGCAGTACTCATGTCTAGACGAGTTCCTAATGCTTGCTGTAATGTCTGTCAGAATCTTGAAATAAATCTGCCATCCCTATCCAAGATAATAGAGATTGGTATTCCATGTCTGGAGATGACTTCCTTCAAATACAGTCGTGCTAACTTCTCCATCTTGTCATCTTCTCTTATTGGCAGGAAGTGTGCTGATTTGGTGAGACGATCAACTATTAACCAAATAGTATCAAAACCACTTGCAGTCCTTGGCAATTTAGTGATGAAATCCATGGTAATGTTTTCTCATTTCCATTCTGGGATTTCGGGTTGTTGAAGTAGACCTGATGGTTTCTGATGCTCCGATTTGACCTTAGAACACGTCAAACATTCTCCTACGTATTTAGCAACATCGGCTTTCATACCTGGCCACCAAAAATGTTTCTTGAGATCCTTGTACATCTTTCTCGTTCCAGGATGTATTGAGTATCTGGTTTTATGAGCTTCTCTAAGTACCATTTCTCTCATATCTCCAAATTTTGGTACCCAAATTATTTCAGCCCTACACCGGGTTCCGTCTTCCCGAATATTAAGATGCTTCTCCGATCCTTTGGGTATTTCATTCTTTAAATTTCCCTCTTTTAAAACTCCTTATTGCGCCTCCTTTATTTGAGTAGTAAGGTTATTGTGAATCATTATATTCATAGATTTTACACGAATGGGTTCTCTGTCCTTTCTGCTCAAGGCATTGGCTACCACATTTACCTTCCCTGGGTGGTAACGAATCTCAAAGTCGTAATCATTTAACAATTCAATCCATCTGCGCTGCCTCATGTTCAGTTGTTTCTGATTAAATATGTGTTGAAGACTTTTGTGGTCGGTATATATAATACTTTTGACCCCATATAAGTAGTGCCTCCAAGTCTTTAATGCAAAAACAACCGCGCCTAATTCCAAATCATGCGTCATATAATTTTGCTCGTGAATCTTCAATTGCCTAGACGCATAAGCAATTACCTTCGTTCGTTGCATTAATACACAACCGAGACCTTGGTTTGAGGCGTCACAATATATCACAAAATAATCATTCCCTTTAGGTAATGACAATATAGGTGCCGTAGTTAACTTTTTCTTCAACAATTGAAATGCATTCTCTTGTTCATCCTTCCATTCAAATTTCTTCCCTTTATGCGTTAATGCAGTCAAGGGTTTTGCTATTTTGGAAAAATCTTGGATGAATCTCCTGTAATAACCAGCCAGCTCTAAAAATTGGCGTATGTGTTTCTGAGTTTTTGGGGTTTCCCACTTTTCAACGGTTTCGATCTTTGCTGGATCCACCTAAATACCTTCTTTGTTCACTATGTGACCAAGGAATTGAACTTCTTCCAACTAAAATGCTCACTTTGAAAACTTAGCGTACAGTTTTTCTTTTCTCAGCAACTCTGGCACTTTTCTCAAATGTTCCTCGTGCTCTTGATCATTCTTCGAGTAAATAAGTATGTCATCGATGAAAACAATGACAAACTTGTCAAGATATGGCCCACACACTCGGTTTATGAGGTCCATGAACACAGCTGGTGCGTTAGTCAATCCAAACGGCATAATCATAAACTCGTAATGACCGTAACGCGTCCTAACAGCAGTCTTTGGAATATCATCCTCCTTCACCCCGCATTTGATGATATCCAGAACGTAAATCGATCTTCGAATAAATAGACGAGCATTTTAGTTGATCAAATAAGTCATCGATTCTCGGTAGTAGGTAGCGGTTCTTAATGGTAAGTTTGTTCAACTCTCGGTAGTCGATACACAACCTAAATGTACCATCCTTCTTCTTGACAAACAAAACAGGAGCTCCCCACGATGATGTGCTTGGTTGAATGAAACCACGCTCTAAAAGTTCTTGTAATTGGCTCTGAAGTTCCTTCATTTCGCTAGGTGCGAGTCTGTATGGAGCACGAGCTATTGGTGCAGCTCCCGGTACAAGGTCTATTTGAAATTCAACGGATCGGTGTGGAGGTAGTCCCAGTAATTCTTTCGGAAATACATCGGGAAATTCTTTTGCGACGGGAATATCATTGATGTTCTTTTCTTCGGAATTGACTTTCTCAACATGTGCTAGCACAACATAGCAACCTTTTCTTATTAGTTTTTGTGCCTTCAGGTTACTAATAAGATTTAACTTGTTGTTCTTTTCTCCGTACACCATTAAGGGTTTTCCTTTTTATCGTATAATGCGAATTGCATTTTTGTAACAAATGATCTCTGCTTTCACTTCTTTCAACCAGTCCATACCGATTATCACATCAAAACTCCCTAACTCTACTGGTATCAAGTCAATCTTAAATGTTTCGCTAACCAGTTTAATTTCTCGATTCCGACATATATTATCTGCTGAAATTAATTTACCATTTGCTAATTCGAGTAAAAATTTACTATCCAAAGGCGTCAATGGGCAACTTAATTTATCACAAAATTCTCTACTCATATAGCTTCTATCCGCACCCGAATCCAATAAAACATAAGCAGATTTAACGTCAATAAGAAACGTACCCGTAACAAGCTTCGGTTCTTCCTGTGCTTCTGCCGCATTAATATTGAAAACTCTTCCACGGCCCTACCCATTAGTATTCCCCTGATTCGGGCAATTTCTAATAATGTGGCCCGGTTTTCCACATTTATAACAAACAGTGTTGGTATTACTTGCTCCGACACTATTTGTTTCGGCATTACTTATTCCGACATTATGTTCCTTTAGTTCTGTTAAACTTTGGTCCGTAGACCTCACACTTTGTCGTGCAATGACCATTTCTTTTACACCTGTTGCAAAATGTCGTGCAAAACCCCTGATGATATTCTTCATACCTATGACATGGCTGTTTTTGGTTTTTGTTGTCGTTGTTGTTATTGAGGTTATTGTTGGGATTGTTATTGTTGTTGAAACGGTTGTTGTAGTTGTTGTTGTTGTTGTTGGGATGTTTGTTGTAGTTATTGTTAAGATTGCGGTTATTGTTGCGATTGTTGTTGCGGTTGTTGGGATAGTTGTTGCGATTGTGGTTGTAATTGTTGTTGTTGTTGTACTGGTGACTCTTGTCACTGTTTTCCTCCCACTTCCTCTTGAGTTGTTTTGTGTTGGCTTCTTCGGCCGCCTGCTCTTTAATTCTTCCCTCAATCTAATTTATGAGTTTATGAGCCATTTGACTTGCCTTCTGTATAGAAGCGGGCTCGTGTGAACTCACATCTTCTTGAATCCTTACTGGTAACCCTTTTACAAACGCGTCGATATTCTCTTCTTCATCTTCGAATGCTCCCGAACACAATAGGCACAACTCTGTGAATCGTCGTTCATATGTGGTAACTTCGAACCCTTGTTTTCGTAACTCTCTAAGTTCTGCCTTGAGTTTATTGACTTCGTTTCTAGGATGGTACTGCTCGTTCATCAATTGCTTGAATGCCGACCACAGTAGTGCGTAAGCAGCATTTTGTCCTACCTGTTCAAGATAGGTGTTCCACCACGTTAACGCAGTACCTGTGAAGGCATGCGTAGCGTACTTAACTTTGTCTTCTTCAGTACACTTACTTATGGCAAACACCGATTCGACTTTCTCGGTCCACCGTTTCAATCCAATTGGTCCTTCGGTTCCATCAAATTCCAAAGGTTTGCAGGAAGTGAATTCTTTATAGGAGCATCCTACACGATTTCTTGCGCTGTTAGCTGCATTGCTAGATTCAGAGTTATTGTTGGTATGTAACGCAGCCTGTACTGCGGCTATGTTTGCAGCAAGAAAGGTACGAAATTCCTCTTCGCTCATATTCATGGTTTGTCGAGTAGTCGGTGCCATTTCCTTCAAAATAGCCAACTGAATTGGGTTAATCATACAGAATATTAAGAGTAGTCAATAGTATTTCGTAGCATAATATGAACTCATTTATAAAAGCGTTTTCTTCATATTAGCATTTTATAAGTTTAAATTTGGGTACTACCTACCAGTTAAGTTCATACTTAGTAGCTAATATACAATTCAACTACTACAATTCCATATGAAAAACTGATTATAATAATATATCACATATAAATATTCTTCAAACTTACAACATCGCTATATTACATATAACATGAAATATAGTACACTTTGATACAGGACAGTTTTGAAGATAAACCTAGTTAATACGCAAGTTGTTCAGTAAAGGAAATAAAGACACATAATTCATAAGTCCAGAAACAAGTCATGCATTCTGGTTTTACTAAGACGACTTCCCATCCTTGGTCTTGTGGAAAATAACCGTTATGACCATTGGCTAGGTAGCATGTTGTAATGTCGTCAAAAGGACGAGGGTTTCGTAATGTCCAACAGCCCCGTAATAATCTAAAAACCTTGTTTCTCACCCCAACTACTGAATCCGTCACTTGTGGGAAGGTTTTATTTAAAAGTTGCAATCCGATGTTCTTTTTCTCACTTTGGTAAGAAGCGAACATCACTAACCCGTAAGCATAACATGCTTCTTTATGTTGCATGTTAGAAGCTCTTTCTAATTCACGAAATCCTATGTTGGGATATGTTGAGTCAAAATAGGTTCTTAACCCGTAGCGTAAAATTGCATTTGGGTTCCCCGCATTTAATGCTTTAAAGAAAACACGACGTAACTTACGGTCTCCCCAATGTGATATACCCCTCCTATCAAAGGAAAGCCTTTTATAAACTAAGGCATTTCCAGAAAGTCTTTCAAATGTTTGACAAGTTAATTTCGCCATAACTAAATGTGCTGATGAATTCTGACCGACTCTAGACAAGATTTCCTCAATCATATCCTCTGGTAGGTCTTCTAAAATATTCAGTTGTCTACCCTTAACGTCCATTTTGTTTTTATACTGTAAAATAGACAAGGATTAGATTCGTAAAAGATAATTATCAAACAATACAAGCAATTTTTTCATAGAACATAAAAGTACAAGCACAGTACAATATATATAATACACAACATGATTACAACCCTCTAATCTGAATCACTGGTTTCTTCTTCTTCGGACTTGGTTCGTTTTCCTAATGTTCTAGGAATATATGATGTTCCTCTAATACGAGCCGTCGTTTTCCATAATGGTTTAGAAAAACCTGGTGGTTTAGAGGTTCCCGGGTCATTGTTACATTTTACGAAATACGGATGTTGTCGATACATATAAAGTTCATCGGGGTTGGAATCGGGTTTCTCTATTTTTATACCTTTTCCCTTATTATTTTCTTTCGCTTTATTAAATTGGGTCGAGGTAATTTCTATAACATCATCGGAATCCTCATCGGGATCCGATTCATCGGAATATTGGTAATCCTCCCAATATTTTGCTTCCTCGGCGGAAACACCATTGACCATTATTAACTTTGGTGCGTTGGTTGAGGATTTTCTTTTATTTAATCGATTTACTATAGGTATCAACATTTCTTCCTCCAGAACCTCTTCTTCTTCTGGTTCCTCCTCTTCCGATTCCTCCTCTTCTGGTTCCTCTTCTTCCGGTTCCTCCTCTTCTGGTTCCTCCTCTTCCGGTTCCTCTTCGGGAATTTGTGAATCTTCCCAAAATATATTTGATTCTTCATTATTATTAGGTGAATCAATGTGATTTGTACTAGATGTAGACATCTATCACACAATATCAAACACGTTAAGAGATTAATATATCACATAATATTTACATGTTAATAATATATAGTTTCCAACAACAAAAATGTTAAGCAATCGTTTTTAAAGAAAAAAAAGGTCGAAGTCCAGACTCACTAATGCTAACTAACAAACTCGGTAAGACACACTAATGCAATTTTCTGGTTCTCTAAGACCAACGCTCGGATACCAACTGAAATGTCCCGTTCATATTGATTATAAACGTTCCATATTAATTGATTTTGTCACGAGGTTTTGACCTCTATATAAGACGTTTTTCAAAGACTGCATTCATTTTTAAAACAACCATAACCTTTATTTTATCGATAAAGGTTTAAAAAAATATTACGTAGATTATCAAATAATGATAATCTAAAATATATCGTTTACACACGACCATTACATAATGGTTTACAATAATAATATATTACATCAAAAATAAGTTTCTTGAATGCAGTTTTTACATAATATCATACAAGCATGGACTCCAAATCTTGTCCTTATTTTAGTATGCAACAGCGGAAGCTCTTAATAATCACCTGAGAATAAACATGCTTAAAACGTCAACAAAAATGTTGGTGAATTATAGGTTTAACCTATATATTATCAAATTATAATAATAGACCACAAAATTTCATATTTCAATATACATCCCATACATAGAGATAAAATTCATTCATATGGTGAACACCTGGTAACCGACATTAACAAGATGCATATAAGAATATCCCCTATCATTCTGGAAAATCCTTCGGACATGATAAAAACGAATTCGAAGTACTAAAGCATCCGGTACTTTGGATGGGGTTCGTAAGGCCCAATATATCTATCTTTAGGATTCGCGTCAATTAGTAGATCGGTTTACTAATTCTTAGGCTACCAAGCAAAAGGGGCATATTCGGCTTCGATCATTCACCCATATAATGTAGTTTCATTTACTTGTGTCTATTTCGTAAAACATTTATAAAACTGCATGTATTCTCATCCCAAAATATTAGATTTTAAAAGTGGGACTATAACTCACTTTCACAGATTTTTACTTCGTCGGAAAGTAAGACTTGGCTACTGGTCGATTCACGAACCTATAACAAATATGTACATATATATCAAAGTATGTTCAAAATATAATTACAACATTTTTAATACGTTTTACTGTTTTAAATTTATTAAGTCAGTTGTCCTCGTTAGTAACCTATAACTAGTTGTCCACAATTAGATGTACAGAAATAAATCGATATATATTATCTTGAATCAATCCACGACCCAGTGTATACACGTCTCAGGCTAGATCACAACTCAAAGTATATATATTTTTTAAATCAACCTCAACCCTGTATAGCTAACTCCCACATTACTGCATATAGAGTGTCTATGGTTGTTCCAAATAATATATATACATGGGTCGATATGATATGTCAAAACATTTTCATACGTGTCTATGGTATCCCAAGATTACATAATATATTAGAATACATGTATAATAAAATATAAGTTAGCTAGGATATGATTAATATAGATTTGTTACCAATTTTCACGTAGCTACAACAAGAAAAATTATCCAATCTTGTTTTACCCATAACTTCTTCATTTTAAATCCGTTTTGAGTGAATCAAATTGCTATGGTTTCATATTGAACTCTATTTTATGAATCTAAATAGAAAAAGTATAGGTTTATAGTCGGAAATATAAGTTACAAGTCATTTTTGTATGAGGTAGTCATTTCAGTCGAAAGAACGACGTCTTGATGACCATTTTGAAAAACATACTTACACTTTGAGTTTAACCATGATTTTTGGATATAGTTTCATGTTCATAAGAAAAATCATTTTCCCAGAAGAACAACTTTTAAATCAAAGTATATCATAGTTTTTAATTATCAAACCCAAAACAGCCCGCGGTGTTACTACGACGGCGTATGTCCGGTTTTACGGTATTTTTCGTGTTTCCAGGTTTTAAATCATTAAGTTAGCATATCATATAGATATAGAACATGTGTTTAGTTGATTTTAAAAGTCAAGTTAGAAGGTTTAACTTTTGTTTGCAAACAAGTTTAGAATTAACTAAACTATGTTCTAGTGATTTCAAGTTTAAACCTGCGAATAAGATAGCTTTATATGTATGAATCGAATGATGTTATGAACATCATTACTAACTCAAGTTTTCTGGATAAAGCTACTGGAAATGAGAAAAATGGATCTAGCTTCAAAGGATCCTTGGATGGCTTGAAAGTTCTTGAAGAAGAATCATGACACGAAAACAGTTCAAGTAAGATTTTCACTCGAAATAAGATTGTTATAGTTGTAGAAATTGAATCAAAGTTTGAATGTGAATATTACCTTGAATTAGAAAGATAACCTACTGTAAATAACAAAGGTTCCTTGATCTTAGATGATTACTTGGAATGGATTAGAAAGCTTGGAAGTAGACTTGCAAACTTGGAAGTATTCTTGATTTTTATGAAACTATACTTATGGAATTTATGAAGAACACTTAGAACTTGAAAATAGAACTTGAGAGAGATCAATTAGATGAAGAAAATTGAAGAATGAAAGTGTTTGTAGGTGTTTTTGGTCGTTGGTATATGGATTAGATATAAAGGATATGTAATTTTATTTTCATGTAAATAAGTCATGAATGATTACTCATATTTTTGTAATTTTATGAGATATTTCATGCTAGTTGCCAAATGATGGTTCACACATGTGTTAGGTGACTCATATGGGCTGCTAAGAGCTGATCATTGGAGTGTATATACCAGTAGTACATACATCTAAAATCTGTGTATTGTACGAGTACGAATATGGGTGCATACGAGTAGAATTGTTGATGAAACTAAACGAGGATGTAATTGTAAGCATTTTTGTTAAGTAGAAGTATTTTGATAAGTGTCTTGAAGTCTTTCAAAAGTGTATGAATACATATTAAAACACTACATGTATATACATTTTAACTGAGTCGTTAAGTCATCGTTAGTCGTTACATGTGAATGTTGTTTTGAAACCTTTAGGTTAACGATCTTGTTAAATGTTGTTAACCCATTGTTTATTATATCAAATGAGATGTTAAATTGTTACATTGTCATGATATTATGATATATAATATATCTTAGTATGATATATATACAGTTAAATGTCATTACAACGATAATCGTTACATATATGTCTCGTTTCGAAATCATTAAGTTAGTAGTCTTATTTTTACATATGTAGTTCATTGTTAATACACTTAATGATATATTTACTTATCATTTAACATAGTTAACCAAGTGTATCAATATCTTAATATGATTCATATATTCCTAGTAAGACGTTGTTATAACGATAATCGTTATATATATCGTTTTCGAGTTTTTTAATTTAATAAACTCAATTTTATGTATATAACTCATTGTTAAAATACCTAATGAGATACTTACTTATCATAATATCATGTTAACTATATATATAATCATATATATGTCATCATATAGTTTTTACAAGTTTTAACGTTCGTGAATCACCGGTCAACTTGGGTGGTCGATTGTCTATATGAAACCTATTTCAATTAATCAAGTCTTAACAAGTTTGATTGCTTAACATGTTGGAAACACTTAATCATGTAAATATTAATTTCATTTAATACATATAAACATGGAAAATTTCGGGTCACTACACTAAGTACTTAATGGCACATTGTATGGTATGAATTAAAGTAATTAATCATGAAATAAGATCCCAGAATATAAACCAACACAATACGCACAAATACGCAGTTTCGCAGAAAGTAACAAGCACAAAAGTAAGTCGAAAAAGTCGGGTCGTTACATTACCCACTTGTTAATGAAAATTTTGTCCCGAAATTTTAAGCTGAGGTAGATGGTAGAGTTGTGAAGAGGTGAGGATACTTCTGCAGCATCTAATCCTCTCGTTCCCAAGTAAACTCGGGTCCTCGTCTAGCATTCCAATGGACTCGGACAATTGGAATCTTGTTGCGTTTCAAGGTTTTGACCTCACGGTCCATAATTTCAACAGGTTCGTGGAGTTTGTCATCAATCGTAAGCTCCTCAAGTGGTATGACAAGTTCTGGTTCAGCATGACATTTCTTCAGATTTGACATGTGAAAAGTGGGATGAACTGCACTCAACTGAGTCGGAAGATCTAAATGGTAAGCAACAGGTCCAACACGCTCCAAGACTTCAAAAGGACCAATGTATAGCGAATTTAGCTTCCCACGCTTTCCGAAACGGATTACACCTTTCCAATGTGCGACTTTTAACATCACTCGGTCAACTACTTGGAATTCGCGATCTTTATGCTTAAGATCTGCATAGCTCTTTTGACGATCACGGGCAGTCTTGAGCCTTGCTTGAATTTGGAAAATCTTCTCGGTTGTTTCATGGACGAATTTGGGTCCGGTGAGTTGCTTTTCACCTACTTCGGCCTAACAAATAGGGGAACAACATCTGCAGCCATATGAAGCTTCGAAAGATGCAACTTAATGCTCGCGTGATAGCTATTGTTGTAAGAGAATTCGGCTAGAGGCAAATGCTTTTTCCAAGCTTTTCCAAAATCAATTACACAAGCACGTAACATGTCCTCCAGGGTTTGAATCGTGCGTTCGCTCTGTCTGTCAGTTTGCGGGTGATATGCAGTACTCATATCTAAACATGTTCCCAAAGCTTCTTGCAAAGAACGCCAAAATCTAGAAGCAAAATGGGCGTCTCGGTCTGAAATAATTGATAAGGGTACACCATGTCGAGATACAACTTCCTTTATGTATAGTTGTGCGAGTTTCTCCATCGTATCAGTTTCCTTCATGGCTAGGAAGTGTGCAGATTTGGTAAGATGGTCAACGATAACCCAGATGGTATCATAACCGCCTACCGTCTTCGGTAGCTTCGTGATGAAGTCCATTGTTATTCCTTCCCACTTCCATTGCGGGATTTCGGGTTGCTAAAGTAACCCGAATGGCCTCTGATGTTCGGCTTTGATCTTAGAACAAGTTAAACACTTTCCGACATAAGTCGCAACATCCTTCTTGAGGTTCGGCCACCAATATTGAACCTTGAGGTCGTGGTACATCTTACCAGCTCCTGGATGAATCGAATATCTTGACTTATGAGCTTCATCTAGAATAAGGCTTCGTAAATCTCCATAACTGGGCACCCAGATTTTTCCGGCAAAGTATCGGAGTCCAGTCTCTTTGAACTCGAATCGAGAAACGAGAATGTTCAAGTGCTCTTGAGCAATATTCTCCTCCTTGAGAGCTTCCTCTTAGGCTACACGGATTTGGCTATTGAGATTCATGTGAATGGGGATGTTCAAGGCTCGAACACGAAGGGGTACCATTCTTTCCTTTCAGCTCAAGGCATCGGCTCAACATTTGCCCTGCCAGGGTAGTAACGAAGTTCACAATCATAGTCGTTCAATGTCTCGATCCATCGATGCTATCTCATATTCAGTTGCTTCTGATCGAATATGTGTTGGAGGCTTTTGTGGTCGGTGAAGATAGTGCTCTTGCTTCCATACAGATAGTGTTTCCCCAGTTTGAGTGCAAAGACAGCGGCTCCAAGCTCAAGATCGTGAGTAGTGTAGTTTCGCTCGTGAATCTTCAGTTGTCGAGAGGTGTAAGCAATAACCTTCTTCTGTTGCATCAATACGCACCCAAAACCTTGTTGGGAGGCATCGCAATACACAACGAAATCATCACTGCCTTCAGGAAGGGACAGAATAGGAGGGGTGGTTAACTTCTGCTTCAGGGTTTGGAATACCGACTCTTGCTCGGTTTCCCAAACAAACTTCTTCCCCTTGTGAGTTAACGCGGTCAAAGCACGCGCAATCAAAGAGAAACCTTCGATGAATCTACGATAATAACCGGCGAGGCCTAAAAATTGGATAATATGAGTAGGAGTAGTGAGGGTTTCCCACTTGCTGATGGCTTCGATTTTCGCGGGATCGACTTTGATACCCTGATAGCTCACAATATGACCAAGAAATTGGACTTCCTTCAACCAAAATTCACAATTGGAGAATTTGGCATAGAGTTGCTCTTGTCTCAAGAGTTTAAGCATGAGTCGAAGATGTTTCTCATGTTCTTCTTTACTTTTTGAATAGATTAGGATATCATCTATGAAGACGATAACGAATTTGTCCAGGTACGGCTTACATACGCGATTCATGAGATCCATAAACACGGCAGGTGCGTTGGTTAAACTGAATGGCATCACAAGAAACTCATAGTGGCCATAGCGAGTTCGAAATGCAGTCTTCAGCACATCGCTCTCCTTCACCCACAACTGGTGATAACCTTATCGTAAATAAATCTTGGAGTAAACGCTGGATCCTTGCAGCTGATCGAAAAGATCGTCAATCCTGGGAAGGGGATACCGATTCTTGATCGTCAACTTGTTCAGTTCACCATAATCGATAGACATGCGGAAAGATCCGTCCTTCTTCTTCACGAACAAAACAGGTGCGCCCCAAGGCAATGAACTCGGTCGGATAAATCCACGGTCTAGCAGTTCTTGCAGTTGACTCTGCAACTCTTGCAATTCAGAAGGTGCAAGTCGATAAGGTGCGCGAGCTACAGGTGCAGCTCCAGACACTAGATCGATCTGGAGCTCCACTGATCTCGGCTGCGGTAATCCCGGCAATTCTTCTGGAAAGACGTCGAGAAATTCGTTCACAATTCACACTTCATCCACGCTTTTCTCCTCAGTTTCTAACTTCTTCACGTGTGCCAAAATGGCAAAACGTCACTTTTTCATATCCTTTTATGCCTTCAAGAAACTAATAAGGTTCAGCTTCGGGCTACATCTATCCCCGTAAACAATTAACGGCTCACCAGTCTCGCGTGGTATACGGAGAATCTTCTCTCCACAAATAACTTCTGCTTTCACTTTGGACAACCAGTCCATACCGACTATCACATCAAAGCTCCCCAACTTAATGGGTATCAAATCAATCTCGAAATCTACACCAGCTAAGTTTATGATACCTCCTCGGCCAACTTGGTCAACTTTCTCAAGTTTTCCATTGGCTACCTCAACAAGAATACTCTCATCCAAAGGCACTAACGACCAATCTAACTTAGAGCTAAAGTGTCTACATACATAACTCCTATCGGCACCGGTATCAAATAGGACAGAAGCTAATAGTTTATTGATAGTGAATGTACCTATAACCAAGTCAGGATCCTCGCGGGCATCTCTGGCTTTCATGTTGAAGACTCTTCCATGTGCTGGACTGCAATCCTTCTTCTTGTTAGGACATTCATTCCTGCAGTAGCCCTGCTGATGCACTCAAAACACTTCCTTGGTCCATTTGGGTTTGTCCTCACAGCTGGAGCGGTGATCTTACAATCTCTGCCGACGTGTCCACACCTTTTACACATCTCACACACTACGTTGCAGTGTCCAATGTAATGCTTGTAGCATCTCTTACACTGAGGAAGGGTACCTTTGTAGTTAGGGTTAGAGCTAGGGTTCGGGTTAAGGTTCCTCTAGTCGTTGTTTCACTTAAAATTCTCATACCTCTTAGCTGGGTTCTGGTCAAAACCTTTTCCCTTGTTTCCGTCCCACTTACGTTTCCCGTTACTAGCTCCCGATTTTGATTTCGCCTTCTCTGGCTCTTGGCGGGTAATTTGATTCATCAAGGTGTGCGCCATGCTCATAGCTTCCGGTACATTCGCTGGTTTTGAAGAAGTGACATTTCCCTGAATGTCCTTGGGGAGTTCCCACAGATACCTCTCTATTCGTTTGTACTCCGGAGTAACCATTGTGGGGCACATCTGTGACACCCCGTACAAAACCATCATGTACGATTCATCAACAACAGGATCTTTACACAGTCAAACACTAAATGCTATTTGAAAACCAGTTTTGCATTCATAAAAATATAGTGTTTACAAAAGATAACGTGACACAGAGGTCACTACAAAGCCATTATTCAAATAACATAAGTTGCGAATGCAAGATAAAAGTTTCATGATTAAGACATCTCTAAGTAATGCAGCGAAAATCTAACACAACAGGTCCGTAATAGCAAGTCTATAACACCAAGACAACAAGTCTAACAGAGGAAGCAACATCGTCTAAGCACCTGAGAAATACACGCTTAAAAAGTCAACACGAATGTTGGTGAGCTATAGTTTGTTTGTAATCAGTAATGTAATGTAGGCCACGAGATTTCAGTGCTTCAACCAGCGTTTCAAAATAGTATGATAAAGTATATGCTTATTCGTGGGCACTTGGTAACTTACTTAACGTTTATAACCCCCTAAAAGTACTGATGTGGTAGCGTGGGGGTACGAAATAGTACTATATTTTACTACGAAATACGTTACAAATTACACAAGTTTTAATTATTTATTTACAGATGGGATATACCTAAACTTTGCTACAACACTATAGGCAGTGTACCTAATCGTAGAGTAGTATAGTTTTTAGTAAGTCCGGTTCGTTCCACGGGGAGCTGGCTTATTTCACACTATATTTTAATTAAGTATATTAGTACAAAATATATATAATTATATATAATAATATATAAAAGGGGGTTTACCGTTTAATGACCGGTTTGTCGATTTTAAAACTTTAGTCGCAGTTAAAACCTAATGTAAAATATTAAAAATAAATACAACTTAATTTAAAACGTAAAGTAAATAACGATAATGAAATTGCGATAAATAAAAGTGCGAGAAAATTAAAAAATACGATAATTAAAAGTGCAATTAAATACAATGACAATAAATAAAAGTGCGATAATTAAAAGTGCAATTAAATATGAAAATAAAAGAATTATGCTTATTTAAACTTCCGTAACTATGATGTTTGACGTTTTGATTTTAATTTATTACCCTGGGTTAATTGTCCTTTGTCCTGGATGTATTTGAATCCTATCTGGTTTTTGTCCATAATAGTTCATCGGTCATAATTATAAACTGCTCGGCAAATTTAACCTTATACCCGAAGTCAAATATTCCAACTAACTGGGGATTCGAACTGTAACAAGGTCTTAATACTTTGTTTAATGAATACACCATGTTATCGACTGTGTGAAATCCAAGGTTTTAATACTTTGTTAATAATTACACCAATTACCCTTGAATGTAATCCACCCCTGTTTTAATGAGTCCATTGACTATTAATCCATCCCCGTGTCCGGTCAAATGAACAATAATTCGTACTTATAAATATCCCGCCCATCGTGTCCGATTAAGCGTATGTGGTTATATATAGATACGTCAAATCATAACCTTTATATTAAATTAACGAGGTATCGTTAATTAAATATAAAGCCCATTAATAGCACATAGTCTAATTTCCACAAGTGTCGTTTTTTTCTTCCAAACCCCAATTATGGTACAAAGCCCAATAACCCCATCTTTAATATTTAGCCCAACATCATGATTACTTCGGCTCAAATAAGCATAATAATAACTTAGTTACGAGACATTAATTTAAAAAGGAGAACATAACTTACATTGATTATTTATCGCGTAGTGTTACACGGACAGAACTTTGACTTCAAAACCCGTAAAATAACATTTACATAACCCAAACTAATCTAATATAAAACTACCCTATACTATATATATATATATATATATATATATATATATATATATATATATATATATATATATATATATATATATATATATATATATATATATATATATATATATATATATATATATATATATTACGGAGTATTATTATGTATATATATATTTTTTTAAAACTGCAGAAGCTCGTGGCCTTTTATAGGCATTTTGGAATCTGGCTGCTCCGCGAGTCGTGGAGTTTTTGGCCTTCAAACTCCGCGAGTCGTGGAGTTTGATTTTTCAGCTCACAATTTTTTGGATCTTAGCTTGTCGACCTAATAAAATAATAATATAATATATAAATAATTTTAAGAATTATTTAAATATTATATTTTATTTATGTGCATAGTTGACTTGTAATTTTTGCACCGTTGCGTCGTGCGTTGAGAGTAGACTCATGTCCCAGTTCCGGATTTTCGAACGTCCTTTCGTATAATTTAATATCTTGTACTTTGCATTCCGCAACTTGTACTTTTGTCATTTTTAGACGTTTCTTATCAATAAATTGACCCACTTGGATTGTATCTTGTACATTTGAGCTTTTTGGTCATTTGCGTCTTCAAATAGTTGTTTTCGGCTTTTGTCTTCGCACTTATTTAATATAAACGATTACAACTTAAAATAGGACAATTACAACTAAATAATTTACATATTGGGAGGATATTGCTACTAAATATATGTTCATTTGGAGCACTATCAAATATCCCCACACTTGAACGTTGCTTATCCTCAAGCAATACAGAACTTGAAATTAAATAACACGAATCACTTCTTTATTCTTCACACTTTATACATCAGTGATTTTGATACGGCGGTATAAACAATGACAGTAACGATGTGGTTTACAGTCCCACATGACTATAAAAATGTAGATCCTTAAGGAAACATTTGATCTTTTTGAAAATTTAATCTAGCTTTTACCCTAGATAAGTTTTCCGGAATAACCCTTCACCGGTGTTGCAAAATGTTTTTGTGGGTTTTGTGGATTTCAGATTTGAAAATTTTAGCTCAAAACTTATGGTTTTGTGTCACCCACTTGCTAACCTTGTATTAGGAAAGCAACACATCCAGTTTACTTGTCCCGTATATTACCTTTCGGTAAACTATCGTCCAGTTGTAAAGGAAAGCGATGAACAAGCAACTGTTAAGGCAATGTCCCGTGACTTGCTTTTGATTATGGTCTATAACGTGCCGGACGCAATTACTATCCTTTGTAGGAGCAATAGTAAAGCTCACCCTTATAATTTTTCGGTCTGGCACAAGGTCCTGTCTTCGACCATGCTATGCAACCACCGTTCTTACGGTTGACACCCGATTTTGTTCAGGTGACCTAATGAATTCCAGGTGAATTCCTAGGATTTTACGTTCAATGGTAATGAATGCATTGAAAATAGGTTTTCAGAAAACAAATCGGTTTGTAATTTTTGATCAAAATATTTTCTCGTTCAAGCTCGAGTTTAGATATCATTGAATTCCATGAGTTTGAATTCTCAATCTTTAAGGTCAATCTTAAGGATTGAGTAATATCAGTCTTAAAAGCTGATTTTTGATCTTTTAAGGAGATTATCCTTTCTGGGGATCTGATTCATTAGTCTTATCAAGCTAATTTGCACGGTGCCCCCTATTGTACGAGATAAATCCTTCTCATGGTTAGGATAAATCTGACCACTTGGCGACCCTGTTTGATGCTGAGGTCCGTGGATTTCCTGCTGATTTTAGAGATGACTTTTCTAGATTTTTCGTCAACCTACAGCTGGTCTGGGCGACAACTTCATGACCTAAATCAAGAAGCGCGTTTCTTTTTCGGAAGACTTTACTTCCTTTTAATGATGGAATTGATTCATCGTGTAGATCCATCTTTTCTTTCAAATATATTATAGTAAATCGAGTAAAACTGATTAAAATCGTCCAAAACAAAAGTACCTGCAATAACTTTACAGAAACATGTGATATATAGTTTTTAATTGAATAACTTGGTACATTCTCCCCACACTTAGTTTCTTTCTTTGCCTTTTTATTCTCCTTTATTCCATTTTAAATGAATTCAATCGTTTTAGGGTGTTTCTCAATTTATGTCCTTTCCGAGGTAACGATAATTTCGGTATTAACACCTAGTTTTCATCGTTCATAAATATGTATAAACATGATTTTGACTTCATTTAGTTGAAAATTTTTCAAATTTTCACAAAATTTGGCAAATAAACCAAGTGCAAACCCGAGAGAATTTATAACCCTTCCCCACACTTGAGATCATGCAATGCCCTCATTTGCATGAAATCAGACTATAATTATAAATTCATGAGGGTGATTAGTGTAGAAAAGTAATTAAAAATACCCAGTTTGTAATTACAAAGCTCGTCGAATGATAGATGGCGCGCCTCATCGTTCATTCCTTCTTGTTTTATCACACATATTTTTCTTCAAAAACGGTTGCTTTTCTGAACTGTTTGCTAATCTTTAAAAATGCGTCTTTTACCCTAATTTATTATGCATGTTTATTAATGAGTTATGCACTAACCCGAACCCCTAATTTAATGTTAAGTGGGGTTAGACTTCCCCACACTTAGCTGACGACATGTGAAGTCGGTAGAATAAGTTCCACGAATTAAAATAGTTAGCCAGTTATTTACATCTCGGGTGGTGTATAATATATCAATGGGTTTAAAGTTTAGACTCGCCCGATTGTCACTACTTAATTCTTTTTTAAGTGTAGCTTTTAGTAAATGGATATGTCTCTTTTCTGGTTTTTGGTCAAATGGATCGATATACACCGACATACTTATTTCTATAGGGTGGACAATTCCTAATATTTCCTTCCTTTTATTCTCAGGATCAAAGTTTTCACCTCTATTACCCAATTGGGTGAAATTCGAGGTTTCATTATCTATTACAGCTCGTAGTTCATTTCCGGTGGATGACTCGTCTATTGAGAATATTGGGTTGGAAGGTTGTGGAATGGTGAAGTTCGGTTTGGCCTCGGAGGTAAAATTTTCAACGTTATCGTATTCCCAAGAGTACCAATTTGTCACCCTTACTTCTTCTTTATCCATTGATGGATCGATGATTTCGTCGGTAGAGGCTAATGTGTCGATATGTTGTGAAATTGGTAAGACTGAATAAAAAGTATCATCGGGATAGTTGGTGATTTCGGAGCTCTCGAATTCATCAAAATTCGATGATATGAGATTTTCTTGCACACGACTCCTTAGATCAATAGCTGTGTAGTCTGATAGAGTTTCAGCTTGCCGGTTTACAAACTCTCTCATTTGTTCATTTTGAGCATTGAGTTCTTCGAGTTTGATTTTCATATTGTCTGATAAATTTTCAGACACGTAATTTTCCTCGTCTACTGGTTGTTGAGTTTGGAAATATTCTTGGGAATAATCCCAATTTGAATTGTATTCTTCATAATCATTCCATTCAAGTTCCGTGGGTGCGTAATTTTCCATAGGAACGTAATAATAACATTCCCATGTTGCGTGATAATCTCCATAGATTTCACAACCAGTTATTGTTTCGTCATTCGTGATCCAAGATTGACCGAACGAATTGTCATCAACACCCGTTTGAGAGTATTAATTTAATTGATTTTGGATATCAAAAAGAGTTTTCATAGCCTTGTTTTCAAAATTTTCCATTTTATTGCGATGGCCAAATTTTAGCTACAATGTGGTGCATTTACTAATTATCCTATTAGTTATAAAAATAAAAAAACTTATATAAGTTGTCCAATTAATAGACTTTTCTGCTTTTGCCCACGTTTCGAATAGCCAAAAGATGCAGCACGGAGCCAGAACCCTTTAAATCGGAAGCTCACAACTCAGCCACTAACAAATCCAACTATTACTACGAAGCAGAAAATTGTCAACGTCCATTAATTTAACCACTTAAATAATTTTTCTTTCCGTTTGAGATATTAGATAAGAAATAGAGAAAATTTCTAAGTCCTAAAAACTAAAGCGTCGAGAAATAAGAAAGAAAAAGAATGCGCGTCGAAAAACGTCGAAAAATAAAAATAAGAAAGTAGCGAGTCGTGACTTAAAAGGCACTAAAATTTTAAAATCGTCGCAAAATTCTAAAGCACCTAAATCTTAGTCTAAAGAAATAGCACTTAAGGGATTTAACGGCAAAGCCTAAAAATCTAAAAATAAAAATAAGCTACGGCAAAATACTAGAACTTAAAACTAGCTACGAACAATAAAGATACAAATATTACACTAAAAAAATACAAAATATAAAAATAAACTTAAAGTTGTAAAAAGTACAATTTTTATAAAAATATTATTTTTATATTTTTATTTTATAAAAGTATTAATTTTTATATATAATAAAACTAATTAAAAGTAATTATTACAAATTTAATTAAAACTAAAAATTAAATATTAAATTAATTAAACCTAACTAGGGTTTTAAAATAATAATAATTAATATTATTCCGTAATAATTGCGAAGTAGGGTTCCTGGGTGCGCCTGTCATGGTGGCTCCGCGAGTCGTGGAGTTTGAAGCCTGCAAACTCCGCGAGTCGTGGAGTTTGAAAAACATGTTTTTTTTTAAATTTTATATTGTTTTTCTAAAAATATATATAAATATATTTATACAAAAATAAATTAAAAATATAGCGTTTCGCCGAGTCCCCGGCAGCGGCGCCAAAAACTTGATGTGGTAGCGTGGGGGTACGAAATAGTACTATATTTTACTACGAAATACGTTACAAATTACACAAGTTTTAATTATTTATTTACAGATGGGATATACCTAAACCTTGCTACAACACTATAGGCAGTGTACCTAATCGTAGAGTAGTATAGTTTTTAGTAAGTCCGGTTCGTTCCACAGGGAGCTGGCTTATTTCACACTATATTTTAATTAACTATATTTGTACAAAATATATATAATTATATATAATAATATATAAAAGGGGGTTTACCGTTTAATGACCGGTTTGTCGATTTTAAAACTTTAGTCGCAGTTAAAACCTAATGTAAAATATTAAAAATAAATAAAA
The DNA here is from genome assembly GCF_046630445.1 of Rutidosis leptorrhynchoides. Lineage (NCBI taxonomy): Eukaryota > Viridiplantae > Streptophyta > Magnoliopsida > Asterales > Asteraceae > Rutidosis > Rutidosis leptorrhynchoides. Next base: position 210,150,599 of record NC_092341.1, on the reverse strand, counting down.
CTTAATTTAAAACGTAAAGTAAATAATGATAATGAAATTGCGATAAATAAAAGTGCGAGAAAATTAAAAAATACGATAATTAAAAGTGCAATTAAATACAATGACAATAAATAAAAGTGCGATAATTAAAAGTGCAATTAAATATGAAAATAAAAGAATTATGCTTATTTAAACTTCCGTAACCATGATGTTTGACGTTTTGATTTTAATTTATTACCCTGGGTTAATTGTCCTTTGTCCTGGATGTATTTGAAACCTATCTGGTTTTTGTCCATAATAGTTCATCGATCATAATTATAAACTGCTCGGCAAATTTAACCTTATACCCGAAGTCAAATATTCCAACTAACTGGGGATTCGAACTGTAACAAGGTCTTAATACTTTGTTTAATGAATACACCAGGTTATCGACTGTGTAATCCAAGGTTTTAATACTTTATTAACAATTACACCAATTACCCTTGAATGTAATCCACCCCTGTTTTAATGAGTCCATTGACTATTAATCCATCCCCGTGTCCGGTCAAACGAACAATAATTCGTACTTATAAATATCCCGCCCATCGTGTCCGATTAAGTGTATGTGGTTATATATAGATACGTCAAATCATAACCTTTATATTAAATTAACGAGGTATCGTTAATTAAATATAAAGCCTATTAATAGCACATAGTCTAATTTCCACAAGTGTCGTTTTTTTTCCAAACCCCAATTATGGTACAAAGCCCAATAACCCCATCTTTAATATTTAGCCCAACATCATGATTACTTTGGCTCAAGTAAGCATAATAATAACTTAGTTAAGAGACATGAATTTAAAAAGGAGAACACAACTTACATTGATTATTTATCGCGTAGTGTTACACGGACAGAACTTTGACTTCAAAACCCGTAAAATAACCTTTACATAACCCGAACTAATCTAATATAAAACTACCCTATACTATATATATATATATATATATATATATATATATATATATATATATATATATATATATATATATATATATATATATATATATATATATATATATATATATATATATATATACTATATAGATATATTTATTTATTATATATTACGGAGTATTATTATTATTATGTATATATATATATTTTTTTAAAACTGCAGAAGCTCGTGGCCTTTTATAGGTATTTTGGAATCTGGCTGCTCCGCGAGTCGTGGAGTTTTTGGCCTTCAAACTCCGCGAGTTGTGGAGTTTTTGGATATTAGCTTGTCGACGTAATTAAATAATAATATAATATATAAATAATTTTAAGAATTATTTAAATATTATATTTTATTTATGTGCATAGTTGACTTGTAATTTTTGCACCGTTGCGTCGCGCGTTGAGAGTAGACTCATGTCCCGGTTCCGGATTTTCGAACGTCCTTTCGTATAATTTAATATCTTGTACTTTGCGTTCCGCAACTTGTACTTTTGTCATTTTTAGGCGTTTCTTATCAATAAATTGAACCACTTAGATTGTATCTTGTACATTTGAGCTTTTTGGTCATTTGCGTCTTCAAATCGTCGTTTTCGCCTTTTGTCTTCGCACTTATTTAATATAAACGATTACAACTTAAAATAGGACAATTACAACTAAATAATTTACATATTGGGAGGATATTGCTACTAAATATATGTTCATTTGGAGCACTATCAAGTACACTTGGCGAGTGCGTATGTTTACGAAGTATTAAACACCCTTTAAATGCTAGCGCGACTAACCCGAGTGGGGATGTCAAACCCTATGGATCCATATCTAAGATTCGCATTCACTGGTTCAAAAACCAATGACTAAACGTTACCGAGCTAAGGGGAAAGTTTATGCCATTGTATAACCCACACATATATAAATTTAAGTACTCGTGCCTAGTATGTAAAACGTAAAAAGCACATGTATTCTCAGTCCCAAAATAATTAAAGTAAAAAGGGATGCTATAACTCACAGTGATAAAAGCGGTAAAGTCGATAATGAAAGCATGCAAGTAGTAAGTCGGTCCGAAAGGTCGTTGATGTGCGTAGAGGCGTATACAAAATAGTTATATATCTACTACGAAAAACTATTAAATACGATACAAGTTTACACAAGTTATTTATTTATTTATAGAGTGGATATACCTAAACCTTGCTACAACACTTATAGGCAGTGTACCTAATCATACAGTAGTGTAGTTTTTAGTAAGTCCGGTTCGTCCACAGGGAACTCGCCAAGTTTAACGCTATATTTTTAAAAACTATATTTGTATAAATATAAATATAAATATAAATATAAATATAAGTAGTATAATTATTATAAAAGGAGGTTTTTACCATTTAATGACCGGTTTGTCAATTTTAAAACTTAAGTCGCAGTTAAAACCTAATGTAAAATATTAGAAATAAATATAACTTAATTTTAAGCGTAAAGTAAATAACGATTGCGATAAATAAAAGTGCGATAAATAAAATGAAAATAAATAAAATTGCGATAATTAAAGAGTACGATAATTAAAAGTGCAATTAAATACAATGATAGTAAATAAAAGTGCGATAATTAAAAGTGCAATTAAATATGAAATAAAGAAATTATACTTATTTAAACTTTCGTAATCATGATGTTCGACGTGTTGTTTTTAGTTTAGTTCCATGGGTTAATTGTCCTTTGTCCTGGATTATTTGATATGTCCATACGGTTTTGTCCGTAATAGTCCATCAGTCATAAATATAAAGTGCGAGAGTCTTCGTCAAATTATCCTTATACCCGAAGTCAAATATTCCAACTAATTGGGGATTCGAATTGTAGCGAGGTCTTAATACTTTGTTTAATGAATACACCAGGTTATCGACTGCGTGTAATCCAAGGTTTTATTACTTTGTTAACAATTACACCAATTACCCTTGAATGTAATCCACCCCTGTTTCAACTAGTCCATTAACTGTTAATCCAGTTCCGTGTCCGGTAAAATGAACAATTATTGGTATTTATAGATATCCCGCCCACCGTACCCAGTCAAGCGTATGTTGTTATATATAAATACGTCAAATTATAAGTCTATATATTAAATTAATGAGGTATCATTTAGTAAATATAAAGCCCATTAATAGCCCATAGTCTAATTTCCACAAGTGTGACGACTCCGTCAAAACACTTAACGGCTCCGTCACTTGGTCCCACAGCTTGATCGAAACTCTATATGAATTTAATAAAACAACCTTGCATTCTTTATTTAAAAATGATTTCCTATAAAGGAAATCTACTAAAATGTATAAGTTTAGAAAAACTATACAATAATACTTTAACCAAAAGTTGACCAAAATAAAGTCAACAAACAACCACTTTTTAATGTAACAAAATAGAATGCAAGTTAATGTTTAACAAAAGCTGCCATCATAAATATGCAGACTCTCTAAGCACAGCGGAAGCAATCAATCATGAACCTGAGAATAAAACATGCGAGTAACTGTCAACAAAAATGTTGAGTGAATTATAGGTTTAATATTGCAAACAATATTTAATTTAAACAATAAAAATTTATGTTTGAAAACATAAAAACTCCTTTTTGAACCACCAAATTATATGCTAGAAAACATATAATAAAACATTATTCCATTTTCCGTGAGCCACCTGGTAACCACTTAACCATTTATTTACCCTTGCCAAACACAATAAATAATATACACCGAACAAGTGTATCTACAACAAAATACGAAGTACTAAACATTCCGATTATAAATTGCTAGCGCGACTAGCTCGAAATGGGGTTGTCAAACCCGATAGATCTATCCATAGGATTCGCGTTCACCAGTAGAAACCAGTGATTATAATTACCAGATTAGGGAATATTTTTGTTTGACTCACAATGAATAATTTAAACCAACTTCCACTTGTGTCCAAAATATAAAATAAATTGCATGTATTCTCATCCCAAAAGATTTAAAATAGAAAAATGGGACTATAACTCACCTTAATAGCAACTGAAGAAATCTCACAAACAAGCGAACAGCAAATAAAGTAAAGTGATCAAGAAAGATCACAACGCCGACCTATAAATAAAGCAGGCCGATATAAATAACTAACTTAGGTCAAGTCTTAGTATGATAGCTATTGTACATGTTGCAAGTAGACATAGAACATTACTCAGCAAGCATCGGTTTGATTGGAACAGCATAAGGACACACACTTTCTATTTTTAGAAAGTTTCTATTTTTAGCAGGTTTCCATTTTTGGAAAGTTTCTATTTTAGGAAAGTTTCTATTTTTGGAAAGTTTCTATTTTTGGAAAGTTTCTATTTTAGGAAAGTTTCTATTTTTGGAAAGTTTCTATTTTAGGAAAGTTTCTATTTTAGGAAAGTTTTTATTTTTGGAAAGTTTCTATCTTTGGAAAGTTTCCAAATTTAGAAACTTCTATTTTTAGAAAGTTTTGAAGTTAGGGAAGTTTCCTTATTTAGAAAGTCAACAGAAGTCAACTGAAAGTCAAAGTCAACCGAAAGTCAACTCAAAAGTCAACCTTGGTCAAACATAGTCAACATTAATTTTAAAAGTGTAAAGTATAATAATAACATAAGTTATAATGTTAGTTAAAGTTAAATATGTATAATTATATCATAACATAAGTTTAATTAAATAAAAATGAATTATTAAAGTTAATATAAGTTGAAATGTTATAATTAGTATAACATAAGTATTTAATTAATTAATTAAATATTAATCATTATATAAGTTTTATTAATTAATAATGAATTTTAATTCATATCATAAGTATTATAAATTAATAATGAATTATTAATTATATCATAAGTTTCTAATTAAAATTATTAAATCATAAGTATTTAATAATTAAATCATAATTAAATAATAATTAAGTCTTATAATAATTAAATAATTATTTAATCTTTATTATAAGTCTTATAATAATTTCTCAAAAATAAATTTAATACTTATCATAAGTATTTTTCTTTAATAATAAAAGTATTATTAATCATAAGTTTAATTAAAATGTTAATTAAATCATAATTAATAATTAAATGATATAATAAATATTTATATCATAAGTCTTAAATAATAATAATTACTTATTTTATCATAAGTAATTTATTAATAATGAAAGCCATTCATTTTAACATAAGTTTAATCATTAACCAAAAGTTTTAAGTTTAAAAGTTCATCGGGTCGTATCTTGAGCCCCGGGTGTCGGTTTCGGGCGAGCCACATATGCATCTCCGCCTACTCAAACCACCCGACACAATTATGTACTCAAGAACACTCCAAGAACAGTCCCTAGGTCATGGATATCATCCATGAAAACACTTGGGAATTCAATTTACTCAAAACAGTGATTTAGGCACAACGGGTGAACCGTGGCTCGGATTTAGGTGACCTGAACATGAAAATTCGTCCCACCATCAGTCCTAACCAAATGACACACCCTAAAGACACCAAGGATGATCACAAAGTCGGACCATACCTTGTTCTTGCCCATAACACCTTTCAATCTTTACCAAAAATCAAATTAAGCATATCTAGGGCTCCGGGAATCGAAACGACATGAATCCGGAGTCTAAAATTAGTGTCTTGATGAGAGGAACTCATTTATATACTTTATTTTAACTTTTATATCAGTTACAAAGTCAGAAACACACAAAAAAGCTGCTGTCCCAATTAAATCAAACCGAAAACATATGCAAACGAGTAATTCTACGCATCCAATCAACCATACAATAACATACAATTATCATACTATCAATATAACATACAAAATCAGTAAAATATAAGAAAAATCAAAAAGCTAGGGTTAGGGTTTATACCCTAATCAAGAATCAAGAGATAGCAACGTGTATAGGAGAACGAGAGGAACGCGTTGATGTTAAAAGCCCTAAAATCCAAGCAATAATTGATGAAGAATGATGATGATATTGATGATGAATGTGGCGGCCTCAAAAAGAAAAAGAGAGAGGAAGAAAGATGAGAGAAAAAGATACTTGCTAGTTTTAGGTTTAGAAAAGAAATGAGGAATAAAATGGAAATGAAAAATTGAAAAATAAAATAAAAATGGGGTATAAGGGGGGTTTTGGCCGAAATTTTTAGAGGGGTGGGCCCCTCATGGACCACTTTGGCCAAAAAGAAGAATACTTGTGGCCCGATCGCCCGAACGAAGCCCGAAACGCGAAAACGCTACTACTCGATTAATTTTTCGGAGAGATAACAAACACGCGACGAATAAAATATATAAACACTATATATAATCATATGACATCAAAATATCATATTTAAAATAAATTGGATTTAAAAATCCCAAAATCTTGACCGTTGGTTTGAAAACAGAAATCTGCGACACGTAGAAACGTATAACTTGAAATATGAATACAAATATTCATATAACACATAATAATTAATATATTATTACAAAAATAATAATATAGGTCTTAGAAATGACGTGTCACGAATAACAATTAACGGTCGTTAAATAATTAACGGTAAAAGATAACGGAAAAAGTAGGGTCGTTACAGTACCTTCCCGTTACGGAAATTTCGTCTCGAAATTTAAGCAGGTGCAGGGGTTGACTCAGCATCTGAGAACAAATGCGGGTACTTCTGTCTCATCTAGTCTTCATGCTCCCAAGTGAACTCGGGACCGTGTCTGGCGTTCCATCGAACTCGAACAATAGGAATTTTGCTCTGCTTGAGAGTCTTAACCTCTCGGTTCATAATTTCGACAGGTTCCTCAATAAAATGGAGTTGTTTATCAACATGAAGTTCCTCCAAAGGAATAGTTTCACCGGCCTAGGCCAAACACTTCTTCAAATTCGATACATGAAAAACGTCACGAATAGCACTGAGTTCTTGTGGCAATTTCAAACGATAAGCCACTGGTCCAACTCTCTCAATAATCCCAAAAGGTACAACAAATCGAGGATTCAACTTTCCCCTTTTACCAAAACGTACTACACCCTTCCAAGGTGAAACTTTCAACATAACACGATCACCGACCTGAAAGTCGATATCGTTCCTTCTCTTATCAGCATAACTCTTTTGCCTACTCCTGGCAGTTCTCAATCTTTCCATAATCTGTACGATCTTCTCGGTAGTCTCATGAATAATTTCTGGACCTGTGAGATGAGCATCCCCAACCTCATTCCAACAGATAGGAGACCTACACTTTCTACCATACAGAGCTTCAAACGGTGCGGCTTTAATACTTCCATGATAACTATTATTATAAGAAAATTCAGCTAGTGGCAAATATCTATCCCACCCATTTCCAAAATCAATAACACACGCTCGTAACATGTCTTCTAACGTTTGGATGGTCCTTTCACTCTGACCATTAGACTGTGGATGACAAGCAGTGCTCACATCCAATTTTGTTCCCAAAGTTTACTATAAGGACTGCCAAAACCTTGATGTAAATCGACTGTCTCGGTCCGAAATAATAGATACGGGAACACCATGCCTAGAAACAATCTCCTTCAAATACAAACGGGTAAGCTTCTCTATCGAATCTGTTTCCTTAATTGGCAAGAAATGAGTTGACTTAGCGAGTCGGTCAACAATCACCTAAATGGTATCATAACCACCCACAACTCTTGGTAACTTCGTAATGAAGTCCATCGTAATACCTTCCCACTTCCACTCGGGAATTTCAGGTCGCACCAAAAGTCCAAACGGTTTCTGATGTTCAGCTATAATCTTAGCACTGGTCAAACACTTAGCCACATACGTAGCCACATCAGCCTTCAAATGAGGCCACCAATACAGCTCCTTAAGATCATGATGCATCTTTGCTGAACCAGGATGAATAGAGTACCTAGACTTATGAGCCTTATCTAAAACAAGTTGTCGTAGATCACCAAACTTCGGAACCCAAAGGCGTCCCGTAAAATACCGAGTACCATCGGTCCGTACCTCTAACTGTTTACTCAAGCCTAGGACCTTCCCGTTACAAATTCTCCTCCTTTAAGGCTTCCTTTTGAGCTGCAAGAATCTGCCTTGCCAGGTTTGTTCTAATTGTCATATTCAAGGCTCTAAACCTGCGAGGTTCAGCCCTTTCTTTACGAATTAATGCATCAGCCACAACGTTGGCCTCTCCCGGATGATATAAAAGTTCACAATCATAATCATTCAACGTCTCAATCCATCTTCATTGCCTCATATTCAACTGTTCCTGATCAAGGATATGTTGAAGACTTTTGTGATTGGTGTACACAGTACTTTTGACCCCATATAAGTAATGTCTCCAATCCTTGAGTACGAACACAACAGCTCCCAATTCTACATCATGGGTTGTATAATCCTGTTCATAAATCTTCAACTGACGTGACGCGTAAACAATGACTTTCTTTCATTGCATCAAAACACAACCAAAGTCTTGACACGAAGCATCACAATAGATAACAAGATCATCACTACCCTCAAGTAGTGATAATATCGGTGCAGAAGTTAACTTCTTCTTCAGAGTCTGGAAAGCAGACTCTTGGTCACTCTTCCACTCGTACTTCTTCCCCTTATGCGTTAAAGCAGTCAGAGGTTTCGCTACTCGTGAAAACTCTTGAGTGAACCTTCTAAAATAGCCTACCAAACCTAGGAACTGACGAATATGAGTAGGAGTTTTCGGAATTTCTCACTTCTCAATTTCCTCAATCTTGGCAGGATCAACTTGAATTCCCTGGTTACTAACAATATGTCCAAGGAATTGAACTTCTCTCAACCAGAAAGCACACTTAGAGAACTTAGCGTACAACTCTTCTTTCCTCAACAGATCAAGCACTAACTCCAAACGTCCTTCGTGCTCTTCATCACTCTTAGAATAAATAAGGATGTGTTCGATGAAAACAATAACGAATTTGTCCAGATAGGGTCTGCACACACGATTTATGAGGTCCATGAACACAGCAGGTGCATTTGTCAATCCGAACAACATAACAAGGAATTCGAAGTGACCATAATGGTTGCGAAAAGCAGTTTTCGGAATATCAGATTCTTTAACCCGTAGTTGAAGATATCCGGAACGAAGGTCTATCTTAGAATAAATAGATGAACCTTGAAGCTGATCGAACAGATCATCAATTCTCGGAAGAGGGTAACAGTTCTTAACTGTAAGCTTGTTCAACTTGCGATAACCAATACACAAACGAAACGAACCATCTTTCTTCTTAACAAAAAGAACAGGAGCTCCCCAAGGGGATGAACTGGGACGAATAAAATATAGTTGCAACAATGAAAGGGAGAACTATATGGAGTAGTCACATCGGTGACATAGATATATAAGGCAATTCTCTCAAAGGAGATAACGAGGATCATGGTCTTCAAAGTAAATTTTCATTACATTCCCGAAAGGAATGCGTACGAAAGGTGTGATATTTCATCGAGAGTGAACTTCCTTGTACAACGAGCGAGGAAATCTAGAATTCATCCATATTCTTAAATTTATGTGAGGATGAAAAGAATGTGAATCATGGGTTATAAGGAATGTCCGACTCCAGGTGAGATGAATCTCCAAAAAATAATTTCATGTACCTCAAAGTATTGAATACTATGATTGATGTTTACGAGGGTGTTGCGGTTGACAGCGAAAATTGAGAGTAGAAACTCCTCAAACGGTCTAGAGTAATATATATCCATGATACCCATTATAACAACAGTTGGGGTAGAAACCCACCTAGCGCCTTTTCTACAATAAGGTGACCATCGAGTGTACCCCAGAAACTTGATTTATCGGTCTGCGTTTCGGCCATGTCCAACCATAAGAGGGAAAATTCTATGAGCGCAAAGACTTTCCAACAAATTTTATAAAACCGGCATCCAAACTGGTGTAAGAATTTCTATCAATGGACTTAATGGTAAATTTTCATCCTTAAACGGAGGATGAGAAGAAATGTGATCCAAACACTCTGTAGAGTAATGCGAAAATTCTAATGTAATCAATCAAAGAAGTTTTGTAAAAGCTTTAAACGTCTAATGTAACCCCATAGATGGAACGAAGCTCTTAGTAAATTTAGAAGTATGTACAACGTGTACCATTTTACGTAAATCAATTTGAGTTAACTAGACAACTCAATAAGAGTGGTTTTAAAATAATTTTGAAGGTATAAATTAGTGTATACTAGCCAAAATAGGTAAGGGTAAATTTGTCCATTTGAATTCATACGTACATATATGATTTTATAAATAGTATACATGACAAAATATTTCATTACTTCTATTCGCCCATAAATCTCGTGAGAACCGCCCAATTGCACAAATGTGTAAAAATTTTAATGAAAAGCAGGGTATCCGCATTACAGAGGTTACGAGTTGAAGTAAGATCGTTAAAGCTCGGGTGATGGACTTGAATCGTCTTGCGACATCTAATCAATAAATGCTACGAGGTCATGAAAACCAATGAGTTAAATATTGTTTTGACTATTATCAGGACATAAGTCCTTGGGCCAAAACTCTTCACGTGCGAAGCTGTCACTAACAAGCGAGTTATGAATGATAAAACATAGGGTAAGTAGTTCGGTTAAGATGAGTCTCTCGTATATCAACAAATAAGATAATGAGTATCTTCCTTACTCATGTAACAACGTTAGAATTTCCGAATGAGTGGTGTATAAATTTTCTCTGACTCGCTTTCTATTCCTCATGTCACAATATTGGGACTTTTTATGAATTAACGTAATATAATCACGTTGGCCTGACGCCATTATATTTCACTAACTCATAGTTCCATTCCAATATCACTACATAAGGTCAGGACACGTGGTCAACCTCGAATTTCAACACAATTTCCCTAAAACAATTTCTTAACAATGTGCTAAGGATAGCACAAGAGACAAAGACATCGAAAGTAATGAATATGAGTAACGATGACATAAAAATGTCTTCGAAGTACTAAGAATCTCTAAAAGTCAAGAATGACGTTTTTCGTTTCAACAACCAAGGCACATAGGCACAACGGCACAAAGGCGCGTAATATAACAAAAATGTTATATACCCAAACACAATAGCTGACATTGAAATGCCGAGCCTTTAGAAGTTAAGAATGACATATCGCGTAATATAACTCAAACGTTATATACATAACCATAATTGATGACATAGAAATGACGAGAATTCTAGAACACGTAATGTAACTCAAACGTTATATCAATAAACACAAATTATGACATAGAAATGTCGAGAATTTCAGAAGCCAAGAATGACACCCCCTCGGTTTCACTAACCGAGGTGTTCCTATGAAAGATGAACTCGCATGAGTCGGAGAATGCGTTTAAATCGGAATGGGAGTTCCTCCCGGATTCAGAACATAGTAGTAATGTATGTATGATAACAACATACATACCAACACGATACAAATAATCACATATAATAATATATAATAGGCCGGGCTGTAGACTAGACTCACTAATGCTCCATATTGACTCGGGTAACGACATCAATGCAGCCTAATTCCCTACAACCAAGGCTCTGATACCAACTGTGATGACTCCGTCAAAACACTTAACGGCTCCGTCACTTGGTCCCACAGCTTGATCGAAACTCTATATGAATTTAATAAAACAACCTTGCATTCTTTATTTAAAAATGATTTCCTATAAAGGAAATCTACTAAAATGTATAAGTTTAGAAAAACTATACAATAATACTTTAACCAAAAGTTGACCAAAATAAAGTCAACAAACAACCACTTTTTAATGTAACAAAATAGAATGCAAGTTAATGTTTAACAAAAGCTGCCATCATAAATATGCAGACTCTCTAAGCACAGCGGAAGCAATCAATCATGAACCTGAGAATAAAACATGCGAGTAACTGTCAACAAAAATGTTGAGTGAATTATAGGTTTAATATTGCAAACAATATTTAATTTAAAAAATAAAAATTTATGTTTGAAAACATAAAAACTCCTTTTTGAACCACCAAATTATATGCTAGAAAACATATAATAAAACATTATTCCATTTTCCGTGAGCCACCTGGTAACCACTTAACCATTTATTTACCCTTTCCAAACACAATAAATAATATACACAGAACAAGTATATCTACAACAAAATACGAAGTACTAAACATTCCGATTATAAATTACTAGCGCGACTAGCTCGAAATGGGGTTGTCAAACCCGATAGATCTATCCATAGGATTCGCGTTCACCAGTAGAAACCAGTGATTACAATTACCAGATTAGGGAATATTTTTGTTCGACTCACAATGAATAATTTAAACCAACTTCCACTTGTGTCCAAAATATAAAATAAATTGCATGTATTCTCATCCCAAAAGATTTAAAATAGAAAAATGGGACTATAACTCACCTTAATAGCAACTGAAGAAATCTCACAAACAAGCGAACAGCAAATAAAGTAAAGTGATCAAGAAAGATCACAACGCCGACCTATAAATAAAGCAGGCCGATATAAATAACTAACTTAGGTCAAGTCTTAGTATGATAGCTATTGTACATGTTGCAAGTAGACATAGAACATTACTCAGCAAGCATCGGTTTGATTTGAACAGCATAAGGACACACACTTTCTATTTTTAGAAAGTTTCTATTTTTAGCAGGTTTCCATTTTTGGAAAGTTTCTATTTTAGGAAAGTTTCTATTTTTGGAAAGTTTCTATTTTTGGAAAGTTTCTATTTTAGGAAAGTTTCTATTTTTGGAAAGTTTTTATTTTAGGAAAGTTTCTATTTTAGGAAAGTTTTTATTTTTGGAAAGTTTCTATCTTTGGAAAGTTTCCAAATTTAGAAACTTCTATTTTTAGAAAGTTTTGAAGTTAGGAAAGTTTCCTTATTTAGAAAGTCAACAGAAGTCAACTGAAAGTCAAAGTCAACCGAAAGTCAACTCAAAAGTCAACCTTGGTCAAACATAGTCAACATTAATTTTAAAAGTGTAAAGTATAATAATAACATAAGTTATAATGTTAGTTAAAGTTAAATATGTATAATTATGTCATAACATAAGTTTAATTAAATAAAAATGAATTATTAAAGTTAATATAAGTTGAAATGTTATAATTAGTATAACATAAGTATTTAATTAATTAATTAAATATTAATCATTATATAAGTTTTATTAATTAATAATGAATTTTAATTCATATCATAAGTATTATAAATTAATAATGAATTATTAATTATATCATAAGTTTCTAATTAAAATTATTAAATCATAAGTATTTAATAATTAAATCATAATTAAATAATAATTAAGTCTTACAATAATTAAATAATTATTTAATCTTTATTATAAGTCTTATAATAATTTCTCAAAAATAAATTTAATACTTATCATAAGTATTTTTCTTTAATAATAAAAGTATTATTAATCATAAGTTTAATTAAAATGTTAATTAAATCATAATTAATAATTAAATGATATAATAAATATTTATATCATAAGTCTTAAATAATAATAATTACTTATTTTATCATAAGTAATTTATTAATAATGAAAGCCATTCATTTTAACATAAGTTTAATCATTAACCAAAAGTTTTAAGTTTAAAAGTTCATCGGGTCGTATCTTGAGCCCCGGGTGTCGGTTTCGGGCGAGCCACATATGCATCTCCGCCTACTCAAACCACCCGACACAATTATGTACTCAAGAACACTCCAAGAACAGTCCCTAGGTCGTGGATATCAGCCGTGACAACACTTGGGAATTCAATTTACTCAAAACAGTGATTTAGGCACAACGGGTGAACCGTGGCTCGGATTTAGGTGACCCGAACATGAAAATTCGTCCCACCATCAGTCCTAACCAAATGACACACCCTAAAGACACCAAGGATGATCAAAAAGTCGGACCATAACTTGTTCTTGACCATAACACCTTTCAATCTTTACCAAAAATCAAATTAAGCATATCTAGGGCTCCGGGAATCGAAACGACATGAATCCGGAGTCTAAAATTAATGTCTTGATGAGAGGAACTCATTTATATACTTTATTTTAACTTTTATATCAGTTACAAAGTCAGAAACACACGAAAAAGCTGCTGTCCCAATTAAATCAAACCGAAAACATATACAAACGAGTAATTCTACGCATCCAATCAACCATACAATAACATACAATTATCATACTATCAATATAACATACAAAATCAGTAAAATATAAGAAAAATCAAAAAGCTAGGGTTAGGGTTTATACCCTAATCAAGAATCAAGAGATAGCAACGTGTAGAGGAGAACGAGAGGAACGCGTTGATGTTAAAAGCCCTAAAATCCAAGCAATAATTGATGAAGAATGATGATGATATTGATGATGAATGTGGCGGCCTCAAAAAGAAAAAGAGAGAGGAAGAAAGATGAGAGAAAAAGATACTTGCTAGTTTTAGGTTTAGAAAAGAAATGAGGAATAAAATGGAAATGAAAAATTGAAAAATAAAATAAAAATGGGGTATAAGGGGGGTTTTGGCCGAAATTTTTAGAGGGGAGGGCCCCTCATGGACCACTTTGGCCAAAAAGAAGAATACTTGTGGCCCGATCGCCCGAACGAAGCCCGAAACGCGAAAACGCTACTACGCGATTAATTTTTCGGAGAGATAACAAACACGCGACGAATAAAATATATAAACACTATATATAATCATATGACATCAAAATATCATATTTAAAATAAATTGGATTTAAAAATCCCAAAATCTTGACCGTTGGTTTGAAAACCGAAAAGATTCGCCCGACAGAAATCTGCGACACGTAGAAACGTATAACTTGAAATATGAATACAAATATTCATATAACACATAATAATTAATATATTATTACAAAAATAATAATATAGGTCTTAGAAATGACGTGTCACGAATAACAATTAACGGTCGTTAAATAATTAACGGCAAAAGATAACGGAAAAAGTAGGGTCGTTACAACAAGTGTCGTTCATTTATCCAAACCCCAATTATGGTACAAAGCCCAATTACCCAATTTTAATATTTAGCCCAACATCACTATTACTTCGGCTTAAATAAGCATAATAATAACTTAGCTATGAGACATTAATTTAAAAAGGTTGAACATAACTTACAATGATTAAAAATAGTGTAGCGTTACACTGGCAGAATTTCGACTTACACCCTTACAACATTCGCTAACATACCCTTATTATTAAAATTAAAATTAAAATTAATATATATATATATATATATATATATATATATATATATATATATATATATATATATATATATATATATATATATATATATATATACGTTGATAGATAGGAAGAGAAAAAGATGTTTTCAATTGATCACCAAATTGCGAAATTTATAGGAGTGTGACCAGATACTGTTCACCATGCGATCGCATGGTTTTATAACTGCCAGGACATGTGATCGCATGGCCTGCTTTTCCAGCTCACATGAGCTTGTTTGCTTCTTGCCGACGGTTTATAAATATATATATATAATATATAAATAATTTTAAGAATTATTTAAATATTATATTATATTTATGTGCATAGGTGACTCGTAATTTTTAGTCCGTTGCGTCGAGCGTTGAGAGTTGACTCTGGTCCCGGTTCCGGATTTTCGAACGTCCTTGCGTACAATTTAATATCTTGTATTTTGCGTTTTGCGGCTTGTACCCTTGTAATTTTGAGACGTTTCTCACCAATAATTTGAACCACTTTGATTGTACTTTGTACTTTTGAGCTTTTTGGTCATTTGCATCTTCAATTCGTTGAATATGTCTTTTGTCTTCACCTTTTATTATTTAAACGAATATCACTTGTAAATAGAACAATTACAACTAAACGCTTGTCTTTCTTGAGGGATAATGCTATGAAATATATGTTCATTTTTAGTATTATCAAATATTCCCACACTTGAGTGTTTCTTGTCCTCAAGCAATATAGTCTTGAAATAAAAATACTAGAATCACTTCTTTATTCTTCACACTTTGTACATCAGTGATTTCTATACGGCGGTATGAACAATGGTAGTAACGTTGTGGTTTACAGTCCCACATGACTATGAAAATTTAGATCCTTAAGGAAATTGGATCTTTATGAAAACATTTGATCTTTTGAAAATTCAATCTAGCTTTTACCCTAGATAAGTTTTCCGGAATAACCCTTCATCGGTGTTTGCAAATTGTTGTTGTGGGTTTTGTGGGTTTCAGATTTGAAAATTGTAGCTCAAAACTTGCGGTTTTGTGGCACCCACTTGCTAACCTTGTATTGTAAAAGCAACACGTCCAGTTTACTTGCTCCGTATATTACCTTTCGGTAAACTACCGTCCGGTTGTAAAGGAAAGCGTTGAACAAGCAACTGTTAAGGCAATGTCCCCTGACATGCTTTTATTCATGGTCTAAAACGTGTCGGATGTAATTACTATCCTTTGTAGGAGCAATATAAAGCTCACCCTATGGTTTTTCGGTCTGGCACAAGGTCCTGTCTCCGACCATTCTATGCAACCACCGTTCTTACGGTTGACACCCGATTTGGTTCAGGTGACCTAATGAATTCCAGGTGAATTCCTAGAATTTTACGTTCAATGGTAATGAACGCATTAAAAATGGGTTTTCAGAAAACAAATCGGTTTGTAATTTTGATCAAAATATTTTCTCGTTCAAACTCGAGTTTAGATATCATTGAATTCCATGAGTTTGTAATTCTCAATCTTTAAAAGTCAATCTCTAGAATTGAGTAATATCAGTCTTAAAAGCTGATTTTTGATTTTTTTAAAGGAGATTATCCTTTCTGGGGATCTGATTCATTAGTCTTATCAAGCTAATTTGCACGGTGCCCTCCCCATTTTACCAGACAGATCCTCTCATGGTTAGGATAAGTCTGACCACTTGGCGACCCTGTTTGATGCTGAGGTCCGTGGATTTCCATCTGATTTTCTAGAAAACTATTCAAGGTTTTTCGTAGACTCTACAACTGGTCTGGACGACAACTTCCTGACCTAAATCAAGAAGCGCGTGTCTTTTTCGGAAGACTTTACTTCCTTTTAATGATGGAATTGATTCATCGTGTAGATCCATCTTTTCTTTCAAATATATTATAAGAAATTGGGTAAAACTGATAAAATTGTCCAAAACAAAAGTATCTTCAGTTATTTGTACAAAAATATGTGATATATGTTTTAAATAACTTGGTAAATTTTTCCCACACTTGGCTTTTATTTTCCATTATTTGCCTTTTTATTGTCCTCTATTCCATTTTAAATGAATTCTAACATTTTGGGTTGTTTCTCAATTTATGTCCTTTCCGAGGTAACAATAATTTCGGTGTTAACACCTAGTTTTATTGTTCATAAATATGTATAAACATTATTTTGAATTCATTTAATTGAAAATTTTGAAAAATTTTACTAGAATTGGGTAGTCAGTATATAAGACTAGGGCTGTTCTTTATTATTAGAGAGCACTAGGTTCTAATACAACTACTGCGTTACTAGTATTTTTAATGGTAACCAAGTGTATAAGTTAAAATTTTAAAAATCCGAAAGAATTTAATCCCTTCCCACACTTAAGATCTTGCAATGCCCTCATTTGCAAGAAATCAGTAACAATTTAATTATTGAGGGTGATTAGCGTAGAAAAATGATTAAATTTTACCAAAGTTTCCAAACATATTGGCGTTTGTTTGTTGAATGATAAATGGTGCACATCATTTGTTCATTCCGTCTTATTGTTACCTCACATTTGTTTTTCGTTTTGTCGTCAAAATTAGTAGCTTTTGCTGAACTTAATGCCAGTCTTTGAAAATGCGCTGTTTTACCCTATTGTATACAATTGATAATATACATACATACAAATATAAACATGCATGGTAATTTGAAATGGGACTTAAAATTCCACTTTCAAATCAAATATGAAATATTAGTACAAAATAATAAAAATATTAAACAATACATTAAAAATATCAATATTTGTATGTTTAAACATAAATAAATAAAAATCATAAAAAGATAAAAATCACCAACGGAACTATATCAATCTGGATAGGGGTTCCAGTTCATGTCATCGGTCGGGTTCCATGGTTGGTGATAGGTGTACTGGTAGGCCTGGTTAGGGTCGTAGAGAGTATATGGTGGTCTCATCTCAGGCTGATGTGGAGGATAGTAAGCAGGTCGGGTTGGTACGTAGTGATCCTGAGGTGATAGCTGACTCATGATCTGACACTGATGATAGTCCCATCTATCATGTTGTCATTGCCTGGAATGCTCGTACTCATTCCGGGCTTGCCACTGCTCGTACCGTCTATGTCTCTCTTCGTTTGTCATTTCTACCTCATCTACACGCTGGTAGATGTCAGTCATAGCCTCCCTAATGACATCCCTAATGTCATCCGCTTCCTCCATTTCCTCATCTGATCCTTTCTCTACCAGTGGATGACAACCAACATATGGTATTGCCTGATTGTGTCTGCTCTTTAAAACCTTAGCACCCTGATATACCCTCAATCCTAAAGGCTCAACCTGTTCCCTACATACCATAAGTGGATCCCCTTGATCCCTATCTACACCCAAATACTCTCCAATGAGAGTAACAAAAATACCTCCTCCTATTATTCCCCCTTCCTGTATTCCTTCCACTATCTTAGACAAATAAAAACCAACACAGTAAGGGATATTAACAAAGCCTCTTGGGTCTCGAATACACTTAAGGTAAAATAAATCATGTAAGGTCATTTTCTACTTGTTGTGACCTCTCTGTGTAATCGAGTTAGCCAGAAATCTATGAATTATACGAAGCTCGGCTCTGTGAATATGTAAGTAGGTATGTGTTCCTGCCCGCCCAAAAACATTAAAATCTGACATATGCCTCCAGACGGCGTTAGCATCAAAATTCCTATCTACCCTCTCACCATGATAAATCAAATTTGTACAATCGGGTAATAGCAATTCAGTGGACGTATATATCTGTAAAACCCTGGCCATGTCCAGCATGGACATCCTGTACATCCTACGGCCAAGTATAAATCTAAGAAAACTTCTATCATCTAACCTATCTACATCCGCATTTAACGCTATAGTACTCATAAGCTCAATGCACCATTCCTTATATACAGGTCTACGAATGGTGAATAAACGTTCCCAATCGTGAAAAGAAGAGCTGCCATACCTTTGGATCAAATGCTGTCTAACTGAGTTAGCAAGTTGGACCCTTTGCAAAGGCTCCCAATCGATTACCCTTGGCACTTCTACATTTTTCAGTACCAGTTTAAATTTGTTACTTTGATATGTTAGGTAATCTTTCCAGCTTCGATCAAATCTTAGATTAGGATGCAACTGTTCTTCATGAATCGTTGGGTGAGCTACTATCGGATGCATTGTAAATACTACGTAAGCATCAACATATTCTTGATGCGGATCATAATAAGGTACGTGTTGATCAGGTTGTTGTTGTTGTTCCAGTTGTTGCTCCGATTCATATTGCATTTCTGGTTCAGGTTCTGGAGCAGGTTGTCTAGATGATGATGATGCACCATCAGTATTAGTAAATCTCTGCAAAACACATTAAACACAAAATTTGTGCATCCAAATATGCATTATTCTTAGCAAAATAACAAATTAACACAATTACAATAACATGTTTAATCAAAATTAAACTTATACACATTTTCACAATTTTAACAATTCTACACTTTTTCAAATAAGCATATATGAAAATGTTTACAAAGTTCATAAGTATTCAACTCAAATAACATGTTAAAACAACCATTACTAGCAATTAAACAAGTTTCAAATGGCATTTACATCAATTTAATCAAGTTCATGAATTTTATACCTAAAAAGTCTACTTTAATTCTCAAAAATCATGTTTAGGATCAAAGTTTGGATCATTTAGTTACCTAAACATGTTAAACTACTTAATTTAGCAATAATTCATGACAAAAATCGGCCATAGCCTGTTTATATCAAAAAGCTCCAAATTGCTCAAGAACACAAACCCTAGATTTCTAAAAAATTTGAAGTTTTTGGCTTCAAATCATGTTAAATAGCATCAATCTAGGTTATACATGCATAATATACTAACAATTTAACTCTAATTACACTAGAAATTAACAAAATCAAATTAGGAAAAATATAGCTCAAGAACACTAAAAATCAAATTTAAAGAGGTTTAGGGGTAAAATTGTTACCCTTCTTGATAAACTTCTTATCAAATTCATGATTAGAGCGGATTGTAGCAAGAAATTTGGTGAATTTTGTTGAAAAAATGGCGAATTTAGGGGTGTTTTTGGGAGATGGTTCGTGTATGTGTGTGTGTAAAGTGTGGAGAGCAGAAGCAGCTCGCTGGGTTTTAAGCTCCTGACCAGTTTTTTATCCCCATGCGATCGCATGGCTTACAAGGGTAAATCCTATACGATCGCATGGGTCCATGTATTATTATTTTTTATTATTTTATTTTATTTTTATTTTTTTCTAAAAACCTTACACTTTTTAAAACATATAATTAATTAAAAATTAAAATTTTATTTCTTTTTAGGATGAGGGCGTTTCGGATCGTTGTCCTAGTCCGTCCCTCGACAAAATATTAAAATTTATCTTTTTTAAGCGCAGTTTTAAAAGTAAAGATTTTTGGTTTTTTTTAAATATTTTTGGCATAATTTAATTCAATAATATTAAAAATAATGATAATAAAAGTTCTCGTCCCTCCCTTGGGTAGAGCAATTTCTGTTCAACGACCTAGTTTTCAACTCATGACGAATTTTAAAAATCATATTTTTAACTTAGTGAAATAAAGTAAATTTTTTTTTTAAATTCACACCAAACTTTAATTTAAAAATCATAAAATTAAAAATTCATATTATTAAAATTTTAAAAATTCACACTAAATTATATTATATTTTTGTTTTTATACATACAAACTTATATTAAAAATACTAATTTTTTAAATATTTACAAACTTAATTATATTGATTTTAAAAAGTTTACAATAATATTTTAATATTAATTTTAATTTTAAAAACAAGGTAAGAATAAAATTAAAAATCTTATTGGTCTTTTATCCCACTTTAATCAATCAAATATTGTCAAAAATATACGCCCCTCTTTTCGGTAAAGTAATTTCGGCTATATTACCTAGTTTTACTCTTGACGAATTTTTAAAATATTTTGGGTTGATTGATTAAAGATATTTATATCTTAAGAATAAACGGTAAATTTTGCAGTGATGTAATAAATTTTTGTATGATATCAATAATTTCGGTTACACATACCTAATTTTATTGAATACCAATTTAATACTTTATAGCGAACCATTCAACGTTTATTATCAAAAGGTTAAAAAAAATAAAAATAAAAATAAAAATTGTACATACTTACCTATGAGAAAGAATTCTCAGAGACCTGCTTTAGCCGAATCATAGGAGAGTCGTGTGATTTGGTTCTCCATAGCTACGTAAGCGTAACCTCGAATCTTCAATATCTTTTCTTCTAAACATATGAACGGTCCTTCTCTGCATAGAGTAACAAATTCGGTATTTGAATATGTTTGATTATTTGAACATTTACCTTCGTGTGACCATTTTCCGCATTTGTACCATCTTTCAAGGTGTCGTGCTCTTCTTTTTGTTGCGGATTTTGATTTTCCTTTACCAAAATGTATCTTATGATGATCTTTTCTGAGTTCTTTTCTTACTCCGTCCATTTTGCCTCTTATGAATGATACCAGTTCACTCGGAAGTGTGTCATTATTACGTTTAGTAATCATAGAATGTAGCATTAAACCATGGTTCAGATCAAAGGAATTCTTCATCTCGTAAAACCTAAAAAAAATAAAAATTCAGAATGGGGGGAGAAGACTAGTTCTTTAGGGTCTGCTAGGGAAAGACCATACGGATTCCATTCTCGAGAACTACACGAAAACAGAAAATCTAATTCTAACAGAAATATATATTACCCTAAAAAGATTCGAACTCCCCACACTTAGTTAGATGTGGTGTTGAAATTGTGATTAATGTTATTTTCAATTGGATCATCAACAACTTGTATATCTCTGACTTTTGCTTCAATCCATTTGTTGATTTCCTCCATAACTTTCACAAATTCAACTAACATCGCCTTTTCTTTTGGCGATAAATTGGATACTAATCGGTTACATAACTTAAAGTTTCCCTTAATCTTAGCATCGTGAATTCGTTTATAAAGTTTCTTCGTTGAACTGTTAAAAATGGGTTCATCTAATTTCGTATCATCAACTGGGTTCTTTGTTATCGGATCATCATTAAGTGTTTCTTCATCGTCCCCACACTTATGCGTTTTTATTGGTTTAACAGTTTTGGTTGGTGGAGATCTAAACTTTCGGTTCACAAAGGTGATCGATTTATCACCATCCCTAAGTGTCATTCTACCTTCTCTTACATCAATGAATGCTTCGGTAGTTGCTAAAAATGGGCGACCTAAAATTAGAGGAATATCAAGGTTTTCCTTCATATTAATCACTATGAAGTTTGCAACAAAGGTCAAACTTCCCACGTTAACAAGTAAATTATTTGCTATTCTAACCGGGTGTTTAATGGTTAGGTCAAATGATTGAACACCTATTTTGGTTGGTTTTAATTTTCGCATACCTAATCTTTTGTATAAGGAAAGAGGCATAATATTTGCACTTGCTCCTAAATCTACGAGTCCATTATATATAGCACCATCATTAAGCAAGCAAGAAATGATAAATTCGCCCGGGTCTTCTGCTTTAGTAAGTCGAGTTAGTTTGTAAAGCTTTTTCGGGTGTTCTTTTCTTTGTTCTTTCACTTCTATTTGAACTTCTTGTTCACATTTTTCTTCGTTTCTTGGAATGGGAGGTTTGTATAAGAATTCTTCTTCATCACTCCAATTTGAATCCTCCCTATTTTCCAATTTTGATTTTTCATATGTTGTTGATAACATATTTATGTTTTCATTTTGAAGGTTCTCTTGGGTGGTGAAATTATGATTGACTTCATTGTCAACTTCCATCAGACCATGTATGTAATGTTTAACTCTGTGACCATTAACTTTAAATTCAGTCCCATTTGAATTTATTAACTCTATTGTTCCGTATGGGAAAACTCTTTTGACTATAAATGGTCCAGACCATCTTGATTTCAATTTTCCAGGAAATAGCTTGAATCGTGAATTGAAAAGAAGAACTCTGTCTCCTTCCTTAAATTCTTTTGAACTTTTGATTCTTTTATCATGCCATTTCTTCGTTCTTTCTTTATAGATTAACGAATTTTCATATGCTTCATGTCTTAATTCTTCTAATTCATTTAATTGACTTAACCGTAGACGTCCGGCTTCATGTAAATCAAGATTACATGTCTTCAAAGCCCAAAATGCTTTATGTTCAATTTCTACTGGAAGATGACATGCTTTTCCGTAAACGAGTCTAAAAGGTGTGGTTCCAATTGGAGTTTTGTAGGCTGTTCTAAAATCCCAGAGTGCATCCTCCAATTTCATGGACCATTCCTTCGGATTTGATCCTACGGTTTTCTCTAGAATACGTTTTAAAGCTTGGTTGGTATTTTCAACTTGTCCACTTGTTTGTGGATGATAAGCGGTTGAGATTTTATGAGTTACTCCATATCTTTTGAGAACTTTCTCAAGTTGATTGTTACAAAAATGAGTACCTCGATCACTTATTAAAGCTTTCGGTGTTCCGAACCTTGCAAAAAGACCTTTTAAAAAGTTGACTACAACTCTCGCATCGTTAGTTAGAAGAGCTTGTGCTTCCGCCCATTTATATACATAATCAATGGCAACGAGAATGTAGAGATTATTATGAGATTTTGGAAATGGACCCATAAAGTCAATACCCCAAATGTCAAATACTTCACATACTTGAATGACATTTTGTGGCATTTTATTACGTTGACTTATTTTTCCGGACCTTTGATAAGCATCACAGGATTTGCAAAGAAGGTGTGCGTCTTTGAAAATTGTAGGCCAATAGAATCCAGCATCGTAAACTTTTCTTGCTATAAGTTGAGGCCCATAATGCCCTCCTGTTGGTCCTGTGTGACAATGGTTTAAGATTTTACTAGCTTCATCTTCGAATACACATCGGCGTATTATTCCATCGGGACAACTTTTAAACAAATGTGGATCTTCCCAGAAATAGTGTTTTATATCACTAAAGAATTTCTTTCATTTTTGGTACGACAACCCTTTTTCAAGGAATCCACATACTAAATAGTTTGCATAGTCAGCAAACCATGGAATTTCATTATAATCTATCTTCAATAGATATTCATCAGGAAAGTTATCTTGTAAGCCCGATTCATTTGGAACTTCTAATTCAGGATTTTCAAGACGAGAAAGATGATCAGCTGTGAGATATTCTGCTCCCTTTTTATCTCGGATTTCAATATCAAACTCTTGTAAGAGTAAGATCTAACGGATTAATCTTGGTTTGGCATCTTGTTTCGAAAATAGGTATCTAAGAGCAGAATGGTCGGTATAGACCACCATTTTAGCTAGAACGATATATGAACTAAATTTGTCAAAAGCAAAAACAATAGCAAGGAGTTCTTTTTCAGTAGTTGTGTAATTTTTTTGTGCTCCTTGAAACGTCTTACTAGCATAATATATAGGTTGAAATCGTTTTTCAATCCTTTGTCCTAAAACGGCTCTCATTGCAAAATCACTTGCATCGCACATGAGTTCAAACGGTAGATTCCAATTTGGAGTTATCATGATCGGCTCATTAGTGAGTTTTTCTTTAAGAATATTAAAAGATTTGATGCATTCATCTGAAAAGATGAATGGAGCATCCTTTTCTACGAGTTTATTCATAGGAGTGGCAATTTTAGAAAAATCTTTTATGAAATGTCGGTAAAAACCGGCATGCCCTAGAAAACTCCTAACTCCTCTAACATTGGTGGGATGTGGAAGTTTAGAAATTACATCTACTTTAGCTCTATCCACTTCAATTCCTTCCTTTGAAATTTTATGACCGAGAACTATGCCTTCTTTAACCATGAAATGGCATTTTTCCCAATTAAGAACTAGATTTGATTGTTCGCATCTAATAAGTATTCGTTCAAGATTAACTAGACATGATTCAAAAGTATCACCGAAGACTGAAAAGTCATCAATGAAAACTTCCATGCATTCTTCTATCATGTCGTGAAAAATCGCCATCATGCACCTTTGAAAGGTTGCAGGGGCGTTGCAAAGTTCAAATGGCATGCGTTTGTAAGCAAAAGTACCATAAGGGCATGTGAATGTGGTTTTCTCTTAATCTTCGGGTGTTATTGGAATTTGAAAGTATCCGGAAAAACCATCAAGAAAACAATAGTAACTATTTCTGGCTAATCTTTCCAACATTTGATCAATGAAAGGTAAGGGAAAATGATCTTTTCTGGTGGCGTCATTTAATTTTCTATAATCAATACAAACACACCATCCTGTTACAGTCCTAGTAGGAATAAGCTCATTTTTCTCATTTGTGTTGATAGTCATGCCACCCTTCTTAGGTACGCATTGAACTGGGCTTACCCATGGACTATTAGAGATTGGATAAATTAAACCTGCATCTAGCAGTTTAATAATTTCTTTCTTAACAACATCTTGCATATTAGGATTTAGTCTTCTTTGGCGTTGCACATACGTTTTATGACCTTCTTCCATAAGGATTTTATGTGTGCAATACGAAGGACTTATACCTTTAATGTCATGAATCTTCCATACAATAGCTGGTTTATGAGCTTTTAACACAGAAATAAGTTTGGATTTTTCATTTTCAGTAAGAGAAGACGATATTATTACAGGTAATTCAGATTCACCATGTAAATAAGCGTATTCCAAATGGTTTGGAAGTGGCTTTAACTCTAATGTCGGTGGTTCTTCTATCGATGATTTATATCGATATCTGTCTTCTTCTTTTAGCATTTGAATTTCTTCTGTTGTTGGTTCATATCCATTAGCCATAAGTGTAGCTAACATTTCAGTTTCATCTATTGGTACAGTTCCTTCTCCTAAAGAACATTCTCCTGTTCCTTGTAATTCTGGAAATTCTTCTAACAATTCTGCATGTGAATCTATAGTTCGAATATAATAGCATGTATCATCTGCAGATTGTGATTGTTGCATTGCTCTATCAACAGAAAAGGTAACACTCTCGTCCTCTATACTTAGGGTCAGTTTCTTACCGAACATGTCTATTATTGCTTTAGCCGTGTTTAAGAATGGTCTTCCTAATATGAGAGGAACTCGAGAATCTTCTTCCATGTCTAGAATAACAAAATCTACTGGAAATACTAAAGTACCAACTTTAACTAGCATGTTCTCCATTATCCCTTTAGGATATTTTACTGATCGATTGGCTAGTTGTATGCTTATTCGTGTTAGTTTCAATTCTCCAAGGTCTAGTTTAGCGTATAGTGAATATGGCATTAAATTTATACTAGCACCTAAATCTGCCAATGCTTCTATTGAACTAAGACTACCCAGAAAACATAGAATTGTGAAACTTCCTGGATCTGATAATTTTTCTGGTATCTTATTCAACAGCACTGCAGAACAATTTGCATTCATAGTAACAGCCTATAGTTTTTCCATTTTCTTTCTATTTGTGATTAGATCTTTCAGAAATTTAGCATATCTAGGCATTCCTGAAATCACATCAATGAAAGGAAGATTAACATTTATTTGTTTAAACATATCCAAGAATTTGGATTGCTCGGCTTCAAGTCTCTCTTTTCTCATTTTACTCGGGTAAGGAAATGGTGGTTGGTATGGTTTAACATAAGGTTTAGCCTTAACTGTGTTATCTTCATTAACCTTTTCAACTACCGGTTCTTTTTCCTTATCTTGCTTATATTATGGTTCTTGTGAAGTAGGAATAGTGTCCTCAGAAATTACAGGTATTTCATGTGGTTTAAGTGTAATACCACTTCTTGTGGTATTGGCTTTAGCTGTTTCATTCCGGGGATTAGCATTTGTATCACCAGGTAGACTTCCCGGTTTTCTTTCACCTATCAACCTTGCTAGGTTGCTTACTTCTTGTTCCAAATTTTGAATAGAAGCTTGTTGATTTCTAAATGCTTGAGCATTTTGTTCATTGGTTTGTTTCTGAGATGTGAAAAACTGAGTTTGAGATTTAACTAGCTTCGACATCATATCTTCTAAATTTGACTTTTTATCATCGGTTTGTGGTGGTTTATTTTGAAAAATAGGTCTTTGCTGATTGTAAGTATTATTGGATACTTGTTGGTTGCTAGGACCTTGTTGGTTATTGTATGGAACATTTTGGTTATAGTTCTGATTTTAATTGTAGATCGGTCTTGGCGGTTGATAATTATTCTGATAATTATTTCCAGGCCTTTGGTTTATGTATGAAATATTCTCTCTTTGTTCCATTGTTAGTTCAATACTAAGACAATCTTTTGTCAAATGTGGTCCTCCACACTGCTCACAACTAATTCGTATTGAGTGAATATCTTTAGTCATCTTTTCCATTCGTCTCTCGACAGCATCTATCTTTGCGAAAATGGAATCAAAGTCATGGCTAGAATCGGCTCTAGCTGCTTTAGATGATCTAATGATATCTTTTTCTTGATGCCACTCATGTGAGTGGGAAGCAGTATTATCAATAATTTTGTAAGCGTCAGTTGCGGTTTTCTTCATAATGGAACCACCATCTGCTATATCTATGTCTTTTCGTGTAGTGATGTCACATCCTTGGTAGAATATTTGTACTATTTGACAGGTATCTAAACCATGTTGCGGACATCCTCTTAATAACTTTCCAAATCTTGTTCACGCTTCATATAGAGTTTCATTTGGCTTTTGTGTGAACATAACAATTTCTCCTTGAAGTCTCACGGCTTTAGATGCCGGAAAGAATTGTTTAAGAAATTTTTCAACTAAAACGTCCCATGTATCAATCGCCCCTTCAGGTAACGATTCAAACCAATCTTTGGCTTCTCCCTTTAAAGTCCTGGGAAATAACATGAGATAGATCTATTCATCCTCAACTTCTCTTATTTTAAATAGTGTATAGATCCTATTAAATGTACGAAGATGTTCATTTGGATCTTCCTTCGGCGCACCACTAAATTGGCATTGATTAGTTACCATGTGTGTAGGATTTGTCCTTTGATTTCATAATCTAGCGCATTAATGTCAGGTTGAGTAATTGCGTGACCTTGGCCAGTGCGTTTAGCTCTCATTAGGTCTTCCACACTTAGAGGTTCCAGATTCTCCATTATTGAATTTGTTGAATCTGAATCACTAGAGGATTCTGATTTAATGGGTTGTTCCTCGACAATCTCTGGATGAGTGATTTGTGGTTCAGGAGGAAAGATTAGTGGTTCGGGATCTCTGAATTGTCCCTGAATATCCTCCGGATTCTCAATTGTGAGATCGGGTTCAAAAAATGGATTATCGGAAATTTGAATTGGAGTACTTGGTCGACTGGATGACGATTCTAAAGAAAAATCAACGGCGACAATATTGGCTAGATGTCTTGATCGAGTTACAGGTGGTGAACGTATAAAAGGTGGTGAACGTTTTGCTCGGTGCATTCACTGAATATCCTATTAGTTATAAAAGCTAAAAATTATATAAGTTATCAAATTAATAGACTTTTCTGCTTTTGCCCACGTTTCGAATAGCCAATAGATGTAGCAGGGAGCCAGAACCCTTTAAATCGGAAGCTCGCAACTCAGCCACTAACAAATCCAACTATTACTACGAAGCAGCAAATTTTGGATGTCTATCAATTTAACCGCTTAAAATAATTTTTCGTTGAAATTTAAAGAAATTTTAGAGAAGAAATAGAAAATTCTATGTCCTAAAAACTAGAGCATCGAGAAATAAGAAAGAAAAAGAGCGCATCAAAAAACGTCGAAAAATAAATGGTCAAAAAATAATAAAAAGAACGTAGCGCGTCAAAACTTAAAAGTCTAAAAACTAAGAATTAAAAGTTGCGTCTAAAAATATTAAAGCTTAAAAGGAATTCTATATTCAAAACAGTATAAACTTAAAAAGTACTAAAATTTATAAAAACGGCGTCGCAAAATTCTAAAGCACCTAAATCTTAGTCTAAAGAAAAAGTATTTAAGGGATTTTACGGCAAAGCCTAAAAATCTAGAAATAAAAATAACTACGGCAAAAACTATGACTTAAAACTAAATACGAACGAAAAATACAAATATTACACTAAAACAAATAAAAAGATACAAAATATAAAAATAAACTTAAAGTTGTAAAAAGTACAATTTTTATAAAAATATTACTTTTATATTATTTATTTTATAAAACTATTAATTTTATATATTAATTAAAACTAGATTAAAACTGAATAATACAAATTAAATAAATAAAACTAAACTAATTAATTAATAAACCCTTATTAAGTTTTTAATTAATAATATTAATTATAATTATTAACCCTAATCTAGTCGTCTGAGGTTACAGACCTGTCAACTCAAGCCATGCGATCGCATGTCTTCGAGGTTATATTTCCATGCGGTCACATGGAGTAGAGTTTCGGGCCAGGTGTTGGGCTGCTACAGTTCTCGGGCCAAGGCTTTATATATTTTTTTTTCTGTTTTTAAAATTCTGTTTTATAATTATTTAAATTATTTATATAAAATAAATAAAACTTAAATTTTAAAAACTAAAATATAAATAAAAATACTTTATAATTTATGTATTTTAAACAACTCTTAGAAATATATACTTTATTTTTCTTTTTATATTTTTGTATTTTTAATAATTAAAACGTATTTTTACAAAAGAAAACTAAATTTTTTTTTTTTAATATAGATAGCGTTTCGCTTCCGGCGTTTAAGCAGATCCCCGGCAGCGGCGCCAAAAATACTTGATGTGCGTAGGGGCGTATACAAAATAGTTATATATTTACTACGAAAAACTATTAAATACGATACAATTTTACACAAGTTATTTATTTATTTATAGAGTGGATATACCTAAACTTTGCTACAACACTTATAGGCAGTGTACCTAATCGTACAGTAGTGTAGTTTTTAGTAAGTCTGGTTCGTCCACAGGGAACTCGCCAAGTTTAACGCTATATTTTTAAAAACTATATTTGTATAAATATAAATATAAATATAAATATAAGTAGTATTATTATTATAAAAGGGGGTTTTTACCGTTTAATGACCGTTTTGTCGATTTTAAAACTTAAGTCGCAGTTAAAACCTAATGTAAAATATTAGAAATAAATATAACTTAATTTTAAGCGTAAAGTAAATAACGATTGCGATAAATAAAAATGCGATAAATAAAATGACAATAAATAATATTGCGATAATTAAAAAAGTACGATAATTAAAAGTGCAATTAAATACAATGATAGTAAATAAAAGTGCGATAATTAAAAGTGCAATTAAATATGAAATAAAGAAATTATGCTTATTTAAACTTCCGTAATCATGATGTTAGACGTGTTTTTTTTAGTTTAGTACCATGGGTTAATTGTCCTTTGTCCTGGATTATTTGATATGTCCATACGGTTTTGTCCATAATAGTCCATCAGTCATAAATATAAAGTGCGAGAGTCTTCGTCAAATTATCCTTATACCCGAAGTCAAATATTCCTACTAATTGGGGATTCGAATTGTAACAAGGTCTTAATACTTTGTTTAATGAATAAACCAGGTTATCGACTGCGTGTAATCCAAGGTTTTATTACTTTGTTAACAATTACACCAATTACCCTTGAATGTAATCCACCCCTGTTTCAACTAGTCCATTAACTATTAATCCAGTTCTGTGTCCGGTAAAATGAACAATTATTGGTATTTACAGATATCCCGACCACTGTACCCAGTCAAGCGTATGTGGTTATATATAAATACGTCAAATTATAAGTCTATATATTAAATTAACGAGGTATCATTTAGTTAATATAAAGCCCATTAATATCCCATAGTCTAATTTCCACAAGTGTCGTTCTTTTATCCAAACTCCAATTATGGTACAAAGCCCAATTACCCAATTTTAATATTTAGCTCAAAATCACGATTACTTCGGCTTAAATAAGCATAATAATAACTTAGCTACGAGACATTAATTTAAAAAGGTTGAACATAACTTACAATGATTAAAAATAGCGTAGCGTTACACGGACAGAATTTCGACTTACACCCTTACAACATTCGCTAACATACCCTTATTATTAAAATTAAAATTAAAATTAATATATATATACGTTGATAGATAGGAAGAGAAAAAGATGTTTTCAATTGATCACCAAACTGCGAAATTCATAGGAGTGTGACCAGATACTGTTCGCCATGCGATCGCATGGCCTGGTTTTCCAGCTCACATGAGCTTGTTTGCTTCTTGCCGACGGTTTATAAATATATATATAATATATAAATAATTTTAAGAATTATTTAAATATTATATTATATTTATGTGCATAGGTGACTCGTAATTTTTAGTCCGTTGCATCGAGCGTTGAGAGTTGACTCTGGTCCCGGTTCCGGATTTTCGAACGTCCTTGCGTACAATTTAATATCTTGTATTTTGCGTTTTGCGGCTTGTACCCTTGTAATTTTGAGACGTTTCTCACCAATAATTTGAACCACTTTAATTGTTCTTTGTACTTTTGAGCTTTTTGGTCATTTGCGTCTTCAATTCGTCGAATCTGTCTTTTGTCTTCACCTTTTATTATTTAAACGAATATCACTTGTAAATAGAACAATTACAACTAAAAGCTTGTCTTTCTTGAGGGATAATGCTATGAAATATATGTTCGTTTTTAGCATTATCAGTCGTCAACCTAAGTCAAAGGTCACTAAGTCAGTATGTTGTCCCAAAAAGGTTTGAAAGTGCATAAATTAAGTTTAAGTGTCATCATCATCATCATTCATCATCATAAAAGCTAAGTAAGTTTGACAAGAATAGAGATCGAAGAAATAGGCTGATTTCGGTCAGCTGCTACGACCTCTATACAAAACAAAAAGATGCATAGTCAGTGGCTATAGCTCCGTGTATGAGTCCTCTAACCGCTAACCAATTATCATAACCTAACTCGTCTTCGTTTGACCGTGGCGACGGTTTAAGTGTGAGTAGGTCAGAAATTTCAGCACAACGTTACAACGACGTAGTGACTTTCGGAGGGCTATAAATCCTAAACCGTATATCGGATTAAGTCAAGGCCTAAATGAAAAGTCATCTACTCGAAACTAAATAACTGAAAATCAATTTTTCAGAAGTCCAGGAATCTGATCAGATCTCGAAAAACAGTTAAACAAGTGCTCCGGTGGGGTTCTTGGTGCTTGATGCTCATCACGGTTCTCATCCTTGATGCTTGTAAGCTTCAAGTGTACAACTCGTTGATGAGTTAGCATCACCTTAACCAAGATTCAACTATCAACACACAATATGTTAAGACCAAGTAAGAACACAACTCATTTAAGAGTCTTAGATGGATGATGAACCAAGGTTACATCATATCCTTTGTCTTAACATAATTACAAGTTCTATTTACAACTAAAGCTACAAACTTCACTTCAATCAAACAAGTATGAACACAATCTTAATCAAATAAAGTGATGAAACCCGAAGCTAGAGAGCTTGGATCCTTTTCATACAAGTTATGAGATTACAAAGCTAGAAAGCTTGAATCTTTGGTGTCCTTGAAGACCTTGAAGCATAAGGCTTAGATCTTTAAGTTACATGAAGACCATAAATACAAGTTTTTATCTTTATAACAAAGTAATGAGATCATAAGTTATAAAACTTAGATCCAACAAAAGATATGAAGATTCAAAGCTAGAAAGCTTGAATCTTGGTTGTTCTTGAAGATCTTGAAGCATAAAGCTTGGATCTTTAAGTTACATGAAGATTACAAACACAAGTTTGAATCTTTATAACAAAATAACAAGATTAAAGTTAAAAGATTTAGATCTACAAAGTAGGTGAAGATTCAAAGCTAGAAAGCTTGAATCTTCCATGTTCTTGAATGATTCAAATCCATGTTTGAATCTACAAGATGTAATCAAGATCAAAGCTAAAAAGCTAGACCCTTAGATGATGATGATGATTTCGTGAAAGGCAAGGGAAGAAGAAGAAGAAAAATCAAATACTTACACTTTTTAGAGAGAGAAAGACCAGAGAAAGAATTAGAGAGTAAGTGTGTGTGAAATGCAAATGAGAGCAAGTGTAAAATGGATGGAATGAGGCTTATATTTATAGGTGGTGAGGGTGTGGGGAGGGGTACATGGCCATGGGTTATGGGGGGAACAAGGGGGGACACCTTTTTGCTTTTTGGTTAATGGTTGTCTAAATTTGGTGCTTATGTTAGGATCCCATGCAACATTAAGGATAATACTTGACAAAAATGCTAGTATGTTCCCTCTAATAAATGGGCATTTGTCTTAATTATGAATGGGTCACTAGTTAATTATAATTGGGCTAATTTAATAGTCTACTAGCTAGTGTAGGGTGGGCTAAAGTCCAACAAGGTAGAAAGTCCAACAAGACTAACTAGTGTGTTCTAGTAATTTACTAAGCGTAATTAAGCATCCAAATACCCAAGTAATTGTTATTATAAAATAACAATTAGTATTACATAGTCATAATATTCCGATTATGACCAAAGTTAAACGTGTACCAAGTACATAGCTCGTTTTAAACGTCAAGTGACACCAACGGTCGTAAAAGCATTCGGGGATCAAGTTAAGTGATTGCACACCTAATAACACATTGAAAGGTATTAATGAAAGTAATTAATCATTAAATAAGAACCCAGAGCATAAACTAGCTCAGTACGCACATATACGCAGTTTCGCGAAAGCACAAAGCACAAAAGCAAGTCGAAAAAGCCGGGTCGTTACATTACCCACCTGTTAAAGAAAATTTTGTCCCGAAATTTTGAGGAGTGACCAACAATGGTACCGTATTTGAATAAGAAGGGGCGTATCAAAGTTCCAAGACTCGTGGGCTCAGAAGTGAGCTATTTACCTTGAAAGGTACTTGGGCGTATAAGCGTAAGTATAGGTATATGCCATTGATTAAGTCTCTTGTCCTAAGAGATCTACCAATTGATTTCGATTCTGGTTAACATGTGTATGTCATCTGAATATATATACCCACAAAAGGAAAGATGATGTTTTAGCCTTACAGGCATCTTCAGTAAGCTGGATGAATGAAATGCATCATGAATGTTACCAAACTCATCTAATACGTTGAGCGCATATGTCGCAATACAAAGCTAACAGATAGAATGGAAAACATGGTGATCATAACCATGCGATTTGATATATGGATAGTGTTAGCCACGGATTTTACTAATCCCTTAATTTCAGAAGGAGACCATAGGTATAAAGAACCCGATATTTAAGAAACCTTTGTTGAATCGAAATTTTAGCCGAAAGTGACAAATCAGGCTTACTTGCAAAGCCAACCATAATTATTTATAGTGTCTTTAGGGCGGTTCGAACGAACGATGAAAGATATCACTTAGTTTTCCATGATGCATGTGATCTAATCCTTGAATGGAATGAAAGCACAGTTCCATAATGTAACTTTATCCTTTCAGTTACATGTTGAAGTTAGGGTTAACATTAACTAGAACAACATATAGTTGCAATCAACGAAGGAAGAAATATGTAGAGTATCCACATTAGTGTCGTAAATGTTTTAAGCAGTCCCCTTCCAAGAGGATAACAAGATTCATAGATTCTCAAAGTATCTTATATTACATTTCCGAAAGAAAATCGCACGAAAGGTGTGATCCTTGAACGAGGGTGAACTCTTCGAGTGGGTTGTCCTGAATTTATCCTTATACTTAAGGGAATGCGTGGATGAGAAGATAGGTGAACCCTAGGTCATAAAGAATGATTTACTCCAAGTGAAAAGGATCTCAAAGATGATTTCTTATACCTCAATACACCGATTCATAGAGATGATGTTTACGAGGGTGTTGCAATTAGCCGTGAAATATTGAGAGTAGAAATCCTACCTAGTGCCTTTCCTAAAATGGGATGATCACTAAGTGGACCCCAGAAAACTGATTTATCGGCCCGCGTTTTTGCCAAGTCTAACCTTAAGAGGAACATTTCATGATCACAAAGACTTCATAACAAATTTTATAAAACTGCCACCCAAAGTGGCTCAAGAGTTTTTAACAAAGATCTTAATAGTAAGTTTCATCCCTAACGGAAGGTGAGAAAAAGTGTGGTCCATACATGGTGTAGTCTAATAGGAAAACATTTAGTAAAATCGACCAAGGAAGTATTGAAAACCTTTAAACATTTGATGTGACAACATAAACGGAATGAAGTTCTTAGTAAATTCAAAAGTATGTACAACGTGTACCATTTTGTACAAAACTATTTGACTTAAGTTAAACAACTTAATAAAGGAGCGATTTTTGACTAATTTGAAGGTATAACTTCGTATGTACTAAAATAAGTAAGGGTAAATCTATTAATTTAATTATATATATATATATATATATATATATATATATATATATATATATATATATATATATATATATATATGTATATATATATATATATATATATGTATATATATATGGTTTTATAAGTCGCATAAGTGATAGAAAAATTTTATTACTTTTATTTGTCCATAAATCTCGTGAGGACCGCACAAATAAGCAACGTGTAAAATCAACGTGTAAAAATTTTGATAAACATAGTTTTTCGTATTTCAGAGGTTACGAGTTGAAAAAGGTCGAGTGAAAAATCTTTAAATCATCAGTTGACATGTTACTAGGTAATGAAAACTAATGAATTAAATGTAGTTTTGATGATTATCAGGGGCTTAAGTCTTTGGCCCAAAAATGTTCACGTGCGAAGCCATTGCTAAAAAGTGAGGTATGAAGGATAGAGCATGAGGATGAGAAGTTAATCGCTTCTTGACTTTGTAAAATGCCATACAGGTTATGGCCAATATTAAAGTCGGAGTACTGATGATGTTAATATCGCTAGATGAGAATCCCTTGGAATAAGTCAGGACTTAGAATTATGTAAGAAATATCATCGCTCTGACAGGTGTGGCAAATAAGATCCCTGGGGTAATGCAAAAATTTTGAATGGTTTAAGTGTTAGTGGATGCCCGAAGGCTCTGCATGACGTGGTAGTAAGTGCCTTCATCACATACATACACACACACACACATGAATCTCTAGATTTCGACGGTTGTAAAGTCTTCATGATGACTTGGATACGAATAAGCAACGAATAATTTTATATAATAAGCAATGAAATTTATATAGAAATCGTTAAGGTGACAATGTAAGAAAAGAAACGAAGTTCTTAGTAATCTAGGGTTATGTACAACCCATACCATTCAAAGTAAAATATCTTTTGAACAAAAGATTTGATTTGTAAGAGTGAAAGTAAAATTTCATATGTATTTGCCAAAAATAAGTAATCATTTACTTTATTTTATATAACATATATGATTTCAAAAATTTGAACGAATAAAATAAATTTACTTTTATAAAACCTTGGGAGGATTGCACAGTAAAATAGTGTGTGAAAAATTTTGGCAGCAATTTTTTTTCATATTTCGGAGGTTACAAGTTGGAAAAAGATGGAGTAAAAGATTTTTGAAAATTTCGAGTGACATTTGAGCATCAATGTCACGAGGTAATGAAAACTGTTGAATTTAAATGTGGTTGATGACTATTAGTAGGGCACAAGTCCTTTGACCAAAAATGCTTAAGTGTAAAGTTATTGCTTATAAGTGAGATACGAAAGTGAGAGTATGAGGATGGGAATTAACTACCCATTGATTTTGGAAATTTTGAACTGGTATGACTAATATCGAAGTAAGAAGGATGATGGTGTGATTATCATCAAATATGAAATCTCTCGGAATAAGTTAGGATTCAGAGTCGCATAAGAATGAGCATCAAATAAGATTCTTGGGTAGTCTTTAATATAGAATTTGAATCGCTGGAGTGACGGGATACAATTTTCCTTTATGTATCGTTGTGCAAGTTTGTCCATTGCATCGGTTTCTTTCATGGCTAGAAAGTGAGCAGATTTGGTGAGATGGTCAACAATAACCCATATAGTGTCCTAACCGCCTTACCGTTTTCGGTAGTTTAGTGATGAGATCCATTGTTATTTCTTCCCATTTCCATTGTGGGATTTCGGGTTATTGCCATGCAACTAATAGGGTTCAGCTTCGGGATACTTCTCTCTCTATAACTATTAATGGCTCACCATTCTTGCGAGGTATACGAATAATCTATAAATAGCTTTCACTTTCATCCTTGAAAGGCAGTCCATTCCAACTAAATCTTATTATACTACCGTGGAAAATTCTATCAAACTTCTCAAATAACATCTGCTTGTGCGTAGGTAACTAATATTTTTGAACTAATATTTTAAAACTTCCAAGTTTTGTTTACATGAGGTCATCTCCAAATGAACCACCTGTTAATTTTAAGGTACCACCTTAAATCATTCCTCTATCTCTGCCAGCTTACCATTAGCTTGTCCTATAGAATACTTAACTCTTATGGTTGTTAATGGTTTATCAATCATAACACTAAGGTTCTTAGATATAAGGTTTCTATCGCTCTAGTACTAAACAACTTTAAGACAATAAAACGTTGCGATGAAACGTACCCTAACTAAAATCAGGATCCATGTGAGTCTCCATAGCTGAGATAACGATTTCTCTACCGCAAGTAAGTCCAAAGTTTTTCGTATTTGAGACTTTTTCCTTAAGTATCCAGGGTTTCTATATCTATAACAAATTTTTGGGTTATCAATTCTGCAATCAAGGCCCTTCTTGTACAGTATCTGGCTACGTGGTTACTCTTTCCCTACCTCTAACAGACCATAATACGTATACTCAAGTGGTTCCTACCAAAATTTCCTTTGAATCACTTCATATTCCTTATATAGTAGCATTGGGACTTCTGCATGATTTACTTCAATATAATCACGCTGGCCTGGCGTCATTATATTGTACTAAATCGTACGTTCATTCCAATATCACTCCATATGGTCAATGTAACGTGATCACCTCAAGTTCTACTCAATTTCGTCTAAAGGTGCTTTATCTATGCTATCTCGAAATTCCACATAATTAATCTCACGGTTTCCCGATGTGGGTGCGTAGGTTCCGTAGGTCATGCATCAATGCCTAAATGTCCTGAAATTTCTTTAAAACGTTCGGGTTCAGGTAACGTCGTTAGGTTCCTTTCTTAGGAATTCAATCTGGGTCTCGTGTCGAGTTGTACGTATAACAAGTAGTAATACGATATGTCTTGAGGTGACTCCCAAGCCTTTGAGTATGACTGAGCATCAGTGGAAAACATTATGACCTTGTGAAAGGAGATGCCTTCCCAACTTCTCCAATGTCTAAGGGTGTTAGGGACCTAAATCCAGAAGTGTCGTTAGATCGTCGAGTAGCGGTGTAGAATGAAGGAGATAAGCGACGGTCATGAAAGCGTACGGGATACGAGTCAACTTGCGGAAACTGAACAACCTTCTGATGTTCATACGTTGTACGTAGCTAATTAGAGTGAACTCGGGGTGCGGTTACTCCGACAAGTCCTCACATATCTCCTCCTCCAAGGATCAACTTTAATGGACGTGTAGTCCGAGGGGTACTCCTCCTAGATTGCGTGAAGTAATGTTTCGATCTCTGGAACGGTAGAACATTAGTAACAGGTGGATTACATTACTAGTCCTTAGGGATAGAAGAGTGGGAAAGGGTTCAGAAAAACATCTGAGCTAGGAAGGATTAATTCTCCAAGTCGGTACAGCGAAAAGCAGACGGGTAGCAAGCATGTAACCTGGCTTAATAACCACAGCAGCCTAGATCATCTAGAGCAGTGCATAGTATGGAAATAATAGCAGTATTAACAGAAGTATCATGCAAAAAGCAGATAGTAGCATGCAGTAGCGAGAATAAGCAGCAGCATACAGTAAGTTCACATAGCAGTGCAAGTAGGCAGTAGCATGCAACAAGTTCATAGAGCAGTAAAACTAAGCAGTAACATGCAGTAATATAATACAGTAGTATGCAGCAGTTTCGCAGAAACAGGTAAACAAGCAAGTTGTAGATTAGCCCTATTAGCGAATCCTACTCGGCTCGGTCTAGACTCACTAATGCAACATAATTCCCTACAACCAATGCTCTGATACCAAATGTGACACCCCGTACAAAACCATCATGTACGATTCGTCAACAACAGGATCTTTACATGGTCAAACACTCAATGCTATTTGAAAACCAGTTTTGCATTCATAAAAAGATAGTGTTTACAAAAGATAACGTGACACAGAGGTCACTACAAAGCCATTATTCAAATAACATAAGTTGCGAATGTAAGACAAAAGTTTTATGATTGAGACATCTCTAAGTAATGCAGCAAAAATCTAACACAGCAGGTCCATAACAGCAAGTCTATAACACCAAGACAGAAAGTCTAACAGTGGAAGCAACATCGTCTAAGCACCTGAGAAATACACGCTTAAAAAGTCAACATGAATGTTGGTGAGCTATAGTTTGTTTGTAATCAGTAATGTAATGTAGGCTACGAGATTTCAGTGCTTCAACCAGCGTTTCAAAACAGTATGATAAAGTATATGCTTATTCGTGGGCACTTGGTAACTAACTTAACGTTTATAACCCCCTAAAAGTACACTTGGCGAGTGCGTATGTTTACGAAGTATTAAACACCCGTTAAATGCTAGCGCGACTAGCTCGAGTGAGGATGTCAAACCCTATAGATCCATATCTAAGATTCGCGTTCACCGGTTCAAAAACCAATGACTAAACGTTGCCGAGCTAAGGGGAAAGTTTATGCCGTTGTATAACCCACACATATATAAAGTTTAAGTACTCATGTCTAGTATGTAAAACGTAAAAAGAGCATGTATTCTCAGTCCCAAAATAATTAAAGTAAAAAGGGATGCTATAACTCACAGTGATAAAAGCGGTAAAGTCGATAATGAAAGCATGCAAGTAGTAAGTCGGTCCGAAAGGTCGTCAACCTAAGTCAAAGGTCACTACTTCAGTATGTTGTCCCAAAAAGGTTTGAAAGTGCATAAATTAAGTTTAAGTGTCATCATCATCATCATTCATCATCATAAAAGCTAAGTAAGTTTGACAAGAATAGAGATCGAAACAATAGGCTGAATTCGGTCAGCTGCTACGACCTCTATACAAAACGAAAAGACGCATAGTCAGTGGCTATAGCTCCGTATATGAGTCCTCTAACTGCTGACCAATTTTCAGAACCTAACTCGTCTTCGTTTGACCATGGCAATGGTTTAAGTGTGAGTAGGTCAGAAATTTCAGCATAACGTTACAACGGCGTAGTGACTTTCGGAAGGCTATAAATCCTAAACCGTATATCGGATTAAGTTGAGGCCTAAATGAAAAGTAATCTACTCGAAACGAACTAACTGAAAATAAATTTTCCAGAAGTTCAGGAATCTGATTAGATCCCAAAAAACAGTTAAACAAGTGCTCCGGTGGGGTTCTTGGTGCTTGATGCTCATCACGGTTCTCATCCTTGATGCTTGTAAGCTTCAAGTGTACAACTCGTTGATAGGTTAGCATCACCTTGACCAAGATTCAACCATCAACACATAATATGTTAAGGCCAAGTAAGAACACAACTCATTTAAGAGTCTTAGATGGATGATGAACCAAGGTTACATCATATCCTTAGTCTTGACACAATTACAAGTTCTATTTACAACTAAAGCTATAAACTTCACTTCAATCAAACAAGTATGAACACAATATTAATCAAATAAAGTGATGGAAACCTAAGCTAGATAGCTTGGATCCTTTTCACACAAGTTATGAGATTACAAAGCTAGAAAGCTTGAATCTTTGGTGTCCTTGAAGACCTTGAAGAATAAAGCTTAGATCTTTAAGTTACATGAAGACCATAAATACTAGTTTTGATCTTTATAACAAAGTAATGAGATCATAAGTTAGAAAACTTAGATCCAACAAAAGATATGAAGATTCAAAGCTAGAAAGCTTGAATCTTGGTTGTTCTTGTAGATCTTGAAGCATAAAGCTTGGATCTTTAAGTTACATGAAGATTACAAACACAAGTTTGAATCTTTATAACAAAATAACAAGATTAAAGTTAAAAGATTTAGATCTACAAAGTAGGTGAAGATTCAAAGCTAGAAAGCTTGAATCTTCCATGTTCTTGAATGATTCAAATCCATGTTTGAATCTACAAGATGTAATCAAGATCAAAGTTAAAAAGCTAGACCCTTAGATGATGATGATGATTTCGTGAAAGGCAAGGGAAGAAGAATAAGAAAAATCAAATACTTACACTTTTTAGAGAGAGAGAAAGACCAGAGAAAGAATTAGAGAGTAAGTGTGTGTGAAATGCAAATGAGAGCAAGTGTAAAATGGATGGAATGAGGCTTGTATTTATAGATGGTGAGGGTGTGGGGAGGGGTACATGGCCGTGGGTTATGGGGGGAACAAGGGGGGGGGACCTTTTTGCTTTTTGGTTAATGGTTGTCTAAATTTGGTGCTTATGTTAGGATCCCATGCAACATTAAGGATAATACTTGACAAAAATGCTAGTATGTTCCCTCTAATAAATGGGCATTTATCTTAATTATGAATGGGTCACTAGTTAATTATAATTGGGCTAATTTAATAGTCCACTAGCTAGTGTAGGGTGGGCTAAAGTCCAACAAGGTAGAAAGTCCAACAAGACTAACTAGTGTGTTCTAGTAATTTACTAAGCGTAATTAAGCATCCAAATCCCCAAGTAATTGTTATTATAAAATAACAATTAGTATTACATAGTCATAATATTTCGATTATGACCAAAGTTAAACATGTACCAAGTACATAGCTCGTTTTAAACGTCAAGTGACACCAACGGTCGTAAAAGCATTCGGGGATCAAGTTAAGTGATTACACACTTAATAGTACGTTGTAAGGTATTAATGAAAGTAATTAATCATTAAATAAGAACCCAGAGCATAAACTAGCTCAGTACGCACATATACGCAGTTTCGTGAATGCATAAAGCATAAAAGCAAGTCGAAAAAGCCGGGTCGTTACAACATCAAAGCTAACTCCAAGTACCTTCGATTATAGCCATCAAGGTCAGTTCCTACAACTTTCAGTTCCTAAAATTCCGCTTCCATTTTCTGAATTTCGGTTCTGGGGCAGTACTCCTCGATCATAGCCCTCTTAAACTCCTCCCATGGTGTAGCATAAGCTTCGTCAATTCCCCGAGCCTGGGCGAGCGTATTCCACAAAGTCAAAGTGCCATCCGACAAAGTACAGGATGCAAACTTAGTCTTATTCCCTTCAGAGCAGTTACTCACACGGAACACAGATTCCAACTTCTCAAATCATCTCGTCAACCCAACTGGCCCTTCTGTTCCACTGAAATTATAGGGCTTACAACTCTGAAATTCCTTGAAAGTGCATCCATTCTGGTGTTCTGGTTAGCCGGTGGAGCTTGGGGGTTGGCATTCGCCATAGCTGCGGCTACTCGAGTGGCTATCATCTTCTCGATCTATGCTGCTATGGGCATTTCCCTTAGACCTCTTCCGTTAGCCATCGATCTTCCAAACAAAAATTTTGACTTAAGTCAAAATCCATTAACCAACAACGTCATGGCATACGGTAAACAACATGGAAGCAACACAGTACGCGATAACTAAACATGGCAAACAAGCAGCAAATAGCACAAAAGCCAACATGTAATAAAACGTCGTATAATAAATCAACAACAGTAGTTCCATTCATAATAAGAAAATTGCATACAACAGCATAAGGTTTGTACAATACATAAATAAAAAATAGGAAACTACAAACGGAATACATAAAGAGATCTATTACAACAGTCATAGGGTGAGGGTGGGTAAATGATGTCCATCAGGTGAGTCACCTGGTCCTCGAGCTCAGTTACCCGAGTACAGAGGGCATGCACTGCTCTCGTCAGTTCCTCGACGGTAGGAGATGCTGGTGGGGCATGTGGTGCAGATGGTGCAGGTGGCATCAGTGGTGCAGATGGTCCAGGTGGTGCGGATGTAGTACTAGAAGTAGACGGCACTGAGCGGGCGACTTTACGCACAAATGGATTAGCAGGATACGGTATAACCCTCTTACGGGCGGTGACCCTAACCAACTGTCCATGTGCATTCACGAATGGCTTACCTCCATCAACCCCTGGAATAACAGTACCATCGAAGCGGTACCGCTTCTTCGGTGGGGTAGAGGGTGGCTGCACGGGCTCCTCCTCGGGGTCCTCCTTAGAATCCTCCTCGGGATCCTCCTCACTGGTGTCAGCGGATGATTATCTGTCCGAATTTTCTGAAGGTCGTGCAGGTACTTCACGGGCGGGAGAAAGCGTCTGGCCGGTGGTCATAAGTCGATATCTGCCAGGTGTAATCGGTACGA
Organism: Rutidosis leptorrhynchoides; assembly: GCF_046630445.1. Classification (NCBI taxonomy): domain Eukaryota; kingdom Viridiplantae; phylum Streptophyta; class Magnoliopsida; order Asterales; family Asteraceae; genus Rutidosis; species Rutidosis leptorrhynchoides. The sequence goes on along the minus strand of NC_092341.1, from coordinate 210,107,298 downwards.
CACGTCCATCATCGGTGCGTCTATCCCAATGTCCATGCTTGTTACGGAAGGGACCGTCTCCGTTTCCCCCAAGGATCACAGTACCACCGAAATGGTGCTGTGGCCCCGGGAGTCTAGGGCTGGGTGGAGTTGGAATCTCCTTGGGATCCTCGTCTCTATCTGAGATGTCCATTAGGTCAAGCGTGTGTCTACTATATCTAGAAGACGAATCGCCAGAGTCGTCGGAGGATAGCGGTGAGTCAGCAACAATAGTAGGCGAGGTAGTAGACGTATCTGAGTCACTCTCGAAGTCAAAGGTCATGGACGGCATGTCTGACATCTGAACAAGGAAAAATAACTTTTTCCAGGTCAGTAAGACATATAGCAAGCATGTAATCAGGCACTACAGCATCCTACCAGTACATAGCATGGCAATCGTAACAGTATCAAACAAAAAAATAACATGCAATCAAAGGCAGATAGTAGCATGCAGTAGCGAGAAAGTAGCAGCATATAGCAAGTTCACATAGCAGTAAAGGTAAGCAGTAGCATGCAGTAGTAGTAGGCAGTAACAAGTAAACGAGCAAGTTGTAAATTAGTCCTATTAGCGAATCCTACTCGGCTTGATCAAGATCACTAATGCAACCTAATTCCCTACAACTGATGCTCTGATACCAAATGTGACGCCCCATATAAAAGCATCATGTATGAATCATCAACAACAGGTCCATTACACGGTATAATGCTACATGTTGTTTTAAAACAAGTTTTGCATTCATGAAAAGATAACGTTTTACAAAAGATAACATGACACAAAGGTCCTTACAAAGCCTTTACTCAAAATAACATAAGTTGCGAATGTAAAATAAAAGTTCCATGATTGAGACATCTCTAAGTAATGCAGCGGAAGTCTAACACAGCGAGTCTGTAACAGCAAGTCTGCAAGTCTATAACATCAAGATAGCAAGTCTAACAGCGGAAGCAACAACGTCTAAGCACCTGATAAATACACGCTTAAAAGGTTAACACGAATGTTGGTGAGCTATAGTTTGTTTGTAATCAGTAATGTAATGTAGACCACCAGATTTCGTATTCAAAATAGTATGAAAAGTATATGCTTAACCGTGGGCACCCGGTAACTAACTTAACATAATAATAATACCCCCTAAAAGTACACTTGGCGAGTGCGTATGTTCTCGAAGTATCAAACACAAATTAAATGCTAGCGTAACTAACCCGAGTGGGGATGTCAAACCCTATGGATCCATATCTAATATTCGCGTTCACCGGTTCAAAAACCAATGATTAAACGTTACTGTGCTAAGGGGAATCTTTGTGCCGTTATATCACCCACACATATATAAAGTTCAAGTACTCATGTCTAGTATGTAAAACATAAAAAGCGCATGTATTCTCAGTCTCAAAAATAGTAAAGCAAAAAAGGGAAGCAATAACTCACAGTGAATAAGCAGTAAAAGTCGATATGAAAAGTATGCGCGTAGTGAGTCGGTCCGAATGGTCGTCAACCTAAGTCAAAGGTTACTAAGTCAGTATATTGTCCCAAAAGTTAAAAAGTGAATAAATTAAGTCTTAAGTATCATCATCATCATCATCATTATCATCATACGTAAAAGATAAAGTAAGGTTTTCAACAAGAATCGAGATCGAAACAAAAGGCTGATTTCGGACAGCTGCTACGGCCTCTATACAAAACGAAAACACGTGTGGTAAGTGGCCAAGGCTCTGATGTGGGTCCTCTAACTACTGTCCAATTTTCTGATCCTAACTCCATGTCGTTTGACCATGGTGACGGTTCAAGCGCGAGTAGGTCAGAATTTTCAGTACGTCGTTATAACGGCGTAGTGACTTTCGGAAGGATATAAATCCTAAATCGTATATCGGATTCAGGCGAGTCCTAAACGAAAGGTCATCTACTAGAAACGAAATATCTGAAAATCAATTTTTCAGAATTCCTAGGAGTCTGATCAGACCCCAAAAACAGCAAACAAGTACTCCGGTGGGTTTCTTGGTGCTTGATGCTCATCACGGTTCTCATCCTTGATGCGTGTAAGCTTCAAGTGTACAACTCTTTGATGTTTTAGCATCACTTTGACCAAGTTTCAACCATCAACACACAACTAAGAGTAAAAGCTAACATTCTACAAGTTTTGAACATCAAGGTTGTCTCTTTAATGCATAAACCTAATAAAGCTTCAACCTTTGTCCTTTTGACACAAGTTTATGCATCTTCATCATATGAGATGATGAAGACTTGATCTTTATCATCACAACAATCACAAAAAGGTTACAAGTAAGTGAGATCTACAATGATAACTTAGATCTCAAGTATTAAGAAAACTGTGACGACCCGGAAATTTCCGACCAAATTTAAACTTAATCTTTATATGTTTTTGACACGATAAGCAAAGTCTGTAAAGTTGAGTCTCAAAAATTTTGAACTGTTTAATATATGCAAATGACCTTCGACTGCTCTCGACGAATCACGAACAATTAATTGTAAATAGATGTGTGTGTGTGTGTGTATATATATATATATATATATATATATATATATATATATATATATATATATATATATATATATAAATGATAATTAAAAAATAAGTTAAAATATAGTTAGTAATATTGTTATTATTACTTTCAAAAATAAATACTAATATTAACATTATTAGTATCATTATTATTAGTAAAATTGTAAATTTAATTTAAAATTTTTAAAAGTATTATTATTAACTTGATCATAAGGAAATATCATTTTATTTAAAATTGTTATTTTCATTATCCTTACTAACATCATTATGATATTAATATCATCATTATTATTAATATTACTAATTTTGTTATTAAAATCTAATATTAATGTTTGTATAATATTATATTTCTTTAATATGTAAAATACAGAAATAAGTAGATATATAAATATTCATACAAGCAAATATACAGATATACTTAATTACGAATATATTTACAAATTTCAGTTATGGAAACATAGATAAATACATATATTGGTACAGATACATAGATATGTAAATATTGTATACGTATATATATAAATACTGATAACGAACGTAAATCAGATCATATCGTTTTCAACTATAGAAGATTGATTCGTTCGTACAAATCAACTTAAATTATAAACTGCTCTTAATTTTTTTATTTGGTTGCTTATGAATGAGGATCTTTATGTCTAATCACTTGACTTCTTTAACCAAAGAATCCACTTCTTGTAATTGAGTAACAATAATTCAATCGATTTCCTACCTGCTACCACTACACATGTTTTGTATTTCCATTTTATTCAAACAACTGTCATTCATATTCAGATATTTTTTTATTTATCTCGATGAACAACTATCATCACTCCAAACCAATCTACAAACCATAATTGCTACATTAAAGTTCGACCCCTTTTCTATCTCTGGTTTAGTTAAACCCAAAGACCCAACACACAACCCATATAAATTCAAACCTGCAACACTTTCGTTTCCATTCCTGTTTAGCGAATGAAAAGGATCACGAAGATGAGAGTGATCGAAGAGAAGAAGATAGTATACGGAAGATGAATGTTGCTGTGTTGTTTTTGTTTTAAATTCAAAACCTAAGGATCAATCAACCACCTCCTCTTTCTCTCCCTATCTCTTCTCTTTTTATTTTGGGCCATAAACCCTCACATTCGAACTACCACCAACACCATAGTATAAATGCTACTACTCTAATCTTCTATTTCTGTCCGAAACTTACAACCACACATCAAGTTGTTCATAAGACAACCCGTTTCTGATTTCCGGTTTCTATTTTCAATCAGCTCAAAACGATCACCACTCTTTCGGCCTTTAACTCCACCACAACCCCATCTGTTTCTATTTCTGTTACAGCAAACAAAAGAATGAGAGTAATGCAGGTTCAATAAATAAGTATGATGAAGAATAAAGATCATGGTAATATATTGATAGTGATATAATTATGATTATGAAAATGAATACATTACTTGTTTATCATGCCATCACTATCTCCAAAAATCATTAACCCTAATAAAACAACAACCCTTTTAACCAAAACTTAATCCTATTTATGACTTTTGCTTAATCTTGTTCTACCTGTAACACTTACCCAAACAAACTGTACACGATTTCTTTTCGATTGCTTTATTTTCTGCTACAACCGTCATACCCACAATCACAACCATCTTCTATACCTGCAACAAATAAGATCTAGAATTAAATTTCTAAACCTGTGAGGAACCGACTACTCCTGTTCCTGATCAAACAACCCACCATCAATCAATTACTTGGTCTAGCTACTATCATGATTACAACGAATTATTACTATTGATTCTTTCTGATATGATATTGCACGAAACAATTGATAACCGAAGCCTCATCAAACCCACCAAGAACCCCATTTATTACTTATATGTTCGAGCCATAATAAAAAAATAAAAAAATAAATAAACACAGAATATATATATAGAGAGAGATGAATAAATTAAAAGAGTAATTAACGAATCGATTAGTTACGTGCATCATTTGATTGACCGATTGAGTGATCGATTGATGAAGGATGATGATACTTTGAATCTGATAACGATGACGAGCAAGTGACTGATGCTAAACTCTTCATACTCCGATCACCCAACATCATCAAAGGCTTCAGTAAATTGTCGATCTACCATTGTTAATCTGTTCTTGTTCCTGAATTCCTTTAGACTGAAATGAAAGCTGCAAAAACCTAAACTGCGATATACTTTAAACCTAGTTGTGGGCCGGTTATGATATGGAATTGAGGATTAGGCTGAGTTTTTCTATTGGGCTGTTAACGGGTCAAATGCAGAAATAAGAAAAACTGAATTGGTATATCTACTATATTTATTATTATTATTATTATTATTATTATTATTATTATTATTATTATTATTATTATTATTATTATTATTATTATTATTATTATTATTATAATATTATAATAAATAAATATTTTGTAAATAAAATATATACTTATTACATATACTATAATTATATTAATATTACATATACATTATATATTAAACATAATAGCAAAATGGACATATAACAAATTATTGATTAATAACATAATACTAATTATATACATATGTATGTATAAATATTAATATACATAATAAATATGTATATATGAAGATAATCATAATTCATAAAATATAAATAAATCTAGCGATTAAATGTGATATGTGTTAATAAATATATGAATATTATAGGTTCGTGAATTCGAGGCCAACCCTGCATTGTTCAGTTTTGTCATATGTATTTTTACTACAAAATACATTAGGTGAGTTCATTTGATTCCCTTTTACTCTTTACATTTTTAGGACTGAGAATACATGTGCTGTTTTTAAAACTGCTTTATTAAATGCTTTTGAAATATATTTTGAACTGCGAATACATGAAATGCTTTTATAAATGTTTGACGAGATAGACACAAGCAAAACATTCCTCGAATGAATTATTATGCAGACAGAAGTTCTGCGGATTATTATTGAATTATGTGGACATAATAATTGCCACCATTGAATTATGTGGACATGATAATTGCCACCATTGAATTATGTGGACATGATAATTGCCACCATTGAATTATGTGGACATGATAATTGCCACCAATTGAAATGAATGTTATGTAGCGAGAGAATGATTTTATACACAGGTTATGTGTATGTTATTTTTGTGCACAAGATATGTGTACGGTTAATAAGATTTATGAAAAATGATTTCATACACAAAAAAGTGTACTGTATTTAAAAGATATAGCATGTACATTACAGGTGGGTATAGGATTCGGGCCCATTTGTACCATGCAGCATTTAAATCTTGTGGTCTATCAAAATGATGAATTTTATTGTTTTATGATAAACTTATAATTTCACCAACCTTTTGGTTGACACTTGAAAGCATGTTGATTCTCATGTATGAAAGAAACATTCCACTGTGCATTTGCTCATTTTAAAGACGTTATTTGGAGTCGATCATCGCAATGGAACCAGATGTTGGTGACTTCGTCCAGATGGATTAGGACGGGTCATTTCAGTGGGTATCAGAGCGGTGGTCTTAGCAAATCATTTCTTACATTAGTGTGTCTAACTGATAGATGTTTAGATGCATTAGTGAGTCTGGACTTCGACCGTGTCTGCATGTCAAAAGTTTTGCTTATCATTTAGTGTCGAAAAATTATTTGCTTATCATCCTTAAAGTCTAGACACGTCTTACTGCCTCTATTGCATAGATAGTGTATAGATAAATTCATATCTTAGCGTATCTGTTATTGTTACCTTTACCTGACAGCTTCCGTAGATTCTTCTGTAACTTATGGGATTTTAGTATTATATATGCATATGTAAATTATGTATTGTAGGGTACTAATCTACATCCTATAATCTATTTCTTATAGAAAATACTTCATCTGATCATATGAGATGAATCCCTTAACCTGTTCGAGTCCCTCAGATTTCGATAGCTATTTCGATAGTTATTCCGACAGCTATTCCGATATGGATTTCAACTCGAGCTCCGAAAGCAGTGTAACCGGAATGAATCAACCAATTAGCCATCATCTATTCTGGATGAATTGGAGATGGGTTCGTAGTCGACTTAATCAATGGAAACGCGAAGAAGGCGATCCTTTCCACCAACCAAATTACCCTCTTGACGATGAACCCGAAGCGCTTACCGGCGAACCTGTTCGAGACACCATTTTATCTCTCATTTCCAGAGTATCCCATCGCAATTATATTCTATCCACAATTCTAAACCTTATTCATCCACTCGTTCCGACCGACAATCAACCCGGAGTAATACAAGAAGTCAGTAAACTTCGTGCTCGAGTAATAGTTTTGGAAAATATGGTGCAAACTTACCAGCTTCAGCAACATCACCGACATTAACATGACCACTAGCAATAGCACCCATACCATCAACAACACACGCCTCAACATCTCATTCTGTACCTCGAGTATAATCACCGTTCTACGTATCGATCTACATCAATTACCTTCATTCTTCACGGCGATTATGTAATCTCTAAAGTCTTAGAGATTATTTATTTTAGCTCAAACCGAAAAGCAAATGAGATTAATATCATATTAACTCATTAAATTCATGATTACATCTGAGGAAAATATATATGTAAGTATATTTTCATAAAGATTGTAATTAAAAATTCTTTTGTACAAACTGTTAATGGTAAAAATATTTTAACGGGTAGGTAATACCCTAGAAATATTTAGATTTCACATTAATAAGTTACGCTGTACATTCTTCGAATCTGATTCAACAGTCATTTACTATCCTACTTACAACCACCGATATACGTATCCGTTCACTGCAGAATAACCATTTTCATTCAATTTCATATTTGGATTTTGATCTATCCAACAAGTGGCATAATGGAGAAAACATTGGACAAAAATAAAAATTTGTTAGAAACAAACAAATTAACTATGAAAAAAAAATAATTGTTAAGAATCCACGCTAACTGTTCCTAGCTAACTGTTAATTCCGTATTACCTTTTATTTATCGCAATTTATTTATCGCAATTTATTTATCGCATTTTATTTATCGCAATTTTAATTCTTGCAATTTTATTTATCGTCATTTAATTTCTGTTATTTATTTTACGCACTTTAAATATCGGGACACGTATACAAGGTTTTAACATATCATATCGACGCATCTATATATATTATTTGGAATAACCATAGACACTATATATGCAGTAATGCTGGAGTTAGCTATACAGGGTTGAGGTTGATTCTACAATAATATATATAGTTTGAGTTGTGATCGAGTCTGAGACATGTACACGGGTCACGATACGTATTAATTAATTTGAATATTATATATTAAATTATATATGAATTATTGGACTGTTAACTTTGGACTATCGACTATGGACTAATGACATTGGACAATTAAAATGAATTAAAATATTGATTATAACATATGAAACTAAACATTTCTTCAAGTTTGCCACTTGATTTCATCTTAAACCTCATTTGTATCTCGACGATTACAATCAGCATTTAAATCTATCATGATTCTTAAAAACACCTCAATCGAGAGGATAAACCAACCGCACTCCATCTACGGAAGAAGAGATTGATGCACATAGTTATGCACCTGAAAAACTTTCAGAAACTGATTGAACATTTAACCTGTAGCAGTGCCAATTCCTTTAGTGTTATTATTACCCAAAATAACTTGGTAATCCCTTTCAAAATAGCAAATTTTGTCACAGCTCCAAGACAATCAACATCGACATTTCGTTCAAAATAATCTTATTATAACTTTGATATATATGCGTGTTCTTTATTGTTACCAGGGAACCTTTCATACTCCAACATATTACCATCAGCGTTTAATCATCTAAAAACAAAATTCTCCTGAAATCACCTCGGATTGATAACCGATGATTCAGATATCGTAGCATTAAATGCAGAGGAAACAGAAAAATGGTAGATGGTCTAAACGGCCAAAAGTTTGATGATAAAGAAAGGAGTGTTAGGAACGCTCGATAGAAAATTTGATACTGAAAAACGGATTGAGCACACCATGAAGGAGACCAAGGACAAATATCAAGAACATACCCTATATTCAAAGAACCCAAATAATTCTGGATCCAATGAAATCTTTAGAGAATATCTTGCTCCAGTTTCATGTTAAAAATCTTGCGGAAAGTCTTTCTTCATCAACCTTCGATCTTAGAAATTTCAAAATATCATCATAAATATCTTCGATATTTCTGAGGATATTTTCATATATATTCTTGTCCGAAATTATCTACCTCTTCGTGTTTTTTGTAATTCATTATATTGGAAACTCCTGTAAAATCTAAGTATAAATTATGAATGAAGTATGGAGAAGTGTTGGGAATTGAAGCATGGGTTAGTATAATATAATTACGCCCGGTCAACGTGATTATATTACAGTAAGTCATGCTGAGTTTCTATTGGAACATGATGATTCACAGATTATAACGTCATCATTTACCATGTTACATAACTCTTTCATTCTACTTAACTTTTGAACATATCAAGAAAATGTATTCTTGATAGTTCTATCTTTGTAATTTTGATAAATTTGAAAATCAAATCGTGCTATCACGTTCCACCCTGCTTAGAACATTATAATCATTCGAAACTCTATATCTACGAATTCTGGACCATTATTCACTTGATTTAGAATCGGGAAGAGAAAACAAGAGCATAGAGCTCCAAAACATAAGGGAAGATATAAAACTCGACAATAACACAGAAATCACAAACCGTGTATAATAATACCAATAGCAATATAAAAACACGGGAGTATGATAAACACAATAACCCCAAGAGCGAAGTAAAAGTAAACAGATTCCTCCGGTGGTAGATGAAAAAGGAGGATGATCGATATGAAAGCCAGGAATATATCCAGAATTAAAACTGGATGAAGCATATCGACTGATGATGTGAATGTATGAATTAAAATATAGAAAAGGGGAGTGTGGAAAATAATAGAACGGAAGAAGTTCATTTATAGTGGAGACACCAGACAGAGTAATCGAGGCAGATCACCGTATTTAATTAAAGAGATCCTAATTTCCTCATTTACCGAAGAATCAGATCTTATAGATTTCATTAATTTTCTTTAAATCCCTTGAATTCCGAAAATCAACCATGACTACATCACCAGTTAAGGCAAACCTGCATTTATTCATTTCACTCTTTTGTGATAGCTTCACTTGTACTCTTCGAGTAATCAAATTATTTTATCAATATTACTCAATAATGATGAAACTCTATTTATCAACTCATATTCGTCATGAAAACATACTTATTGTCAACTATGGCGACCTCTATCAAATTTCGGAGACGAAATTTCTTTAACGGGTGGGTACTGTGACGACCCGGAAATTTCCGACCAAATTTAAACTTAATCTTTATATGTTTTTGACACGATAAGCAAAGTCTGTAAAGTTGAGTCTCAAAAAGTTTGAACTGTTTAATATATGCAAATGACCTTCGACTGCTCTCGACGAATCACGAACAATTAATTGTAAATAGATATGTGTGTGTGTGTGTGTGTGTGTGTATATATATATATATATATATATATATATATATATATATATATATATATATATATATATATATATATATATATATATATATATATATATATATATATATGGTAATTGAGAAATAAGTTAAAATATAGTTAGTAATATTGTTATTATTACTTTCAAAAATAAATACTAATATTAACATTATTAGTATCATTGTTATTAGTAAAATTGTAAATTTAATTTAAAATTATTAAAAGTATTATTATTAACTTGATCATAAGGAAATATCATTTTATTTAAAATTGTTATTTTCATTATCCTTACTAACATCATTATGATATTAATATCATCATTATTATTAATATTACTAATTTTGTTATTAAAATCTAATATTAATGTTTGTATAATATTATATTTCTTTAATATGTAAAATACAGAAATAAGTAGATATATAAATATTCATACAAGCAAATATACAGATATACTTAATTACGAATATATTTACAAATTTCAGTTATGGAAACATAGATAAATACATATATTGGTACAGATACATAGATATGTAAATATTGTATACGTATATATATAAATACTGATAACGAACGTAAATCAGATCATATCATTTTCAGCTATAGAAGATTGATTCGTTCGTACAAATCAACTTAAATTATAAACTGCTCTTAATTTTTTTATTTGGTTGCTTATGAATGAGGATCTTTATGTCTAATCACTTGACTTCTTTTACCAAAGAATCCACTTCTTGTAATTGAGTAACAACAATTCAATCGATTTCCTACCTGCTACCACTACACATGTTTTATATTTCCATTTTATTCAAACAACTGTCATTCATATTCAGATATTTTTTTATTTATCTCGATGAACAACTATCATCACTCCAAACCAATCTACAAACCATAATTACTACCATTAAAGCTCGACCCCTTTTCTATCTCTGGTTCAGTTCAACCCAAAGACCCAACACACAACCCATATAAATTCGCACCTGCAACACTTTCGTTTCCATTCCTGTTTAGCGAATGAAAAGGATCACGAAGATGATAGTGATCGAGGAGAAGAAGATAGTATACGGAAGATGAATGTTGCTGTGTTGTTTTTGTTTTAAATTCAAAACCCAAGGATCAATCAACCACCTCCTATTTCTCTCCCTATCTCTTCTCTTTTTATTTTGGGCCATAAACCCTCACATTCGAACTACCACCAACACCATCGTATAACTGCTACTACTCTAATCTTCTATTTCTGTCCGGAACTCATAACCACACATCAAGTTGTTCATAAGACAACCCGTTTCTGATTTCCGGTTTCTGTTTTCAATCACCTCAAAACGATCACCACTCTTTCGGCCTTTAACTCCACCACAACCCCATCTGTTTCTATTTCTGTTACAGCAAACAAAAGAATGAGAGTAATGCAGGTTCGATAAATAAGTATGATGAAGAATAAAGATCATGGTAATATATTGATAGTAATATAATTATGATTATGAAAATGAATACATTACTTGTTTATCATGCCATCACTATCTTCAAAAATCATTAACCCTAATAAAACAACAACCCTTTTAACCAAAACTTAATCATGTTTATGTCTTTTGCTTAATCTTGTTCTACCTGTAACACTTACCCAAACAAACTGTACACGATTTCTTTTCGATTGCTTTATTTTCTGCTACAACTGTCATACCCACAATCACAGCCATCTTCTATACCTGCAACAAATAAGATCTAGAATTAAATTTCTAAACCTGTGAGGAACCAACTACTCCTGTTCCTGATCAAACAACCCACCATCAATCAACTACTTGGTCTAGCTATTATCATGATTTCAACGAATTGTTACTACTGATTCTTTCTGATCTGATATTGCACGAAACAATTGATAACCGAAGCCTCATCAAACCCACCAAGAACCCCATTTATTACTTATATGTTCGAGCCATAATAAAAAAATAAATAAATAAACACAGAATATATATATATAGAGAGATGAATAAATTAAAAGAGTAATTAACGAATCGATTACTTACTTGCATCATTTGATTGACCGATTGAATGATCGATTGATGAAGGATGATGATACTTTGAATCTGATAACGATGACGAGCAAGTGACTGATGCTAAACTCTTCATACTCCGATCACCCAACATCATCAAAGGCTTCTGTAAATTGTCGATCTACCATTGTTAATCTGTTCTTATTCCTGAATTCCTTTAGACTGAAATGAAAGCTGCAAAAACCTAAACTGCGATATACTTTAAACCTAGTTGTGGGCCGGTTATGATATGGAATTGAGGATTGGGCTGAGTTTTTCTATTGGGCTGTTAACGGGTCAAATGCAGAAACAAGAAAAACTGAATTGGTATATCTACTATATTTATTATTATTATTATTATTATTATTATTATTATTATTATTATTATTATTATTATTATTATTATTATTATTATTATTATTATTATTATTATATTATAATAAATAAATATTTTGTAAATAAAATATATACTTATTACATATACTATAATTATATTAATATTACATATACATTATATATTAAACATAATAGCAAAATGGACATATAACAAATTATTGATTAATAACATAATACTAATTATATACATATGTATGTATAAATATTAATATACATAATAAATATGTATATATGAAGATAATCATACTTCATAAAATATAAATAAATCTAGCGATTAAATGTGATATGTGTTAATAAATATATGAATATTATAGGTTCGTGAATCCGAGGCCAACCCTGCATTGTTCAGTTTTGTCATATGTATTTTTACTACAAAATACATTAGGTGAGTTCATTTGATTCCCTTTTACTCTTTACATTTTTGGGACTGAGAATACATGCACTGTTTTTAAAACTGCTTTATTAAATGCTTTTGAAATATATTTTGAACTGCGAATACATGAAATGCTTTTATAAATGTTTGACGAGATAGACACAAGCAAAACATTCCTCGAATGAATTATTATGCAGACAGAAGTTCTGCGGATTATTATTGAATTAAGTGGACATGATAATTGCCACCATTGAATTATGTGGACATGATAATTGCCACCATTGAATTATGTGGACATGATAATTGCCACCATTGAATTATGTGGACATGATAATTGCCACTAATTGAAATGAATGTTATGTACTGAGAGAATAATTTTATACACAGGTTATGTGTATGTTATTTTTATGCACAAGATATGTGTACGGTTACTAAGATTTACGAAAAATGATTTCGTACACAAGAAAAGTGTACTGTATTTAAAAGATATAGCATGTACATTACAGGTGGGTATAGGATTCGGGCCCATTTGTACCATGCAGCATTTAAATCTTGTGGTCTATCAAAATGATGAATTTTATTGTTTTATGATAAACTTATGAATTCACCAACCTTTTGGTTGACACTTGAAAGCATGTTGATTCTCAGGTATGAAAGAAACATTCTGCTTTGCATTTGCTCATTTTAAAGACGTTATTTGGAGTCGATCATCGCAATGGAACCAGATGTTGGTGATTTCGTCCAGATGGATTAGGACGGGTCATTTCAAAAACCCTTAGCTAGAAAGCTTGGATCTTTACAAGATTAATGAGACCATAAGCTAGAAAGCTAAGATCTAATGAAAGTAATGAGACCATAAGCTAAAAAGCTAAGACTATAAATATTATAATAATGAGTTGTTTTTTAACTCTATATTTTTTGTCTGGAGACTATAAATATGAGGCTGAGAGAGTATATAAAAATGAATTCTTAATGATAGTTTATTTCACCTTTTACATTTATAAATAAGGTAAAATTCGTACTGGGGCTAACGTAGATATTTCAACAAATGTGATGTCGTGGGAAGAGTTAGGCAAGTTGGATCGACAGTAGTCATCAAAGTGAAGAATGGAAGAATCGAATGAATGTTATTACGGTTACAACGTTGTGAACAACTTGGAAATTTAGGAATGGGATTGTGTTTAACCAGGGCGAATTTAAGGTGTAAGCCTGTGAAGTCACGAGACACTATTTGTTTGAAAATTTTTAGTAGAAAATACCCATTGAAATATATAGGACACTACTAAATTTAATTAGAGGACCACATATATTTTTTAAATTTATAGTTTTTCTTTTAAATTGTAAAGGACAGTACTAAATTTAAGTACTCGTACACCATATACTTTTCGAATATGTAATTTTTTTAAGGTAAATAACCGCTACAATGATATTCAAATGTAATTAGTACTTGAAAAATTTTCGAGACCTCATTGAATTATAATTTTGGAATTGCTACTGTGTTCAACACTCAAGCGATTAAAAGTGTGTTTTATTTGATCCATTTGTTCATTTTCATTTTTTTGCTTATAAAAACTGAGGTACAAATGTTTTGTCTTTGAATTTTTGATTATGTAATTTGTTGTAATTTGTTCAAGCTTCTCGCTAGTTAGGGTTCGTTTAATAAAAGTTTTTTTTTTAATATTGACTTAAACAGTTGTCATTTACTCATTTATGTAGTCATTTCGTTTTGTTTGGTCGGAATTTTCTAATAATGGGATAATGTTAGGCATGCTTAGTTTTTGAACAAAATAAATCACGCGATTATAGTAATAAGGAGTGGCAGTTAATTAAGACGTCCCACTAGTTCCTTTCCTTATGATAGAGTTTTTAACCAAACCCATGTATGTATATGACATACAATTCTAATCCAGTTAATTAACGAATGGAATGATTATGAGGAATAAAATTCTAATTGGGATTATTCCCAAGAATATATCCAAACTCAACAACCAGAAGACGAGGAAAATTATGTGCCTGAAAATTCTTTAGATTATATGAAAATCAAACTCGAAGAACTTGATGCTCAAAATGAACAAATGAGAGAGTTTGTAAATCGGCAAGCTGAAACTCTATCAGATTACACACCTGTTGATCTGAGGAGTCGTGTGCAAGAAAATCTCATATCATCGAATTTTGATGAATTCGAGAGCTCCAAAATCACCAACTATCCCGATGATACTTTTTATTCAGTCTTACCAATTTCACAACATATCGACACATTAGCCTCTACCAACGAAATCATCGATCCATCAATGGATGAAGAAGAAGTAAGGGTGACAAATTGGTACTCTTGGGAAAATGATAACGTTGAAAATTTTACCCCCGAGACCAAAATGGTGGGACCGATAAGTACCATTAATGAAGAAGAATTTGCTTCGATCCCGAAATTCACCATTCCACAACCTTCTAACCCAATATTCTCAATAGACGAGTCATCTACCAAAGATGAACTACAAGCTGTAATAGATATTGACACCTCGAATTTCACCCAATTGGGTAATAGAGGTGAAAAACTTGATCCCGAGAATGAACGAAAGGAAATGTTAGGAATTGTCCACCCTATAGAAATATGTATGTCGGTGTATATCAATCTATTTGACCAAGAACCGAAAAAGAGACATATCCATTTACTAAAAGCTACACTTAAAAAAGAATTAAGTAGTGACGATCGGGTGGGTCTAAACTTTAAACCCATTGATATATTTTATACCACCCGAGATGTAAATAACTGGCTCACTATTTTAATTCGTGGAACTTATTCTACCAACTTCACATGTCGTCAGCTAAGTATGGGGAAGTCTAACCCCACTTAACGTTAAATTCGGGGTTCGGGTTAGTGCATAACTCGTTAATAAACATGTATAATAAGTTAGGGTAAAAGACGCATTTTCAAAGATTAGCAAACAGTTCAGAAAAGCAACCGTTTTTGAAGGAAAACATGTGTGATAAAACAAGAAGGAATTAACGATGAGGCGTGCCATCTATCATTCGACGAGCTTTGTAATTACAAACTGGTTATTTTTAATCACTTTTCTACACTTATCACCCTCATGAATTTATAATTATAGTCTGATTTCATGCAAATGACGGCATTGCATGATCTCAAGTGTGGGGAAGGGTTATAAATTCTCTCGGGTTTGCACTTAGTTTATTTTCCTAATTTTGTGAAAATTTTAAAAATTTTCAAATAAATGAATTCAAAATCATGTTTATACACATTTATGAACGATGAAAACTAGGTGTTAATACCGAAATTATCGTTACCTCAGAAAGGACATAAATTGAGAAACACCCTAAAACACTTGAATTCATTTAAAATGGAATAAAGGAGAATAAAAAGGCAAAGAAAGAAACTAAGTGTGGGGAGAATGTACCAAGTTATTCAATTAAAGAAACTATCTATCACATGTTTCTGTAAAGTTATTGCAGGTGCTTTTGTTTTGGACTAAATTGACTGTTTTACCCGCAATATTATAATAAAGATAAAAGAAAAGATTGATCTACACGATGAATCAATTCCATCATTAAAAGGAAGTAAAGTCTTCCAAAAAAGACACGCGCTTCTTGATTTAGGTCAAGAAGTTGTCGTCCAGACCAGCTGTAGGTTGACGAAAAATCTAGAAAAGTCATCTCTAAAATCAGCAGGAAATCCATAGACCTCAGCATCAAACAGGGTCGCCAAGTGGTCAGACTTATCCTAACCATGAGAGGATCTGTCTCATAAAATGGGGAGGGCGCCGTGCAAATTAGCTTGATAAGACTAATGAATCAGACCCCCAGAAAGGATAATCTCCTTAAAGATTAAAAATCAGCTTTTAAGACTGATATTACTCAATCCTTGAGATTGACTTTAAAGATTGAGAATTACAAACTCATGGAATTCGATGATATCTAAACTCGAGCTTGAACGAGAAAATATTTTGATCAAATTAAAACCGATTTGTTTTCTGAAAACCCATTTTCAATGTGTTCATTACCATTGAACGTAAAATCCTAGGAATTCACCTGGAATTCATTAGGTCACCTGAAACAATTCGGGTGTCAACCGTAAGAATGGTGGTTGCATAGCATGATCGAAGACAGGACCTTGTGCCAGACCGAAAAAAAATTATAGGGTGATCTTTACCATTGCTCCTATAAAGGATAGTAATTGCATCCGACACGTTGTAGACCATGAACATCTGCATGTCATTAGACATCGCCCTAACAGTTGCTTGTTCAACGCTTTCCTTTACAACCGGGACGGTAGTTTACCGAAAGGTAATATACAGAGCAAGTATACTGGACGTGTTGCTTTCCTAATACAAGGTTAGCAAGTGGGTGACACAAAACCATAAGTTTTGAGCTAAAATTTTCAAATCTGAAACCCACCAAACCCACAAAAACATTTTGCATACACCGGTGAAGGGTTATTTCGGAAAACTTATCTAGGGTAAAAGCTAGAATGAATTTTCAAAAGATCAAATGTTTTTATAAAGATCCAATTTCCTTAAGGATCTAAATTTTTATAGTCATGTGGGACTGTAAACCACATCGTTACTATCATTGTTTATACCGCCGTATCAAAATCACTAATGTATAAAGTGTGAAGAATAAAGAAGTGATTCGTGTGATTTAATTTCAAGTTCTGTATTGCTTGAGGACAAGCAAGGCTCAAGTGTAGGGATAATTGATATTGCTCCAAAAGAATATATATTTAGTCGCAATATCATTCCAAAATGTAATGTTTTTAATTGTAATTTCCTTATTTTTAGTTGTAATTGTTTAAAATAAATAAGTGTGAAGACGAAAGATGAAGATCGCTCGAAAACGAAGATTTGAAGTCGAAAACGAAGATTTAAAAGGCGAAAACGTCCAAAATGCTCAAACGTACAAGTTACACTCCAAGTGGTTTAATTTATCGAAGAAAAACTTCTAAAGATTAACAAGAACGCAAGTCGCCGAACGCAAATTGCATGATATTAAATTGTACGAAAAGACGTTCCAGAAACCGGAACCGAGACATAAACCGGGCGTAAATGTACGAAATATTGGAGACAAAATTACGAGTCAACTATGCACAAGAATATAATATAATATATATATAATTATATAAAATTATATATATATTATATATATTTATTAAATATGTCGACAAGCTAGTGTACAAAAAATATGTGAGCTGGATCTGGCGGCCATGCGATCGCATGGGAAATAGGCATAAAACTCATGCGATCGCATGGGTTACTGTAGCAGGCCAAAATGCTATAAATACCATGCCTGTGCTCGAGCTTCAAACACACTCTTTTATATTTTCAAATTCAGTTTTTAATTTTTATTTTATGTAATTTAGTTTTAGGAGTAGGAGTAGGTTAATTTAGTGGTTACATTTCTACAAGTTTGGGTAGCGTAACGTTTATTTTACGGTTTTTCAAGTCGAAGTTATGTCTGTGTAAAGCTACGCGATAAATACTCAATGTAAGTTATGTTCTCCTTTTTAAATTAATGTCTTGTAACTAAGTTATTATTATGCTTATTTAAATCGAAGTAATCATGATGTTGGGCTAAATATTAAAGATGGGGTAATTGGGCTTTGTACCATAATTGGGGTTTGAACAAAAGAACGACACTTGTGAAAATTAGACTATGGGTTATTAATGGGCTTTATATTTGTTTAATTGAATGATAGTTCGTTAATTTAATATAAAGATTTACAATTGGACGTACCTATAAATAACCATATACACTCGATCGGACAAGATGGGCGGGATATTTATAAGTACTAATAATCGTTCATTTAACCGGACACGGGAATGGATTAGTAGTCAATGGACTTATTAAAACATGGGTGAATTATATACAAGGAAAATTGGTGTAATTATAGTTTAAGTCCCCAATTAGTTGGAATATTTGACTTCGGATATAAGGATAATTTGACGAGGACACTCGCACTTTATATTTATGACTGATGGACTGTTATGGACAAAAATCAGATGGACATATTGAATAATCCAGGACAAAGGACAATTAACCATGGTAATAAACTAAAATCAACACGTCAAACATCATGATTACGGAAGTTTAAATAAGCATAATATTTTTATTTCATATTTCATCGTACCTTTATTTACTGTCATTTTAATTACTGCAATTTACTTTATCGCAATTTAAATTCTGTCATTTATATTATCGTCATTTATCTTTACGCTTAAAATATAAAATCGACAAACCGGTCATTAAACGGTAAAAACCTCCTTTTATAATAATATTACTATATATAATTATATATATTTTATATAAATATAGTTGTAAAAAAATATAGTGTTAAACTCAGCTAGCTCCCTGTGGAACGAACCGGACTTACTAAAAACTACACTACTCTACGATTAGGTACACTTCCTATAAGTGTTGTAGCAAGGTTTAGGTATATCCCATTCAATAAATAAATAAATAACTTGTGTAAAATTGTATCATATTTAATAGTATTTCGCAATAAAAATATAATTATTTCATATACACCTCGCACAACATCAGCTGTATAATCAGGAATGGTAGACCGCGTCGGAATGTAAGCTTTCGGATTCTGACGCATTTGTCTCTGAATTTGCCTCTGATGCATCTCCCACTGATTGTGAGCCCGAATCCCCCTCACATCATACTCGACCCTATCAACTCGCTCACCCAAACGACTAACCTCCGTTCTGAACTGTCTCAAGGCTGTGTTAATTGCACCATAACTATTCTGGTGCCAAACCCTCATATCCTCATTATGTCTGCATTGCTCCTCCAACATCCTCTGATTATGCTCAACCTGAGCATTATACGCTGACCGACTATCCCGATACTCTATATGTATCCCATCTACATTGTTAACCAGAGAATCCCAACTTTCTTCACTCAGTGCCCACGTACCCGGTACGTTTGCACTCGAACTGCCTACTTCATAAGTGGATCGACTTCCACCACGCTCGCGACCACGTCCAGTACCGCCACCTGGTTTTTGTTGTTCATCATCCCACAAAACCCAACCTGTTGGACCTCTTCTGATAAATTCAGCTTTTGAGAAAAATAGAATATTAGTGGGCATCGCCTTAACCCCCAACATATCACACCTATTAGCCGGGACTGAAAATACCCGAGCAAACCTAGTCTCCAAATGCCCACCTAACAACTGGCATTCCGCTAGTTTATCTGTTCCAATCTCTTGTAACCACACTCCTAACATACAAGGGACATCAATTTGCTCTCTCAATTTAATCTGCTGTAGAATCCAAAGATCCCGTCGCTGAACCTTATTCGCATTTCCTCTATCCATGAACATATGAGCAATCATTTTGAAAATCATTCGGTCCTCCGGAAGTCGAAACATTGACTGAACACTTCTACTGGAACTAAAAGGACCCGCAATTTCCTTCGCCACTGTTGGCCAATAATCACTCTCACTAAAGGCTTCTTGCCCAAACACCTTACACTGTATCAAGAACCACTTTAAATCATTGTCATTCAACTCGGGATACAAATCTAACGCCCGAGCTACCCCAATCTTACTCATGTTACCCTCTAACCCGCCTAACCTGAATGTCAAGAAATTTTCCTCGGTCGGAGAGGCTCGCGGTCAATAATTCACCGTTGAAAAGAACTCGATAGTCAACTCCTCAAAAATATCTTCACGAATTTCAAATAACCTTTCGTATGGCCTCAACTCTTGACCCGCGTATGTTACCCACAAATACTCACGCAATGTTCTAACAATATTATTACCCAACGCTGTAAGTTGCGTCCAATCCAAATAATATGTTCGTTCGATCGGACGGACGCTAACTATCGTAAAACGTTCTTCTAATTCCTCATCATTAGCAATTTGGGACAACCAAAGTTCCGGGTTATTTGGTGGTTGTCGTGGTTGTTCCGTGTTTCCTCTCGATCTCTACACACATGAAACAAATAAAGCAAACAAAACGCCAAACTCAAAAGTTAGTGTTAGTCAAAATAATAAGCACCAAATACCTATCACAACCAAACCATGTTGCATGTTAATCCACCTTAAAGACAATCACCAAGTTCACCAAGTAACATATCAACCATACGTACATAACAACACAACCAAAACATGACAAACATTATTACATATCACTCTTTTAAATTCCCCAAATCTAATAAAATCCAACATGTTTGCTAACTTTCACCAATTCAAATTACCACTAACAAAATACTCATTACATCATAAAACACATGTTATGTTCCCTCTAGCATTGCATTATAAATAAATACACCAAATATAGCATAAGTCATTCAAACCAGTATGACCCGCCCATATGAAAACATCCCCACACTAGCTCAAAAGCATATCAACAACTCAAGAACAAGAACAATTTCAAGCAAGTAACTCATCTATCACATACAAATCCGGATTCTCAAACACACAAACCCTAGGTTCAAATATAGCTTTTAAAAACACAAAATTAATCATGAATTCAAAGCATACAATCATAATCTAACAAAACCCATTACTAATTAAAACACAAAACCCCAATTAGACAAACCCCACATTAATTCATCATGTAAATCAAAGATTAAGCAAGTAACTACACATAATTAGATGAAATTAGCAAGATAGAAAACAAATTCGGACCTTAGGGGGAGCCATTCTTGCAAGATGTGGAAGTAATTTGAACAAGAAATTGAAGTTAATTAAATTAGGGTTTGTAGATCTAGGTGTTTGTAGGTGTAAGAAAGTTGGATGGAATGAAAAGAATGAGAGGGTTTGGTGTAAAATACAGCTAATTCCCGTCGCCTATTTTGTGTGGTTGTGAAAACTTGATTTTTTTTTATTAAAAAGCAAAACAGCCTGCCCGACAGTGAAACGGAGCGGCGCTCCAGGTGGGGCGCGGCGCTCAGAATGGGTGCGCGGCGCTCAAATATGGTGCACGGCGGTCCATTAGGTGTAAAATTCATGTCGAGGGGTTTCAACAATCTGGCACATCAGGTACGTACAATCTGAGCGGCGCTCAAAGGTTTGGAGCGGCGCTCCAAATGCTGATAACCCAGTATTTCGCAATTTTAAGCCATTTTAACCCAATTTCTCAACCTAAAAACCAACAAACATCCCCAACAAAAAGCCGAGCACGTTTTTGTTTTTATACTGTAAAATAGACAAGGATTAGATTCGTAAAAACAAACAATACAAGCAATTTTTACATAGAACATAAAAGTACAAGCACACTACAACACATTTATTACACAACATGCTCACACCCCTCTAATCTGAATCACTAGTTTCTTCTTCTTCGGACTTGGTTCTTTTTCCTAATCTTCTAGGTATATATGATGTTCCTCTAATACGAGTCGTCGTTTTCCACATTGGTTTAGAAAAACCTGGTGGTTTAGAGGTTCTCGGGTTATTGTCACTATATTGAAAATACGGGTGTTGACGGTACATATAAAGTTCATCGGGGTCGGAATCAGATTTCTCTATTTTGATGCCTTTTCCCTTATTATTTTCTTTTGCCTCATTAAATTGGGTCGGGGTAATTTCTATAACATCATCGGAATCCTCATCAGGATCCGATTCATCGGAAAATTGGTAATTTTCCCAATATTTTGCTTCCTTAGCGAAAACACCATTGACCATTATTAACTTTGGTCCATTGGTTGAGGATTTTCTTTTATTTGACCGGTTTTCTGTGGTTCCTACTATTCCCCCCTCCTGAACCTCTTCTTCTGGTTCCTCTTCTTCCGGTTCCTCTTCTTCCGGTTCCGTTTCCTCTTCTTCCGGTTCTTCGGGAACTTGTGAATCTTGCCAATATATATTCGACTCTTCGTTATTATTAGGTGAGTCAATGGGATTTGTGCTAGAGGTAGACATCTATCACACAATATCAAACATGTTAAGAGATTAATATATCACATAATATTTACATGTTAATAATATATAGTTTCCAACAAAAATGTTAAGCAATCATTCGTGCTGGGGCTAACGTAGATATTTCAACAAATGTGATGTCGTGGGAAGAGTTAGGCAAGTTGGATCGACAGTAGTCATCAAAGTGAAGAATGGAAGAATCGAATGAATGTTATTACGATTACAACGTTGTGAACAACTTGGAAATTTAGGAATGGGATTGTGTTTAACCAGTGCGAATTTAAGGTGTAAGCCTGTGAAGTCACGAGACACTATTAGTTTGAAAATTTTTAGTAGAAAATACCCATTGAAATATATAGGACACTACTAAATTTAATTAGAGGACCACATATATTTTTTAAATGTATAGTTTTTCTTTTAAATTGTAAAGGACAGTACTAAATTTAAGTACTCGTACACCATATACTTTTCGAATTTGTAATTTTTTTAAGGTAAATAACCGCTACAATGATATTCAAATGTAATTAGTACTTGAAAAATTTTCGAGACCTCATTGAATTATAATTTTGGAATTGCTACTGTGTTCAACACTCAAGCGATTAAAAGTGTGTTTTATTTGATCCATTTGTTCATTTTCATTTTTTTGGTTATAAAAACTGAGGTAAAAATGTTTTGTCTTTGAATTTTTTATTATGTAATTTGTTGTAATTTGTTCAAGCTTCTCGCTAGTTAGGGTTCGTTTAATAAAAGTTTTTTTTTTTTAATATTCACTTAAACAGTTGTCATTTACTCATTTATGTAGTCATTTCGTTTTGTTTGGTCGGAATTTTCTAATAATGGGATAATGTTAGGCATGCTTAGTTTTTGAACAAAATAAATCAGGCGATTATAGTAATAAGGAGTGGCAGTTAATAAAGACGTCCCACTAGTTCCTTTCCTTATGATAGAGTTTTTAACCAAACCTATGTATGTATATGACATAATTACTAAATGCATGTATCTTGAAAAATATTTCCCTAACTAGCATACATTTAATTATTTAGGTAAAATCTTTAATTATCTCTATCTATTCATGTATTCTAAACGTACATACCCGAGTATCATTTATTCATTCATATATCCCAATGTATATTTATAAAAACCCTTCACATAACTACCTCTTCTGTTGATGATTATTTTTTGGCAATCTATGTAGATCGCACTTGTTGCCTAAAAACTTATGAAACAACATCTTGAAATATTTTTTACATTAGAAACACATGAAGTATATAGCAACAATATACATCCTAAACTTACTTATTATCAGTATATATCTAGCAAAATCAGAACACGATGAAGAATTGAGATTTGCAATTAGATTCTAATGTTATTAACACGGTAAGATGACTTTATTTTAGACAATTCGATAATAAACTATTTATTGTAGCACGAGATGGGATGTATAAAATATGATTTTAAACTATTCTATTTGAAAATCGAGCCGAACAGAAGCCAATTAAAGTCATACATATTTGAGAAACGATATTTGGGTCGATTAAAATGAAAACGGATTCAACATATTGTGTACGGTTCAATTTCGATTTAGTTCTCAAAAGTTTTAGAACCGTACGAATTGAACTGATTAAGTCGAAGAGATCGAACCGAACTGATTGACACATCTGCCATGAGGCAACAAGCACGATGCCTGCATCGATTGAAAAAAAAAAGAGCACAAATAAAGAGATACTTGTATGAAGGAGTTCATTTTAAATGAACATCAGGATTAATGATACCTGATGTGTGAAATCTAGTATATAATTTATCTTGAAAAATGCCGGTTTAAAGATTACTACACACTAACGGGCAGTGTACCCGATCGTGCAACAGTATAAAGTTGATAATTCCGAAATCGTTTCAAGGACAGTTTAAACGTGAGAATTAAGATTGCAACTAATGAAAATAAACTAAGTTAATCTATGAAAATTGAAAGTACGAGATAATTTGTTTTGTGGCTATTTAACGATTAACCAAATCAATGATAGATTAAAAGTAAAAGACAATATTTTTGTGTTTTTATGTTTATAGAAAATAAATGCAGATTCAACGAAAAGTAAAGATATTTGAATTCAATAGATAAAAAAATGTTCGCCTAAATCTCCTATTCGCAGTGTCGGATGATTTTGTTATTAAGCACTAGTTCAATTTATCAATACATGCAACTACAGAGTCGGTTTACCCAGCGTTCTCTTTTAGCAAACACGTCAAACTAGGATTTATTGGCTTAGGGTTCCCTTTCACCAAAGACCTCTTTCGTTTGTGACTTAGTAATTAACTAATTATAAGATTAAGATTCAATTGGTTACGCGTTCGCTCCACACAATTCACCCCTATTTTGTTCAATCTATGCTACCCGGTTTACCCCCTTGGTCCAGTAAGCACCCAATTGGTTAAGACAAAGCAATTGAAAACTAATGCACTAAATTGAAACACGGTTCCCTTTTGTTCAAACAAGTACACTAATCAACTTAGTAACAATAATCAACACCCACAAGAATGGTTCTTAATCAAAACTCATAATTATCATGCATTAATAAAATTAAACATTAAAGTATCATCCAAACACATACGAATATTCAATCTAAACAAACATTAAAGTGTTTAGCCAATAATCATAGCTAAAGTCAAAATCATAAATAAACAATTAAGAGTATTCATTATGATGATAAGAATAAAACCTAATGAAAATTGTGTTCTTGAATGATAAACGGATCGAGACGCGTTTCCGGAATGATTGATGTGTTAGAATGATCTTGGGATTCCCCAAAAATCACCCTTTTTCGTCAAAAAGCTACTGAAATTCGTCTGGATGCAAGAATGATTAATTAGGGTAAAAATTCGGGCTTTAAATAGGTAAATTCTGAACCCTGCTGAAGGTGAAGTGGCGTTCCATATGTTGAGCGGCGCTCCATATCACTGAAACCTGATCTGTTAACTTCCAAACCCCCTCAAACTGATTTTCATGCCTACTGGAGCGGCGCTTCACCTTTCTGAGCGGCGCTCCAGACCCCTTTTTGCTGATTCCGAGCTGAAAACTCACTAAATTCATCCAAACTCGCATCGAACCAATCTCTTTCACTCGTTTCCATACAAAATCACTAAAACCATCAAATAACTTCAAATTTCATCTCCCTGGTCTTAGAACTCGAACTTTCACAACACTTATCGAAATAACACCAAATCGTATCCAAAAGTACCAAAATGTGATCGATATCGCTAAGGAAAATGTGTATTACATATGAGATATCAAACAACCCCACACTAGAGTTTTGCTTGTCCTCAAGCAATTAAACTCGAAAATAATCTTCTACCATAAAGTAACATCTTCAAAAGTATATGTAGAACCAAATGAACAACCAACAAACCATCATCTAGCATGGGCACGATTTAGAGTAATTACCAACCATACCTCCCACTTGCATTCTTCCGAAATTAACTTCCCAATCCTCAAGCAATCAAATATGAACTAAGTAGCTAAATATAGTCTTGAATAGCGTACCAAATAAAATGAGGCAAAGAATCTCGAACCATAATGTAAGTCTTCAAAGGAACTGGGAATCAAGTGGGAGCCAAACACCAAGATATGACAATCGAACGCATGTGCCAAAAAGAACGCACGGGCTACCCCGCAATTGGTCAAGCCAATGCCTCCCACAGTACCTAACATCGTGAGATGTCGGTAAGAAAATAATGTGCTTAGGAGGATACACATTACGTCCAGATATCATCGACAATCATGAGGTAATCATCTAATCTGTTAAGTCAATCATAAAGATTGAAGTTCATCAGGCTTAAAAGCTGATATCTTACCTTTCCGAAGGTTATCCAACTGGGAATCTGATCAATCACATAATTGTGTATCATGGTGCGCTTCCCATTTGACGAGACAGATCTCCCTCATCGAGATAAGTCTGACTACCAGTTTCCCTGTTTGATGTTGAGGCCTGGTAGATTTTCAGTCGATGTTAGCAATGACTTTTCAAGACTTTTCGTCACCCTACAACTGGTCTGGAGTACGACTTCTGAAATAAATCAGCAAGTGTGTCGATTTGGAGACTTTACTCCTCGGATTATACAAAGTGGTCGGGTGCAACATTGTCCTTGTTAGGAGAAACAATGAGGATCGCCCTATTAAAGTTTTCGATCTAGCGCATGGCCCGGTTTTGACCACACGATACAATCACCGTTCATACGGTTGACACCCGCCTTGGTGCAAGTGACCTACGATTGAATTCTTAAAGAATTCGTAGGATTTCACATTCAATGGTAATGAACGTGGTTGGAATTAATTTCAAGTTGCCTACTTCCCACATGACAAGCTTTTCTGCTTGTTTTAAGAAAGGCAGGAAGTAGATACTACCCTTCCGATAAATCCCAAAAACCTTTGAGTGCCATAGCTTTTGACTATGGGTTGACTTGTCTAAGCAAACACAAGCACGTAGCTATTGTTCCTAAAAAGGACAACACTGGTGAAGCTCATGGCTCCTCTTCCCACAGTATCACACCATTAGATGATGTAATAATAAAATGGTATAGTTTCGGAAGTCTGCTATACCAAGTAACTAAAAGTTTTTGATCTGGCACGTGATTCGGTCACAATCACGCTATGCAATCACCGCTCTCTCACGGTTTACACCCGTTTTGGTACAGGTGACCTACTATTGAGTTCCTCGAACTCGTAGAATTTCATGTCCAAGAAAATGAACATGTGAAACAATTTTGGCATCTTTGAAATCACGAAATATGCCATAAAATACCAAACCATATCAAAACCAATTTTCATAACAAAGGTTTTGGCCGAATTTTCAATTGTTTTTCTACTTTTTTTTATATTTTTAAACTAACTTTTCTATTTTTTTTTATTTTTCCCCTAATTTTTAAAAAAAAAATTTACGACCAAAACCCGTGAAACGTCAAGTCTTTTTAGATTAAAACTACTATGATGATGATTCCATTAACAACCAACCTCGGAGATTTTACATCCCCCACCCCACACTTGAGATCAAGTAATGTCCCCATCACTTGAGATCAAAAATAGATTAAAATCGAAAGGGTTATGTCAGAAAGAAAATATAAAAACTTATCGAGCTTAACCACTGATCGCGGAATGCAAG
Organism: Rutidosis leptorrhynchoides; assembly: GCF_046630445.1. Classification (NCBI taxonomy): domain Eukaryota; kingdom Viridiplantae; phylum Streptophyta; class Magnoliopsida; order Asterales; family Asteraceae; genus Rutidosis; species Rutidosis leptorrhynchoides. The sequence continues at coordinate 210,079,374 of NC_092341.1, read as the reverse complement.
TGACAGATGGCGCTGAACTGACTGCCAGCATAAGAACATCGTCCATTCCTAATCATCACACCAATATCATCAATCATGTAGTTTTGCTGAACTTAATGCCAGACTTGAAAAATCGTTTCACCAACAAACCTAAGAAAAGAAAAACAAAAGAACTACATAAACAGGACAAGGTGGCACCACCCGATGCCTAAATGCCTTGCCCTCAAAATAAGTGTCAAAGTACATAAGCAGAATACATAATTATCCAAATACAGACCAACGAAAAGGAAATAGTTTTAAGCAAATTACAACAAAAACATGCGCAATGACCCATCATTCCCTGGGCCAAAAGTCTCTGAAGGGGTCCCAATCCACACAATAAGTATCCTGGCTAGCTTGGTACGGGTCATACGATGGATCCGGCCTCGGGGGAGTAATGGCTGTATAATCAGGAATGGTAGACCGCGTCGGAATGTAAGCTTCCGGATTCTAACACATTTGTCTCTAAATTTGCCTCTGATGCATCTCCCACTGATTGTGAGCCCGAATCCCCCTCACATCATACTCGACCCTATCAACTCGCTCACCCAAACGACTAACCTCCGTTATGAACTGTCTCAAGGTTGTGTTAATTGCACCATATATATTCTGGTGCCAAACCCTCATATCCTCATTATGTCTGCGTTGCTCCTCCAACATCCTCTGATTATGCTCAACCTGAGCATTATACGTTGACCGACTATCCCGATACTCTATATGTATCCCATCTACATTGTTAACCAGAGAATCCCAACTTTCTTCACTCAGTGCCCACGTACCCGGTACGTTTGCACTCGAACTGCCTACTTCATAAGTGGATCGACTTCCACCACGCTCACGACCACGTCCAGTACCACCACCTGGTTTTTGTTGTTCATCATCCCACAAAACCCAACCTGTTGGACCTCTTCTGATAAATTCAGCTTTTGAGAAAAATAGAATATTAGTGGGCAGCGCCTCAACCCCCAACATATCACACCTATTAGTCGGGACTGAAAATGCCCGAGCAAACCTAGTCTCCAAATGCGCACCTAACAACGGGCGTTCCGTTAGTTTATCCATTCCAATCTCTTGTAACCACACTCCTAACATACAAGGGACATCAATTCGCTCTCTCAATTTAATCTGCTGTAGAATCCAAAGATCCCGTCGCTGAACCTTATTCACATTTCCTCTATCCATGAACATATGAACAATCATCTTGAAAATCATTCGGTCCTCCGGAAGTTGAAACATTGACTGAACACTTCTACTGGAACTAAAAGGACCCGCAATTTCCTTCGCCACTGTTGGCCAATAATCACTCTCACTAAAGGCTTCTTGCCCAAACACCTTACACTGTATCAAGAACCACTTTAAATCATTGTCATTCAACTCGGGATACAAATCTAACGCCCGAGCTACCCCAATCTTACTCATGCTACGCTCTAACCCGCCTAACCTAAATATCAAGAAATTTGCCTCGGTCGGAGAGGATCGCGGTCGACAATTCACCGTTGAAAAGAACTCGATAGTCAACTTCTCAAAAATATCTTCACGAATTTCAAATAACCTTTCGTATGGCCTCAACTCTTGACCCGCGTATGTTACCCACAAATACTCACGCAATGTTCTAACAATATTATTACCCAACGCTGTAAGTTGCGTCCAATCCAAATAATATGTTCGTTCGATCGGACGGGCACTAACTATCGTAAAACGTTCTTCTAATTCCTCATCATTAGCGATTTGGGAAAACCAAAGTTCCGGGTTATTTGATGGTTGTCGTGGTTGTTCCGTGTTTCCTCTCGATCTTACACACATGAAACAAATAAAGCAAACAAAACGCCAAACTCAAAAGTTAGTGTTAGTCAAAATAATAAGCACCAAATACCTATCACAACCAAACCATGTTGCATGTTAATCCACCTTAAATACAATCACCAAGTTAACCAAGTAACATATCAACCATACGCACATAACAACACAACCAAAACATGACAAACATTATTACATATCACTCTTTTAAATTCCCCAAATCTAATAAAATCCAACATGTTTGATAACTTTCACCAATTCAAATTACCACTAACAAAATACTCATTACATCATAAAACACATGTTATGTTCCCTCTAGCATGGCATTATAAATAAATACACCAAATATAGCACAATTCATTTAAACCAATATGACCCGCCCATATGAACACAGCCCCACACTAGCTCAAAAGCATATCAACAACTCAAGAACAAGAACAATTTCAAGCAAGTAACTCATCTATCACATACAAATCCGGATTCTCAAACACACAAACCCTAGGTTCAAGTATAACTTTTAAAAACACAAAATTAATCATGAATTCAAAGCATACAATCATAATCTAACAAAACCCATTACTAATTAAAACACAAAACCCCAATTAGACAAACCCCACATTAATTCATCATGTAAATCAAAGATTAAGCAAGTAACTACACATAATTAGATGAAATTAGCATGATAGAAAATAAATTCGGACCTCAGGGGGAGCCATTCTTGCAAGATGTGGAAGTAATTTGAACAAGAAATTGAAGTTAATTAAATTAGGGTTTGTAGATCTAGGTGTTTGTAGGTGTAAGAAAGTTGGATGAAATGAAAAGAATGAGAGGGTTTGGTGTAAAATACAGCTAATTCCTTTCGCCTATTTTGTGTAGTTGTGAAAACTTGGTTTTTTTTTTATTAAAAAGCAAAACAGCCTGCCCGACAGTGAAACGGAGTGGCGCTCCAGGTGGGGCGCGGCGCTCAGAATGGGTGCGCGGCGCTCAGATATGGTGCGCGGTGGTCCATTAGGTGTAAAATTCATGTCGAGGGGTTTCAACAATCTAGCACATCAGGTACGTACAATCTGAGCGGCGCTCAAAGGTTTGGAGCGGCGCTCCAAATGCTGATAACCCAGTATTTCGCAATTTTAAGCCATTTTAACCCAATTTCTCAACCTAAAAACCAACAAACACCCCCAACAAAAAGCCGAGCATGATCAAATTGCACATATTATCAAACAAGCACAAAAACATACAAACTCTACAACAATGTGAAGTTTATTACCGAGTCATTCACAAGACTCGTCCCCAACTTCAAGTGACGTTAGGATCGGGTTCAACGTGAACCCCGTCATCAATCTCAAACGGACCATCGAAATATTTCTTAACTCGATGTCCGTTAACCTTAAAGGTAGTACCACTCGCATTTTTCAACTCAATCGCACCGTATGGGTACACCTTAACAACCTCAAATGGTCCCGTCCACCGGGACTTAAGTTTTCCTGGTAAAAGCTTCAATCTAGAGTTAAACAAAAGCACTCGATCGCCCTCATTAAACTCTTTCGGACCCTTTAACCTTCTATCATGCCATTGCTTGGTTTTCTCCTTATAAATCAACGAATTTTCATACGCATCAAGGCGTAATTCACCAAGCTCATTCAATTGCCACGCCCTTAGGCGTCCGGCTTCCTTTAAATCCAAATTGCACTTTTTAAGTGCCCACATCGCCTTATGCTCAATCTCCAACGGGAGATGACATGCTTTTTCATAAACCAACCGATAAGGAGTGGTACCAATTTGTGTTTTGTAGGCGGTTCTAAATGCCCACAAAGATTCATTGAGCTTATTCGCCCACTCCTTCGGATTCAACCCCACAGTTTTCTCAAGAATTCCTTTAAGAGCTCGATTGGTATTCTCAACTTGCCTGCTCGTTTGGGGATGGTATGAAGTAGAAACTTTATGGAGAACTCCATATTGTGATGCCTCGTACAAAACCATCGTGTACGAATCATCAACAACAGGATCATTACAAGATCAAACACTATATGCGTTTTCAAAACAAGTTGCATTCATGATAAAAGGTGACGTCATAAACAACGTCAAATGTTTTACAACCAAATTATGCTTCAATGAACAGAAGCAAATATATTAGTGCGTGACCCTTAGGTCGTTACAGATCATAGTTTCAAAAGTAATAAAGTTATGAATGCAAGATAAACAGTTCATGCGGTGATAACTCTAGAGCAGCGGGTGTCTACGGCAAGACTAGTACACAGCGGAAGCAGCTAACCTTAAGCACCTGAGAAAAACATGCTTAAAAACGTCAACACAAAGGTTGGTGAGCTATAGTTTAAGTATAATAGTATGTAAGGTAGGCCACGAGATTTCAGTGCTACAAAGAGCGTTTCAAAACAGTATGATAAAGTATATGTTTAACCGTGGGCACTTGGTAACTAACTTAACGTTTATACCCCCTGAAAGTACACTTGGCAAGTACGTATGTATAAGAAGTATTAAACACCCGTTAAATACTAGCGCTACTAGCCCGAGTGGGGATGTTAAACCCTATGGATCCATATCTAAGATTCGCGTTTACCGGTTCAAAAATCAATGACTAAACGTTACCGAGCTAAAGGGAATGTTTATGCCGTTGTATAACCCACACATATATTAGTTTAAGTACTCGTGCCTAGTATGTAAAACGTAAAATGCGCATGTATTCTCAGTTCCCAAAATAATTAAAGTAAAAAGGGATGCTATAACTCACAATGATAAAGTAGCGGTTAAGTATGACTCGGGAAATAAGCAAGTATGTAGGTTGTCCAAACGGGTCCTCAACCTAAGTCAAATATCACTAAGTCAGTAAATTGTCTCAATAGGTTTAAATGTATGTAAATTAGGTCTTAAAGGTCATCAGCATTCATCATCAAACGAAAGGTATAAAGTAAGTTTTGTTCAAGGAAAGAGTTTAAAACAAGGGCTGATTTCGGTCAGTCACCACGGTCTCAATACCCACTGAAATAAGGTGAGACCAGTGGCCATGGCTCCGTCTATGAGTCCTTTAAGTGTGGTAAAAATTACAGAAGCAAAATCGTCTTCGTTTGACCGTGGAGACGGTCTAAGTGCGAGTAGGTCAGAATTTTCTGCACAACGTTAAATGGACATAGTGACGATCGGAGGGCCATAAATCCTAAACCGTAACTCGGATTAAGACGAGTCCTATATGAAAAGTTATCTACTCGAACAGAAATATATGAAAATCATAGTTACAGTAGCCCAGGTGATGCTGATCAGACCCAGAAACAGTAAAACAGTAGGTTCCGGTGGCTCTTGGTACTCGATGCTTATCACGGTTCTCATCCTTGATGCATATAGCTTCAAGTGTACAACTCGTTGATGTGTTTGCATCATCTTAACCAAGGTTTCACCATCATAACACTTGTGTAAGTCCAAGACATGTAGCACAACTCATTTAAGTATTGCAAGTGTTTTGATGAACCAAAGTTACATCAAAGTCTTAGATTTAACACATACATGAAATATAAAAGTAATTTTGAACTACAAACTTGAAAGTAAACTAACTAATCAAGATCTTAAGATGTAGAACATAGTTCTTAGTTAGATCTTGAAGATCCAAGACCCAAAGTTCTAGATCTAAAGTTATTAAGTTAAATCTAACACAAGTGTATGAAGTTATAACTAAAGAGTTACACTTCCATGTTCTTGAACCTTAAAAGTTAACTTTTGTTTAAGAAAAATGAGATTAAAGTTAACTAGTAACATTTGACCAAGAACAACATAAATCACAAATTTAAAGATGCAAGAAATGAAGTAACAAACTAAATAAATAAGTAATAAGTTCATGGGTTTCATACTTTTAAAGATTCAAGCCTAAGTCTTGATCTTTAAGGAAGTAAACTTTAAGTTTGCTTCATGAACACAAGTATGATTTTTGCAACACATGAACTTTAATCTTTACAACAATAAGTGTAGAACATAAACTAGAAAGTTTATGTTCTTGTATGTCTTGTAAGAACAAGTTAATATGAAGAATCAAACTAACAAGTTTGATTCTTAATAATTTGTAAGTAAACAACAAACAATTACAAGTATTTAAGTAACATACATGAACAAGTAATACAAAAATGAAGTCAAAAACTCCCTCCAAGGCCATGTAGGCCGACGGTCAAGAAAAGGGGAGGGGGAAGAGGTTTTCCCACTAGTTTCATGCATGTAAAGTCTTAAAAAGTTGGTTACAAGGTGGCCTAGCATGGGGAAGATGTGTAACTAGATTCCTTAAGTGATAAACTAACTAGTTAAACCTTAATGATGATACTTACATGAAGTAATGGGCTAAATAAGTCCATATAAGATGTAGGGTGGGCTTCCAAGCCCACTAATCACTAATAAAAGCCCAAGTTCCATTAATTAACAAATTAATCCAATAAAGTCTAAGTAATTAACCAATAACCTTAGTTAATTAAAATGATTAATAAAACTTAATCATGAGTATAAATAATACTCGAAAATATTATTCGTGTAATGTACGTATGTCACAAAGACGTTTCGGGCATTTAAAGTCAAGTATGATCAATCATGGTAACAAGTAAATGTGATAAAATACATTCGTTAAATCACAAGTATTAATAATAACAATTATTAATAAATAAACGTTGGAAAATCCAGGGTCGTTACACATATCGCTTCAATACCTTCTCCATTTGGGCGTTACAAAAATGAGTACCCCTATCGCTAATTAATGATTTAGGAGTTCCAAATCGAGAGAATAAACGCTGAAGGAAGAAATCACAACTCGTGCATCGTTTGTGGCTAAAGCTTGCGCTTCAGCCCATTTAGACACGTAGTCAATGGCAACGAGTATGTAACTATAATTATGAGATTTCGGAAATGGCCCCATAAAGTCAATTCCCTAAACATCGAATACCTCACACACTTGGATGCTTTGTTGAGGCATCTCATCCCGTTTGGTCACTTTACCAGCCCTTTGACAAGAATCACACGATTTACAAATCAGGTGGGCATCTTTGAAGATTGTCGGCCAAAAGAAGCCGGCATCATAGACCTTACGCCCCGTGATTTGGGGTCCAAAATGCCCACCGGTAGGCCCACTATGGCACTCGGTTAAAATTCGCATACACTCCTCACCGGAAACACACCGGCGGATAACCCCATCGGGACAACAACGAAAAAGATAGGGATCTTCCCAGAAAGAGTACTTAAGGTCACTGAAGAATTTCTTCCTCTTTTGATGTGACCACCATTTTTACAAGAATTTCCCAACGAGATAATTAGCAATGTCCACATACCATGGCTCATCCACCTTGTCCGTCTTCATGAGATATTCATCGGGAAAATCATCATGGATACTCGACTCATGAAGGACTTCGAGATTTGGATTCTCGAGACTAGACAAGTGGTCGGCCGAAAGATTCTCGGCACCCTTCTTATCCCAGATCTCGATATCGAATTCTTGCAAAAGCAAGATCTATCTAATCAGTCGAGGTTTGGCATCCGGTTTGCCGAAAAGGTACTTTAGAGCATAATGGTCCATAAATACTATAGTCTTAGATAAGACTAAGTAGGACCGGAACTTGTCGAACGAAAAACCACTGCAAGGAGCTCCTTTTCAGTGGTAGTATAATTCAATTGTGCTCCTTGCAAGGTCTTGCTTGCATAATAGATGGGTCGAAAATGTTTCTCGACCCTTTGGCCCAAAACCGAGCCAACAGCAAAATCGGATGCATCACACATAAGCTCGAACGGAAGAGACCAATTCGGAGCAATTATGATAGGTGCACTGATGAGTTTCTCCTTAAGAAGTTCGAACGCGTTTTGGCACTCTTCAAAGAAATTCCAAGGTGTGTCCTTTTCGAGGAGTTTGTTCATTGGGTTAGCGATTTTAGAAAAATCCTTAATGAACTGCCGGTAAAAACCAGCGTGCCCAAGAAAACTCCGAACACCCTTAACATCGGTGGGAGGTGGAAGGTTCTTAATAGTCGTTACCTTTGCGGGATCCACCTCAATACCGTTCCTAGAAATCTTGTGCCCGAGGACGATGCTGAAATGTCCCGTTCTTATTGATTAAAAACGTTCCATATTAATTGATTTCGTTGCGAGGTTTTGACCTCTATATGAGACGTTTTTCAAAGACTGCATTCATTTTTAAAACAAACCATAACCTTTATTTCATAAATAAAGGTTTAAAAAGCTTTACGTAGATTATCAAATAATGATAATCTAAAATATCCTGTTTACACACGACCATTACATAATGGTTTACAATACAAATATGTTACATCGAAATCAGTTTCTGGAATGCAGTTTTTACACAATATCATACAAACATGGACTCCAAATCTTGTCCTTATTTTAGTATGCAACAGCGGAAGCTCTTAGTATTCACCTGAGAATAAACATGCTTTAAACGTCAACAAAAATGTTGGTGAGTTATAGGTTTAACCTATATATATCAAATCGTAACAATAGACCACAAGATTTCATATTTCAATACACATCCCATACATAGAGATAAAAATCATTCATATGGTGAACACCTGGTAACCGACATTAACAAGATGCATATATATAAGAATATCCCCATCATTCCGGGACACCCTTCGGATATGATATAAATTTCGAAGTACTAAAGCATCTGGTACTTTGGATGGGGTTTGTTAGGCCCAATAGATCTATCTTTAGGATTCACGTCAATTAGGGTGTCTGTTCCCTAATTCTTAGATTACCAGACTTAATAAAAAGGGGCATATTCGATTTCGATAATTCAACCATAGAATGTAGTTTCACGTACTTGTGTCTATTTTGTAAATCATTTATAAAACCTGCATGTATTCTCATCCCAAAAATATTAGATTTTAAAAGTGGGACTATAACTCACTTTCACAGATTTTTACTTCGTCGGGAAGTAAGACTTGGCCACTGGTTGATTCACGAACCTATAACAATATATACATATATATCAAAGTATGTTCAAAATATATTTACGACACTTTTAATATATTTTGATGTTTTAAGTTTATTAAGTCAGCTATCCTCGTTAGTAACCTACAACTAGTTGTCCACAGTTAGATGTACAGAAATAAATCGATAAATATTATCTTGAATCAATCCACGACCCAGTGTATACGTATCTCAGTATTGATCACAACTCAAACTATATATATTTTGGAATCAACCTCAACCCTGTATAGCTAACTCCAACATTCACATATAGAGTGTCTATGGTTGTTCCGAAATATATATAGATGTGTCGACATGATAGGTCGAAACATTGTATACGTGTCTATGGTATCTCAAGATTACATAATATACAATACAAGTTGATTAAGTTATGGTTGGAATAGATTTGTTACCAATTTTCACGTAGCTAAAATGAGAAAAATTATCCAATCTTGTTTTACCCATAACTTCTTCATTTTAAATCCGTTTTGAGTGAATCAAATTGCTATGGTTTCATATTGAACTCTATTTTATGAATCTAAACAGAAAAAGTACAGGTTTATAGTCGGAAAAATAAGTTACAAGTCGTTTTTGTAAAGGTAGTCATTTCAGTCGAAAGAACGACGTCTAGATGACCATTTTAGAAAACATACTTCCACTTTGAGTTTAACCATAATTTTTGGATATAGTTTCATGTTCATAATAAAAATCATTTTCTCAGAATAACAACTTTTAAATCAAAGTTTATCATAGTTTTTAATTAACTAACCCAAAACAGCCCGCGGTGTTACTACGACGGCGTAAATCCGGTTTTACGGTATTTTTCGTGTTTCCAGGTTTTAAATCATTAAGTTAGCATATCATATAGATATAGAACATGTGTTTAGTTGATTTTAAAAGTCAAGTTAGAAGGATTAACTTTTGTTTGCGAACAAGTTTAGAATTAACTAAACTATGTTCTAGTGATTACAAGTTTAAACCTTCGAAAAAGATAGCTTCATATATATGAATCGAATGATGTTATGAACATCATTACTACCTTAAGTTCCTTGGATAAACCTACTGGAAAAGAGAAAAATGGATCTAGCTTCAATGGATCCTTGGATGGCTCGAAGTTCTTGAAGCAGAATCATGACACGAAAACAAGTTCAAGTAAGATCATCACTTGAAATAAGATTGTTATAGTTATAGAAATTGAACCAAAGTTTGAATATGATTATTACCTTGTATTATAATGATAACCTACTGTAAGAAACAAAGATTTCTTGAGGTTGGATGATCACCTTACAAGATTGGAAGTGAGCTAGCAAACTTGAAAGTATTCTTGATTTTATGTAACTAGAACTTGTAAAATATATGAAGAACACTTAGAACTTGAAGATAGAACTTGAGAGAGATCAATTAGATGAAGAAAATTGAAGAATTAAAGTGTTTGTAGGTGTTTTTGGTCGTTGGTGTATGGATTAGATATAAAGGATATGTAATTTTGTTTTCATGTAAATAAGTCATGAATGATTACTCATATTTTTGTAATTTCATGAGATATTTCATGCTAGTTGCCAAATGATGGTTCCCACATGTGTTAGGTGACTCACATGGGCTGCTAAGATCTGATCATTGGAGTGTATATACCAATAGTACATACATCTAAAAGCTGTGTATTGTACGAGTACGAATACGGGTGCATACGAGTAGAATTGTTGATGAAACTGAACGAGGATGTAATTGTAAGCATTTTTGTTAAGTAGAAGTATTTTGATAAGTTTATTGAAGTATTTCAAAAGTGTATAAATACATATTAAAACACTACATGTATATACATTTTAACTGAGTCGTTAAGTCATCGTTAGTCGTTACATGTAAGTGTTGTTTTGAAACCTTTAAGTTAACGATCTCAATTAATGTTGTTAACCCATTGTTTATTATATCTAATGAGATGTTAAATTATTATATTATCATGATATTATGATATATTAATATATCTTAATATGATATATATACATTTAAATGTCGTTACAACGATAATCGTTACATATATGTCTCGTTTCGAAATCCTTAAGTTAGTAGTCTTGTTTATATGTATATAACTCATTGTTAATATACTTATGGAGATACTTACTTATCATAATCTCATGTTAACCATATGTATATCCATATATATGTCATCATATAGTTTTTACAAGTTTTAACGTTCGTGAATCACCGGTCAACTTGGGTGGTCAATTGTCTATATGAAACATATTTCAATTAATCAAGTCTTAACAAGTTTGATTGCTTAACATGTTGGAAACATTTAATCATGTAAATATCAATCTCAATTAATATATATAAACATGGAAAAGTTCGGGTCACTACAGTACCTACCCGTTAAATAAATTTCGTCCCGAAATTTTAAGCTGTTGAAGGTGTTGACGAATCTTCTGGAAATAGATGCGGGTATTTCTTCTTCATCTGATCTTCACGCTCCCAGGTGAACTCGGGTCCTCTACGAGCATTCCATCGAACCTTAACAATTGGTATCTTGTTTTGCTTAAGTCTTTTAACCTCACGATCCATTATTTCGACGGGTTCTTCGATGAATTGAAGTTTTTCGTTGATTTGGATTTCATCTAACGGAATAGTGAGATCTTCTTTAGCAAAACATTTCTTCAAATTCGAGACGTGGAAAGTGTTATGTACAGCCTAGAGTTGTTGAGGTAACTCAAGTCGGTAAGCTACTGGTCCGACACGATCAATAATCTTGAATGGTCCAATATACCTTGGATTTAATTTCCCTCGTTTACCAAATCGAACAATGCCTTTCCAAGGTGCAACTTTAAGCATGACCATCTCTCCAATTTCAAATTCTATATCTTTTCTTTTAATGTCAGCGTAGCTCTTTTGTCGACTTTGGGCGGTTTTCAACCGTTGTTGAATTTGGATGATCTTCTCGGTAGTTTCTTGTATAATCTCCGGACCCGTAATCTGTCTATCCCCCACTTCACTCCAACAAATCGGAGACCTGCACTTTCTACCATAAAGTGCTTCAAACGGCGCCATCTCAATGCTTGAATGGTAGCTATTGTTGTAGGAAAATTCTGCTAACGGTAGATGTCGATCCCAACTGTTTCCGAAATCAATAACACATGTTCGTAGCATGTCTTCAAGCGTTTGTATCGTCCTTTCGCTCTGCCCATCGGTTTGTGGATGATAGGCAGTACTCATGTCTAGACGAGTTCCTAATGCTTGCTGTAATGTCTGCCAGAATCTTGAAATAAATCTGCCATCCCTATCAGAGATAATAGAGATTGGTATTCCATGTCTGGAGACGACTTCCTTCAAATACAGTCGTGCTAACTTCTCCATCTTGTCATCTTCTCTTATTGGCAGGAAGTGTGCTGATTTGGTGAGACGATCAACTATTACCCAAATAGTATCAAAACCACTTGCAGTCCTTGGCAATTTAGTGATGAAATCCATGGTAATGTTTTCCCATTTCCATTCTGGGATTTCGGGTTGTTGAAGTAGACCTGATGGTTTCTGATGCTCAGCTTTGACCTTAGAACACGTCAAACATTCTCCTACGTATTTAGCAACATCGGCTTTCATACCCGGCCACCAAAAATGTTTCTTGAGATCCTTGTACATCTTCCCCGTTCCAGGATGTATTGAGTATCTGGTTTTATGAGCTTCTCTAAGTACCATTTCTCTCATATCTCCAAATTTTGGTACCCAAATCCTTTCAGCCCTATACCGGGTTCCGTCTTCCTGAATATTAAGATGCTTCTCCGATCCTTTGGGTATTTCATCCTTTAAATTTCCCTCTTTTAAAACTCCGTGTTGCGCCTCCTTTATTTGAGTAGTAAGGTTATTATGAATCATTATATTCATAGATTTTACTCGAATGGGTTCTCTGTCCTTCCTGCTCAAGGCATCGGCTACCACATTTGCCTTCCCCGGGTGGTAACGAATCTCAAAGTCGTAATCATTCAATAATTCAATCCACCTACGCTGCCTCATATTCAGTTGTTTCTGATTAAATATGTGTTGAAGACTTTTGTGGTCGGTATATATAATACTTTTGACCCCATATAAGTAGTGCCTCCAAGTCTTTAATGCAAAAACAACCGCGCCTAATTCCAAATCATGCGTCGTATAATTTTGCTCGTGAATCTTCAATTGTCTAGAGGCATAAGCAATCACCTTCGTTCGTTGCATTAATACACAACCGAGACCTTGCTTTGATGCGTCACAATAAATCACAAAATCATCATTCCCTTCAGGCAATGACAATATAGGTGCTGTAGTTAGCTTTTTCTTCAATAACTGAAACGCTTTCTCTTGTTCATCCTTCCATTCAAATTTCTTCCCTTTATGCGTTAATGCAGTCAAGGGTTTTGCTATTCTGGAAAAGTCTTGGATGAACCTTCTGTAGTAACCAGCTAGTCCTAAAAACTGGCGTATGTGTTTCGGAGTTTTCGGGGTTTCTCACTTTTCAACAGTTTCTATCTTTGCCGGATCCACCTTAATACCTTCTTTGTTCACTATGTGACCGAGGAATTGAACTTCTTCCAACCAAAATGCACACTTTGAAAACTTAGCGTACAATTCTTCTTTCCTCAATACTTCTAACACCTTTCTCAAATGTTCACCGTGTTCTTGGTCATTCTTTGAGTAAATAAGTATGTCATCAATGAAAACAATGACAAACTTGTCAAGGTATGGTCCACACACTCGGTTCATAAGGTCCATGAACACAGCTGGTGCATTAGTTAAACCAAACGGCATGACCATAAACTCGTAATGACTGTAACGTGTTCTGAAAGCAGTCTTTGGAATATCATCTTCTTTCACCCGCATTTGATGATACCCGGAACGTAAGTCAATCTTTGAAAAAACAGACGAGCCTTGTAGTTGATCAAATAAGTCGTCGATTCTCGATAGTGGGTAGCGGTTCTTGATGGTAAGTTTGTTCAACTCTCGGTAGTCGATACACAACCTGAATGTACCATCTTTCTTCTTGACAAACAAAACAGGAGCTCCCCACGGTGATGTGCTTGGTCGAATGAAACCACGCTCTAAAAGTTCTTGTAATTGGCTTTGCAGTTCTTTCATCTCACTGGGTGCGAGTCTGTAAGGAGCACGAGCTATTGGTGCAGCTCCTGGTACAAGATCTATTTGAAATTCAACGGATCGATGTGGGGGTAATCCCGGTAATTCTTTCGAAAATACATCGGGAAATTCTTTTGCGACGGGAACATCATTGATGCTCTTTTCTTTAGTTTGTACTTTCTCGACGTGTGCTAGAACAGCATAGCAACCTTTTCTTATTAGTTTTTGTGCCTTCAAATTACTAATAAGATGTAGCTTCGTGTTGCCCTTTTCTCCGTACACCATTAAGGGTTTTCCTTTTTCTCGTATAATGCGAATTGCATTTTTGTAACAGACGATCTCTGCTTTCACTTCTTTCAACCAGTCCATACCGATTATCACATCAAAACTCCCTAACTCTACTGGTATCAAATCAATCTTAAATGTTTCGCTAACCAGTTTAATTTCTCGATTCCGACATATATTATCTGCTGAAATTAATTTACCATTTGCTAATTCGAGTAAAAATTTACTATCCAAAGGCGTCAATGGACAACTTAATTTAGCACAAAAATCTCTACTCATATAGCTTCTATCCGCACCCGAATCAAATAAAACATAAGCAGATTTATTGTCAATAAGAAACGTACCCGTAACAAGCTCCGGGTCTTCCTGTGCCTCTGCCGCATTAATATTGAAAACTCTTCCGCGGCCTTGTCCATTCGTGTTCTCCTGGTTCGGGCATTTTCTAATAATGTGGCCCGGTTTTCCACATTTATAACAAACTACATTGGCATAACTTGCTCCGACACTACTTGCTCCGCCATTACTCGTTCCGACACCATTTGTTCCTTTCGTTCTATTAACCCCTGGTCCGTAAACCTCACACTTCGCCGCGCTATGACCATTTCTTTTACACTTGTTGCAAAATTTAGTGCAGAACCCCGAGTGATACTTTTCACACCTTTGGCATAGCTGCTTCTGATTGTTGTTGTTGTTGCGGTTATTATTGTTGTTGGGATGATTGTTGTAGTTGTTGTTGTTGTTGTTGTTGTTGTTGGGCCGTTTATTGTAGTTGCGATTGATGTTGCGATTGTTGGGGTAATTGTTGCGATTATTGTTGTAATTGCTGTTGTTGTTGTATTGGTGATTCTTATCACCGTTTTCCTCCCACTTTCTTTTGACTTGCTTCACATTGGTCTCTTCAGCAGTCTGTTCTTTAATTCTTTCTTCAATCTGGTTCACTAGTTTGTGAGCCATTCTACATGCCTGTTGTATGGAGGCGGGCTCGTGTGAACTTATATCTTCTTGGATTCTTTCCGGTAATCCTTTCACAAATGCGTCGATCTTCTCTTCCTCATCTTCGAATGCTCCCGGACACAATAGGCACAATTCTGTGAATCGTCTTTCGTACGTGGTAATATCAAATCCTTGGGTTCGTAACCCTCTAAGTTCTGTCTTGAGCTTATTGACCTCGGTTCTGGGACGGTACTTCTCGTTCATCAAGTGCTTGAATGCTGACCACGGTAGTGCGTACGCATCATCTTGTCCCACTTGCTCTAGATAGGTATTCCACCATGTTAACGCAGAACCTGTGAAGGTATGCGTAGCGTACTTCACTTTGTCCTCTTCACTACACTTACTTATGGCAAACACCGATTCGACCTTCTCGGTCCACCGTTTCAATCCGATCGGTCCTTCGGTTCCATCAAATTCCAAAGGTTTGCAGGCAGTGAATTCTTTGTAGGTGCATCCTACACGATTTCCTGTACTGCTAGATCCAAGGTTATTGTTGGTATGTAGCGCAACCTGTACTGCGGCTATGTTTGAAGCTAGAAAAGTACGGAATTCCTCTTCATTCATATTCACGGTGTGTCGAGTAGTCGGTGCCATTTCCTTCAAAATAGTCAAATGGAACAAGTTAATCATACAGAATATTAAGAGTAGTTAATAGTATTTTGTAGCATAATATGAACTCATTTATAAAAGCTTTTTCTTCATATTAGCGTTTTATAAGTTTAAATTCGGGTAGTACCTACCCGTTAAGTTCATACTTAGTAGCTAATATACAATTCATCTACTACAATTCTATATGAAAAACTGATTATAATAATATTTCGCGTTCAAACTTTTATACAATATTTTACAAACTTACAATACCGTTTATTTTACATAAAGCATGAAATATAGCACACAATAACTTTGATACAAGATAGTTGTGAAGATAATTCTAGCTAGTACACAAGTCGTTCAGCAAAGGCAATAAAGACACGTAATTCATACGTCCAGAAACAAGTCATGCATTCTGGTTTTACTAGGACTACTTCCCATCCTTGGTCTTGTGGAACATAACCGTTATGGCCGTTGATAAGACAGCGTGTTGTAACATCGTCAAAAGGACGAGGGTTACGTAATGTCTAACAGTCCCGTAACAATCTAAAAACCTCATTTCTTACCCCAATTACCGACTCCGTCACTTGTGGAAACGTTTTGTTTAATAGTTGTAGCCCGATGTTCTTGTTCTCACTTTGGTGAGAAGCGAACATTACTAATCCGTAAGCATAACATGCTTCTTTATGTTGCATGTTAGCCGCTTTTTCTAAATCACGAAGTCCAATATTCGGATATATTGAGTCAAAATAATTTCTTAACCCATTGCGTAAAATAGCATTTGGGTTCCCCGCAATATATGCGTCAAAGTAAACACATCGTAACTTATGGATTTCCCAATGTGATATCCCCCATCTTTCGAACGAAAGCCTTTTATAAACCAAGGCATTCTTGGAACGTTCTTCGAATGTCTTACAAACTGATCTCGCCTTAAATAGTTGTGCCGAAGAATTCTGACCGACTCTAGACAAGATTTCATCAATCATGTCTCCGGGTAGGTCTCTTAAAATATTGGGTTGTCTATCCATTTTGTGTTTTTATACTGTAAAATAGACAAGAGTTAGATTCATAAAAAAAATATACTTATTAATACAAGCAATTTTTACATATATCATAAAGCATAAGCACACTATATTACATATATTACACCACACGAATACAACTATCTTATTCCGACTCGCTTGTTTCTTCTTCTTCGGTTTTGGTTCGTTTTGCCAAGTTTCTAGGGATATATGATGTTCCCCTAATACGAGCCATCGTGATCCACATTGGTTTAGAAAAATCTGGTGGTTTAGAGGTTCCCGGGTCATTGTTACAACTTAAGGACTTCGGGGGTTGACGATACATATAAAGTTCATCGGGGTTGGAATTAGATTTCTCTATTCTTATGCCCTTTCCCTTATTATTTTCTTTTGCCTTTTTAAATTCAGTTGGGGTAATTTCTATAACATCATCGGAATTCTCGTCGGAATCCGATTCATCGGAGAATTGGTAATCCTCCCAATATTTTGCTTCCTTGGCGGAAACACCATTGACCATAATTAACCTTGGTCTGTTGGTTGAGGATTTTCTTTTACTTAACCGTTTTATTATTTCCCCCACCGGTTCTATTTCTTCATCCGGTTCCGATTCTTCTTCCGGTTCCGATTCTTCTTCCGGTTCCGACTCTTCTTCCGGTTCCTCTTCGGGAACTTGTGAATCAGTCCACGAATCATTCCAATTTACATTTGACTCTTCATTATTATTAGGTGAGTCAATGGGACTTGTTCTAGAGGTAGACATCTATCACATAATATCAAACACGTTAAGAGATTAATATATCACATAATATTCACATGTTAAAAATATATAGTTTCCAACAAAATTTGTTAAGCAATCATTTTTCAAGTAAACACGGTCGAAGTCCAGACTCACTAATGCATCCTAACAAACTCGATAAGACACACTAATGCAAAATTCTGGTTCTCTAAGACCAAGGCTCGGATACCAACTGAAATGTCCCGTTCTTATTGATTAAAAACGTTCCATATTAATTGATTTCGTTGCGAGGTTTTGACCTCTATATGAGACGTTTTTCAAAGACTGCATTCATTTTTAAAACAAACCATAACCTTTATTTCATAAATAAAGGTTTAAAAAGCTTTACGTAGATTATCAAATAATGATAATCTAAAATATCCTGTTTACACACGACCATTACATAATGGTTTACAATACAAATATGTTACATCGAAATCAGTTTCTGGAATGCAGTTTTTACACAATATCATACAAACATGGACTCCAAATCTTGTCCTTATTTTAGTATGCAACAGCGGAAGCTCTTAGTATTCACCTGAGAATAAACATGCTTTAAACGTCAACAAAAATGTTGGTGAGTTATAGGTTTAACCTATATATATCAAATCGTAACAATAGACCACAAGATTTCATATTTCAATACACATCCCATACATAGAGATAAAAATCATTCATATGGTGAACACCTGGTAACCGACATTAACAAGATGCATATATATAAGAATATCCCCATCATTCCGGGACACCCTTCGGATATGATATAAATTTCGAAGTACTAAAGCATCCGGTACTTTGGATGGGGTTTGTTAGGCCCAATAGATCTATCTTTAGGATTCGCTTCAATTAGGGTGTCTGTTCCCTAATTCTTAGATTACCAGACTTAATAAAAAGGGGCATATTCGATTTCGATAATTCAACCATAGAATGTAGTTTCACGTACTTGTGTCTATTTTGTAAATCATTTATAAAACCTGCATGTATTCTCATCCCAAAAATATTAGATTTTAAAAGTGGGACTATAACTCACTTTCACAGATTTTTACTTCGTCGGGAAGTAAGACTTGGCCACTGGTTGATTCACGAACCTATAACAATATATACATATATATCAAAGTATGTTCAAAATATATTTACGATACTTTTAATATATTTTGATGTTTTAAGTTTATTAAGTCAGCTGTCCTCGTTAGTAACCTACAACTAGTTGTCCACAGTTAGATGTACAGAAATAAATCGATAAATATTATCTTGAATCAATCCACGACCCAGTGTATACGTATCTCAGTATTGATCACAACTCAAACTATATATATTTTGGAATCAACCTCAACCCTGTATAGCTAACTCCAACATTCACATATAGAGTGTCTATGGTTGTTCCGAAATATATATAGATGTGTCGACATGATAGGTCGAAACATTGTATACGTGTCTATGGTATCTCAAGATTACATAATATACAATACAAGTTGATTAAGTTATGGTTGGAATAGATTTGTTACCAATTTTCACGTAGCTAAAATGAGAAAAATTATCCAATCTTGTTTTACCCATAACTTCTTCATTTTAAATCCGTTTTGAGTGAATCAAATTGCTATGGTTTCATATTGAACTCTATTTTATGAATCTAAACAGAAAAAGTACAGGTTTATAGTCGGAAAAATAAGTTACAAGTCGTTTTTGTAAAGGTAGTCATTTCAGTCGAAAGAACGACGTCTAGATGACCATTTTAGAAAACATACTTCCACTTTGAGTTTAACCATAATTTTTGGATATAGTTTCATGTTCATAATAAAAATCATTTTCTCAGAATAACAACTTTTAAATCAAAGTTTATCATAGTTTTTAATTAACTAACCCAAAACAGCCCGCGGTGTTACTACGACGGCGTAAATCCGGTTTTACGGTGTTTTTCGTGTTTCCAGGTTTTAAATCATTAAGTTAGCATATCATATAGATATAGAACATGTGTTTAGTTGATTTTAAAAGTCAAGTTAGAAGGATTAACTTTTGTTTGCGAACAAGTTTAGAATTAACTAAACTATGTTCTAGTGATTACAAGTTTAAACCTTCGAATAAGATAGCTTCATATATATGAATCGAATGATGTTATGAACATCATTAATACCTTAAGTTCCTTGGATAAACCTACTGGAAAAGAGAAAAATGGATCTAGCTTCAATAGATCCTTGGATGGCTCGAAGTTCTTGAAGCAGAATCATGACACGAAAACAAGTTCAAGTAAGATCATCACTTGAAATAAGATTGTTATAGTTATAGAAATTGAACCAAAGTTTGAATATGATTATTACCTTGTATTAGAATGATAACCTACTGTAAGAAACAAAGATTTCTTAAGGTTGGATGATCACCTTACAAGATTGGAAGTGAGCTAGCAAACTTGAAAGTATTCTTGATTTTATGTAACTAGAACTTGTAAAATATATGAAGAACACTTAGAACTTGAAGATAGAACTTGAGAGAGATCAATTAGATGAAGAAAATTGAAGAATGAAAGTGTTTGTAGGTGTTTTTGGTCATTGGTGTATGGATTAGATATAAAGGATATGTAATTTTGTTTTCATGTAAATAAGTCATGAATGATTACTCATATTTTTGTAATTTTATGAGATATTTCATGCTAGTTGCCAAATGATGGTTCCCACATGTGTTAGGTGACTCACATGGGCTGCTAAGAGCTGATCATTGGAGTGTATATACCAATAGTACATACATCTAAAAGCTGTGTATTGTACGAGTACGAATACGGGTGCATACGAGTAGAATTGTTGATGAAACTGAACGAGGATGTAATTGTAAGCATTTTTGTTAAGTAGAAGTATTTTGATAAGTTTATTGAAGTATTTCAAAAGTGTATAAATACATATTAAAACACTACATGTATATACATTTTAACTGAGTCGTTAAGTCATCGTTAGTCGTTACATGTAAGTGTTGTTTTGAAACCTTTAAGTTAACGATCTCAATTAATGTTGTTAACCCATTGTTTATTATATCTAATGAGATGTTAAATTATTATATTATCATGATATTATGATATATTAATATATCTTAATATGATATATATACATTTAAATGTCGTTACAACGATAATCGTTACATATATGTCTCGTTTCGAAATCCTTAAGTTAGTAGTCTTGTTTATATGTATATAACTCATTGTTAATATACTTATGGAGATACTTACTTATCATAATCTCATGTTAACCATATTTATATCCATATATATGTCATCATATAGTTTTTACAAGTTTTAACGTTCGTGAATCACCGGTCAACTTGGGTGGTCAATTGTCTATATGAAACATATTTCAATTAATCAAGTCTTAACAAGTTTGATTGCTTAACATGTTGGAAACATTTAATCATGTAAATATCAATCTCAATTAATATATATAAACATGGAAAAGTTCGGGTCACTACAGTACCTACCCGTTAAATAAATTTCGTCCCGAAATTTTAAGCTGTTGAAGGTGTTGACGAATCTTCTGGAAATAGATGCGGGTATTTCTTCTTCATCTGATCTTCACGCTCCCAGGTGAACTCGGGTCCTCTACGAGCATTCCATCGAACCTTAACAATTGGTATCTTGTTTTGCTTAAGTCTTTTAACCTCACGATCCATTATTTCGACGGGTTCTTCGATGAATTGAAGTTTTTCGTTGATTTGGATTTCATCTAACGGAATAGTGAGATCTTCTTTAGCAAAACATTTCTTCAAATTCGAGATGTGGAAAGTGTTATGTACAGCCTCGAGTTGTTGAGGTAACTCAAGTCGGTAAGCTACTGGTCCGACACGATCAATAATCTTGAATGGTCCAATATACCTTGGATTTAATTTCCCTCGTTTACCAAATCGAACAATGCCTTTCCAAGGTGCAACTTTAAGCATGACCATCTCTCCAATTTCAAATTCTATATCTTTTCTTTTAATGTCAGCGTAGCTCTTTTGTCGACTTTGGGCGGTTTTCAACCGTTGTTGAATTTGGATGATCTTCTCGGTAGTTTCTTGTATAATCTCCGGACCCGTAATCTGTCTATCCCCCACTTCACTCCAACAAATCGGAGACCTGCACTTTCTACCATAAAGTGCTTCAAACGGCGCCATCTCAATGCTTGAATGGTAGCTATTGTTGTAGGAAAATTCTGCTAACGGTAGATGTCGATCCCAACTGTTTCCGAAATCAATAACACATGCTCGTAGCATGTCTTCAAGCGTTTGTATCGTCCTTTCGCTCTGCCCATCGGTTTGTGGATGATAGGCAGTACTCATGTCTAGACGAGTTCCTAATGCTTGCTGTAATGTCTGCCAGAATCTTGAAATAAATCTGCCATCCCTATCAGAGATAATAGAGATTGGTATTCCATGTCTGGAGACGACTTCCTTCAAATACAGTCGTGCTAACTTCTCCATCTTGTCATCTTCTCTTATTGGCAGGAAGTGTGCTGATTTGGTGAGACGATCAACTATTACCCAAATAGTATCAAAACCACTTGCAGTCCTTGGCAATTTAGTGATGAAATCCATGGTAATGTTTTCCCATTTCCATTCTGGGATTTCGGGTTGTTGAAGTAGACCTGATGGTTTCTGATGCTCAGCTTTGACCTTAGAACACGTTAAACATTCTCCTACGTATTTAGCAACATCGGCTTTCATACCCGGCCACCAAAAATGTTTCTTGAGATCCTTGTACATCTTCCCCGTTCCAGGATGTATTGAGTATCTGGTTTTATGAGCTTCTCTAAGTACCATTTCTCTCATATCTCCAAATTTTGGTACCCAAATCCTTTCAGCCCTATACCGGGTTCCGTCTTCCTGAATATTAAGATGCTTCTCCGATCCTTTGGGTATTTCATCCTTTAAATTTCCCTCTTTTAAAACTCCGTGTTGCGCCTCCTTTATTTGAGTAGTAAGGTTATTATGAATCATTATATTCATAGATTTTACTCGAATGGGTTCTCTGTCCTTCCTGCTCAAGGCATCGGCTACCACATTTGCCTTCCCCGGGTGGTAACGAATCTCAAAGTCGTAATCATTCAATAATTCAATCCACCTACGCTGCCTCATATTCAGTTGTTTCTGATTAAATATGTGTTGAAGACTTTTGTGGTCGGTATATATAATACTTTTGACCCCATATAAGTAGTGCCTCCAAGTCTTTAATGCAAAAACAACCGCGCCTAATTCCAAATCATGCGTCGTATAATTTTGCTCGTGAATCTTCAATTGTCTAGAGGCATAAGCAATCACCTTCGTTCGTTGCATTAATACACAACCGAGACCTTGCTTTGATGCGTCACAATAAATCACAAAATCATCATTCCCTTCAGGCAATGACAATATAGGTGCCGTAGTTAGCTTTTTCTTCAATAACTGAAACGCTTTCTCTTGTTCATCCTTCCATTCAAATTTCTTCCCTTTATGCGTTAATGCAGTCAAGGGTTTTGCTATTCTGGAAAAGTCTTGGATGAACCTTCTGTAGTAACCAGCTAGTCCTAAAAACTGGCGTATGTGTTTCGGAGTTTTCGGGGTTTCCCACTTTTCAACAGTTTCTATCTTTGCCGGATCCACCTTAATACCTTCTTTGTTCACTATGTGACCGAGGAATTGAACTTCTTCCAACCAAAATGCACACTTTGAAAACTTAGCGTACAATTCTTCTTTCCTCAATACTTCTAACACCTTTCTCAAATGTTCACCGTGTTCTTGGTCATTCTTTGAGTAAATAAGTATGTCATCAATGAAAACAATGACAAACTTGTCAAGGTATGGTCCACACACTCGGTTCATAAGGTCCATGAACACAGCTGGTGCATTAGTTAAACCAAACGGCATGACCATAAACTCGTAATGACCGTAACGTGTTCTGAAAGCAGTCTTTGGAATATCATCTTCTTTCACCCGCATTTGATGATACCCGGAACGTAAGTCAATCTTTGAATAAACAGACGAGCCTTGTAGTTGATCAAATAAGTCATCGATTCTCGGTAGTGGGTAGCGGTTCTTGATGGTAAGTTTGTTCAACTCTCGGTAGTCGATACACAACCTGAATGTACCATCTTTCTTCTTGACAAACAAAACAGGAGCTCCCCACGGTGATGTGCTTGGTCGAATGAAACCACGCTCTAAAAGTTCTTGTAATTGGCTTTGCAGTTCTTTCATCTCACTGGGTGCGAGTCTGTAAGGAGCACGAGCTATTGGTGCAGCTCCTGGTACAAGATCTATTTGAAATTCAACGGATCGATGAGGGGGTAATCCCGGTAATTCTTTCGAAAATACATCGGGAAATTCTTTTGCGACGGGAACATCATTGATGTTCTTTTCTTTAGTTTGTACTTTCTCGACGTGTGCTAGAACAGCATAGCAACCTTTTCTTATTAGTTTTTGTGCCTTCAAATTACTAATAAGATGTAGCTTCGTGTTGCCCTTTTCTCCGTACACCATTAAGGGTTTTCCTTTTTCTCGTATAATGCGAATTGCATTTTTGTAACAGACGATCTCTGCTTTCACTTCTTTCAACCAGTCCATACCGATTATCACATCAAAACTCCCTAACTCTACTGGTATCAAATCAATCTTAAATGTTTCGCTAACCAGTTTAATTTCTCGATTCTGACATATATTATCTGCTGAAATTAATTTACCATTTGCTAATTCGAGTAAAAATTTACTATCCAAAGGCGTCAATGGACAACTTAATTTAGCACAAAAATCTCTACTCATATAGCTTCTATCCGCACCCGAAACAAATAAAACATAAGCAGATTTATTGTCAATAAGAAACGTACCCGTAACAAGCTCCGGGTCTTCCTGTGCCTCTGCCGCATTAATATTGAAAACTCTTCCGCGGCCTTGTCCATTCGTGTTCTCCTGGTTCGGGCAATTTCTAATAATGTGGCCCGGTTTTCCACATTTATAACAAACTACATTGGCATAACTTGCTCCGACACTACTTGCTCCGCCATTACTCGTTCCGACACCATTTGTTCCTTTCGTTCTATTAACCCCTGGTCCGTAAACCTCACACTTCGCCGCGCTATGACCATTTCTTTTACACTTGTTGCAAAATTTGGTGCAGAACCCCGAGTGATACTTTTCACACCTTTGGCATAGCTGCTTCTGATTGTTGTTGTTGTTGCGGTTATTATTGTTGTTGGGATGATTGTTGTAGTTGTTGTTGTTGTTGTTGTTGTTGTTGGGCCGTTTGTTGTAGTTGCGATTGATGTTGCGATTGTTGGGGTAATTGTTGCGATTATTGTTGTAATTGCTGTTGTTGTTGTATTGGTGATTCTTATCACCATTTTCCTTCCACTTTCTTTTGACTTGCTTCACATTGGTCTCTTCAGCAGTCTGTTCTTTAATTCTTTCTTCAATCTGGTTCACTAGTTTGTGAGCCATTCTACATGCCTGTTGTATGGAGGCGGGCTCGTGTGAACTTATATCTTCTTGGATTCTTTCCGGTAATCCTTTCACAAATGCGTCGATCTTCTCTTCCTCATCTTCGAATGCTCCCGGACACAATAGGCACAATTCTGTGAATCGTCTTTCGTACGTGGTAATATCAAATCCTTGGGTTCGTAACCCTCTAAGTTCTGTCTTGAGCTTATTGACCTCGGTTCTGGGACGGTACTTCTCATTCATCAAGTGCTTGAATGCTGACCACGGTAGTGCGTACGCATCATCTTGTCCCACTTGCTCTAGATAGGTATTCCACCATGTTAACGCAGAACCTGTGAAGGTATGCGTAGCGTACTTCACTTTGTCCTCTTCACTACACTTACTTATGGCAAACACCGATTCGACCTTCTCGGTCCACCGTTTCAATCCGATCGGTCCTTCGGTTCCATCAAATTCCAAAGGTTTGCAGGTAGTGAATTCTTTGTAGGTGCATCCTACACGATTTCCTGTACTGCTAGATCCAAGGTTATTGTTGGTATGTAGCGCAGCCTGTACTGCGGCTATGTTTGAAGCTAGAAAAGTACGGAATTCCTCTTCATTCATATTCACGGTGTGTCGAGTAGTCGGTGCCATTTCCTTCAAAATAGTCAAATGGAACAAGTTAATCATACAGAATATTAAGAGTAGTTAATAGTATTTCGTAGCATAATATGAACTCATTTATAAAAGCTTTTTCTTCATATTAGCGTTTTATAAGTTTAAATTCGGGTAGTACCTACCCGTTAAGTTCATACTTAGTAGCTAATATACAATTCAACTACTACAATTCTATATGAAAAACTGATTATAATAATATTTTGCGTTCAAACTTTTATACAATATTTTACAAACTTACAATACCGTTTATTTTACATAAAGCATGAAATATAGCACACAATAACTTTGATACAAGATAGTTGTGAAGATAATTCTAGCTAGTACACAAGTCGTTCAGCAAAGGCAATAAAGACACGTAATTCATACGTCCAGAAACAAGTCATGCATTCTGGTTTTACTAGGACTACTTCCCATCCTTGGTCTTGTGGAACATAACCGTTATGGCCGTTGATAAGACAGCGTGTTGTAACATCGTCAAAAGGACGAGGGTTACGTAATGTCCAACAGTCCCGTAACAATCTAGAAACCTCATTTCTTACCCCAATTACCGACTCCGTCACTTGTGGAAACGTTTTGTTTAATAGTTGTAGCCCGATGTTCTTGTTCTCACTTTGGTGAGAAGCGAACATTACTAATCCGTAAGCATAACATGCTTCTTTATGTTGCATGTTAGCCGCTTTTTCTAAATCACGAAGTCCAATATTCGGATATATTGAGTCAAAATAATTTCTTAACCCATTGCGTAAAATAGCATTTGGGTTCCCCGCAATATATGCGTCAAAGTAAACACATCGTAACTTATGGATTTCCCAATGTGATATCCCCCATCTTTCGAACGAAAGCCTTTTATAAACCAAGGCATTCTTGGAACGTTCTTCGAATGTCTTACAAACTGATCTCGTCTTAAATAGTTGTGCCGAAGAATTCTGACCGACTCTAGACAAGATTTCATCAATCATGTCTCCGGGTAGGTCTCTTAAAATATTGGGTTGTCTATCCATTTTGTGTTTTTATACTGTAAAATAGACAAGAGTTAGATTCATAAAAAAAATATACTTATTAATACAAGCAATTTTTACATATATCATAAAGCATAAGCACACTATATTACATATATTACACCACACGAATACAACTATCTTATTCCGACTCGCTTGTTTCTTCTTCTTCGATTTTGGTTCGTTTTGCCAAGTTTCTAGGGATATATGATGTTCCCCTAATACGAGCCGTCGTGATCCACATTGGTTTAGAAAAACCTGGTGGTTTAGAGGTTCCCGGGTCATTGTTACAACTTAAGGACTTCGGGGGTTGACGATACATATAAAGTTCATCGGGGTTGGAATTAGATTTCTCTATTCTTATGCCCTTTCCCTTATTATTTTCTTTTGCCTTTTTAAATTCAGTTGGGGTAATTTCTATAACATCATCGGAATTCTCGTCGGAATCCGATTCATCGGAGAATTGGTAATCCTCCCAATATTTTGCTTCCTTGGCGGAAACACCATTGACCATAATTAACCTTGGTCGGTTGGTTGAGGATTTTCTTTTACTTAACCGTTTTATTATTTCCCCCACCGGTTCTATTTCTTCATCCGGTTCCGATTCTTCTTCCGGTTCCGATTCTTCTTCCGGTTCCGACTCTTCTTCCGGTTCCTCTTCGGGAACTTGTGAATCAGTCCACGAATCATTCCAATTTATATTTGACTCTTCATTATTATTAGGTGAGTCAATGGGACTTGTTCTAGAGGTAGACATCTATCACATAATATCAAACACGTTAAGAGATTAATATATCACATAATATTCACATGTTAAAAATATATAGTTTCCAACAAAATTTGTTAAGCAATCATTTTTCAAGTAAACACGGTCGAAGTCCAGACTCACTAATGCATCCTAACAAACTCGATAAGACACACTAATGCAAAATTCTGGTTCTCTAAGACCAAGGCTCGGATACCAACTGAAATGTCCCGTTCTTATTTATTAAAAACGTTCCATATTAATTGATTTCGTTGCGAGGTTTTGACCTCTATATGAGACGTTTTTCAAAGACTGCATTCATTTTTAAAACAAACCATAACCTTTATTTCATAAATAAAGATTTAAAAAGCTTTACGTAGATTATCAAATAATGATAATCTAAAATATCCTGTTTACACACGACCATTACATAATGGTTTACAATACAAATATGTTACATCGAAATCAGTTTCTGGAATGCAGTTTTTACACAATATCATACAAACATGGACTCCAAATCTTGTCCTTATTTTAGTATGCAACAGCGGAAGCTCTTAGTATTCCCCTGAGAATAAACATGCTTTAAACGTCAACAAAAATGTTGGTGAGTTATAGGTTTAACCTATATATATCAAATCGTAACAATAGACCACAAGATTTCATATTTCAATACACATCCCATACATAGAGATAAAAATCATTCATATGGTGAACACCTGGTAACCGACATTAACAAGATGCATATATATAAGAATATCCCCATCATTCCGGGACACCCTTCGGATATGATATAAATTTCGAAGTACTAAAGCATCCGGTACTTTGGATGGGGTTTGTTAGGCCCAATAGATCTATCTTTAGGATTCGCGTCAATTAGGGTGTCTGTTCCCTAATTCTTAGATTACCAGACTTAATAAAAAGGGGCATATTCGATTTCGATAATTCAACCATAGAATGTAGTTTCACGTACTTGTGTCTATTTTGTAAATCATTTATAAAACCTGCATGTATTCTCATCCCAAAAATATTAGATTTTAAAAGTGGGACTACAACTCACTTTCACAGATTTTTACTTCGTCGGGAAGTAAGACTTGGCCACTGGTTGATTCATGAACCTATAACAATATATACATATATATCAAAGTATGTTCAAAATATATTTACGACACTTTTAATATATTTTGATGTTTTAAGTTTATTAAGTCAGCTGTCCTCGTTAGTAACCTACAACTAGTTGTCCACAGTTAGATGTACAGAAATAAATCGATAAATATTATCTTGAATCAATCCACGACCCAGTGTATACGTATCTCAGTATTGATCACAACTCAAACTATATATATTTTGGAATCAACCTCAACCATGTATAGCTAACTCCAACATTCACATATAGAGTGTCTATGGTTGTTCCGAAATATATATAGATGTGTCGACATGATAGGTCGAAACATTGTATACGTGTCTATGGTATCTCAAGATTACATAATATACAATACAAGTTGATTAAGTTATGGTTGGAATAGATTTGTTACCAATTTTCACGTAGCTAAAATGAGAAAAATTATCCAATCTTGTTTTACCCATAACTTCTTCATTTTAAATCCGTTTTGAGTGAATCAAATTGCTATGGTTTCATATTGAACTCTATTTTATGAATCTAAACAGAAAAAGTACAGGTTTATAGTCAGAAAAATAAGTTACAAGTCGTTTTTGTAAAGGTAGTCATTTCAGTCGAAAGAACGACGTCTAGATGACCATTTTAGAAAACATACTTCCACTTTGAGTTTAACCATAATTTTTGGATATAGTTTCATGTTCATAATAAAAATCATTTTCTCAGAATAACAACTTTTAAATCAAAGTTTATCATAGTTTTTAATTAACTAACCCAAAACAGCCCGCGGTGTTACTACGACGGCGTAAATCCGGTTTTACGGTGTTTTTCGTGTTTCCAGGTTTTAAATCATTAAGTTAGCATATCATATAGATATAGAACATGTGTTTAGTTGATTTTAAAAGTCAAGTTAGAAGGATTAACTTTTGTTTGCGAACAAGTTTAGAATTAACTAAACTATGTTCTAGTGATTACAAGTTTAAACCTTCGAATAAGATAGCTTCATATATATGAATCGAATGATGTTATGAACATCATTACTACCTTAAGTTCCTTGGATAAACCTACTGGAAAAGAGAAAAATGGATCTAGCTTCAATGGATCCTTGGATGGCTCGAAGTTCTTGAAGCAGAATCATGACACGAAAACAAGTTCAAGTAAGATCATCACTTGAAATAAGATTGTTATAGTTATAGAAATTGAACCAAAGTTTGAATATGATTATTACCTTGTATTAGAATGATAACCTACTGTAAGAAACAAAGATTTCTTGAGGTTGGATGATCACCTTACAAGATTGGAAGTGAGCTAGCAAACTTGAAAGTATTCTTGATTTTATGTAACTAGAACTTGTAAAATATATGAAGAACACTTAGAACTTGAAGATAGAACTTGAGAGAGATCAATTAGATGAAGAAAATTGAAGAATGAAAGTGTTTGTAGGTGTTTTTGGTCGTTGGTGTATGGATTAGATATAAAGGATATGTAATTTTGTTTTCATGTAAATAAGTCATGAATGATTACTCATATTTTTGTACTTTTATGAGATATTTCATGCTAGTTGCCAAATGATGGTTCCCACATGTGTTAGGTGACTCACATGGGCTGCTAAGAGCTGATCATTGGAGTGTATATACCAATAGTACATACATCTAAAAGCTGTGTATTGTACGAGTACGAATACGGGTGCATACGAGTAGAATTGTTGATGAAACTGAACGAGGATGTAATTGTAAGCATTTTTGTTAAGTAGAAGTATTTTGATAAGTTTATTGAAGTATTTCAAAAGTGTATAAATACATATTAAAACACTACATGTATATACATTTTAACTGAGTCGTTAAGTCATCGTTAGTCGTTACATGTAAGTGTTGTTTTGAAACCTTTAAGTTAACGATCTCAATTAATGTTGTTAACCCATTGTTTATTATATCTAATGAGATGTTAAATTATTATATTATCATGATATTATGATATATTAATATATCTTAATATGATATATATACATTTAAATGTCGTTACAACGATAATCGTTACATATATGTCTCGTTTCGAAATCCTTAAGTTAGTAGTCTTGTTTATATGTATATAACTCATTGTTAATATACTTATGGAGATACTTACTTATCATAATCTCATGTTAACCATATGTATATCCATATATATGTCATCATATAGTTTTTACAAGTTTTAACGTTCGTGAATCACCGGTCAACTTGGGTGGTCAATTGTCTATATGAAACATATTTCAATTAATCAAGTCTTAACAAGTTTGATTGCTTAACATGTTGGAAACATTTAATCATGTAAATATCAATCTCAATTAATATATATAAACATGGAAAAGTTCGGGTCACTACAGATGCCCCCTTGTACCATGAAATGGCACTTTTCCCAGTTAAGCACAAGATTAGATTTCTCACACCTTACCAACATCCGCTCTAAATTAAGAAGGCATGAATCGAAAGTGTCACCGAAGACCAAAAATTCATCCATGAACACCTCCATGCAATCTTCTATCATATCATGGAATATGGCCATCATGCGCCTTTGAAAAGTGGCCGGAGCGTTACAAAGGCCAAAGGGCATGCGACGGTATGAAAATGTGCCATATGGGCTCGTGAAAGTGGTTTTCTCTTGGTCCTCGGGCGAGATAGGAATTTGAAAATAGCCCCAAAAACCATCAAGAAAACAATAAAAGCTATTTCCCGCCAACCTCTCTAACATTTGATCCATGAAAGGTAACGGGAAGTGGTCTTTGCGTGTGACGTCGTTTAACTTACGATAGTCAATACAAACACGCCACCCCGTGATAGTTCGAGTGAAAATTAACTCGTTTTTATCATTGGTGGTAACAGTCATACCACATTTCTTAGGTACACAGTGTACCGGGCTAATCCACGAACTGTCAGAAATCGGGTAAATTAGACCAGCATCAAGGAGCTTAATGATCTCTTTCTTCACGACATCTTGCATGTGCGGGTTCAACCTCCTTTGACGTTGCATCACAGGTTTGGAGTTATCCTCCATTAAAATTTTGTGGGTGCAATAGGAGGGACTAATACCCTTGATGTCATGAATTTCTCACGCAATGGCTGGTTTGTGGGCCTTTAGCATGGTCACAAGTTCAGTTTTCTGACCTGTAGTAAGAGAAGAAGAAATAATTACCGGGAGCTTAGATTCCTCCTGCAAATAAGCGTATTCCATATGATCTGGAAGTTGCTTCAATTCTAACTCGGGAGGTTCTTCAATTGAAGACTTGCTCCAGTAATCCACATCACGTTCGAGTTCTTTGAACTCCTCCTCAGTCGGCTCATAGCCGTTTTCCATCAAGGCGGTTAAAATATCCACCTCCTCAACCTGCAACTCCTTATCAATTTCAACCAATGAGCATTCTCCTGAACCCTGTAACTCTAGAAATTCCTGCAAAAACTCAGACTGGACATCCACAGTGTTAAGAAAATAACATGTATCATCAGTGTAGGCAACGTACTTTAAAGCATGGTCGATTGAGAATGTTGCACTCAAGTCATCTATCCTAAGAGTCAACTTTTAGCCATAAACGTCGATGATACACCTAGCAGTATTCAAAAATGGCCGACCCAAAATAAGTGGAATCCTTTCATCCACTTCCATATCCAAAACCACGAAATCAGCCGGAAAAACCAACGACCCGGTCTTAACTGGCATATTCTCTATAATTTCACGAGGGAATTTAAAAGAGCGGTTAGCTAGCTGAATAGCCATACGCGTGGGTTTTAACTCCCGGGGGTCTAGCTGTAAATAAATAGAATAAGGCATTAAATTTATGCTAGCCCCCAGATCCGCGAACGCCATCACATAGTCCAAATTACCAAGTAAACAAGGAATGGTAAAACGCCCAGGATCCTCAAGCTTTTTAGGAAGCTTGTTTGCAACTACCGCTGAACATGCGGCATTCAACCTAACTGAAGACACGTTCTCCAGCTTCTTCCTGTTAGTTAGCAAATCCTTCAGAAACCTTGCATACTTTGGCATACCTGCAATCACATCAATAAAAGGCATATTTATATTAACTTTTTTAATCAAGTCCATGAATTTGGACTTTTCCACCTCAAGCTTCTCCAATCTCTGCTTCCTCAGGAATGGGAGCGGTGGTTGATACTCTTTAACTACCGGTTTAGTAGCAACGGTTTTCGGTACCCTCACAACCTTCTCAATCACCTGTTCCGGCTCCTTTTTCCCCTTTGGTTCACTAACAACAACCGGTTCACTATCCTTAGCTAACGGAACTCACAAATCATACTCATCGGGCTTCCGCGGTGAATCATATGCTAAACCACTAAGGGTGGTGATAGCATTAACGTGCACATTCTTCGGGTTAGTATCTGTTTTACTCGGTAACTCCCCCGGTTTCCTCTCATTACTCTGATTAGCAAGCTGACCAATTTGTTTCTCCAGATTCTGAATAGCTGCTTGTTGATTTCGAAACATTTGATCATTCTTCTCATTGTTTTGAGTAACAGTAGTAACAAGCTGAGTTTGAGACATCACAAGCTTTTCGATCATAGCTTCAAGGTTAGACTTTTTCTCTTGGGCTTGAGGTTTCTGAAAATACCCGGGAGCTTGCTGTTGATATCCTCCACTAGATCCTGGCTGGAAACTCGAACCATGATTACCTTGAGGATTATAGGGATTGTTGAAATTCCTATTAAACTGCGCATGTCCCTGAAACTGATTGTTGTTCTGTTGACTAATATAAGTGATCTCTTCTTTCTGGTTCATAGTCAAACCTGCATCACAATCTTTTCCTAAATGTAATCCCCCGCAAAACTCACAACCAACCTTAATACCATGCATGTCCTTTTCCAACTTCTCCAAGTGTCTACCAAATTTATCTAACTTAGCATTAATAGACCCATAATCATCATACGCACCAGTGGTTTCGATTCTCTTAACTGACGCTGAACGGGTTGACTCATGATCTTGATGCCATTCGTGAGTATAGGCAGCTTGCTCTTCAATTATCTCTAACGCCTCTTCTTATGTCTTATCCATTAAAGTACCACCTGCTGCTTGATCAATACTCTGGCGAGTTGGTATGTCACACCCCTTTTAGAAAATCTGGACCTTTTATAAATCATTCAACCCGTGTTGCAGACACGAGCGTAACATATTAGAATAACGGTCCCAAGCATCGTATAATGTCTCACTGCTCTTTTGTCTGAATTGCGATATATCTGCTTGAAGTCTAGCAGCTCGAGACGCAGGGAAAAACTTCGCTAATAACTTATCTACCAAAACTTCCCAAGAGGTAATCGCTCCCTCTGGTTGCTTATCTAACCATCTCTTACCTTCTCCCTTAAGAGTCTAGGGAAAAAGCCTTGTCTTGATCGAAGTATCGGCAACCTCATGCAGCTTGAATAAGTTGCAAACATCATTGAAAATACGAAGATGCTCGTTAGCATCCTCACTATCCTTGCCATGAAATTGGCAATCAGAAGAAATCAAACTCAGAATTAGACCTGTGATTTGAAAAGGCTAAGTGATGTTTGGTTGAGTAATCGAATTGCCTTGGCCAGCTCGGGTGGCCTTCAACTTTTTTTCCATAGTCTGAGGACGAGGTGGTTCATCGGCCATCTCTTCAGTCTTGAAAATATCTAATGAAACGTAAGAGTCTTCTTCTTCGTGGATTTCAGGTGGTGTATCGGGCACCACAGTCTCAGCACTACTATCCAAATTAATTATATTATCACTTGAAGAAGCTGATGAATCCACTGTAGATTGTTTCACTTGACTTAACGCTTTAAATAACTCTCTTTCAGGTTCGTCAAATGGTTGAAGAATAGGAGAATTAGAAGAACGCGTATGTGGCATGCTCTACCTGTTATCTGCGAAATCACAACTAACAACTGCTAAACGCACTGATTCAACTGAAAATAAATGAAAAGTAATAATAAACTAGGATTAAAACTAAACTAAGAACAGTTAGATAATAATCTTAATTTTCGACACAACTGTCCCCGGCAGCGGCGCCAAAAACTTGATGTGTGAAATCTAGTATATAATTTATCTTGGAAAATGCCGGTTTAAAGATTACCACACACTAACGGGCAGTGTACCCGATCATGCAATAGTATAAAGTTGGTAATTCCGAAATCGTTCCAAGGACAGTTTAAACGTGAGAATTAATATTGCAACTAATGAAAATAAACTAAGTTAATCTATGAAAATTGAAAGTATGAGATAATTTGTTTTGTGGCTATTTAACAATTAGCCAAATCAAGGATAGATTAAAAGTAAAAGACAATATTTTTGTGTTTTTAAGTTTATAGAAAATAAATGCAGATTCAACGAAAAGTAAAGATATTTGAATTCAATAGATAAAAGAATGTTCGCCTAGATCTCCTATTCGCAGTATCGGATGATTTTGTTATTAAGCACTAGTTCAATTTATCAATACATGCAACTACACAGTCGGTTTACCCAGAGTTCTCTTTTAGAAAACATGTCAAACTAGGATTTATTGGCTTAGGGTTTCCTTTCACCAAAGACCTCTTTTGTTTGTGACTTAGTAATTAACTAATTATAAGATTAAGATTCAATTAGTTACGCGTTCGCTCCACATAATTCACCCCTATTTTGTTCAATCTATGTTACCCGGTTTACCCCCTTGGTCCAGTAAGCACCCAATTGGTTAAGACAAAGCAATTGGAAACTAATGCACTAAATTGAAACAGGGTTCCCTTTTGTTCAAACAAGTACACTAATCAACTTAGTAACAATAATCAACACCCACTAGAATGGTTCTTAATCAAAACTCATAATTATCATGCATTAATCAAATTAAACATTAAAGTATCATCCAAACACATACGAATATTCAATCTAGACAAACATTAAAGTGCTTAGCCAACAATCATAGCTAAAGTCAAAATCACAAATAAACAATTAAGAGTATTCATTATGATGATAAGAATAAAACCAAATGAAAATTGTGTTCTTGAATGATAAACGGATCGAGACGCGTTTCCGGAATGATTGATGTGTTAGAATGATCTTGGGATTCCCCAAAAATCACCCTTTTTCATCAAAAAGCTGCTGGAATTCGTCTGGATGCAAGAATGATTAATTAGGGTAAAAATTCGGGCTTTAAATAGGTAAATTCTGAACCCAGCTGAAGGTGGAGCGGCGCTCCATATGTTGAGCGGCGCTCCATATCACTGAAACCTGATCTGTTAACTTCCAAAACCCCTCGAACTAATTTTCATTACTGCTGGAGCGGCGCTCCACCTTTTTGAGCGGCGCTCCAGACCCCTTTTTGCTGATTCCGAGATGAAAACTCACTAAATTCATCCAAACTGGCATCGAACCAATCTCTTTCACTCGTTTCCATACAAAATCCCTAAAACCATCAAATAACTTCAAATTTCATCTCCTTGGTCTTAGAACTCGAACTTTCACAACACTTATCGAAATAACACTAAATCGTATCCAAAAGGACCAAAATGTGATCGATATCGCTAAGGAAAACGTGTATTACATATGCGATATCAAACAACCCCACACTAGAGTTTTGCTTGTCCTCAAGAAATTAAACTCGAAAATAATCTTCTACCATAAAGTAACATCTTCAAAAGTATATGTAGAACCAAACGAACAACCAACAAACCATCATCTAGCATTGGCACGATTTAGAGTAATTACCAACCATACCTTCCACTTGCATTCCCCCGAAATTAACTTCCCAATCCTCAAGCAATCAAATATGAACTAAGTAGCTAAATATAGTCTTGAATAGCGTACCAAATAAAATGAGGCAAAGAATCTCTAACCATAATGTAAGTCTTCAAAGGAACCGGGAATCAAGTGGGAGCCAAACACCAAAGATATGACAATCGAACGCATGTGCCAAAAAGAACGAACGGGCGACCCGCAATTGGTCAAACCAATGCCTCCCACAGTACCTAACATCGTGAGATGTCGGTAAGAAAATAATGTGCTTATGAGGATACACATTATGTCCAGATATCATCGATAATCATGAGGTAATCATCTAATCCGTTAATTCAATCATAAAGATTGAAGCTCATCAGGCTTAAAAGCTGATATCTTACCTTTCCGGAGGTTATCCAACTGGGAATCTGATCAATCACAGAATTGTGTATCATGGTGCGCTTCCCATTTGACGAAATTTCGGGACGAAATTTATTTAACGGGTAGGTACTGTAGTGACCCGAACTTTTCCATGATTATATATTAAATGAAAACTATATTTGCATGATTAAATGTTTCCAACATGTTTAGAAATCAAACTTGTTAAGACTTGATTAATTGAAATGAGTTTCATGTAGACATTTGACCACCCAAGTTGACAGGCGATTCACGAACGTTAAAAACTTGTAAAAACTACATGATGATATATATATATGGTTAACATGAGATTATGATAAGTAAGTATCTTACTAACTGTATTAACAATGAGTGATATACATAAAAATGAGATTATTGAATTAAGAAACTCGAAACGATATATATAACGATTATCGTTATAACAACGTCTTAATAAATACATATGAATCATATTAAGATATAGATACACTATGTTTAACGTGATAAAATGATAATTAAGTATTGATAATGCTAAAAACGAACATATATTTCATAGCATTATTCATCAAGAAAGACAAGCTTTTAGTTGCAATTGTTCTATTTAAAAGTGATATTCGTTTAAATAATAAAAGGCGAAGACAAAAGACAGATTCGACGAATTGAAGACGCAAACGACCAAAAAGCTCAAAAGTACAAGATACAATCAAAGAGGTTCCAATTATTGATAAGAAACATCTCGAAATTACAAGAGTACAAGATTCAGAACGCAAAGTACAAGATATTAAATTGTACGCAAGGACGTTCGAAAATCCGGAACCGGGACCAGAGTCAACTCTCAACGCTCGACGCAACGGACTAAAAATTACAAGTCAACTATGCACATAAATATAATATAATATTTAAATAATTCTTATAATTATTTATATATTATATAAATAAAATAAACCGTCGGCAAGAAAGACTCCAAATTGGAGTGAGCTGTATTTACAAACTCCGCGACTCGCGGAGTTTGAAGGCAAAAAGGGCCGCGAGTCGCGAAAGCCCAAATTCTGAAAGTCCCTATAAAGCCAACCGAATTCTGATCATTTTTCATACTCATATATCCATCTCTCTATCTATATCGTAATATTTATATTTTAATTTTAATTTTAATTTTAATCCTAATAATAAGGGTATGTTAGCGAATATTGTAAGGGTGTAAGTCGAAACTCTGTCCGTGTAACGCTACGCTATTTTTAATCATTGTAAGTTATGTTCAACCTTTTTAATTTAATGTCTCGTAGCTAAGTTAATATTATGCTTATTTAAAACGAAGTAATCATGATGTTGGGCTAATTACTAAAATTGGGTAATTGGGCTTTGTACCATAATTGGGGTTTGGACAAAAGAACGACACTTGTGGAAATTAGACTATGGGCTATTAATGGGCTTTATATTTGTTTAACTAAATGATAGTTTGTTAATGTTAATATAAAGATTTACAATTGGGCGTCCCTATAAATTACCATATACACTCGATCGGACACGATGGGCGGGGTATTTATATGTACGAATAATTGTTCATTTAACCGGACACGGGAATGGATTAATAGCCACTAGAATAATTAAAACAGGGGTGAAATTATGTACAAGGACACTTGGTATAATTGATAACAAAATATTAAAACCTTGGGTTACACTCAGTCGACATCCTGGTGTAATTATTAAACAAAGTATTAAAATCTTGTTACAGTTTAAGTCCCCAATTAGTTGGAATATTTAACTTCGGGTATAAGGATAATTTGACAAGGATACTCGCACTTTATATTTATGACTGATGGACTGTTATGGACAAAAACCAGACGGACATATTAAATAATCCAGGACAAAGGACAATTAACCCATGGGCATAAAACTAAAATCAACACGTCAAACATCATGATTACGAAAGTTTAAATAAGCATAATTCTTTTATTTCATATTTAATTTCTTTATTTTATATTTAATTGCACTTCTAATTATCGCATTTTTATTGTTATTGTATTTAATTGCACTTTTAATTATCGTACTTTTTAATTATCGCAAGTTTATTTTATCGTACTTTTATTATTCGCAATTTCATTATCGTTATTTACTTTACGCTTTAAATTAAGTCTTGTATTTATTTATTATTTTACATTTGGTTTTAACTGCGACTAAAGTTTTAAAATCGACAAACCGGTCATTAAACGGTAAAAACCCCCCTTTATAATAATAATATTACTTATATATATATTTGTATTTTTATAAAAGTAAACTAATATAGCGTTAAGCTTTGTTTAAAGATTTTCCCTTTGGAACGAACCGGACTTACTAAAAACTACACTACTGTACGATTAGGTACACTGCCTATAAGTATTGTAGCAAGGTTTAAGTATATCCATTCTCTAAATAAATAAATATCTTGTGTAAAATTGTAAAGTATTTAATAGTATTTTCCTGCTAAAATTTAATAGGTATTTTATATACACTCCGCTACCACATCAAGTATTTTTGGCGCCGCTGCCGGGGAACTCTTAAACGCCGGAAGCGCAACGCTAATATAAAAAAAAAATTAGTTTACTTTTATTAAAATTTGTTTTTATAAAAATACGTTTTAAATATTTGAAAATATTAAAAGAAAAACAAAAATATAAATATTTTTAGGAGTTTGATAAATATTTAAGTTTTATAAAGTTTCTTTAGTTTGTAAAAATATAAGTTTTATTTAATTTATTTTATAAATATATTTTATAAATATAGAACCGAAAAAAATATATATATATATAAATCTAGTTTTACGATTTTTATTTATAAAATTATAAAATAGTTCTATTTTTATTTTAGTTATTAAATATAAGTTTTTATTATATAAATATTTAGATTTTAAAACAGAAAAATATAAAACAGAAAATAAAAATAAAAAAAAAACGCGTCGAATAAAAAACTGTTCCAGAGTTGAAAACTGGAACCCCGCGACTCGCGGGGTTTGCAGCTTCGGGCACCGCAACCCGCGGAGCCACTCTGACACCGACAGAAACCCTAAACTGCATTTATTATGGATAATTATTAATTATTATTATTATTAACCCTAATTATTATTATTATTATTATTAGTTTTATTTTAAGTTACTTTTTATTTAATTTATATTTTAGTTAAATTAGTTTAATTAAATTGAAAAATTAATAGTTTTAATAAATAAATAATATAAAAATAATATTTTTATAAAAATTGTATTTTTTTTTACAACTTTTTGTATATTTTTATAATTTGTTCCTTTTTAATCGTTTTAGCGTAATATTTGTATTTTTCGCTCATATTTAGTTTTAAACTTAGTTTTTGCCATAGTTATTTTTACTTCTAGATTTTTAGGCTTTGCCGTAGAATCCTTTAAGTGCTTTTTCTTTAGACTAAGATTTAGGTACTTTAGAATTTTGCGACGCCTTTTTAAGTTTTAGTTTCTTTTTAAGTTATTTCCATTTGGGATTTAGTTTTTCCTGTAAGCTTTAATATTTTTAGACGACTTTTACCTATGTATCAATTATCATTCCAATTAGTAATCTCAATTTGCGATTATAATTTTAAGTTAATTGTAGTAATAAGGTTAGGTTAGTCAAGTGTTTTTAAGTGTTATAAGTTTCTTTTATTTTTCCGTCACCTTTTATTTTTCAACCATTTTTCTTTTTCGACCTTTTTCCGACGCGCTCTTTTTCTTTCTTATTTCTCGCTATTCTAGTTTTAGGACATAGATTTTTATTCTACTTCTTATCTAATTTTCTTAAAATTACGAAAATTTATTTTAAGTGGTTAAATTGATAGACATCAAAATTTTCTGGTTCGTAGTAATAGTTGAATTTGTATGTGGACCGGGTTATTGGAGCCAAACAGTCCTCAATTATATTGAGACCAAACGAATCCTGCCCCTCTGCTGCATCTTTTGGCTATTCGAAACGTGGGCAAAATCAGAAAAGTCTATTGATTGGATAACTTAATATAATTTTTCTTTCCTTTTAAAAACTAATAGGATATTCAGTGAATGCACCGAGCAAGACGTTCACCACCATTTGTACGTTCACCACCTTTTGTACGTTCACCACCTGTAACTAGATCAAGACATTTAGCAAATATTACTGCCATTGATTTTTCTTTAGAATCATCATCCAGTCGACCAAGTACTCCAGTTCAAATTTCCGATAATCCATTTTTTGAACCCGACCTCACAATTGAGAATCCGGAGAATATTCAGGAATGATTCGTAGATCCTGAACCACTAAAGTTTCCTCCGGAACCACCAATCATTCAAACAGAGATTGTTGAGGAACGAACCATTAAATCAGAATCCTCTAGTGATTCCGATTCAACAAATTCAATTATGGAGAATCTGGAACCTTTAAGTATGGAAGACCGAATGAGAGTTAAACGCACTGGCCAAGGTCACGCAATTACTCATCCAGACATTAATGCGCCAGATTATGAAATCAAAGGACAAATTCTACACATGGTGACTAATCAATGCCAATTTAGTGGTGCGCCGAAGGAAGATCCAAATGAACATCTACGTACCTTTAATAGGATCTGCACACTATTTAAAATAAGAGAAGT
This sequence comes from Rutidosis leptorrhynchoides, assembly GCF_046630445.1. Taxonomy (NCBI): domain Eukaryota; kingdom Viridiplantae; phylum Streptophyta; class Magnoliopsida; order Asterales; family Asteraceae; genus Rutidosis; species Rutidosis leptorrhynchoides. The sequence continues at coordinate 210,038,215 of NC_092341.1, read as the reverse complement.
GGAGGATGAACAGATATATCTCATGTTATTTCCCTGGACTTTAAAGGGAGAAGCCAAAGATTGGTTGGAATCGTTACCTGAAGGGGCGATTGATACATGGGGCGTTTTAGTTGAAAAATTTCTTAAACAATTCTTTCCTGCATCTAAAGCCGTAAGACTTCAAGCAGAAATTGTTACGTTTACACAAAAGCCAAATGAAACTCTATATGAGGCGTGGACAAGATTTGGAAAGTTATTAAGAGGATGTCCGCAACATGGTTTAGACACCTGTCAAATAGTACAAATATTCTACCAAGGATGCGACATCACTACAAGGAAAGACATAGATATAGCAGCTGGTGGTTCTATTATGAAGAAAACCGAAACTGATGCTTACAAAATTATTGATAACACTGCTTCCCACTCACATGAGTGGCACCAAGAAAAAGATATCGTTAGATCATCTAAAGCAGCTAGAGCCGATTCTAGCCATGACTTAGATTCCATTTCCGCAAAGATAGATGCTGTCGAGAGACGAATGGAAAAGATGACTAAAGATATTCACTCAATACGAATTAGTTGTGAGCAGTGTGGAGGACCACATTTGACAAAAGATTGTCTCAGTATTGAGTTAACAATGGAACAAAGAGAGAATATTTCATACATAAACCAAAGGCCTGGAAATAATTATCAGAATAATTATCAACCGCCAAGACCTATTTACAATCAAAATCAGAACTATAACCGAAATATTCCATACAACAACCAACAAGGTCCTAGCAATCAACAAGTATCCAATAATACTTACAATCAGCAAAGACCTAATTTTCAAAACAAACCACCACAACAAACCGATGATAAAAAGCCGAATTTAGAAGATATGATGACGAAGCTAGTTGAAACTCAAACGCAGTTTTTCACATCTCAGAAACAAACTAATGAACAAAATGCTCAAGCATTTAGAAATCAACAAGCTTCTATTCAAAATCTGGAACAAGAAGTAAGTAACCTAGCAAGGTTAATAGGTGAAAGAAAATCGGGAAGTCTACCTAGTGATACAAATGCTAACCCCCGGAATGAAACAGCTAAAGCCATTACCACAAGAAGTGGTACAACACTTAAACCACCTGAAATACCTGTAACTTCTGATGAAGCTATTCCTACTCCACAAGAACCACAACCTGATCAAGACAAGGAAAAAGAACCGGTAGTTGAAAAGGTTAATGAAGATAACACAGCTAAGGATAAACCTTATGTTAAACCATACCAACCACCACTTCCTTACCCAAGTAAAATGAAGAAAGAGAAACTTGAAGTCGAGCAATCCAAATTCTTGGATATGTTTAAACAGATAAATTTAAATCTTCCTTTCATTGATGTGATTTTAGGAATGCCTAGATATGCTAAATTCTTGAAAGATCTAATCTCAAATAGAAAGAAAATGGAAGAACTCTCGACTGTTACTATGAATGCTAATTGTTCAGCAGTGCTGTTGAATAAGATACCAGAAAAACTATCTGATCCAGGAAGTTTCACAATTCCATGTTTTCTGGGTAGTCTTAGTTCAATAGAAGCATTAGCAGACTTAGGTGCTAGTATAAATCTAATGCCGTATTCACTATACGCTAAACTAGACCTTGGAGAATTGAAACCAACCAGAATAAGCATACAACTAGCCGATAGATCAATAAAATATCCTAGAGGGATAATGGAGAACATGCTAGTTAAAGTTGGTACTTTAGTATTTCCAGTAGATTTTGTTGTTTTGGACATGGAAGAAGATTCTCAAGTTCCTCTCATATTAGGAAGACCATTCTTAAATACGGCTAAAGCAATGATAGACGTGTTCGGTAAGAAATTGACCCTAAGTATAGAGGATGAGAGTGTTACCTTTTCAGTTGATAGAGCAATGCAACAACCACAATCTGCAGATGATACATGTTATTATATTCAAACTATAGATACACATGCAGAATTATTAGAAGAATTTCCAGAATTACAAGGAACAGGAGAATGTTCTTTAGGAGAAGGTAATGAACCAATTGATGAAGCTGAAATGTTAGCTACACTTATAGCTAATGGATATGAACCAACAACAGAAGAAATTCAAATGCTAAAAGAAGAAGACAGATATCGATACAAATCATCGATAGAAGAACCTCCGAAATTAGAGTTAAAGCCACTTCCAAACCATTTGGAATACGCTTATTTACATGGTGAATCTGAATTACCTGTAATAATATCGTCTTCTCTTACTGAAAATGAGAAATCACAACTCATTTCTGTGTTGAAAGCTCATAAACCAGCCATTGCATGGAACATTCATGATATTAAAGGAATAAGTCCTTCGTATTGCACACATAAAATCCTTATGGAAGAAGGTCATAAAACGTATGTGCAACGCCAACGAAGACTAAATCCTAATATGCAAGATGTAGTTAAGAAAGAGATTATTAAACTGCTAGATGCAGGTCTAATTTATCCAATTTCTGATAGTCCATGGGTAAGCCCAGTTCAATGCGTACCTAAGAAGGGTGGCATGACTGTCATTACAAATGAGAAAAATGAGCTTATTCCTACTAGGACTGTAACAGGATGGCGTGTGTGTATTGATTATAGAAAATTAAATGACGCCACCAGAAAAGATCACTTTCCCTTACCTTTCATAGATCAAATGTTGGAAAGATTAGCCGGAAATAGTTACTATTGTTTTCTAGATGGATTTTCCGAATATTTTCAAATTCCAATAGCACCCGAAGATCAAGAGAAAACCACATTCACATGCCCTTATGGTACTTTTGCTTACAAACGCATGCCATTTGGACTTTGCAACGCCCCTGCAACCTTTCAAAGGTGTATGATGGCGATTTTTCACGACATGATAGAAGAATGCATGGAAGTTTTCATGGATGACTTTTCAGTCTTCGGTGATACATTTGAATCATGTCTAGTTAATCTGGAACGAATGCTTATTAGATGCGAACAATCAAATCTAGTACTTAATTGGGAGAAATGCCATTTTATGGTTAAAGAAGGCATCGTTCTTGGTCATAAAATTTCAAAAGAAGGAATTGAAGTGGATAGAGCTAAAGTAGATGTAATTGCTAAACTTCCACATCCCACCAATGTTAGAGGAGTTAGGAGTTTTCTAGGGCATGCCGGTTTTTACCGACGTTTCATAAAAGATTTTTCTAAAATTGCCACTCCTATGAATAAACTCCTAGAAAAGGATGCTCCATTCATCTTTTCAGATGAATGTATCAAATCTTTTAATATTCTTAAAGAGAAACTCACTAATGCGCCGATCATTATAACACCAAATTGGAATCTATCATTTGAACTAATGTGCGATGCAAGTGATTTTGCAATGGGAGCCGTTTTAGGACAAAGGATTGAAAAATGATTTCAACCTATATATTATGCTAGTAAGAAGTTACAAGGAGCACAAACGAACTATACAACTACTGAAAAAGAACTCCTTGCTATTGTCTTTGCTTTTGACAAATTTCGATCATATCTCGTTCTAGCAAAAACGGTGGTCTATACCGACCATTCTGCTCTTAGATACCTATTTTCAAAACAAGATGCTAAACCAAGATTAATCCGTTGGATCTTACTCTTACAAGAGTTTGATATTGAAATCCGAGATAAAAGAGGAGCAGAAAATCTCGCCGCTGATCATCATTCTCGTCTTGAAAATCCTGAGTTAGAAGTTCTAAATGAATCGGCCATACAAGACAACTTTCCTGATGAATATCTATTGAAGATAGATTATAAAGAAATTCCATGGTTTGCAGACTATGCAAACTACTTAGTTTGCGGATTCCTTGAAAAAGGATTATCGTACCAAAAACGAAAGAAATTCTTCAGTGATATAAAACACTATTTCTGGGAAGATCCACATTTGTTTAAAAGTTGTCCAGATGGAATAATACGCCGATGTGTATTTGGAGATGAAGCTAGTAAAATATTAAACCATTGTCACACAGGACCAACAGGAGGACATTATGGGCCTCAACTAACAGCAAGAAAAGTTTATGATGCTGGATTCTATTGGCCTACAATTTACAAAGACGCACACCTTCTTTGCAAATCCTGTGATGCTTGTCACAGGGCCGGAAAAATAAGTCAACGTGATGAAATGCCACAAAATGTCATCCAAGTATGTGAAATATTTGACATTTGGGGTATTGACTTTATGGGTCCATTTCCAAAATCTCATAATAATCTATATATACTCGTAGCCATTGATTATGTATCTAAATGGGCGGAAGCACAAGCTCTCCTAACTAACGATGCACGAGTTGTAGTCAACTTTTTAAAACATCTTTTTGCAAGGTTTGGAACACCGAAAGCTTTAATAAGTGATCGGGATACTCATTTCTATAATAATCAACTTGAAAAAGTTCTTAAAAGATATAGAGTAACTCATAAAATCTCCACCACATATCATCCACAAACAAGTGGACAAGTTGAAAATACCAACCGAGCTTTAAAACGTATTCTAGAGAAAACCGTAGGATCAAATCCGAAGGAATGGTCCATTAAATTGGAGGATGCACTCTGGGCTTTTAGAACAGCCTACAAAACTTCAATTGGAACCACACCTTTTAGACTTGTTTATGGAAAAGCATGTCATCTTCCAGTAGAAATTGAACACAAAGCATTTTGGGCTTTGAAGACATGTAATCTTGATTTACATGAAGCCGGACGTCTACGATTAAGTCAACTAAACGAATTAGAAGAATTAAGACATGAAGCATACGAAAATTCGTTAATCTATAAAGAAAGAACGAAGAAATGGCATGATAAAAGAATCAGAAGTTCAAAAGAATTTAAAGAAGGAGACAGAGTTCTTCTTTTCAATTCACGATTCAAGCTATTTCCTGGAAAATTGAAATCAAGATGGTCTGGACCATTCATAGTCAAAAGAGTTTTCCCATACGGAACGATAGAATTAATAAATTCAAATGGGATGGAATTTAAAGTTAATGGTCACAGAGTTAAACACTACATAGATAGTCCGATGGAAGTCGACAACGAAGTTAATCACAATTTCGACACCACAGCTAACTAAGTGTGGGGAGAATCAAGTCTTTAAAGGATAATATGTATTTCTGTTAGAGTTAGATTGTCTGTTTTCGTGTAGTTCTCGAAAATGGAACCCGAATGGTCTTTCCCTAGCAGACCCTAAAGAACTAGTCTTCTCCCCCCATTCTGAATTTTTATTTTTTTTAGGTTTTTACAAAATGAAGACTGCCTGTGAACTAAACCATGGTCTAATGCTACACGCTTTGATCACTAAACGTAATAATGACACACTTCCGAGTGAAATAGTATCAGTAATCAGAGAAAGAATGGACGGAGTTAGAAAAGAATCCAGATGCGAAGATAATAAGTTACAATTTGGTAAAGGAAAATCAAAATCCGCAGCGAAAAGAAGAGCACGACACCTAGAAAGATGTCACAAATGCGGAAAATGGTCACATGGAGGTAAATGTTCAAATAATCAAACCTATTCAAACACCGAATTTGTTACTTTATGCAGAGACGGACCGTTCATATGTTTAGAAAAAAAGACACTGAATGCTCGAGGTTACGCCTATGTAGCCATGGAAAACCAATTAAACCGACTATCTTATGAATGGGATAGATCATATAACTAAGAATACTATCTCACAGGTAAGTCTGTACAGTTTTTATTTTTTATTTTTAACCTTTTGATAATAAACGCTAATTTGTTCGCTATAAAGTATTAAATTGGTATTGAATAAAATTAGGTTTGGCGACCGAAATTATTGATATCATTCAAAAATTTATTACATCACTGCGAAATTTAACGTTTATTCTTAAGGTATAAATGTCTTTAATCAATCAACCCAAAATATTTCAAAAATTCGTCATGAGTTAAATTAGGTCTTGGAACCGAAATTACTTTACCGAAAAGAGGGGCGCATATTTTTGATAATATTTGATTGATTAAAGTGGGATAAAAAGCCAAAAAGATTTTTAATTTTATTTTTACCATGTTTTTAAAATTAATATATAAATCTTAAATTAATATTGTAAACTTTGTAAAAACAATATTTTTAAAATTGTAAATATTTAAAAAAATAATATAAGTTTGGTATGAATTTATAATATGAATTTTTAAATTAAGTTTGGTGTGAATTTTTAATTTTTAAAATATGAATTTTAATTTTATGCATTTTAAATTGTAAGTTTGGTGTGAATTTTTAATATTAATTTTAAATTTTATATTTAAGTTGTGTGAATTTAAAAACAAAAATTTACTTTATCTCATTAAGTTAAAAATATGATTTTTAAAATTCGTCGTAAGTTGAAGACTAGGTCTTTGAACCGAAATTGCTTTACCCGAGGAAGGGACGAGAACTTTTATTATCATTATTTTTAATCTTATTGAATTAAAGTATGCCAAAAACATTTAAAAACCCAAAAATCTTAGCTTTTAAAACAATCGCTACAAAAAGACAAATTTTAAAATTTTGTCGAAGGACGGACTAGGACATCGATCCGAAACGACCTCGTCCTAAATAACAAGGGAAACAAAATTTTAAAATTAATTACTTAATTGTTTTAATTAGTATAAGATAAACAAAAAAAAACAAACTCCGCGACTCGCGGAGTTTGAAGGTTTAAAACTCCGCGACTCGCGGAGGGACCTAATTACAGAAAAAAATAAAACGCAAAGAACTGATCAGTCCACACTACCACCCACACATACAGCGAATAACTGCCGAAAAAAATCGCAAAAACACCCCCAAAAATCACAATTTTTAACCGTTAATCATCAAATCTTTTACTAAAATCATGTTGAGAAGGATGCTATCAAGGAATTACTCAAGAAAAATGGTAAATTTCTACACCTAAACACCATTTAATCCGAAAATTAGTGTTCTTGAGCAATTTTTTCCCCAATTTGATTTTGATCCTTTTTAGTGTAATTATTCTTAAATTGTTTATGTATTATGCTTGTATAACCTAGATTGATGCTATTTAACATGATTAGAAGCCTTAAACTTCAAATTTAGAGTAATCTAGGGTTTGTGTTCTTGAGCAAATTTGGGGCTTTTTGATATAAACAGGTTATGACTGATTTTTGTCATGAATTGTTGCTAAATTAAGTAGTGTAACATGTTTAGGTAGTTAAATGATCCAAACTTTGAGCCTAAATATGATTTTGAGAATTAAAGTGAACTTTTTCAAGTCTAAAATTCATGAACTTGATTTTTGAGAGATAATGCCATTTGAAACTTGTTTAATTGCTAGTAATGATTATTTTGACATATTATTTGAGTTGAATGCTTATGAACTTGGCGAACATTTTCGTATGTGCTTATTTGAAAAAGTGTAGATTTGATGAAAATATGAAAATGAGCTTAAGTTTGATATAAATTGATCATGTCATTGCAATTATTTTGATTGATGATTTTGCTGACACTAATGCATATTTGGATGCACAAAAATTGTGTTTGATGTGTTTTGCAGACTGAAAGGGGTGAATCTTCATCCCAAGCTCGCAATGCTCCCGCTGAGAATGCGGAACAACAGGAGGTGGATAACTACTACAAGCAAGATATACCTCATCCAGTCATGACATTTTCTGATATGCACTTGGAAGATTTGCACCCGAACCTGAGATTTGACAGACTTTGGATAGATTATCCAAAGTATCAAAGGGGGTTGCATACTCTTCATTCTAAAGTTGTTGAGGTACCTAGGGTCATAGAATGGGGGCCATTAGAAGCTGTAGAATTGGCCGGGCCAATTAGGGAATTACTTGCACAGAGGTATGGTAATTCTACTTTTAATGACTGGGTACGTTTATTCACCATGCGTAGACCTGTATATAAAGTATGGTGTGAAGAATTATTGTGTAGTATAGAATTAAATGATCGGGTAGCTAGTTTAATCGATCGATCTTTTATTAGATTTTTGTTAGGAGGTTCGATGCACCACATGTCTTTACTAGACATGGCTCAGGCTTTACGTATATATACGCCTGAGGAGTTAGCATCTGCCGATTGTAGAGGGTTGATACTAAATGGTAGAAAGATAGATGAAAATTTTGATACACATGGTGTATGGAGTCAAATGACAAGCCATCACCGATTCAAAGGGGGAAATTACTCTTATTTGGATATAGATAGAGCTGAATTAAGAGTGATTTATAGGTTTTTAGCTAATTCGATTACACAAAGAGGTAAGAACAAGGAAAAGGTAAATGAACAGGATTTGTTTTACCATATGTGTATTCGAGACCCACAAAGCGCTGTAAGTATACCTTATTGTGTGGGTTATTATTTATCAGCTATGGTTAGGGGGATGAGACTGCATAGCATAATAGGAGGTGGTATTTTTATTACTTTGATTGCTGAATATCTCGGTGTGGATATAAGTCGGGGGGGATTATTAGTCGAAGAACCAGAACCCCACGATACTATAGGTTTAAATGTATACCATGGTGCGAAAGTTTTGAAGAGGCGAAATAACGCCGCAGTACAATACCATGGTAGACATCCACAGGTTGAGAGAAACCAACAGCAAGGTAATGTAGGAGGGGGAAATGAAATGCAAGAAATGCAAAGGTTTATAGCTTCACAGGAGTACGAAAATGCTAGACAGAGAGCATTTGAAGATTGGCAAGTTCATCAAAACCAAATCATAGCTCATTGCCAACATATAGGTAGAAACTATATTCCTACTCCAAAACCCATATTCCCTCCCTGGTCTATAGAGATGCAACCACCGTATCCTACGTATAACCCAGCCGAAGCATTCTATAGCACCTATGGTTATGCTTGGAACACCTATTGGTATCAGTATCATCCCTAGTCTACTTAGTTTTATTTATTTTGTAATTTGTAATGTTGATACGTTTAATACTTATGTTAATATTGTAATAGTTTTTATAATTTTCTAACTTTTATTCTTAGATTTTAATAATTTTTGAATGTGGGGTAATATACAAAACTTCAAAAATATGTATATATGTTTGAAGTTTATCTTATGTACACAACAGGGTAAAACAACGCATTTTCAAAGACTGACATTAAGTTCAGCAAAAGCAACTAATTTTGACGACAAGATGCAAAATATATGTGAAATAACAACAAGACGGAATGAACAAATGATGTGCACCATTTATCATTCAGCAAACAAACGCCAATATATTTGGAAACTTTGGTAAAAATTTAATCATTTTCACACAAATCACCCTCAATAATTTAAATTGTTACTGATTTCTTGCAAATGAGGGCATTGCAAGATCTTAAGTGTGGGAAGGGGTTAAATTCTTTCGGATTTTAAAATTTTTATCTTAAACACTGGGTTACCATTAAAAAATACTAGTAAAGCAGTAGTTGTATTAGAATCTAGTGCTCTCTGATAATAAAGAACAGCCCTAGTCTTATATACTGACTACCCAATTCTAGTAAAAATTTTCAAAATTTTCAATTAAATGAACTCAAAATCATGTTTATACATATTTATGAACGATAAAACTAGGTTTTAACACCGAAATTATTGTTACCTCAGAAAGGACATAAATTGAGAAACAAACCAAAATGTTAAAATTCATTTAAAATGGAATAGAGGACGATAAAAAGGAAAATAAAAGCCAAGTGTGGGAAAATTTACCAAGTTATCTTAAACATATGTCACATATATCTGTAACAAATAACTGAAAATACTTTTGCTTTGGACTAAACTAAACTGTTTTACCCGATGAAAGAAAAGAAGAGATGGATCTACACGATGAATCAATTCCATCATTAAAAGGAAGTAAAGTCTTCTGAAAAAGACACGCGCTTCTTGATTTAGGTCAAGAAGTTGTCGTCCAGACCAGCTGTAGGTTGACGAAAAATCTAGAAAAGTCATCACTAAAATCAGCAGGAAATCCACGGACCTCAGCATTAAACAGGGTCGCCAAGTGGTCAGATTTATCCTAACCATGAGAAGGATTTATCTCGTACAATGGGGGGGCACCATGCAAATTAGCTGGATAAGACTAATGAATCAGATCCCCAGAAAGGATAATCTCCTTAAAAGATCAAAAATTAGCTTTTAAGCCTGATATTACTCAATCCTTGAGATTGACCTTAAAGATTGAGAATTACAAACTCATGGAATTCAATGATATCTAAACTCGAGCTTGAACGAGAAAATATTTTGATCAAAATTACAAACCGATTTGTTTTCTGAAAACCCTATTTTCAATGCGTTCATTACCATTGAACGTAAAATCCTAGGAATTCACCTGGAATTCATTAGGTCACCTGAACTAAATTGGGTGTCAACCGTAAGAACGGTGGTTGCATAGTGGTCAAATACAGGACCTTGTACCAGACCGAAAAATCATAAGGGTAAGCTTTACTATTGCTCCTACCAAAGATAGTAATTGCGTCCGACACGTTATAGACCATAATTAAAAGCATGTCAGGGGACATTGCCTTAACAGTTACTTGTTCAACGCTTTCCTTTACAACCGGACGGTAGTTTACCGAAAGGTAATATACGGGACAAGTACAAGATTCAAAACGCAAAGTACAAGATATTAAATTGTACGCAAGGACGTTCGAAAATCCGGAACCGGGACCAGAGTCAACTCTCAACGCTCGACGCAACGGACTAAAAATTACAAGTCAACTATGCACATAAATATAATATAATATTTAAATAATTCTTATAATTATTTATATATTATATAAATAAAATAAACCGTCGGCAAGAAAGACTCAAAATTGGAGTGAGCTGTATTTACAAACTCCGCGACTCGCGGAGTTTGAAGGCAAAAAGGGCTGCGAGTCGCGGAGGCCCAAATTCTGAAAGTCCCTATAAAGCCAACCGAATTCTGATCATTTTTCATACTCATATATCCATCTCTCTATCTATATCGTAATATTTATATTTATAATTTATATTTTAATTTTAATTTTAATTTTAATCCTAATAATAAGGGTATGTTAGCGAATATTGTAAGGGTGTAAGTCGAAACTCTGTCCGTGTAACGCTACGCTATTTTTAATCATTGTAAGTTATGTTCAACCTTTTTAATTTAATGTCTCATAGCTAAGTTATTATTATGCTTATTTAAAACGAAGTAATCATGATGTTGGGCTAATTACTAAAATTGGGTAATTGGGCTTTGTACCATAATTGGGGTTTGGAAAAAAGAACGACACTTGTGGAAATTAGACTATGGGCTATTAATGGGCTTTATATTTGTTTAACTAAATGATAGTTTGTTAATGTTAATATAAAGATTTACAATTGGGCGTCCCTATAAATTACCATATACACTCGATCGGACACGATGGGCGGGGTATTTATATGTACGAATAATTGTTCATTTAACCGGATACGGGAATGGATTAATAGCCACTAGAATAATTAAAACAGGGGTGAAATTATGTACAAGGACACTTGGTATAATTGATAACAAAATATTAAAACCTTGGGTTACACTCAGTCGACATCCTGGTGTAATTATTAAACAACGTATTAAAATCTTGTTACAGTTTAAGTCCCCAATTAGTTGGAATATTTAACTTCGGGTATAAGGATAATTTGACAAGGATACTCGCACTTTATATTTATGACTGATGGACTGTTATGGACAAAAACCAGACGGACATATTAAATAATCCAGGACAAAGGACAATTAACCCATGGGCATAAAACTAAAATCAACACGTCAAACATCATGATTACGGAAGTTTAAATAAGCATAATTCTTTTATTTCATATTTAATTTCCTTTATTTTATATTTAATTGCACTTCTAATTATTGCATTTTTATTGTTATTGTATTTAATTGCACTTTTAATTATCGTACTTTTTAATTATCGCAAGTTTATTTTATCGTACTTTTATTATTCGCAATTTCATTATCGTTATTTACTTTACGCTTTAAATTAAGTCTTGTATTTATTTATTATTTTACATTTGGTTTTAACTGTGACTAAAGTTTTAAAATCGACAAACCGGTCATTAAACGGTAAAAACCCCCCTTTATAATAATAATATTACTTATATATATATTTGTATTTTTATAAAAGTAAACTAATATAGCGTTAAGCTTTGTTTAAAGATTTTCCCTGTGGAACGAACCGGACTTACTAAAAACTACACTACTGTACGATTAGGTACACTGCCTATAAGTGTTGTAGCAAGGTTTAAGTATATCCATTCTCTAAATAAATAAATATCTTGTGTAAAATTGTAAAGTATTTAATAGTATTTTCCTGCTAAAATTTAATAGCTATTTTATATACACTCCGCTACCACATCAAGTATATCATTAAGTGTGTTAACATTGAACTACATATGTAAAAACAAGACTACTAACTTAAGGATTTCGAAACGAGGCATATATGTAACGATTATCGTTGTAACGACATTTTAATGTACATATATCATATTAAGATATATAGATACATCATAATATCATTATAATGTAATAATTTAACATCTCATTAGATATAATAAACAATGGGTTAACAACATTAAATGAGATCGTTAACTTAAAGGTTTCAAAACAACACTTACATGTAACGACTAACGATGACTTAACGACTCAGTTAAAATGTATATACATGTAGTGTATTAAGATGTATTTGTACACTTTTTAAAGACTTCAAGACACATATCAAAGTACTTCTATTTAACAAAAATGCTTACAATTACATCCTCATTCATTTTCATCAACAATTCTACTCGTATGCACCCGTATTCGTACTCGTACAATACACAGCTTCTAGATGTATATACTATTTGTATATACACTTCAATGATCAGCTCCTTAGCAGTCCATGTGAGTCATTAAACATGTGGGAACTATCATTTGGCAACTAGCGTGAAATATCTCACAAAATTACAAAAAATATTATAAATCATTCATGAATTATTTACATGAAAACAAACTTACACATCCTTTATATCTAATCCATATACCAACGACCAAAAACACCTACAAACACTTTCATTCTTAAATTCTCTTCATCTAATTGATCTCTCTCAAGTTCTATCTTCAAGTTCTAAGTGTTCTTCATAAATTCTATAAGTTCTAGTTTCATGAAATCAAGAATACTCTCAAGTTTACAAGTCTACTTCCAAGCTTTCTAATCCATTTCAAGTGATCATCCAATCTCAAGAAATCTTTCTTATTTATAGTAAGATATCTTTCTAATTCAAGGTAATACTCATATTCAAACTTTGGTTCAAATTCTATAACTATAACAATCTTATTTCGAGTGATAATCTTACTTGAACTTATTTTTTTTGTCATGATTCTACTTCAAGAACTTTCAAGCCATCTAAGAATCCTTTGAAGCTAGATCAATTTTTGTCACTTCCAGAAGGTTCACCTACTAAACTTGAGGTAGTAATGATGTTCATAACATCATTCGATTCATATATATAAAACTATCTTATTCGAAGATTTGAACATGTAATCACTAGAACATAGTTTAGTTAATTCTAAACTTGTTCGCAAATAAAGTTAATCCTTCTAACTTAACTTTTAAAATCAACTAAACACATCTTCTATATCTATATAATATGCTAACTTAATGATTTAAAACCTGAAAACACGAAAAACACCGTAAAACCGGACATACGCCGTTGTAGTAACACTGCGGGCTGTAATTAAAGACTATGATAAACTTTGATTTAAAAGTTGTTCTTCTGGGAAAATGATTTTTCTTATGAGCATGAAACTATATCCAAAAAACATGGTTAAACTCAAAGTGGAAGTATGTTTTTCAAAATGGTCATCAAGATGTCGTTCTTTCGACAGGAAATGACTACCTCTTTAAAAAATGACTTGTAACTTGTATTTCTGACTATAAACTTATACTTTTTCTATTTAGTTTCATAAATTTCAGTTCATTATGAAACCATAGGAACTTGAATCACTCAAAACGGATTTGAAACAAAGAAATGACGGGTAAAACAAAATTGGATAAATTTGCTAGTTTTAGCTACGAAAATTTTGTAACAAATCTAGATTAAACATATCCTAACTAATTTATATTGTATTATACATATTATGTAATCTTGGGATACCATAGACACGTATACAATATTTTGACATATCATATCGACCCATCTATATATATATTTCGGAACAACCATAGACACTCTATATGCAGTAATGTTTGAGTTAACTATACAGGGTTGAGGTTGATTCCAAAATAATATATATACTTTGAATTGTTATCTAGCCTGAGACTTGTATACACTGGGTCGTGGATTGATTTGAGATAATATATATTGATTTATTTCAGTACATCTAACTATGGACAACTAGTTGTAGGTTACTAACGAGGACTGCTAACTTAACAAACTTAAATCATAAAAACGTAATAAAAAATGTTGTGAATATATTTAAATCATACTTTGATATATATGTACATATTTTTTATAGGTTCGTGAATCGACCAATGGCCAAGTCTTATTTTCAACGAAGGAAAAATTTATGAAAGTGAGTTATAGTCCCACTTTTAAAATCTAATATTTTTGGGATGAGAATACATGCAGCTTTATAAATGTTTTACAAAATAGACACAAGTATGCGAAACTATATTCTATGGTTGGATTATTAAACCGAATTATTGCCCCTTCAAGTCTGGTAGCCTAAGAATTAGGGAAATGACCCCTAATTGACGCGAATCCTAAAGATAGATCTCTGGGCCTAACAAACCCCATTCTGGAATTTGGAATGCTTTAATACTTTGATTTATATGGTGATTGCGATTGCCAATTTATGACATACTTGTGAGTATGCGGGGAATATTCTATATGCATTATGTTAATGTTGGTTACCAGGTGTTCATCAATGAATGATTTTTATACACTTGTGAGTGTAAGATTATGGAATAAATGAAATCTTGTGGTCTATTATATTAATTTGATAATATATAGGTTAAACCTATAACTCACCAACATTTTTTGTTGACGTTTTAAGCATGTTTATTCTCATGTGATTATTAAGAGCTTTCGCTATTACATACTAAAATAAGGACAAGATTTGGAGTTCATGATTGTATGATATTGTGTAAAAACAGCATTCAAGAAACTTATTTCGATGTAATATATTTTTATTGTAAACCGTTATGTAATGGTCGTGTGTAATCGGTATATTTTAGATTATCATTATTTGATAATCTACGTAATGTTTTTTTTAAAAAAAAACCTTTATTGATAAAATAAAGGTTATGGTTGTTTTAAAAAAGAATGCAGTCTTTGAAAAACGTCTCATATAGAGGTCAAAACCTCGCGACGAAATCAATTAATATGGAACGTTTATAATCAATATGAACGGGACATTTCAGTTGGTATCCGAGCATTGGTCTTAGAGAACCAGAAAATTTGCATTAGTGTGTCTTATCGAGTTTGTTAGGATGCATTAGTGAATCTGGACTTCGACCGTGTTTTCTTTAAAAATGATTACTTAATATTTTTTTGTTGGAAACTACAAATTGTAACATCTAAACATTATGTGATATATTAATCTCTTAATATGTTTGATATTGTGTGATAGATGTCTACCTCTAGTACAAATCTCATCGACTCACCTAATAATAATGAAGAGTCGAATATATATTGGGAAGATTCACAAATTCCCGAAGAGGAACCGGAAGAAGAGGAACAGGAAGAAGAAGAGGTTCCGGAGGAGGAAATATTAGGAACCACAGAAAAACATATAAGTAAAAGAAAACCCTCAATGAATGGACCAAAATTAATAATGGTCAATGGTGTTTCCACCGAGGAAGTAAAATATTAGGAAGATTACCAATTTTCCAATGAATCGGATCCCGATGAGGATTCCGATGATGTTATAGAAATTACCTTAACCCAATTTGAAAAAGCAAAAGAAAATAATAAGGGAAAGGACATCAAAATAGAGAAACCTGATTCCAACCCCGATGAACTTTATATGTATCGTCAACACCCGTATTTCTTAAGTTGTAACAATAACCCGGGAACCTCTAAGCCACCAGGTTTTTCTAAACCATTTGTGAAAACAACGGCTCGTATTAGAGGAACATCATATATCCCTAAAAAATTAGCAAAACGAAACAGGTCCGAAGAGGAAGAAACTAGTGAGTCGGAATAAAGAGTTGTAATCATGAGGTGTAAAATATGTAAAATAAGTGTGCTTGTACTTTTCTTGTTGTATGTGAAAATTGTTTGTATTATTTGATAATTATCTTTTACGAATCTAATTCTCGTCTGTTTTACAGTATAAAAAAACAATGGACGTTAAGGATAGACAACCAAAAATTTTAGAAGACCTACCCGGGGACATGATTGATGAAATTTTGTCTAAAGTCGGTCAGAATTCGTCGGCACAATTATTTATGGCAAAATTAGTTTGTAGAACATTTGAAGAACGTTCCAGTCATGCCTTAATTTATAAAAGGCTTTCATTTGAAAGATGGGGTATATCACATTGGGGACACCGTAAGTTACGCTGTATTTTCTTTAAAGCGTTAAATGCGGGGAACCCAAATGCAATTTTACACTACGGGTTAAAAACCTATTTTGACTCAACATATCCCAACGTAGGACTTCATAAGTTAAAAAGAGCTTCTAACATGCAACATAAAGAAGCATGTTATGCTTACGGGTTAGTGATGTTCGCTTCTCACCAAAGTGAGAAAAACAACATCGGATTACAACTTTTAAATAAAACCTTCCCACAAGTGATGGATTCAGAAGTTGGGGTGAGAAACAAGGTTTTTAGATTATTATGGGGCTGTTGGGCATTACGAAACCCTCGTCCCTTTGACGACGTTACAACATGCTGTCTTGTCAATGGCCACAACGGTTATGTCCCACAAGACCAAGGATGGGAAGTAGTCTTAGTAAAACCAGAATGCATGACTTGTTTCTGGACTTATGAATTACGTGTTTTTATTGCCTTTGCTGAACGACTTGCTTATTAACTAGGATTGTTGTCACAACTGTTTTGTATCAAAGTTATTGTGTGCTATATTTCATGCTATATGTATTATAGCGGTATTGTAAGTTTGTAAAATATTGTATAAAAGTTTGAACGCGAAATATTATTATAATCAGTTTTTCATATAGAATTCTAGTAGTTGAATGGTATATTAGCTACTAAGTATGAACTTAACGGGTAGGTACTACCCGAATTAAAACTATAAAATGCTAATATGAAAAAAAAGATTTTATAAATGAGTTCATATTATGCTACGAAATAATATTGACTACTCTTAATAGTCTATATGATTAACTTAATTCTTTTGGGCTATTTTTGAAGGAAATGGCACCGACGACTCGTCAAAATTTGAACATGAGCGAGGAAGACTTCCATGCTTTCCTTGCAGCAAACATAGCCGCAATACAGGCTGCGATGCAAAATAATGATAACTCTGAATCCAACAATGGAACTATCGCCACGAGAATTCACTGCCTGTAAACCTTTGGAACTCGATGGAACCAAGGGTCCAATCGGATTAAAACGGTGGACTGAGAAGGTTGAATCGGTGTTTGCCATAAGTAAGTGCACTGAAGAAGACAAAGTAAAGTACGCTACGCATATCTTCACGGGTACTGCGTTAACATGGTGGAACACTTAACTAGAACAGGTGGGATAAGATGCTGCTTACGCACTACCGTGGTCAGCATTCAAACACTTAATGAACGAGCAGTACCATTCCAGAAACGTGGTCAATAAGCTCAAGGTAGAGCTTAGAGGGTTACGAACACAAGGGTTTGATATTACCACGTACGAACGACGATTCACAGAGTTGTTCCTATTGTGTCCGGGAGCGTTCGAAGATGAAGAAGAGAAAATTAACGCATTTGTAAAAGGATTACCAGAAAGGATTCAAGAAGATGTGAGTTCACACGAGCCCGCCTCCATACAAAAGGCAAGTCGAATGGCTCACAAACTCATAAATCAGATTGAGGGTAGAATTAAAGTGCAAGCGACCGAAGAAGCCAACACAAAACAAGTCAAGAGGAAGTGGGAAGAAAACAGTGACAAGAGTCACCAATACAACAACAACAACAATAATCGCAATTACAAACGCAATAACTACCACCACAACCGCAACTTTAACCACAACAACAATAACAATCCCAACAACAACTACAACAACTACAATAACCGTTCCAACAATAACAACAACCGCAACAACATCAATCCCAACAATAACAACCAGAGGCAGAAACCATGCCAGAGGTGTGAAGGATACCATCCGACTGGGCTTTGTACGACATCGTGTACTAAGTGTAATAGAAAGGGTCATGGTACGACGGAGTGTGAAGTTTACAGACCAATGGCTAACAAGAATAAAGGAACAAATAATGTCGGAACAAATAATACCGCCATTATTTGTTATGGATGTAGGGAGTCGCGTCATATCAAAAACGAATGCCCAAATCAGGGGAATACTAATGGACAGGGCCGCGGAAGAGTTTTCAATATTAATACGACAGAAGCGCAAGAAGACCCGGAGCTTGTTACGGGTACGTTTCTTATTGATGAAAAACCTGCTTATGTTTTATTTGATTCGAGTGAGGATAGAAGCTATATGAGTAGAGATTTTTGTGATAAATTAAGTAGTCCATTGACACCTATGAATAATAAATTTTTACTCGAATTAGCAAACGGTAAATTAATTTCGGCAGATAAAATATGTCGGAATCGAGAAATTAAACTGGTTAGCGAAAAGTTTAAGATTGATTTGATACCAGTAGAGTTAGGGAGTTTTGATGTGATAATTGGCATGGACTGGTTGAAAAAGGAGAGAGCAGAGATCGTATGTTACAAAAATGCAATTCGTATTGTACGAGAAGAAGGAAAACCCTTAATGGTGTACGGAGAAAAGAGCAACGTGAAGCTAAATCTTATTAGTAATTTGAAGGCGCAAAAGCTAATAAGAAAAGGTTGCTATGCTGTTTTAGCACATGTCGAGAAAGTACAAACCGAAGAAAAGAACATCAATGATGTTCCCGGTGCAAAAGAATTTCCCGATGTATTTCCGAAAGAATTACCGGGACTACCTCCACACCGATCCGTTGAATTTCAAATAGATCTTGTACCAGGAGCTGCACCAATAGCTCGTGCTCGATACAGACTCGTACCCAGTGAAATGAAGGAACTCCAAAGCCAACTACAAGAACTTTTAGAGCGTGGTTTTATACGACCAAGTACATCACCATGGGGAGCTCCTGTTTTGTTTGTCAAAAAGAAGGATGGTACATTCAGGTTGTGTATCGACTACCGAGAGTTGAACAAACTTACCATCAAGAACTGTTATCCACTACCAAGAATCGACGACTTATTTGATCAACTACAAGGCTCGTCAGTTTATTCGAAGATTGATTTACGTTCTGGGTATCATCAAATGCGGGTGAAGGAGGATGATATTCTGAAGACTGCTTTCAGAATGCTTTACAGTCATTACGAGTTTATGGTTATGCCGTTTGGGTTGACTAACGCACCAGCTGTGTTCATGGACCTCATGAACCGAGTGTGTGGACCATACCTTGATAAGTTTGTCATTATTTTCATCGATGACATACTTATTTACTCAAAGAATGATCAAGAGCACGAAGAACATTTGAGAAAAGTGCTAGAGTTGTTGAGGAAAGAAAAACTGTACGCTAAATATTCAAAATGTGCATTTTGGTTGGAAGAAGTTCAATTTCTCGGTCACATAGTGAACAAAGAAGGTATTCAGGTAGATCCGGCAAAGATTGAAACCGTTAAAAAGTGGAAAACCCCGAAAACTCCGAAGCATGTACGTCAATTTTTAGGATTGGCTGGTTACTACAGAAGATTCATCTAAGATTTTTCCAAAATAGCAAAACTCTTGACTACATTAATGCATAACGGGAAGAAATTTGAATGGAAGGATGAGCATGAGAAAGCGTTTCAATTGTTGAAGAAAAAGTTAACTACGACACCTATATTGTCATTGCCTGAAGGGAATAATGATTTTGTGATATATTGTGATGCCTCAAAGCAAGGCCTCGGTTTTGTATTAATGCAACGAACAAAGGTAATTGCTTATGCGTCTATACAATTGAAGATTCACGAGCAAATTTATACGACGCATGATTTGGAATTAGGCACGGTTGTTTTTGCATTAAATACTTGGAGGCACTACTTATATGGGGTCAAAAGTATTATATATACCGATCACAAAAGTCTCAACACATATTTAATCAGAAACAGCTAAACATGAGCCAGCGTAGGTGGATTAAGTTATTGAATGATTACGATTTCGAGATTCGTTACCATCTAGGGAAGGCGAATGTGGTAGCCTACGCTTTGAGTAGAAAAGACAGAGAACCTATGCGGGTAAAAGCTATGAATATAATTATTCGTACTAACCTTACTACTCAAATAAAGGAGGCGCAGCAGGGAGTTGTAAGAGAAGGGAATTTGAAGAATGAAATACTCAAAGGATCGGAGAAACACCTTAATATTCGGGAAGATGAAACCCGATATAGAGCTAAAAGAATTTGGGTGCCAAAGTTTGGAGATGTGAGAGAAATAATACTTAAGGAAGCACATAAAACCAGATATTCAATACATCCCGGAGCGGGAAAGATGTACAAAGATCTCAAGAAACACTTTTGGTGGCCGGGTATGAAAGTCGATATTGCTAAATACGTAGGAAAATGTTTGACGTATTCTAAGGTCCAAGCTGAACATCAGAAACCATCAGGTCTACTTCAGCAACCTGAAATCCCAGAATGAAAATGGGAAAACATTACCATGGATTTCATTACTAAATTGCCAAGGACTGCAAGTGGTTATGATACTATATGGTTAATAGTCGATCGTCTCACCAAATCAGCACATTTTCTGCCAATGAGAGAAGATGACAAAATGGAGAAGTTGGCGCGATTATACTTGAAAGAAGTTGTCTCCAAACATGGAATACCAATCTCTATTATCTCTGATAGGGATGACAGATTTGTTTCAAAGTTTTGGCAGACATTACAGCAAACATTAGGAACTCGTCTAGACATGAGTACTGCCTATTAACCACAGACTGATGGGCAGAGCGAAAGGACGATACAATCGCTTGAAGACATGCTACGAGCATGTGTTATTCATTTTGGAAACAGTTGGGATCGACACCTACCGTTAGCAGAGTTTTCCTACAACAACAGTTACCACTCGAGTATTGAGATGTCACCGTTTGAGGCACTTTATGGTAGAAAGTGCAGGTCTCCGATTTGTTGGAGTGAAGTTGGGGATAGACAAATTACGGGTCCGGATATTATTCAAGAAACTACCGAGAAGATCATTCAAATTCAACAACGGTTAAAAACTGCCCAAAGTCGACAAAAGAGCTACGCGAACATTAAAAGAAAAGATATAGAATTTGAAAAGTGGAGATATGGTCATGTTTAAGGTTTCACCTTGGAAAGGTGTTGTTCGATTTAGTAAACGGGGGAAACTAAATTCAAGATACATCGGGCCATTCAAGATTATAGATCGTGTCGGACCAGTAGCTTACCGACTTGAGTTACCTCAACAACTTGCGGCTGTACATAACACTTTCCACGTCTCGAATTTGAAGAAATATTTTGCTAAATAAAATCTCACTATTCAGCTAGACAAAATCAAAATCAATGAAAAACTTCAATTCATCGAAGAACCCATCGAAATAATAGATCGTGAGGTTAAAAGGCTTAAGCAAAACAAGATACCAATTGTTAAGGTTTGATGGAATGCTCGTAGAGGACCCGAGTTCACATAGGAACATGAAGACCAGATAAAGAAGAAATACCCGCACTTATTTCCAGAAGATGCATCAACACCTTCAACCGCTTAAAATTTCGGGACGAAATTTATTTAACGGGTAGGTACTGTAGTGACCCGAACTTTTCCATGATTATATATTAAATGAAAACTATATTTGCATGATTAAATGTTTCCAACATGTTAAGAAATCAAACTTGTTAAGACTTGATTAATTGAAATGAGTTTCATGTAGACAATTGACCACTCAAGTTGACCGGCGATTCACGAACGTTAAAAACTTGTAAAAACTACATGATGATGATATATATATATATATATATATATATATATATATATATATATATATATATATATATATATATATATATATATATATATATATATATATATATATGGATATATATGGTTAACATGAGATTATGATAAGTAAGTATCTTACTAAGTGTATTAACAATGAGTGATATACATAAAAATGAGATTATTGAATTAAGAAACTCGAAACGATATATATAACGATTATCGTTATAACAACGTCTTACTAAATACATATGAATCATATTAAGATATAGATACACTATATTTAACATGATAAAATGATAATTAATTATATCATTAAGTGTGTTAACATTGAACTACATATGTAAAAACAAGACTACTAACTTAAGGATTTCGAAACGAGGCATATATGTAACGATTATCGTTGTAACGACATTTTAATGTATATATATCATATTAAGATATATTCATACATCATAATATCATTATAATGTAATAATTTAACATCTCATTAGATATAATAAACAATGGGTTAACAACATTAAATGAGATCGTTAACTTAAAAGTTTCAAAACAACACTTACATGTAACGACTAACGATGACTTAACGACTCAGTTAAAATGTATATACATGTAGTGTATTAAGATGTATTTGTACACTTTTGAAAGACTTCAAGACACATATCAAAGTACTTCTATTTAACAAAAATGCTTACAATTACATCCTCATTCATTTTCATCAACAATTCTACTCGTATGCACCCGTATTCGTACTCGTACAATACACAGCTTCTAGATGTATATACTATTTGTATATACACTTCAATGATCAGCTCCTTAGCAGTCCATGTGAGTCATTAAACATGTGGGAACTATCATTTGGCAACTAGCGTGAAATATCTCACAAAATTACAAAAAATATTATAAATCATTCATGAATTATTTACATGAAAACAAACTTACACATCCTTTATATCTAATCCATATACCAACGACCAAAAACACCTATAAACACTTTCATTCTTAAATTCTCTTCATCTAATTGATCTCTCTCAAGTTCTATCTTCAAGTTCTAAGTGTTCTTCATAAATTCTATAAGTTCTAGTTTCATGAAATCAAGAATACTCTCAAGTTTACAAGTCTACTTCCAAGCTTTCTAATCCATTTCAAGTGATCATCCGATCTCAAGAAATCTTTCTTATTTATAGTAAGATATCTTTCTAATTTAAGGTAATACTCATATTCAAACTTTGGTTCAATTTCTATAACTATAACAATCTTATTTCGAGTGATAATCTTACTTGAACTTGTTTTCGTGTCATGATTCTACTTCAAGAACTTTTAAGCCATCCAAGAATCCTTTGAAGCTAGATCAATTTTTATCACTTCCAGTAGGTTTACCTACTAAATTTGAGGTAGTAATGATGTTCATAACATCATTCGATTCATATATATAAAACTATCTTATTCGAATATTTGAACATGTAATCACTAGAACATAGTTTAGTTAATTCTAAACTTGTTCACAAATAAAGTTAATCCTTCTAACTTGACTTTTAAAATCAACTAAACACATGTTCTATATCTATATGATATGCTAACTTAATGATTTAAAACCTGCAAACACGAAAAACACCGTAAAACCGGACATACGCCGTTGTAGTAACACCGCGGGCTGTTTTGGGTTTGATAATTAAAGACTATGATAAACTTTGATTTAAAAGTTGTTCTTCTGGGAAAATGATTTTTCTTATGAACATGAAACTATTTCCAAAAATCATGGTTAAACTCAAAGTGGAAGTATGTTTTTCAAAATGGTCATCAAGATGTCGTTCTTTCGACAAGAAATGACTACCTCTTTAAAAAATGACTTGTAACCTGTATTTCCGACTATAAACTTATACTTTTTATGTTTAGTTTCATAAATTTCAGTTCATTATGAAACCATAGCAACTTGAATCACTCAAAACGGATTTGAAACGAAGAAATGACGGGTAAAACAAAATTGGATAAATTTGCTAGTTTTAGCTACGAAAATTTTGTAACAAATCTAGATTAAACATATCCTAACTAATTTATATTGTATTATACATATTATGTAATCTTGGGATACCATAGACACGTATACAATGTTTTGACATATCATATCGACCCATCTATATATATATATCGGAACAACCATAGACACTCTATATGCAGTAACGTTTGAGTTAGCTATACAGGATTGAAGTTGATTCCAAAATAATATATATACTTTGATTTGTGATCTAGCCTGAGACTTGTATACACTGGTTCGTGGATTGATTCGAGATAATATATATTGATTTATTTCAGTACATCTAACTGTGGACAACTAGTTGTAGGTTACTAACGAGGAATGCTAACTTAACAAACTTAAATCATAAAAACGTAATAAAAAATGTTGTGAATATATTTAAATCATACTTTGATATATATGTACATATTTGTTATAGGTTCGTGAATCGACCAGTGGCTAAGTCTTATTTCCAACGAAGGAAAAATCTGTGAAAGTGAGTTATAGTCCCACTTTTAAAATTTAATATTTTTGGGATGAGAATACATGCAGCTTTATAAATGTTTTACAAAATAGACACAAGTATGCGAAACTACATTCTATGGTTGGATTATTAAACCGAATTATTGCCCCTTCAAGTCTGGTAGCCTAAGAATTAGGGAAATGACCCCTAATTGACGCGAATCCTAAAGATAGATCTATGGGCCTAACAAACCCCATTCTGGAATTTGGAATGCTTTAATACTTCGATTTATATGGTGATTGCGATTGCCAATTTATGACAAACTTATGAGTATGCGGGGAATATTCTATATGCATTATGTTAATGTCGATTACCAGGTGTTCGTCATAGAATGATTTTTATACACTTGAGAGTGTAAGATTATTGAATAAATGAAATCTTGTGGTCTATTATATTAATTTGATAATATATAGGTTAAACCTATAACTCATCAACATTTTTTGTTGACGTTTTAAGCATGTTTATTCTCAGGTGATTATTAAGAGCTTCCGCTATTGCATACT
This sequence comes from Rutidosis leptorrhynchoides, assembly GCF_046630445.1. Lineage (NCBI taxonomy): Eukaryota > Viridiplantae > Streptophyta > Magnoliopsida > Asterales > Asteraceae > Rutidosis > Rutidosis leptorrhynchoides. The sequence continues at coordinate 210,013,115 of NC_092341.1, read as the reverse complement.
AAAATAAGGACAAGATTTGGAGTCTATGATTGTATGATATTGTGTAAAAACTGCATTCAAGAAACTTATTTCGATGTAATATATTTTTATTGTAAACCGTTATGTAATGGTCGTGTGTAAACGGTATATTTTAGATTATCATTATTTGATAATCTACGTAATGTTTTTTTTTAAAAACCTTTATCGATAAAATAAAGGTTATGGTTGTTTTAAAAAAGAATGCAGTCTTTGAAAAACGTCTCATATAGAAGTCAAAACCTCGCGACGAAATCAATTAATATGGAATGTTTATAATCAATATGAACGGGACATTTCACCTGGTAGATTTCCAGTCGATGTTAGGAATGACTTTTCAAGACTTTTCGTCACCCTACAACTGGTCTGGACTACGACTTCTGAAATAAATCAGCAAGTGTGTCAATTTGGAGACTTTACTCCTCGGGTTATACAAAGTGGTCGGGTGCAACATTGTCCTTGTTAGGAGAAATAATGTGGATCGTCCTATTAAAGTTTTCGATCTAGCGCATGGCCCGGTTTTGACCACACGATACAATCACCGTTCATACGGTTGACACCCGCCTTGGTGCAAGTGACCTACGATTGAATTGTTAAAGAATTCGTAGGATTTCACATTCAATGGTAATAAACGTGGTTGAAATTAATTTCAAATTGCCTACTTCCCACATGACAAGCTTTTCTGCTTGTTTTAAGAAAGGCAGGAAGTAGATACTACCCTTCCGATAAATTCCAAAAACCTTTGGGTGCCATAGCTTTTGACTATGGGTTGTGTTGTCTAAGCAAACACAAGCACGTAGCTATTGTTCCTAAAAAGGACAACACTGGTGAAGCTCAAGGCTCCTCTTCCCACAGTATCACACCATTAGATGATGTAATAATAAAATGGTATAGTTTCGGAAGTCTGCTATACCAAGTAACCAAAAGTTTTTGATCTGGCACGTGATTCGGTCACAATCACGCTATGCAATCACCGCTCTCTCACGGTTTACACCCGTTTTGGTACAGGTGACCTACTATTGAGTTTCCCGAACTCGTAGGATTTCATGTCCAAGAAAATGAACATGTGAAATAATTTTGGCTTCTTTGAAATCATGAAATATGCCATAAAATACCAAACCATATCAAAACCAATTTTCATAACAAAGGTTTTGGCCGAATTTTCAATTGTTTTCTACTTTTTTTTTTTATTTTTAAACTAACTTTTCTATTTTTTTTATTTTTCCCTAATTTTTCAATTTTTTTTTGTTACGACCAAAACCCGTGAAATGTCAAGGCTTTTTAGATTAAAACTACTATGATGATGATTCCGTTAACAACCAACCCGAGAGATTTTACATCCCCGGCAGCGGCGCCAAAAACTTGATGTGTGAAATCTAGTATATAATTTATCTTGAAAAATGCCGATTTAAAGATTACTACACACTAACGGGCAGTGTACCCGATCGTGCAATAGTATAAAGTTGGTAATTTCGAAATCGTTCCAAGGACAGTTTAAACGTGAGAATTAAGATTGCAACTAATGAAAATAAACTAAGTTGATCTATGAAAATTGAAAGTACGAGATAATTTGTTTTGTGGCTATTTAACGATTAGCCAAATCAAGGATAGATTAAAAGTAAAAGACAATATTTTTGTATTTTTAAGTTTATAGAAAATAAATGCAGATTCAACGAAAAGTAAAGATATTAGAATTCAATAGACAAAAGAATGTTCACCTAGATCTCCTATTCGCAGTGTCGGATGATTTTGTTATTAAGCACTAGTTCAATTTATCAATACATGCAACTACAGAGTCGGTTTACCCAGAGTTCTCTTTTAGCAAACACGTCAAATTAGGATTTATTGGCTTAGGTTTTCCTTTCACCAAAGACCTCTTTCGTTTGTGACTTAGTAATTAACTAATTATAAGATTAAGATTCAATTGGTTACGCGTTCGCTCCACACAATTCACCCCTATTTTGTTCAATCTATGTTACCCGGTTTACCCCTTGGTCCAGTAAGCACCCAATTGGTTAAGACAAAGCAATTGGAAACTAATGCACTAAATTGAAACAGGGTTCCCTTTTGTTCAAACAAGTACACTAATCAACTTAGTAACAATAATCAACACCCACAAGAATGGTTCTTAATCAAAACTCATAATTATCATGCATTAATCAAATTAAACATTAAAGTATCATTCAAACACATACGAATATTCAATCTAGACAAACATTAAAGTGCTTAGCCAACAATCATAACTAAAGTCAAAATCACAAATAAACAATTAAGAGTATTCATTATGATGATAAGAATAAAACCTAATGAAAATTGTGTTCTTGAATGATAAACGGATCGAGACGCGTTTCCGGAATGATTGGTGTGTTAGAATGATCTTGGGATTCCCCAAAAATCACCCTTTTTCGTCAAAAAGCTGCTGAAATTCGTCTGGATGCAAGAATGATTAATTAGGGTAAAAATTCGGGCTTTAAATAGGTAAATTCTGAACCCGACTGAAGGTGGAGCGGCGCTCCATATGTTGAGCGGCGCTCCATATCACTGAAACCTGATTTGTTAACTTCCAAAACCCCTCGAACTGATTTTCATGCCTACTGGAGCGGCGCTCCACCTTTCTGAGCGGCGCTCCAGACCCCTTTTTTGCTGATTCCGAGCTGAAAACTCACTAAATTCATCCAAACTCGCATCGAACCAATCTCTTTCACTCGTTTCCATACAAAATCACTAAAACCATCAAATAACTTCAAATTTCATCTCCTTGGTCTTAGAACTTGAACTTTCACAACACTTATCGAAATAACACCAAATCGTATCCAAAAGGACCAATATGTGATCGATATCGCTAAGGAAAACGTGTATTACATATGCGATATCAATACCCCAGCATGTTCCTTTATAATAAGTGAATAATAAATAAAAATAAATAAAGATTAGAGAAAAATAGATGTATACTAGTTTGGGAAATATGTTTCAAGGGACATGCATTTAGTAATGGATACTAAATAATTAATCATCATTATTTATATTTATTTATATATTATCTAATAGACAAAAATGATGAATAGTAACTAGGGGTATTTTCATCTTTTCACATTTTTTTTAATTCGACAAAAATGGTGAATAGCTAACTAGGGGTATTCTCATCTTTTCACCTTTTTTTAATTCTAATTAAATTTTACTACACCAACAAATACCCCACACTTTTTCCAAATATTCAAATCGACCCCCCAACCAGGGGTGTAAAGTGTCAAATATCCATTTTCATAAAAAATCTTAAATAAACTTCACCCAAATATTCAACGGGTCATATCTTCTCGCTCGCAACGAGTTAAATTTTTCCAACAACATTGTTAAACTTGAAATAATTTTAGGAACACAATGTCACTAACTATACGCAAAAAGGACGCTTTTTTAAAAAATGCTAAATATTTGGGGTACTTTTCATACACGTTGATTTTGCGTTAAATTTTTAAAAGTCGATAATTACATAGTTAAACGCGGAGATGAACATATATTGTTAATTTAAAATAAAACATTTAAATCTTTTACGGGTTATACCTTTTAGTTCGACTCGAGTTGTGCTTCAATGACATTATTCTTTAGCCACGAAATAATTTTACAAACTAAATGCAATAAAATACATTGAAAACCGAACCTCCTTGCGCGGGTTCAACAACTAGTTTTAATAGTAATACAGAGTATTAAATATGGAATTGAAACTTTTACTATTGTTTGGCAATTATTTGCATCTACTTTATATATATTTATTATTTATTATTACTATTACTATAATTTATTAATTTATCTATAAATGATATAATTATAACTTTTATATTATTTTTTACACTTTATATACTTCACGTACACAAAACGTACCAACATTTCCACTCAATTCACATCATATATAACATCCCTCAACTCTTTAATTTTTTTTTTCGTACCTTTCATTTTTTTTTTTTTTTTTACGAGGAACCTTTCATTTTCACCTTCAACAAAAAATGGCATCACCTTCCTTACTTCAATCCAACCCTCAAATGGACAAACTTACCTCCCAAATCTTCTCCGTTCTCGAAAACAACTTCTTATTCCCACCTATCAGACATTCCACAAATGCTAAAATTCGAATTCTCTCAATCGACGGCAGTGGGTCCACTAACGGAATCTTAGCCGCTAAATCAATCCTTCATCTCGAATCCACTCTGCGTCATAAATCACATAACCCTAACGCTCATATTTCAGATTTTTTCGACGTTGTTGCTGGTTCCGGTGTCGGTGGTGTACTTGCAACTTTATTATTCACAAAAGGAAAAAATAATCGCCCATTATTCACTGCTAATGAAGCACTTAAATTTGTCACAAAAAATGGGACAAACTTTTGTAAACAAAATATTATGCAGAGAATGTTCAAGTCACGTGTAAATATTTTTGACAAAATATTTGGTGATTTGACATTAAAAGACACAGTTAAAACGGTTTTAATTCCGTGCTATGATCTTACGGTAGGCGCGCCAGTTGTGTTTTCACGCGCGGATGCTGTTGAAATGGACGGCTGTGATTGCAAGTTGAGTGATGTATGTGCTGCTACAACTGCAGTTAGTGGGCCCTTTAAAACGGTTTCTGTTGACGGAAGAAATAATATAACAGCTGTCGGTGGTGACGTGGCAATGAATAACCCCACGGCTGCCGCGGTTACTCATGTGTTGTATAATAGACAGGAGTTTCCGTTTGTTAACGGCGTGGAGGATTTGTTTGTTGTGTCGTTAGGTAACGGAGAGCCGTTATCTGTCGTTGGTGGTAACCAAACGCCGTCACGAACGGCGTTAGTTAAGATTGTCGGTGAAGCAGTCTCAGACACGGTAAGCATTTTCGCATTAAGATATTTTTGACTAATTTTGAACGACCACTTATTATGCGGGCATTTCGCAGTTATTACTAAAGAACCTTCATGAACACGAGGGAAATACATTATATCATAAACGTATTTACATCATAAATTATTATTATCCCTATATACTAAAGTTGGCGAAAGTTGTAGTTTCAATTATTTTTTTATTGTTGCTTTGAGTTTATGTTCACACTACAAACGACACTTCAAATTCGTCTCAATTTAGACCACGGTTCCTCAACTTTACATTTTTCAGGGGTAAAAAGCGTAAATACATAATTTTATTAAAATAAAAAAAAATCATTCCACCCGAATTTTTAACGGGACCTATCTTCTTGCTCGGTGCGAGTTAAATTTTTTCGAAATCGCCGTTCAACTTGAAAAAATCTAACGAACATAACGGGACTAACTACGCGCGAAACGGATATCGTTAAAAAAACACTAAATATTTCGGGATATATTTCATACATATACATACACGTACAACAAACAACTCAACCTATTAGATATATTAGGTACCAAAAAAAATATATCCAAATTCGACAGAGCGTTGAATACAAACGCAGCAACGCTCGGTCGAATTTTTTCTAGTTTATACCATAACAGCAATGAATTTATCATTATTATTATTATAAATTATAAATTACTCTGAATATTATTTTCCTACATCTTTATTTCAGACCCACAAAATAAATAAATCTGTGGGGACAAGGCAAAGAAAGTGAGCCAGAGTATATTGTATCAACCCAATTCTGGTAGGTTCCATTAGAGTGGTTGCAATAATATAAGAATATAAGATAAGAATAAGAATAATGATATAAAAATACTAGTATAATAACAATTATTTGAGAGCTACCAACAATTTTTAGTATTTTCTATGAAATTTAAAAGAATAAAACTTTATCAGTTTGTCAGGATAAAAAGGGTTTAATGTATTTTACGTTTACTTGTTTTTTTTTTTTTTTGTGAAAAAACGAAAACTTTATAACTTCTTTATCTTGGAAAGAGACACAGAAAACAAGAAACTACAAGATAACCACAGACGAACACCAAGTCTAACGATGAAACCTTGAATTAAAGCTAAACTAAACCATAGCCACGTTAAGAACTAACGATACAACCACAAGAAATGACATAAATGACACTACAAAATCGAACAAAATCGACCCCATTAGCTGACAACATCATCCTTACCATCATCTGTTTACACGTTTTATTCTTGTGTCCAATTTAAAAATATTCATTGATTGTAATCAATTTTAGAAAAACTAAATTTATATGCGTTTGGTTGCATATTCTGAAGATCTTTTTTTAAAAGAAATTTGAGTTCGAAATGATTATATTAATTTAAACAAGCTTGAGAAACTATCTCAACCACCCTTGATAGATTAATGTAATTATCTCAATTGTAAGTAAGTGTCTTAAAGGATGTTTATTTATTTATTTTTTTAAATTTGTCTTTATTTCTATTTGTCTCTTATTATTGAGGGGTGTCTGTAACCATGTCTCCTGAAAACACATCAATTTTAAGATTAAGTGACAGATTAAGTATAAAAAAAACAGCTTTACTTACTGAATTAAGAGTTGTACGAAAACAAACAATTAAGTGGTAAGTAAACATACCCTTATTTTTTAATAAAATTAGCCATGCTACACTATACTTTTTATTTATTAGCATAAACACCTACTCCATCCTTCTCAATATAATAGTTTCTGTTTGACTTTTCAAATTTTTCTTAACCAACTTTGACTTAAAATATCTTTGAACATTTTATATATTATCTAATAAAATTTATATAAATGAAAACACATTTAAAGCCCAGTACATTCATATAAAATTCACTAAATAAATAATATAGCAAAAAATGATTAAAAAAAGACTTTAAAAGTCAAAGAATGACTATTAAATTGAGACGGATGAGTATTATATTTAAATACTTCCCCCCTCCCAAAATTATTGTCCTAATTTGACTTCTTAAGTATTTTTCATTACAACATCGACTTTCAATATTTTCGTTTGTGTTATATAATATTTGATAAAAGTTAAATAAATGAAAACACATTTTAAAATCGAATATATTCATATAATTTTTATTAAATATTATATGGCACAAATCAAAATATTTAAAGTCAAAATATAAAATAAGATACTTTGAAAAGTCTAGCAGGACAGTTAATTTGCGATGGAGGGTATAAAAGTTTTGTTTAAAGATCCAACTAGTGAATTATTAGATCCTGAAATACAAATTATGAAAATAAAATTTGATGTCATTCTCGAATTTCTCTAAAGATTCTTTTTAGTTGTTTTTTAACAATTCCATTACCAATATTTTTTTGTGTGTTTAATACATACTACAAAAATTATGAACGAAATTTATTAAATATAAAGAAAATGAAAAGAAAAAAAAAATGAAAAGCTTATTACATTTGCGAGTCTTTTTAGAAAAAGAAATTAATAATATTTTTTTATATACTTACATTTAAAATTAGTCGATTAGAAAGAAATAATATGTCTTTTTATAATTACATATAAACGAAAGAGAATATTTATCGACAAAATTACTCAGGTCGTCCTTGAACTTGTACTGAAATCACTAGAGTCGTCCTTAAACTTTTTTTTTTTCACTGAGGTCGTCCATGTACTTTGAAAAAGTAACTCGTGTCGTTCTTCCGTCTATTATCTGTCTATTTTTCCGTTAAACTGAAGCATGTGCATATCACATGGGGGTAAATTGGTCTTTCCATCGTTTTTTCCTTTCAAATACCTTTAAATAATTATATTATTTTATATTATTATATTATTTATAATTATTTATAATAATAATAAAATAATAATATAATATTAATATTAAATTAATATATCATATATTATATCATATATGCTTATCAGATCCGGATCTCATATTGCACCTTCTTCACCATGCTTCACCATCCGGATCTTAGCGTTCAGATCTAAGCTTGTAGATAGGTGCATTAATGGGTCAAATCTTGATCAATTTGATTACTGGTCCCAAACCAATTTTTTTAAGGACGACGCGAGTTACTTTTTGAAAGTATAGTGACGACCTCAGTGAAAAAAAAAGTTTAAGGACGACTCTAGTGATTTCGGTACAAGTTCAAGAACGACCTGAGTAATTTTGTCAATATTTATCCTAATTTTTTTATAAATACGTCAAGACTTTCTTAACTTAAAATTTAGCACCACCTATGTGTAACTATATATATGATCTTAGCGTTTTTACAATGAATGTCATGATCTTAGGTTGATCAAGCAGTGTCAATGGCATTTGGGCAATTTCGAACAACGGGTTATGTACGTATTCAAGCAAACAAAGGTGCATTAGGTGCTGAAAAACACAAGAAAGGCGATAACATGTTGAGGCTAGTAGATGAAATGTTGAAACAACAAAATGTAGAATCCGTATTATTTCAAGGCAAAAGATGCAATAGTACGAATATCGAGAAGTTGGAGTTTTCAGCAAATGAACTTCTCAAGGAAAAGGAGAGGCGTAAAACTGATATGTTACCTATAGTTTTACTAAACCAAACAACAACTTCGTCTTCATCAAGAACATCGTCGGCCACTACCTTATCCACCACCTCATCGTCAAATTAAATTATTATGTTTGTTATGTTTAAGTTGCCGCCGACACTGGTAATGATATGGTGTCCGTGCTGCGAAGATTGATTTTCTATTTATTGTTTTGCTCGAGTATTGTATTCGTGTATAGCTATTTTAAGAGTGGTCTAGGTGAGAACTTATATCACCAAGGGTTATGTTTTGTCCGTTCTTGATTCATTACTAGAGTGAAATTTGAGAAGTTTTGAATTGGAACATGATGATTCTTGTTTTACAGGATCCTTCACTGTTTGTTATGTTTTTTTAAAGATAGATAAAACCCACGCACCCCATCACATAATCACATAATACGAATATATCCATATATGTTTGTCACATAACTTGAACCTCAATATTGTAGTTGAAATGACACCATCATATATACCGCTAAACAAAGAGCATTTGGAGTTTGTAGTGTAAAATATCACTGTATATATTTGTTGCAGTCAGTGGCGGATCCAGAGATTTGCATCGTAGGGGCAAAAAAAACTACGACAAATTTACGAGTAAAAAGAACAATAAAATTACATATTATTTTGTTAAACAACATTATAATAACGAAAAATGACTGCACATTAACATCGTTTTATCCAATTGTACAAACCTTAAAGTAGATTTATGAAGATTAGAAGTCTTTATATGAAAGAATTGGATAACATGAGAGTGAAGTTCATACTTTAGACCACTCCCAACCATGACGTACTTCTTTCCCAGGACACACCGCCATATCAGCGCCACATCAGCTTCTCTCTCCATATTTTCACTTCCTCTTCATCACACACCACTACCAACCATGACATCCTCTCTCCCCATCACATGGCCCCACATATTTTATTAATATTTATTACTACTACTACTATTATTATTATTATTATTATTATTATTATTATTATTATTATTATTATTATTATTATTATTATAAACTTAAAAGTATTAAAGCTTACAAAAAATTAGTGGGAAGCCTAGAGACAATCTGGGCCCCCACACCTCTAGCAATAGCAAAACCTATCCTAGTAAAAATATGAGCAGCAGCACCGGCACCAATATCTTGCGCCATCGAACTCTTCTGAACCCGCTTTAGCAAAGAAACATCATCCTTTTCTAATTCCCCAAGGGAAGAAAATGAGAAAGGAATGAAACCATAACCAATCGCCTGACAGCTAGATTCGTACTTGACCCGCTTCCGACGAGCCGCATCAACCACAGCACGTCCAGGGACAAAGTCAGAAAGCCCAGACTGTGTCAAAGGAGAAGACCCTGTCAAGTCAACACAAACATCGCGACCACAATCCCAGGAATAAAGTAACACATCTGCAGGTCTGAGGGCCCTGTCGTTCCCTCCAGACAACCCAATGTCAACCTCCTTTCTCGCTGAAATCCCAGATCGATAACAAACATCAACAAGGGAATCCCGAACAACATTATTGTAAGACCCAAATATTGATTGTACATAATGTATTTATGGTGTATGATGCGTGTATGAAGTGTACGTGTTGCTTGCTCGAACGTCGAAGGAAACTGGACGTTGTCCGAAGTGACAAGGTGTGTACGTATCTTTTCAACCCCAAATAAAGTTTGAGCTGATGTTTCAAAGCCTTACCATTGGATAGAATATCTTATTACGTTTCCAACGATATTTGATTCATCAAAAACGGAGTTATGGTCGAAAAGTTATGGCCAAAACAAGTTGCTGAAACCTGTTTTGGGCTCGACCACAATTTCCAGTTATTTGGAGCGGCGCTCCACCTTCTGGCGCGGCGCGCCGATTGCTGCAGAGGCAATTTTCAGCCTTTTTAAAAGGTTTAAATGAAGGGCAATTGGGTAATTTCACTTGGGGCCGGATTTGTGAGCCATATTAGCTGGTTTGGATCAGTTTTGGATCATTTTCACATCCATTCATCACTCTCAAACTATTTTAGAGAGAGAGAGAGAGATTCTAGAGAGAGATTTAGGGTTTTGGTGAAGAAGGAGGCCGAATTGATCAAAAGCTCGAGTTCTAAAGTTGTTCCTTTCGTTCCTAGCTACGTTGTGGTGGTATTGGTAAGCTCAAACTCCGAATTTCATCTATTTGATTTGATATTCAAGTTAGGGTTTGAGTTAGTTTGATGAAAAACCCTTTTAGATGATGAAATGGGTTTAGTGATGCTAGTAATTGGGTTTATTGTTAATTGTTGGTGAATTTTGGGTTGGTGAACTAATTGGCCATGTTTAGGACTTGAAATTGAGTTTAATAACTTAAGTTAGTGATTATGGAAGTATTGAAACCCATTTAAGGTTATTTGGTTGACTAATTGTGACTTTGGGTCAAATTAGGGTTTGGTGGTGATTATGACCCATTTGGCGATTTAATGAGGTTTATAAACTTGAAATGGATTAAGTTGAAGTATAAAACCAAGTTAAATGTGTTTTGGTGTCAAAACTTGTAAATGGTGAGATTTTGACCTTATGGGTCAAAATTAGGGTTTAAGTGTCAAAATGGGTATGACACGTGTTTAACACTTGAGTTTGGGTTTAATTGGCGTATTAGGACCATTCTCACTTGTGTTAGTGATTATTGGTTAGTTTTGGGCACGGTTTGTGCTTGGAAGTGCATTTGGGTCGAAATTGCACTAAGTGACGAATTGGGTTGATTTGTAAATCCACTCTAAGTGTATTGTTGTAATTGTGATAATGGAATAGGTATTTTCCATTGGCGAGTTGCGGTTTACTTGGAAGCTTTCTTCAAGACTTCAAGGTGAGTGATAATATCCTATGTACATATGTATGTGTAGGATGGGTGCGGGTCGGGTGAAGTGATTCTCGGCTATAGAGCTCACTTCACATATAGATGGATTTGATGGACTTTTGTATGAGTCCAATTGGCACGGTTGTGCGTTTTGGTTGACCATCTTTGGCGAAGTACGCGTTCGCGTGTACATTATCACACGTGGTTGTGATGTGGTTGATATAACCCCAATGGCGAAGGGTATAATGTTGAGAAGTGAATCGCGTGTGTATCCGGATTCACGATGACGCGTGTGGTTTCGGTCATCTTATTGTATTGTGGAAATGAATCTCGTGTAGTTCGGATTCATGGTGGCTCGTGTAGTTCGGTCATCTTATTGAGGTAGTAATCTCGTGTGGTTTCGGATTACTAAGGCTCGTGTGGTTTAGCCAACCTCGATGTTGTGAAGATAGTAATCTCGTGTGGTTTCGGATTACTAAGGCTCGTGTAGTTCGGCCAATCTTCATTGTGGTATTTGGTTCTCGGTATTGGGTTAAGGTGTTAACCTTGTTCGTTTATATTGTTATATATTAATGTATTGTTGTGTTGTAGCTAACCCTCCGGGTGTAGCTATTTGGCATTGTTCACATCGTCATTGGTGAACTTATATTGTTGTTGTATCTTTAGCTCATTGCTTAGAGATCGTACGGTATGCTTAGTGTAGTGCCTTATATATGGATGCCTCGGTATGCGGTATTTGTTATTTTGTGGCGTGTCCATTTTATACATATATATGTATGTAGTATATTATCATTCACTAAGCGTTAGCTTACCCTCTCGTTATTGACTCTTTTTATAGATTGCATGCGGACGGTGGCTCGGGTAAGCGCGGGGACTAGAAGACTTGCATAGTTGCTTTAGAGACTTGCTTTTGGATTTATTAGGATTGGGTAGCGTATCCCCAATCGCCATGCTCGGCTTTGTTTTGTATTAAAAGTCTTATGGTCGAAAATTGTATTTTGGTACTTAAGGGGTAATTTGGGTCAATGTGGGCCCCGCTTCGTAAACTAAATTTTATTAATGGAACGCGCTAGTTTTCATATATTGAACATGCGGTTAAAAGCGTTTTGTCTAAATACGTCGGGAACTAGTCAAACATTTTCGCATTTAAGAACTTTTTGGACAGTCCACTTTGGCGCGCCGCGCGGCCTATATGGCGCGCCGCGCAACATGCTGTTCAGGAATTTTTTTTTTATTTTGCTGTTTTCACGTGGTTTTGTCGTTGGATGGTTTGGGTTGTTACAAGTGGTATCAGAGCATGGTCTAAGGAATTTAGGTGACTTGAGATAGGTGCCTTGACTTAGACTTGTGTGTGCTTAAATTGTTGCGGGACTTGTAGGATTACGGGTCGGAATGGGTTTGGTTAGTGCCTTGGCTATAGGTTGACTAACGTTTATATTAGTAATGCGGATATTATTAATATGTTGTTGTGTTGTGATAATAATTCTCGCGTGTGTTTGTGCCGCGTAGAATTTTGGTTGTGTTTGTGTATATCATCGAGCGAGACGGTCGTTGTACTAACGAGTCGATGCGGCATGTGTGCGTAATAAGAACTTGCAAACCTTATTACGGGTGCAAATCGTGTCTAACAAGTGATGTACGATGAGTGTTTAGCAAGATGTGTCGTGCGTACGGTTTTACACGTTCGTGGACTAATCGTTTTGCATTCTTTAGAATGACGACGCGAAACGAGACCGAGGCTAATGACGCGGAGTTTAACACTAGGGTTGCGGCCGCCGTTGCGGAGCAAATGGGTGCGTTAGAAGAAAGAATGGAAAGGAGGTATTCCGAACTTCAAAGTAGTGGTGAAATGGAGCGTTATCTTAAAAGTTTCACGAGGACTAAACCCCCGATGTATGACGGAAAGCCGGATCCTTTGGTAAGCACAACTTGGATTTCGGACGTCGAAGGGTGTTTCCGTACTATTGATTGCCCTCCCGAGAGAAAGACGAGACTCGCTACGAGTTTGTTGCGGGGTAGGGCAAGGGATTGGTTGGATGGTAAGATTGATCTTGTCGGTGGCGAGACGTTTATGGCTTTATCGTGGGACGACTTTAAGGAGGAATTCTTCGAGGAGTTCCGGACTTCGGCCGATTTGTGGGAATTGCGTAATGAGTTGCGAAATTTGCGACAAGGATCTATGGATTTGAGTACTCTCAAGACGACCTTTATGGCGAAGGCTCGTTTTTGTCCGGAGTATTTGGGGAATGATCGTTTGTTGCTGGGAGATTTCTATCGGACCTTGAATGATGACTTGAAAAGTAAAATTAGCCGGGGTCAAGCGAAATCGTTTTCGGAATTATTCGACTTGGCTAGAGGTTTCGAGTCGTATTCACGATCGAAAAAGGGTGAACCTTCAAGTGAGCGAAGGGTCATTTCTTATGGTGCTCCGAGTAAGAGGGCTAAGGGTCCGAGTGTGAGCACGGGTGGTACGCGAGCGGGTATGTCGGATTCTAGTGCGGCTAGATGTTACAATTGTGGCGTGAGGGGTCACAAGTCTTGGGAATGTTCGGTACCAAAGGGTGATGGTATGGTGTGCTTCAATTGCCAAAAAGAAGGACATCGTAAGTCGGAATGTCCCAAGTTAGCGGGGACGGGTGCGGCCAGGAGACGTTAAGGTACGTTTAATTTTGATAAATATGTCTTTTGATTATTTATTAAATGCCGTTTGAGTTTGAGTTGCGTGCCTTTGTTGTGCATGTTATGCTATGGGTGACGTTCCTAATGGAAGTACCCTATGTTGATGATTGATTGACGGGCGAAGGGCGTAAGACTTGGTGCAACCAAACATTCCTTAGTATTTGGGAAACGTTTCTACCAAGCCACGGAAATGGTTTTGGTGTTTGGTTGTTAAGCGCGTGTTCGCTTTGATGTTGAAAGTGACGAATCATGAGGTTCGTCGGTTGGTTGGAACCCTTGAGATCGAGTGTTTTAAATCTCGATGTGTGTTGGTAATGGAGTCTTTATGACGCGACATTAGGTGCCTCTTTTATACCTACTAGCGTGGTGTTCGACTCCGATTGTGTTGCGGTACACTTTTCGTACAAAGTGTTTAAGGGTTGGTTAAAATCCTTCGTGTGCTCAAGGTTGGAGCAAGATGTGGTAATGGGTCGTGTGAGCCCAATTGTTGGTAAAGTCTACCTGTGGTAGCATTGTGCGGTTGTACGAGTTGTGGATATGGAACGTGGTTCTAAGTGGGGGAGTTACACTCCCGCACGAGGAAGTTTTAGTATGAGATTTCGGATGATGCTATTGGTAGATCCGAAAAATGTTGTCGCGACCTGGTTGGGTCGATTTGTGGTAGAGTACAATTTCGGATAAATTGTACTTATGGTTTGGATTTGAATCATCACCGAGGTGGTAGCGTGGTAAATCTCGTTGAGAGATAATGGACGTGTTTGGCGAGCAAGGTGAAATCCTCCGGTTAAGGGAGGTGTGTGTCGGGTTCTCTTGTGGAGAATTATTGTTTGGTACCTATGTTTGGTATAGGTGGTTCTTGCTCGATTATGGTATGGTTGTTTGATGAAGCATGATCTTTAGGGTCCGCTGACTTCATCATGGGAATACGTGATTGGTGGAGCATGAATTTTGGGGTCCGCTGACTTCATCATGAGCGTGGTGTTATATCGGTGAAGCATGATCTTCGGGTCCGCTGACTTCATCCGGTGTTGAGATTGGTGGAGTATGACCTTCGGGGTCCGCTGACTTCATCAAGGGAGTAGTGTTATGTCGGTATGGTGTAACACTATCGGGAAATGCGAGTACCGGTGGGAAATGCGAGTACCATTCCTATGTTGAGATTGTGAATCGCTTGTGGTTTCGGATTCACGATGACGCGTGTGGTTTCGGTCATCTTAACTAAATGAATCTCGTGTAGTTCGGATTCATGGTGACTCGTGTAGTTCGGTCATCTTATTGAGGTAGTAATCTCGTGTGGTTTCGGATTACTAAGGCTCGTGTAGTTCGGCCAACCTCGATGATGTGGAAGTGAATCTCGTGTAGTTCGGATTCACAAATGACTCGTGTGGTTTCGGTCATTATTGAGGAGTGAGTCTCGTGTAGTTCGGATTCACAAATGACTCGTGTAGTTCGGTCATTCCTCCGGGATAGTGACTCTCGTGTAGTTCGGATTCACTATGGCGCGTGTAGTTCGGCCATTCCCGATTGTTGTTGTGGTGAAGGTAGTGAGTCGCGTGTAGTTCGGATTCACTAGGGCGCGTGTGTTTTCGGCCAGCCTTTGTGTCGTGTGATCTATTGGTTGTTTGATACACCAATGGTAGGGTCGTAAGGACCATGTTGCGGGAACTATCGGTCGTTTTATACGTCGATGGTGGGGTCGTGAGGACCATGTTGTGGGATTAGTGAGGCGATAGCCGTGTTTCGCTCACATGTTTGTTACGGGTGTGACGATGGTTGATTTCGTACACCTTGGGTTTTGCGTTTCCATAGTCGTTTTGGGCGCTATCGGTTCTAGCCGTTGGATTATGATGTTACGGTAGTTGTGTATTGGTCGTATGGCGCACTACAAGGGATGTTTAGTGATTGGTGTAATCCGTAAGGGTTCGTTTGGTTCGGTCTTCATCGTTTCGGGTTGTTGACCTTAGGTCGATATTTGGTTGTTTGTAGCATTGTACTTGGAAAGGGTACACTATAGGGTTGATATCTCGGTACGAGATCGGTTGAGTTTTCCTGATGAATGGGGGATTGAACAGGTTTTAGTGCTCGGATTTTAGTTTCGATAAAATTGCGGTTGACGATTTTAGTTGTTAAAGGCGATTCATTGGGAAGAATTGCTTAGAAAAGTCGGATTGGGACTTATAATTGAGGACCGTTGAGTAGTTCCGAATTGGTTAAGTGGAGAAGATCACGAGGACGTGATCGAGTTTAAGTGGGGGAGAGTTGTAAGACCCAAATATTGATTGTACATAATGTATTTATGGTGTATGATGCGTGTATGAAGTGTACGTGTTGCTTGCTCGAACGTCGAAGGAAACTGGACGTTGTCCGAAGTGACAAGGTGTGTACGTATCTTTTCAACCCCAAATAAAATTTGAGTTGATGTTTCAAAGCCTTACCATTGGATAGAATATCTTATTACGTTTCCAACGATATTTGATTCATCAAAAACGGAGTTACGGTCGAAAAGTTATGGCCAAAACAAGTTGCTAAAACCTGTTTTGGGCTCGACCACAATTTCCAGTTATTTGGAGCGGCGCTCCACCTTCTGGCGCGGCGCGCCGATTGCTGCAGAGGCAATTTTCAGCCTTTTTAAAAGGTTTAAATGAAGGGCAATTGGGTAATTTCACTTGGGGCCGGATTTGTGAGCCATATTAGCTGGTTTGGATCAGTTTTGGATCATTTTCACATCCATTCATCACTCTCAAACTATTTTAGAGAGAGAGAGAGATTCTAGAGAGAGATTTAGGGTTTTGGTGAAGAAGGAGGCCGAATTGATTAAAAGCTCGAGTTCTAAAGTTGTTCCTTTCGTTCCTAGCTACGTTGTGGTGGTATTGGTAAGCTCAAACTCCGAATTTCATCGATTTGATTTGATATTCAAGTTAGGGTTTGAGTTAGTTTGATGAAAAACCCTTTTAGATGATGAAATGGGTTTAGTGATGCTAGTAATTGGGTTTATTGTTAATTGTTAGTGAATTTTGGGTTGGTGAACTAATTGGCCATGTTTAGGACTTGAAATTGAGTTTAATCACTTAAGTTAGTGATTATGGAAGTATTGAAACCCATTTAAGGTTATTTGGTTGACTAATTGTGACTTTGGGTCAAATTAGGGTTTGGTGGTGATTATGACCCATTTGGCGATTTAATGAGGTTTATAAACTTGAAATGGATTAAGTTGAAGTATAAAACCAAGTTAAATGTGTTTTGGTGTCAAAACTTGTAAATGGTGAGATTTTGACCTTATGGGTCAAAATTAGGGTTTAAGTGTCAAAATGGGTATGACACGTGTTTAACACTTGAGTTCGGGTTTAATTGGCGTATTAGGACCATTCTCACTTGTGTTAGTGATTATTGGTTAGTTTTGGGCACGGTTTGTGCTTGGAAGTGCATTTGGGTCGAAATTGCACTAAGTGACGAATTGGGTTGATTTGTAAATCCACTCTAAGTGTATTGTTGTAATTGTGATAATGGAATAGGTATTTTCCATTGGCGAGTTGCGGTTTACTTGGAAGCTCTCTTCAAGACTTCAAGGTGAGTGATAATATCCTATGTGCATATGTATGTGTTGGATGGGTGCGGGTCGGGTGAAGTGATTCTCGGCTATAGAGCTCACTTCACATATAGATGGATTTGATGGACTTTTGTATGAGTCCAATTGGCACGGTTGTGCGATTTGGTTGACCATCTTTGGCGAAGTACGCGTTCGCGTGTACATTATCACACGTGGTTGTGATGTGGTTGATATAACCCCAATGGCGAAGGGTATAATGTTGAGAAGTGAATCGCGTGTGTATCCGGATTCACGATGACGCGTGTGGTTTCGGTCATCTTATTGTATTGTGGAAATGAATCTCGTGTAGTTCGGATTCATGGTGGCTCGTGTAGTTCGGTCATCTTATTGAGGTAGTAATCTAGTGTGGTTTCGGATTACTAAGGCTCGTGTGGTTCGGCCAACCTCGATGTTGTGAAGATAGTAATCTCGTGTGGTTTCGGATTACTAAGGCTCGTGTAGTTCGGCCAATCTTCATTGTGGTATTTGGTTCTCGGTATTGGGTTAAGGTGTTAACCTTGTTCGTTTATATTGTTATATATTAATGTATTGTTGTGTTGTAGCTAACCCTCCGGGTGTAGCTATTTGGCGTTGTTCACATCGTCGTTGGTGAACTTATATTGTTGTTGTATCTTTAGCTCCTTGCTTAGAGATCGTACGGTATGCTTAGTGTAGTGCCTTATATATGGATGCCTCGGTATGTGGTATTTGTTATTTTGGGGCGTGTCCATTTTATACATATATATGTATGTAGTATATTATCATTCACTAAGCGTTAGCTTACCCTCTCGTTGTTGACTCTTTTTATAGATTGCATGCGGACGGTGGCTCGGGTAAGCGCGGGGACTAGAATACTTGCATAGTTGCTTTAGAGACTTGCTTTTGGATTTATTAGGATTGGGTAGCGTATCCCCAATCGCCATGCTCGGCTTTGTTTTGTATTAAAAGTCTTATGGTCGAAAATTGTATTTTGGTACTTAAGGGGTAATTTGGGTCAATGTGGGCCCCACTTCGTAAACTAAATTTTATTAATGGAACGTGCTAGTTTTCATATATTGAACATGCGGTTAAAAGCGTTTTGTCTAAATACGTCGGGAACTAGTCAAACATTTCGCATTTAAGAACTTTTTGGACAGTCCACTTTGGCGCGCCGCGCGGCCTATATGGCGCGTCGCGCAACATGTTGTTCAGGAAATTTTTTTTTATTTTGCTGTTTTCACGTGGTTTTGTCGTTGGATGGTTTGGGTTGTTACAATTATGTCGATGCTTAACACCCACCATACCAGCACAAGACACCGCGTGATCCCCGAAAATATCCCCAGTAAAAACCCTTGAACAGGCAGAGCATGCCGTCGAGATAGAGAACAATGGAACACCCAACCGGTAGCACAACACACATCGGTAAGTCTTTGCGTTCATCATCTGACCCAACCCCAAAATAGGGACTTCCCTTAGCCAAGCAGAGGTGTGATCACCCTGCTGCGATTTCCATAAGGCCGATTGTCGGGGAGATAATGAAAAAGTGGATTCTGCAGAAGCGGTAACCTTTGTGAAATAAACATCTGCCAATTTCTTCATGAGTATGGGGGCAGCGACCTCACTCTGATTACCTAAAATATCAAACCCAACCGTTTTATTAAACAGACCCAATGCATCTTCAAAAGCACGACCAAGACCAACAATACCCGCATGACGTAGGAGCTTGGTCTGCAACCCAGCAGACTGTAATCGAGAAGCCAGAAAAGCATAATGACGAACATCTCCCGCAGAATAAACACCAAGCCCTCCAAATGCAAATGGCAAGGTGGCAAGCCGCCACTGCCAATCACCAAACCCAGGCCCTGAAGCAGTAACAATACGCTTCAAGGAAGATCGAAGGGCTCCATCGAAAGCGCGTTGAGCCGCCTCAAATATACTAGGAGGACAAGTACGCAAGGTAAAGTAGATTTTAGAAACTCCCGTACATGCCCTAAGCAACAACAACTCACACTGAGGATCATCAAGCTTATCAACCTTATCCATAAGCGCAATGGACTTGGTCACCCTTTGCATCACCAGTTCACAACTAAAACCAAGATCGAAACTTGCGGGGGCCCCAAGCAACTTAACACCATTTAAAGGTCGAGCAATATTAGGAGGAAAGACACCCACTTGCCTGCTGCGAGGGTCCTCCGTAGGCCAGAAAATTTCCGTTTTTTCAACGTTGAGATGAAGCCCAAAACGAGGCCCATCCCCCATAATCAAATGCAAAACCTTCCCCACCACCAAAGTGTCCCCAATAATAGTGCCATCATCCAAATACCACGCCTGAAGACAAACCTCAAAATTATCTCTGATTTTAGAAACCAAGGGTTGTAAGACCAAAGCAAAAAGCAACGGACCAAGGGGATCACCCTGTTGCACCCCCTGAGAAGACCATAAGGTGTGGTTCCCATAATACAATCTTGCTGGATTAGAGTAGCAAAATTCAACCCACTGAGAAATGCTCGGACAAAGGCGGCGAACTTCATGTAACATGAACGTACGATCAACATTATTATTATTATTATTATTATTATTATTATTATTATTATTATTATTATTATTATTATTATTATTATTATTATTATTATTATTATTATTATTATTATTATTATTATTATTATTATTATTATTATTTCGAATATAATTATTAAAATCTATTTTTTCGAATATATATTTTTTTGAACAACACTTTTATTAAATAACATTAATACGGTAACATTTATTTAAAAAAAAATACATAATCAAAAGTTACATTAAGTAAACATAAATTAAAAATTATGAATCTATGCGTTATCTTTGTCCAAGTCCACGTCTTCATTTTCATTTTCATCGTCGCTTTCGTCCTCGTTTTCTTCAACATCTTCGGCGGTGTTGGAAGTTTCAGCTTCTGGAGCGGCTCGGGCATGTGGAACGTGTCGAACACGAAAATTAGCCGGAAGATTCCAAATGTGTTCGATGAGCTTTTGTCGTAGTAGACGATGAATGGACGAATCTCGCAATTCTTTATTAATGCGCATGTGTGCTTCAACCCTTTCCTAGAATGAGCGATTTGGATGACGAGCTGGCTTGTAATTCTCTTCAAGTGAACACATTGCATGTCCATTGTCTTCAGTGATCATATTATGCAAAATAACACAAGCGTGCATAATTCTTCGGATTCTTTCGACATAGAATTGTCGGCACGGGTTTTTTATTATTTGCCATCGACCTTGAAGCACACCGAATGCCCGTTCAATATCTTTCCGAGCAGATTCTTGATATTTTTTAAATTTTGCTGATCTTAGGTCAGGCGGACTTTTGAAAGACTTAACTAATGTCGCCCAATCCGGATATATCCCATCGGTTAGGTAGTAACCTTTATTGAAATTACAACCACTAACCGAAAAATTACAAGGTGGAACCGTGTCTTGAAGTAACTCGTTAAATAAATCAGATTGATTAAGGACATTGATGTCGTTGTTTGAACCAGCGGGTCCAAAATAAGCGTGCCAAATCCATAAATCATAAGATGCCACAGCTTCTAACATGATTGTTGGATAGCCATGATCGCCTCTAGTATAATGACCTTTATATTTATATGGACAATTTTTCCATGCCCAATGCATACAATCTAGGCTACCCAACATTCCCGGAAAACCATGTAATTCTGCATGTGCGGATCCAAGACGTGCTACGTGTAGTGACCAGAACTTTTCCATGTTTATATATATATTAAATGAAATTGTTATTTACATGATTAAGTGTTTTCAACATGTTAAGAAATCAAACTTTTTAAGACTTGATTAATTGAAATAGGTTTCATATAGACAATTGACCACCCAAGTTGACCGGTGATTCACGAACGTTAAAACTTGTAAAAACTATACGATGACATATATATGGTTATATATATAGTTAACATGATTTTATTATAAGTATGTATCTCATTAGGTATTTTAACAATGAGTTATATACATAAAAATGAGACTATTAATTTAAGAAACTCGAAAACGATATATATAACGATTATCGTTATAACAACGTCTTACTAGGTACATATGAATCATATTAAGATATTGATACACTTGGTTAATTATATTAAATGATAAGTAAATATATTATTAAGTGTATTAACAATGAAAGACATATGTAAAAATAAGACTACTAACTTAATGATTTCGAAACGAGACATATATGTAACGATTATCGTTGTAACGACATTTAACTGTATATATATCATACTAAGATATATTATATATCATAATATCATGATAATATAACAATTTAACATCTCATTTGTTATAATAAACAATGGGTTAACAACATTCAACAAGATCGTTAACCTAAAGGTTTCAAAACAACATTTACATGTAACGACTAACGATGACTTAACGACTCAGTTAAAATGTATATACATGTAGTGTTTTAATATGTATTCATACACTTTTGAAAGACTTCAAGACACTTATCAAAATACTTCTACTTAACAAAAATGCTTACAATTACATCCTCGTTCAGTTTCATCAACAATTCTACTCGTATGCACCCGTATTTGTACTCGTACAATACACAGCTTTTAGGTGTATGTACTATTGGTATATACACTCCAATTATCAGCTCTTAGTAGCCCGTGTGAGTCACCTAACATATTTGGGAACCATTATTTAGCAACTAGCATGAAATATCTCATAAAATTACAAAAATATGAGTAATCATTCATGACTTATTTACATGAAAACAAAATTACATATCCTTTATATCTAATCCATACACCAACGACCAAAAACACCTACAAACACTTTCATTCTTCAATTTTCTTCATCTAATTGATCTCTCTCAAGTTCTATCTTCAAGTTCTAAGTGTTCTTTATAAATTCCAAAAGTTCAAGTTTCATAAAATCAAGAATACTTTCAAGATTGCAAGTTTTCTTCCAAGTTTTCTAAATCCATTCCAAGTAATCATCCAAGATCAAGAAACCTTTGTTACTTACAGTAGGTTATCTTTCTAATACAAGGTAATAATCATATTCAAACTTTAATTCAATTTCTATAACTATAACAATCTTATTTCGAGTG
Source organism: Rutidosis leptorrhynchoides (assembly GCF_046630445.1). Taxonomy (NCBI): domain Eukaryota; kingdom Viridiplantae; phylum Streptophyta; class Magnoliopsida; order Asterales; family Asteraceae; genus Rutidosis; species Rutidosis leptorrhynchoides. Next base: position 209,990,527 of record NC_092341.1, on the reverse strand, counting down.
GAAATCTTACTTGAAATTGTTTTCGTGTCATGATTCTGCTTCAAGAACTTTCAATCCATCCAAGGATCCTTTGAAGCTAGATCTATTTTTCTCATTTCTAGTAGGTTTATCCAAGGAACTTGAGGTAGTAATGATGTTCATAACATCATTCGATTCATACTTATAAAGCTATCTTATTCGAAGGTTTAAACTTGTAATCACTAGAACATAGTTTAGTTAATTCTAAACTTGTTCGCAAATAAAAGTTAATCCTTCTAACTTGACTTTTAAAATCAACTAAACACATGTTCTATATCTATATGATATGCTAACTTAATGATTTAAAACCTGGAAACACGAAAAACACCGTAAAACCGGATTTACGCCGTCGTAGTAACACTGCGGGCTGTTTTGGGTTAGTTAATTAAAAACTATGATAAACTTTGATTTAAAAGTTGTTATTCTGGGAAAATTATTTTTATTATGAACATGAAACTATATCCAAAAATTATGGTTAAACTCAAAGTGGAAATATGTTTTCTAAAATAGTCATCTAGACGTCGTTCTTTCGACTGAAATGACTACCTTTACAAAAACAACTTGTAACTTATTTTTCCGACTATAAACCTATACTTTTTCTATTTAGATTCATAAAATAGAGTTCAATATGAAACCATAGCAATTTGATTCACTCAAAACGGATTTAAAATGAAGAAGTTATGGGTAAAACAAGATTGGATAATTTTTCTCATTTTAGCTACGTGAAAATTGGTAACAAATCTATTCCAACCATAACTTAATCAACTTGTATTGTATATTATGTAATCTTGAGATACCATAGACATGTATACAATGTTTCGACCTATCATGTCGACACATCTATATATATTTCGGAACAACCATAGACACTCTATATGTGAATGTTGGAGTTAGCTATACAGGGTTGAGGTTGATTTCAAAATATATATAGTTTGAGTTGTGATCAATACTGAGATACGTATACACTGGGTCGTGGATTGATTCAAGATAATATTTATCGATTTATTTCTGTACATCTAACTGTGGACAACTAGTTGTAGGTTACTAACGAAGACAGCTGACTTAATAAACTTAAAACATCAAAATATATTAAAAGTGTTGTAAATATATTTTGAACATACTTTGATATATATGTATATATTGTTATAGGTTCGTGAATCAACCAGTGGCCAAGTCTTACTTCCCGACGAAGTAAAAATCTGTGAAAGTGAGTTATAGTCCCACTTTTAAAATCTAATATTTTTGGGATGAGAATACATGCAGGTTTTATAAATGATTTACAAAATAGACACAAGTACGTGAAACTACATTCTATGGTTGAATTATCGAAATCGAATATGCCCCTTTTTATTAAGTCTGGTAATCTAAGAATTAGGGAACAGACACCCTAATTGACGCGAATCCTAAATATAGATCTATTGGGCCTACCAAACCCCATCCAAAGTACCGGATGCTTTAGTACTTCGAAATTTATATCATATCCGAAGGGTGTCCTGGAAAGATGGGGATATTCTTAAATATGCATCTTGTTAATGTCGGTTACCAGGTGTTCACCATATGAATGATTTTTATCTCTATGTATGGGATGTGTATTGAAATATGAAATCTTGTGGTCTATTGTTACGATTTGATATATATAGGTTAAACCTATAACTCACCAACATTTTTGTTGACGTTTAAAGCTTGTTTATTCTCAGGTGAATACTAAGAGCTTCCGCTGTTGCATACTAAAATAAGGATAAGATTTGGAGTCCATGTTTGTATGATATTGTGTAAAAACTGCATTCAAGAAACTGATTTCGATGTAACATATTTGTATTGTAAACCATTATGTAATGGTCGTGTGTAAACAGGATATTTTAGATTATCATTATTTGATAATCTACGTAAAGCTTTTTAAACCTTTATTTATGAAATAAAGGTTATGGTTTGTTTTAAAAATGAATGCAGTCTTTGAAAAACGTCTCATATAGAGGTCAAAACCTCGCAACGAAATCAATTAATATGGAACGTTTTTAATCAATAAGAACGGGACATTTCAGTTGGTATCCGAGCGTTGGTCTTAGAGAACCAGAAAATTTGCATTAGTGTGTCTTATCGAGTTTGTTAGGATGCATTAGTGAGTCTGGACTTCGACCGTGTTTTCTTTAAAAATGATTGCTTAACATTTTTGTTGGAAACTATATATTATTAACATGTATATATTATGTGATATATTAATCTCTTAACATGTTTGATATTGTGTGATAGATGTCTACCTATAGCACAAATCCCATTGACTCACCTAATAATAACGAAGAGTCGAATATATATTGGACTGATTCACAAGTTCCCGAAGAGGAACCGGAAGAAGAATCAGAACCGGAAGAAGAATCAGAACCGGAAGAGGAGGAACCGGAGGATGAAATAGAACCGTTGGAAGAAATAATAAAACGGTTAAGTAAAAGAAAATCCTCAACCAACCGACCAAGGTTAATTATGGTCAATAGTGTTTCCGCCAAGGAAGCAAAATATTGGGAGGATTACCAATTCTCCGATGAATCGGATTCCGACGAGAATTCCGATGATGTTATAGAAATTACCCCAACTGAATTTAAAAAGGCAAAAGAAAATAATAAGGGAAACAGCATAAAAATAGAGAAATCTAATTCCAACCCCGATGAACTTTATATGTATCATCAACCCCCGAAGTCCTTAAGTTGTAACATTGACCCGGGAACCTCTAAACCACCAGGTTTTTCTAAACCGTTGTGGAAAATGACAGCTAGTATTAGGGGAACATCATATATCCCTAGAAACTTGGCAAAACGAACCAAAACCGAAGAAGAAGAAACGAGCGAGACGGAATAAGATAGTTGTATTCGTATGGTGTAATATATGTAATATAGTGTGCTTATGCTTTATGATATATGTAAAAATTGCTTGTATTAATAAGTATTTTTTTTTTATGAATCTAACTCTTGTCTATTTTACAGTATAAAAACACAAAATGGGTAGACAACCCAATATTTTAAGAGACCTACCCGGAGACATGATTGATGAAATCTTGTCTAGAGTCGGTCAGAATTCTTCGGCACAACTATTTACGGTGAAATCAGTTTGTAAGACATTCGAAGAACGTTCCAAGAATGCCTTGGTTTATAAGAGACTTTCGTTTGAAAGATGGGGGATATCACATTGGGAAACCCATAAGTTACGATGTGTTTACTTTGACGCATATATTGCGGGGAACCCAAATGCTATTTTACGCAACGGGTTAAGAAATTATTTTGACTCAATGTATCCGAATATAGGACTTCATGATTTAGAAAAAGTGGCTAACATGCAACATAAAGAAGCATGCTATGCTTACGGGTTAGTAATGTTCGCTTCTCACCTAAGTGAGGAAAAGAACATCGGGCTACAACTATTAAACAAAACGTTCCCATAAGTGACGGAGTCGGTAATTGGGGTAATAAATGAGGTTTTTAGGTTATTACGAGACTGTTGGTCATTACGTAACCCTCGTCCCTTTGATGACATTACAACACGCTGTCTTATCAACGGCCATAACGGTTATGTTCCACAAGACCAAGGATGGGAAGTAGTCCTAGTAAAACCAGAATGCATGACTTGTTTCTGGACGTATGAATTACGTGTCTTTATTGCCTTTGCTGAACGACTTGTGTACTAGCTAGAATTATCTTCACAACTATCTTGTATCAAAGTTATTGTGTGCTATATTCCATGCTTTATGTAAAATAAGCGGTATTGTAAGTTTGTAAAATATTGTATAAAAGTTTGAACGCGAAATATTATTATAATCAGTTTTTCATATAGAATTGTAGTAGTTGAATTGTATATTAGCTACTAAGTATGAACTTAACGGGTAGGTACTACCCGAATTTAAACTTATAAAACGCTAATATGAAGAAAAAGCTTTTATAAATGAGTTCATATTATGCTACGAAATACTATTAACTACTCTTAATATTCTGTATGATTAACTTGTTCCATTTGACTATTTTGAAGGAAATGGCACCGACTACTCGACACACCGTGAATATGAATGAAGAGGAATTCTGTACTTTTCTAGCTTCAAACATAGCCGCAGTACAGGCTGCGCTACATACCAACAATAACCTTGGATCTAGCAGTACAGGAAATCGTGTAGGATGCACCTACAAAGAATTCACTGCCTGCAAACCTTTGGAATTTGATGGAACCGAAGGACCGATCGGATTGAAACGGTGGACCGAGAAGGTCGAATCGGTGTTTGCCATAAGTAAGTGTACTGAAGAGGACAAAGTGAAGTACGCTACGCATACCTTCACAGGTTCTGCGTTAACATGGTGGAATACCTATATAGAGCAAGTGGGACAAGATGATGCGTACACACTACCGTGGTCAGCATTCAAGCACTTGATGAACGAGAAGTACCGTCCCAGAACCGAGGTCAATAAGCTCAAGACAGAACTTAGAGGGTTACGAACCCAAGGATTTGATATTACCACGTACGAAAGACGATTCACAGAATTGTGCCTATTGTGTCCGGGAGCGTTCAAAGACGAGGAAGAGAAGATCGACGCGTTTGTGAAGGGATTACCGGAAAGAATCCAAGAAGATATAAGTTCACACGAGCCCGCCTCCATACAACATGCATGTAGAATGGCTCACAAACTAGTGAACCAGATTGAGGAAAGAATTAAAGAACAGACGGCTGAAGAGGCCAATGTGAAGCAAGTCAAAAGAAAGTGGGAGGAAAACGGTGATAAGAATCACCAATACAACAACAACAGCAATTACAATAATAATCGCAACAATTATCCCAATAATCGCAACATCAATCGCAACTACAACAAACGGCCCAACAACAACAACAACAACAACAACAACAACAGCAACTACAACAATCATCCCAACAACAATAACAACCGCAACAACAACAACAATCAGAAGCAGCTATGCCAAAGGTGTGAAAAGTATCACTCGAAGTTCTGCACCAAATTTTGCAACAAGTGTAAAAGAAATGGTCATAGCGCGGCGAAGTGTGAGGTCTACGGACCAGGGGTTAACAGAACGAAAGGAACAAATGGTGTCGGAACGAGTAATGGCAGAGCAAGCAGTGTCGGAGCAAGTTATGCCAATGTAGTTTGTTATAAATGTGGAAAACCGGGCCACATTATTAGAAATTTCCCGAACCAGGAGAACACGAATGGACAAGGCCGCGGAAGAGTGTTCAATATTAATGCGGCAGAGGCACAGGAAGACCCGGAGCTTGTTACGGGTACGTTTCTTATTGACAATAAATCTGCTTACGTTTTATTTGATTCGGGTGCGGACAGAAGCTATATGAGTAGAGATTTTTGTGCTAAATTAAGTTGTCCATTGACGCCGTTGGATAGTAAATTTTAACTCGAATTAGCAAACGGTAAATTAATTTCAGCAGATAATATATGCCGGAATCGAGAAATTAAACTGGGTAGCGAAATATTTAAGATTAAATTTGATACCAGTAGAGTTAGGGAGTTTTGATGTAATAGTTGGCATGGACTGGCTGAAGAAGGTGAAAGCAGAGATCGTATGTTATAAAAATGCAATTCGCATTGTACGAGAAGAAGGAGAACCCTTAATGGTGTACGGAGAAAAGGGCAACATGAAGCTACATCTTATTAGTAATTTGAAGGCACAAAAACTAATAAGAAAAGGTTGCTATGCTGTTCTAGCACACGTTGAGAAAGTACAAACTGAAGAAAAGAGCATCAATGATGTTCCCGTCGCAAAAGGATTTCCCGATGTATTTCCGAAAGAATTACCGGGACTACCTCCACATCGATCTGTTGAATTTCAAATAGATCTTGTACCAGGAGCTGCACCAATAGCTCGTGCTCCTTATAGACTCGCACCCAGCGAGATGAAAGAACTGCAAAGCCAACTGCAAGAAGTATTAGAACGTGGGTTCATTCGACCAAGCACATCACCATGGGGAGCTCCTGTTTTGTTTGTCAAGAAGAAGGATGGTACATTTAGGTTGTGTATTGACTACAGAGAGTTGAACAAACTTACCATCAAAAACCGTTATCCACTGCCGAGAATTGACGACTTATTTGATCAACTACAAGGCTCGTCGGTTTATTCGAAGATCGATTTACGTTCTGGATATCATCAAATGCGAGTAAAGGAGGATGATATTCCAAAAACTGCTTTTAGGACGCGTTATGGTCATTACGAGTTTATGGTTATGCCGTTTGGATTGACTAACGCACCAGCTGTGTTCATGGACCTTATGAACCGAGTGTGTGGGCCATATCTTGACAAGTTTGTCATTGTTTTCATCGATGACATACTTATTTACTCAAAGAATGATCAAGAGCACGAAGAACATTTGAGAAAAGTGCTAGAAGTATTGAGGAAAGAAAAACTGTACGCTAAGTTTTCAAAGTGTTCATTTTGGTTGGAAGAAGTTCAATTTCTCGGTCACATAGTGAACAAAGAAGGTATCCAGGTGGACCCGGCAAAGATCGAAACCGTTGAAAAGTGGGAAACCCCAAAAACTCCGAAGCATATACGTCAATTTTTAGGATTGGCTGGTTACTACAGAAGATTCATCCAAAATTTCTCCAAAATAGCAAAACCCTTGACTGCATTAACGCATAAAGGAAAGAAATTTGAATGGAAGGATGAACAAGAGAAGGCATTTCAATTATTGAAGAAAAAGCTAACTACGGCACCTATATTGTCATTGCCTGAAGGAAATGATGATTTTGTGATTTATTGTGACGCATCAAAGCAAGGTCTCGGTTGTGTATTAATGCAACGGACGAAGGTGATTGCTTATGCGTCTAGACAATTGAAGATTCACGAGCAAAATTATACGACGCATGATTTGGAATTAGGCGCGGTTGTTTTTGCATTAAAGACTTGGAGGCACTACTTATATGGGGTCAAAAGTATTATATATACCGACCACAAAAGTCTTCAACACATATTTAATCAGAAACAACTGAATATGAGGCAGCGTAGGTGGATTGAATTGTTGAATAATTATGACTTTGAGATTCGTTACCACCCGGGGAAGGAAAATGTGGTAGCCGAAGCCTTGAGCAGAAAGGACAGAGAACCCATTCGAGTAAAATCTATGAATATAATGATTCACACTAACCTTACTACTCAAATAAAGGAGGCGTAACAAGGAGTTTTAAAAGAGGGAAATTTAAAGGATGAAATACCCAAAGGATCGGAGAAGCATCTTAATATTCGGGAAGACGGAACCTGGTATAGGGCTGAAAGGATTTGGGTACCAAAATTTGGAGATATGAGAGAAATGGTACTTAGAGAAGCTCATAAAACCAGATACTCAATACATCCTGGAACGGGGAAGATGTACAAGGATCTCAAGAAACATTTTTGGTGGCCGGGTATGAAAGCCGATGTTGCCAAGGACTGCAAGTGGTTTTGATACTATTTGGGTAATAGTTGATCGTCTCACCAAATCAGCACACTTCCTGCCAATAAGAGAAGAAGACAAGATGGAGAAGTTAGCACGACTGTATTTGAAGGAAGTCGTCTCCAGACATGGAATACCAATCTCTATTATCTCTGATAGGGATGGCAGATTTATTTCAAGATTCTGGCAGACATTACAGCAAGCATTAGGAACTCGTCTAGACATGAGTACTGCCTATCATCCACAAACTGATGGGCAGAGCGAAAGGATGATGCAAATGCTTGAAGACATGCTACGAGCATGTGTTATTGATTTTGGAAATAGTTGGGATCGACATCTACCGTTAGCAGAATTTTCCTACAACAACAGCTACCATTCAAGCATTGAGATGGCGCCGTTTGAAGCACTTTATGGTAGAAAGTGCAGGTCTCCGAATTGTTGGAGTGAAGTGGGGGATAGACAGATTACGGGTCCGGAGATAATACAAGAAACTACCGAGAAAATCATCCAAATTCAACAAAGATTGAAAACCGCCCAGAGTCGACAAAAGAGCTACGCGGACAGTAAAAGAAAAGATATAGAGTTTGAAATTGGAGAAATGGTCATGCTTAAGGTTTCACCTTGGAAAGGCGTTGTTCGATTTGGTAAACGGGGAAAACTAAATCCAAGGTACATTGGACCATTCAAGATTATAGATCGTGTCGGACCAGTAGCTTACCTACTGGAGCTACCTCAACAACTCGCGGCTGTACATAACACTTTCCACGTCTCAAATTTGAAGAATTGTTTTGCTAAAGAAGATCTCACTATTCCGTTGGACGAATCCAAATCAATGAAAAACTTCAATTCATTGAAGAACCCGTCGAAATAATGGATCGTGAGGTTAAGAGACTTAAACAAAACAAGATACCGATTGTTAAGGTTCGATGGAATGCTCGTAGAGGACCCGAGTTCACCTGAGAGCGTGAAGATCAGATGAAGAAGAAATACCCGCATTTATTTCCAGAAGATACGTCAACACCTCCAACTGCTTAAAATTTCGGGACGAAATTTATTTAACGGGTAGGTACTGTAGTGACCCGAACTTTTCCATGTTTATATATATATATTAAATGAAATTGTTATTTACATGATTAAGTATTTCCAACATGTTAAGCAATAAAACTTGTTAAGACTTGATTAATTTAAATAGGTTTCATATAGACAATTGACCACCCAAGTTGACCGGTGATTCACGAACGTTAAAACTTGTAAAAACTATACGATGACATATATATGGTTATATATATAGTTAACATGATTTTATTATAAGTATGTATCTCATTAGGTATTTTAACAATGAGTTATATTGATGTTATGCGAGGTGTATATAAAATAGTTATTAATTTTAGCAGGAAAAACTATTAAATACGATACAATTTTACACAAGATATTTATTTATTTATAGAATGGATATACTTAAACCTTGCTACAACACTTATAGGCAGTGTACCTAATCGTTCAGTAGTGTAGTTTTTAGTAAGTCCGGTTCGTTCCACAGGGAAATCTTTAAGCAAAGCTCAACGCTATATTAGTTTACTTTTATAAAAATACAAATATATATATATAGGTAATATTATTATTATAAAGGGGGGTTTTTACCGTTTAATGACCGGTTTGTCGATTTTAAAACTTTAGTTGCAGTTAAAACCTAATGTAAAATATAAAATAAATACAAGACTTAAATTAAAGCGTAAAGTAAATAACGATAATGAAATTGCGAATAATAAAAATGCGATAAAATAAAATTGCGATAATTAAAAAGTACGATAATTAAAAGTGCGATTAAATAAAATAACAATAAAAATGCGATAATTAGAAGTGCAATTAAATATAAAATAAAGGAAATTAAATATGAAATAAAAGAATTATGCTTATTTAAACTTCCGTAATCATGATGTTTGACGTGTTGATTTTAGTTTTATGCCCATGGGTTAATTGTCCTTTGTCCTGGATTATTTAATATGTCCGTCTGGTTTTTGTCCATAACAGTCCATCAGTCATAAATATAAATTGCAAGTGTCCTTGTCAAATTATTATTATACCCGAAGTTAAATATTCCAACTAATTGGGGATTCGAATTGTAACAAGGTTTTAATACTTTGTTTAATGAATACACCAGGTTATCGACTGCGTGTAAACCAAGGTTTTACTACTTTGTTAACAATTACACCAATTACCCTTGAATGTAATTTCACCCCTGTTTTGATTATTCTAGTGGCTATTAATCCATTCCCGTGTCCGGTTAAATGAACGATTATTCGTACATATAAATACCCCGCCCATCGTGTCCGATCGAGTGTATATGGTAATTTATAGGGACGCCCAATTGTAAATCTTTATATTAACATTAACAAACTTTCATTTAGTTAAACAAATATAAAGCCCATTAATAGCCCATAGTCTAATTTCCACAAGTGTCGTTCTTTTGTCCAAACCCCAATTATGGTACAAAGCCCAATTACCCAATTTTAGTAATTAGCCCAACATCATGATTACTTCGTTTTAAATAAGCATAATAATAACTTAGCTACGAGACATTAATGTAAAAAGGTTGAACATAACTTACAATGATTAAAAATAGCGTAGCGTTACACGGACAGAATTTCGACTTACACCCTTACAACATTCGCTAACATACCATTATTATTAGGATTTAAAATTAAAATTAAAATTAAAATATAAATATAAATATAAATTTTACGTATGAAGAGGAAGGAAAAAGATATTAAATTTGATCAGAATTCGGTTGGCTTTATAGCCAGAGTTGAAAATTGGGGCTCCGCGACTCGCGGCAAAATGCCCTTCAAACTCCGCGAGTCGCGGAGATAGAAATTACAGCTCACACCCTTGGAGTTTCTCTGCCGACGGTTTTTATTATATATATATAATATATATATATAATTAATATAATTAATTATATATTATATTATATTTATATACATAGTTAACTTGTAATTTTTAGTCCGTTGCGTCGAGCGTTAAGAGTTGACTCTGGTCCCGGTTCCGGATTTTCGAACGTCCTCGCGTACAATTTAATATCTTGTACTTTGCGTTTTGAATCTTGTACTCTTGTGATTTCGAGACGTTTCTTATCAATAATTAGAACCTTTTTGATTGTCTTTTGTTCTTTTGAGCTTTTTGGTCGTTTGCGTCTTCAAATCGTCGAATCTGTCTTCTGTCTTCACCTTTTATTATTTAAACGAATATCACTTGTAAATAGAACAATTGCAACTAAAAGCTTGTCTTTCTTGAGGAATAATGCTATGAAATATATGTTCGTTTTTAGCATTATCAAATATTCCCACACTTGAGCGTTGCTTGTCCTCAAGCAATATTGTCTTGAAATACTAGAATCACTTCTTTATTCTTCACACTTTGTACATCAGTGATTTCTATATGGCGGTATAAACAATGGTAGTAACGATATGGTTTACAGTCCCACATGACTATAAAAATTTAGATCCATTAAGGAAATTGGATCTTTATGAAAACATTTGATCTTTTGAAAATTAAATCTAGTTTTTACCCTAGATAAGTTTTCCGGAATAACCCTTTACCGGTGTTTGCAAAATATTTTTGTGGGTTTGGTGGGTTTCAGATTTGAAAATTTTAGCTCAAAACTTGCGGTTTTGTGTCACCCACTTGCTAACCTTGTATTTGGAAAGCAACACGTCCAGTTTACTTGTTCCGTATATTACCTTTCGGCAAACTACCGTCCGGTTGTAAAGGAAAGCGTTGAACAAGCAACTGTTTAAGGCAATGTCCCGTGACATGCTTTTGATTATGGTCTATAACGTGTCGGACGCAATTACTATCCTTGGTAGGAGCAATAGTAAAGCTCACCCTTATAATTTTTTCGGTCTGGCACAAGGTCCTGTCTTTGACCATGCTATGCAACCACCGTTCTTACGGTTGACACCCGATTTAGTTCAGGTGACCTAATGAATTCCAGGTGAATTCCTAGGATTTTACGTTCAATGGTAATGAACGCATTGAAAATAGGGTTTTCAGAAAACAAATCGGTTTGTAATTTTTTTTTTTTTTGATCAAAATATTTTCTCGTTTAAGCTCGAGTTTAGATATCATCGAATTCCATGAGTTTGAATTCTCAATCTTTAAGGTCAATCTCTAGGATTGAGTAATATCAGTCTTAAAAGCTGATTTTTAATCTTTAAGGAGATTATCCTTTCTGGGGATCTGATTCATTAGTCTTATCCAGCTAATTTGCATGGTGCCCCCCCATTGTACGAGATAAATCCTTCTCATGGTTAGGATAAATCTGACCACTTGGCGACCCTGTTTAATGCTGAGGTCCGTGGATTTCCTGCTGATTTTAGTGATGACTTTTCTAGATTTTTCGTCAACCTACAGCTGGTCTGGATGACAACTTCATGACCTAAATCAAGAAGCGCGTGTCTTTTTCGGAAGACTTTACTTCCTTTTAATGATGGAATTGATTCATCATGTAGATCCATCTCTTCTTTTCTTTCATTGGGTAAAACAGTTTAGTTTAGTTCAAAGCAAAAGTATTTTCAGTTATTTGTTACAGATATATGTGACATATGTTTAAAATAACTTGGTAAATTTTCCCACACTTGGCTTTTATTTTCCTTTTTATCGTCCTCTATTCCATTTTAAATGAATTTTAACATTTTAGTTTGTTTCTCAATTTATGTCCTTTCCGAGGTAACAATAATTTCGGTGTTAAAACCTAGTTTTATCGTTCATAAATATGTATAAACATGATTTGAATTCATTTAATTGAAAATTTTTACTAGAATTGGGTAGTCAGTATATAAGACTAGGGCTGTTCTTTTTTATCAGAGAGCACTAGATTCTAATACAACTACTGCTTTACTAGTATTTTTAATGGTAACCAAGTGTATAAAGTAAAAATTTTTAAAATCCGAAAGAATTTAACCCCTTCCCACACTTAAGATCTTGCAATGCCCTCATTTGCAAGAAATCAGTAACAATTTAAATTATTGAGGGTGATTTGTGTGAAAATGATTAAATTTTTACCAAAGTTTCCAAATATATTGGCGTTTGTTTGCTGAATGATAAATGGTGCACATCATTTGTTCATTCCGTCTTGTTGTTATTTCACATGTATTTTGCATCTTGTCGTCAAAATTAGTTGCTTTTGCTGAACTTAATGCCAGTCTTTGAAAATGCGTTGTTTTACCCTGTTGTGTACATAAGATAAACTGCAAACATATATACATATTTTTGAAGTTTGGTATATTACCCCACATTCAAAAATTATTAAAATCTAAGAATAAAAGTTAGATAATTATAAAAATGATTACAATATTAACAAAAATATTAAATGTATCAATAATTACAAATTACAAAATAATAAAAAATAATAAGTAAACTAAGGATGATATTGGTACCAATAGGGGTTCCACGCATAACCATAAGTGCTATAGAATGCTTCGGCAGGGTCATACGTAGGATATGGTGGCTGCATCTCTATCGACCAAGGAGGGAAGACGGGTTTCGGTGTAGGAATATAGTTTCTACCTATATGTTGGCAATGCGCTATGATCTGGTTCTGATGAACTTGCCAATCTTCAAATGCTCTCTGTCTAGCATTTTCGTATTCCTGAGAAGCTATAAACCTATGCATTTCTTGCATCTCATTCCCCCCTCCTACATTACCTTGTTCCTGGTTTCTCTCCACCTGTGGATGTCTACCATGGTATCGTACTGCGGCGTTATTTCGCCGCTTCAAAACTTTCGCACCATGGTATACATTTAAACCTATAGTGTCGCGGGGTTCCGGCTCTTCTAGTAATAATCCCCCCCGACTTATATCCACACCGAGATATTCACCAATCAAAGTAATAAAAATACCACCTCCTATTATGCTATGTGGTCGCATCCCCCGAACCATAGCTGATAAATAATAACCCACGCAATATGGTATACTTACAGCGCTCTGTGGGTCTCGAATACACATATGGTAAAACAAATCTTGTTCATTTACCTTTTCTTTGTTTTTACCCCTTTGTGTAATCGAATTAGCTAAAAACCTATGTATTACTCTTAATTCGGCTCTATCTATATCCAAATAAGAGTAGTTTCCCCCTTTGAAACGGTGATGGCTTGTCATTTGACTCCACACACCGTGTGTATCAAAATTTTCATCTATCTTTCTACCGTTTAGTATCAATCCTCTACAATCGGCAGACGCTAACTCCTCAGGCGTATATATACGTAAAGCCTGAGCCATGTCCAGTAAAGACATGTGGCGCATCGAACAGCCTTACAAAAATCTAATAAAAGAACGATCGGTTAAACTAGCTACCCGATCATTCAACTCTATACTACATAACAACTCTTCACACCATACTTTATATACAGGTCTGCGTATGGTGAATAAACATATCCAGTCATTAAAAGAAGAATTACCATACCTCTGTACAAGTAATTCCCTAATTGGCCCGGCCAATTCTACAGCTTCTAAGGGTCCCCATTCTATGACCCTCGGTACCTCAACAACCTTGGAATGAAGAGTATGCAAACCCCGTTGATATTTTGGATAATCTATCCAAAGTCTGTCAAATCTCAGGTTCGGGTGCAACTCTTCCAAATGCATATCGGAAAAGGTCATGACTGGATGAGGTACATCCTGCTTGTAGTAGTTATCTACCTCCTGTTGTTCCAAATTCTCAGCAGGAGCATGGCGGGCTTGGGATGAAGATTCACCCCTTTCATTCTACAAAACACATCAAACACAAATTTTGTGCATCCAAATATGCATTAGTGTCAGCAAAATCATCAATCAAAATAATTACAATGACATTATCAATTTATATCAAACTTAAGCTTATTTCCACATTTTTATCAAATCTACACTTTTTCAAATAAGCATATATGAAAATTTTCGCCAAGTTCATAAGCATTCAACTCAAATAACATGTCAAAATAATCATTACTAGCAAATAAACAAGTCTCAAATGGCATTATCTTTCAAAAATCAAGTTCATGAATTTTGGACTTGAAAAAGTCCACTTTAATTCTCAAAATCATGTTTAGGCTCAAAGTTTGGATCATTTAACTACCTAGACATGTTACACTACTCAATTTAGCAACAATTCATGACAAAAATCGGCCATAACCTGTTTATATCAAAAAGCCCCAAATTGCTCAAGAACACAAACCCTAGATTATTCAAAATTTGAAGTTTAAGGCTTCTAATCATGTTAAACAGCATCAATCTAGGTTATACAAGCATAATACATAAACAATTTAAATCTAATTACACTAAAAAGCATCAAAATCAAATTGGGGAAAAATAGCTCAAGAACACCTAATTTCGAATTAATGGTGTTTAGGTGTAGAAATTTACCGTTTTTCTTGAGAAATTCTTAGATAGCATCCTTCTCAACATGATTTTAGCAAAAAATTTGGTGATTAACGGTTAAAAATTGAGATTTTTGGGGGTGATTTTCGGGTTTTTTCGGGGTTTTTTCGAGCTGTATTTTTGCAGTTTTTGTGTGTGGGAGCTGATCAGTTCGTGCAGCTCTTTTATTTTTTTTTTCTGGGTTTTGGTCCCTCCGCGAGTCGCGGAGATTTATGTATTTTTTATTTTTTTTATAATCATTAACTTTTGAAAACAATTAAGAAATTAATTTTAAAATTTTGTTTCCCTTGTTATTTAGGACGAGGTCGTTTCGGATCGATGTCCTAGTCCGTCCTTCGACAAAATTTTAAAATTTGTCTTTTTGTAGCGATTGTTTTAAAAGCTAAGATTTTTGGGTTTTTTAAATGTTTTTGGCATACTTTAAATTAATAAGATTAAAAATAATGATAATAAAAGTTCTCGTCCCTCCCTCGGGTAAAGCAATTTCGGTTCAAAGACCTAGTCTTCAACTTACGACGAATTTTAAAAATCATATTTTTAACTTAATGAGATAAAGTAAATTTTTTTGTTTTTAAATTCACACAACTTGAATATAAAATTCAAAATTAAAAATTAAAAATTAAAAATTCACACCAAACTTAAAATTTGAAATGCATAAAATTAAAATTTCATATTTTAAAAATTAAAAATTCACACCAAACTTAATTTTTGAAATGCATAAAATTAAAATTTCATATTTTAAAAATTAAAAATTCACACCAAACTTAATTTAAAAATTCATATTATAAATTCATACCAAACTTATAATAATTTTTCAAATATTTACAATTTTAAATATATTGTTTTTACAAAGTTTACAATATTAATTTAAGATTTAAATATTAAGATTAAAAACATGGTAAAAATAAAATTAAAAATCTTTTTGTCTTTTTATCCCACTTTAATCAATCAAATATTATCAAAAATATGCGCCCCTCTTTTCGGTAAAGTAATTTCGGTTCCAAGACCTAATTTAACTCATGACGAATTTTTGAAATATTTTGGGTTGATTGATTAAAGATATTTATACCTTAAGAATAAACGTTAAATTTCGCAGTGATGTAATAAATTTTTGAATGATATCAATAATTTCGGTCGCCAAACCTAATTTTATTTAATACCAATTTAATACTTTTTAGCGAACAAATTAGCGTTTATTATCAAAAGGTTAAAAAAAATAAAAATAAAAATAAAAACTGTACAGACATACCTGTGTAATAGATTTCTTAGTTATATGATCTATTATATTCATAAGATAGTCGGTTTAATTGGTTTTCCATGACTGCATAGGCGTAACCTCGAGCATTCATTGTCTTTTCTTCTAAACATATGAACGGTCCGTCTCTGCATAAAGTAACAAATTCGGTATTTGAATAGGTTTGATTATTTGAACATTTACCTCCATGTGACCATTTTCCGCATTTGTGACATCGTTCTAGGTGTCGTGCTCTTCTTTTCGCTGCGGATTTTGATTTTCCTTTACCAAATTGTAACTTATTATCTTCGCATCTGGATCCTTTTCTAACTCCGTCCATTCTTTCTCTGATTACTGATACTAATTCGCTCGGTAGTATGTCATTATTTCTTTTAGTGATCAAAGCGTGTAGCATTAGACCATGGTTTAGTTCACAGGCAGTCTTCATTTCGTAAAAACCTAAAAAAAATAAAAATTCAGAATGGGGGGAGAAGACTAGTTCTTTAGGGTCTGCTAGGGAAAGACCATACGTGTTCCATTTTCGAGAACTACACGAAAACAGACAATCTAACTCTAACAGAAATATATATTATCCTTTAAAGACTTGATTCTCCCCACACTTAGTTAGCTGTGGTATTGAAATTGTGATTAACTTCGTTGTCGACTTCCATCGGACCATGTATGTAATGTTTAACTCTGTGACCATTAACTTTAAATTCAATCCCATTTGAATTTATCAATTCTATCGTTTCGTATGGGAAAACTCTTTTGACTATGAATGGTCCAGACCATCTTGATTTCAATTTTCCAGGAAATAGCTTGAATCGTGAATTGAAAAGAAGAACTCTGTCTCCTTCTTTAAATTCTTTTGAACTTCTGATTCTTTTATCATGCCATTTCTTCGTTCTTTCTTTATAGATTAACGAATTTTCGTATGCTTCATGTCTTAATTCTTCTAATTCGTTTAGTTGACTTAATCGTAGACGTCCGGCTTCATGTAAATCAAGATTACATGTCTTCAAAGCCCAAAATGCTTTGTGTTCAATTTCTACTGGAAGATGACATGCTTTTCCATACACAAGTCTAAAAGGTGTGGTTCCAATTGGAGTTTTGTAGGCTGTTCTAAAAGCCCAGAGTGCATCCTCCAATTTAATGGACCATTCCTTTGGATTTGATCCTACGGTTTTCTCTAGAATACGTTTTAAAGCTCGGTTGGTATTTTCAACTTGTCCACTTGTTTGTGGATGATATGCGGTGGAGATTTTATGAGTTACTCCATATCTTTTAAGAACTTTCTCAAGTTGATTATTACAGAAATGAGTACCCCGATCACTTATTAAAGCTTTCGGTGTTCCAAACCTTGCAAAAAGACGTTTTAAAAAGTTGACTACAACTCGTGCATCGTTAGTTGGGAGAGCTTGTGCTTCCGCCCATTTAGATACATAATCAATTGCTACGAGTATATATAAATTATTATGAGATTTTGGAAATGGACCCATAAAGTCAATACCCCAAATGTCAAATACTTCACATACTTGGATGACATTTTGTGGCATTTCATCACGTTGACTTATTCTTCCGGCCCTTTGACATGCATCACAGGATTTGCAAAGAAGGTGTGCGTCTTTGTAAATTGTAGGCCAATAGAATCCAGCTTCATAAACTTTTCTTGCTGTTAGTTGAGGCCCATAATGCCCTCCTGTTGGTCCTGTGTGACAATGGTTTAATATTTTACTAGCTTCATCTCCAAATACACATCGGCGTATTATTCCATCGGGACAACTTTTAAACAGATGTGGATCTTCCCAGAAATAGTGTTTTATATCACTGAAGAATTTCTTTCGTCTTTGGTACGATAATCCTTTTTCAAGGAATCCACAAACTAAGTAGTTTGCATAGTCTGCAAACCATGGGATTTCTTTATAATCTATCTTCAATAGATATTCATCAGGAAAGTTGTCTTGTATGGTCGATTCATTTAGAACTTCTAATTCGGGATTTTCAAGGCGAGAAAGATGATCAGCGGCGAGATTTTCTGCTCCTCTTTTATCTCGGATTTCAATATCAAACTCTTGTAAGAGTAAAATCCAACGGATTAATCTTGGTTTAGCATCTTGTTTTGAAAATAGGTATCTAAGAGCAGAATGGTTGGTATAGACCACCGTTTTTGCTAGAACGAGATATGATCGAAATTTGTCAAAAGCAAAGACAATAGCAAGGAGTTCTTTTTCAGTAGTTGTATAGTTCGTTTGTGCTCCTTGTAATGTCTTACTAGCATAATATATAGGTTGAAATCGTTTTTCAATCCTTTGTCCTAAAACGGCTCCCATTGCAAAATCACTTGCATCGCACATTAGTTCAAATGGTAGATTCCAATTTGGTGTTATCATGATCGGCACATTAGTGAGTTTTTCTTTAAGAATATTAAAAGATTTGATACACTCATCTGAAAAGATGAACGGAGCATCCTTTTCTAGGAGTTTATTCATAGGAGTGGCAATTTTAGAAAAATCTTTTATGAAACGTCGGTAAAAACCGGCATGCCCTAGAAAACTCCTAACTCCTCTAACATTTGTGGGATGTGGAAGTTTAGCAATTACATCTACTTTAGCTCTATCCACTTCAATTCCTTCTTTTGAAATTTTATGTCCAAGAACGATGCCTTCTTTAACCATGAAATGGCATTTCTCCCAATTAAGTACTAGATTTGATTTTTCGCATCTAATTAGCATTCGTTCCAGATTAACTAGACATGATTTAAATGTATCACCGAAGACTGAAAAGTCATCCATGAATACTTCCATGCATTCTTCTATCATGTCGTGAAAAATTGCCATCATACACCTTTGAAAGGTTGCAGGGGCGTTACAAAGTCCAAATGGCATGCGTTTGTAAGCAAAAGTACCATAAGGGCACGTGAATGTGGTTTTCTCTTGATCCTCGGGTGCTATTGGAATTTGAAAATATCCGGAAAATCCATCTAGAAAACAATAGTAACTATTTCCGGCTAATCTTTCCAACATTTGATCTATGAAAGGTAAGGGAAAGTGATCTTTTCTGGTGGCGTCATTTAATTTTCTATAATCAATACATACACGCCATCCTGTTACAGTCCTAGTAGGAATAAGCTCATTTTTCTCATTTGTAATGACAGTCATGCCACCCTTCTTAGGCACGCATTGAACTGGGCTTACCCATGGACTATCAGAAATTGGATATATCAAACCTGCATCTAGCAGTTTAATAATTTCCTTTTTAACTACATCTTGCATATTAGGATTTAGTCTTCGTTGGCGTTGCACATACGTTTTATGACCTTCTTCCATAAGGATTTTATGTGTGCAATACGAAGGACTTATTCCTTTAATATCATGAATCTTCCATGCAATGGCTGGTTTATGAGCTTTCAACACAGAAATGAGCTGTGATTTCTCATTTTCAGTAAGAGAAGACGATATTATTACAGGTAATTCAGATTCACCATGTAAATAAGCGTATTCCAAATGGTTTGGAAGTGGCTTTAACTCTAATTTCGGAGGTTCTTCTATCGATAATTTATATCGATATCTGTCTTCTTCTTTTAGCATTTGAATTTCTTCTGTTGTTGGTTCATATCCATTAGCTATAAGTGTAGCTAACATTTCAGCTTCATCAATTGGTTCATTACCTTCTCCTAAAGAACATTCTCCTGTTCCTTGTAATTCTGGAAATTCTTCTAATAATTCTGCATGTGCATCTATAGTTTGAATATAATAACATGTATCATCTGCAGATTGTGGTTGTTGCATTGCTCTATCAACTGAAAAGGTAACACTCTCATCCTCTATACTTAGGGTCAGTTTCTTACCGAACACGTCTATCATTGCTTTAGCCGTGTTTAAGACTGGTCTTCCTAATATGAGAGGAACTTGAGAATCTTCTTCCATGTCCAAAACAACAAAATCTACTGGAAATACTAAAGTACCAACTTTAACTAGCATGTTCTCCATTATCCCTCTAGGATATTTTATTGATCTATCGGCTAGTTGTATGCTTATTCTGGTTGGTTTCAATTCTCCAAGGTCTAGTTTAGTGTATAGTGAATACGGCATTAGATTTATACTAGCACCTAAGTCTGCCAATGCTTCTATTGAACTAAGACTACCCAGAAAACATGGAATTGTGAAACTTCCTGGATCAGATAGTTTTTCTGGTATCTTATTCAACAGCACTGCTGAACAATTAGCATTCATAGTAACAGCCGAGAGTTCTTCCATTTTCTTTCTATTTGAGATTAGATCTTTCAAGAATTTAGCATATCTTGGCATTCCTGAAATCACATCAATGAAAGGAAGATTTACATTTATCTGTTTAAACATATCCAAGAATTTGGATTGCTCGGCTTCAAGTTTTTCTTTCTTCATTTTACTCGGGTAAGGAAGTGGTGGTTGGTATGGTTTAACATAAGGTTTATCTTTAACTGTGTTATCTTCATTAACCTTTTCAACTACTGGTTCTTTTTCCTTATCTTGATCAGGTTGTGGTTCTTGTGTAGTAGGAATAGTTTCATCAGAAGTTACAGGTATTTCAGGTGATTTAAGTGTTGTACCACTTCTTGTGGTAATAACTTTAGCTGTTTCATTCCGGGGGTTAGCGTTTGTATCGCTCGGTAGACTTCCCGGTTTTCTTTCACCTATTAACCTTGCTAGGTTACTTACTTCTTGTTCCAGATTTTGAATAGAAGCTTGTTGATTTCTAAATGCTTGAGCATTTTGTTCATTTGTTTGTTTTTGAGATGTGAAAAATTGCGTTTGAGTTTCAACTAGCTTCGTCATCATATCTTCTAAATTCGGCTTTTTATCATCGGTTTGTTGTGGTGGTTTGTTTTGAAAATTCGGTCTTTGCTGATTATAAGTATTATTGGATACTTGTTGATTGCTAGGACCTTGTTGGTTGTTGTATGGAATATTTCGGTTATAATTCTGGTTTTGATTGTAAATCGGTCTTGGCGGTTGATAATTATTCTGATAATTATTTCCAGGCCTTTGGTTTATGTATGAAATATTCTCTCTTTGTTCCATTGTTAATTCAATACTGAGACAATCTTTTGTCAAATGTGGTCCTCCACACTGCTCACAACTAATTCGTATAGCATGAATATCTTTAGTCATCTTTTCCATTCGTCTCTCGAAAGCATCTATCTTTGCGGAAATGGAATCTAAGTCATGGCTAGAATCGGCTCTAGCTGCTTTAGATGATCTAATGATGTCTTTTTCTTGGTGCCACTCATGTGAGTGGGAAGCAGTATTATCAATAATTTTGTAAGCATCAGTTTCGGTTTTCTTCATAATAGAACCACCAGCTGCTATATCTATGTCTTTTCTTGTAGTGATGTCGCATCCTCGGTAGAATATTTGTACTATTTGACAGGTGTCTAAACCATGTTGCGGACATCCTCTTAATAACTTTCCATATCTTGTCCACGCCTCATATAGAGTTTCATTTGGTTTTTGTGTGAATGTAACAATTTCTGCTTGAAGTCTTACGGCTTTAGATGCAGGAAAAAATTGTTTAAGAAATTTGTCAATTAAAACGTCCCATGTATCGATCGCCCCTTCAGGTAACGATTCCAACCAATCTTTGGCTTCTCCCTTTAAAGTCCAGGGAAATAACATGAGATATATCTGTTCATCCTCCACTTCTCGTATTTTAAATAGTGTGCAGATCCTATTAAAGGTACGTAGATGTTCATTTGGATCTTCCTTCGGCGCACCACTAAATTGGCATTGATTAGTCACCATGTGTAGAATTTGTCCTTTGATTTCATAATCTGGCGCATTAATGTCTGGATGAGTAATTGCGTGACCTTGGCCAGTGCGTTTAGCTCTCATTCGGTCTTCCATACTTAAAGGTTCCAGATTCTCCATAATTGAATTTGTTGAATCGGTATCACTAGATGGTTCTGATTTAATAGTTCGTTCCTCAACAATCTCTCTTTGAATGATTGGTGGTTCCGGAGGAAAGTTTAGTGGTTCAGGATCTATGAACCGTTCCTGAATATTTTCCGGATTCTCAATTGTGAGGTTTGTTTCAAAAACTGGATTATCGGAAATTTGAACTGAAGTACTTGGTCGACTGGATGACGATTCTAAAGAAAAATCAACGGCGGTTATATTTGTTAAACGATGTCTTGATCGAGTTACAGGTGGTGAACGTACAAAAGGTGATGAACGTCTTGCTCGGTGCATTCACTGAATATCCTATTAGTTTTTAAAAGGAAAGAAAAATTATAATAAGTTATCCAATCAATAGACTTTTCTGATTTTGCCCACGTTTCGAATAGCCAAAAGATGCAGCAGAGGGGCAGGATTCGTTTGGTCTCAATATAATTGAGGACTGTTTGGCTCCAATAACCCGGTCCACGTACAAATCCAACTATTACTACGAACCAGAAAATTTTGATGTCTATTAATTTAACCACTTAAAATAAATTTTCGTAATTTTAAGAAATTTAGATAAGAAGTAGAAAAAAATTCTAAGTCCTAAAAACTAGAATAGCGAGAAATAAGAGAGAAAAAGAGTTCGTCGAAAAAGGTCGAAAAAGAAAAAATGGTTGAAAAATAAAAGGTGACGGAAAAATAAAAAAAAAAAACTTATCAAAACTTAAAAATACTTAACTAACCTAACCTTATTACTACAACTAACTTAAAATTATAATCGCAAATTGAGATTACTAATTGGAATGATAATTGATACATAATAAAAGGTCTAAAAATATTAAAGCTTACAGGAAAAACTAAATCCCAAATGGAAATAACTTAAAAAGAAACTAAAACTTAAAAAGGCGTCGCAAAATTCTAAAGCACCTAAATCTTAGTCTAAAGAAAAAGCACTTAAGGAATTCTACGGCAAAGCCTAAAAATCTAGGAGTAAAAATAACTATAGCAAAAACTAAGTTTAAAATTAAATATGAGCTAAAAAATACAAATATTACGTTACAACGATTAAAAAGGGACAAAATATAAAAATATATAAAAAGTTGTAAAAAGTACAATTTTTATAAAAATATTATTTTTTTATATTATTTATTTAATAAAACTACTAATTTTACAATTTTAATAAAACTAATTAAAACTAAATACAACAAATTAAATAAAAAGTAAAAATAAAACTAAAACTAAAACTAATAATAATAATAATAATAATTAGGTTTAATAATTAATATTAATAATAATCCGTAATTAATGCTCGATTAGGGCTTCCTGTGCGCGTGTCAGAGAAGCTCCGCGAGTTGCGGTGATTAAAGAAGAAAACCCCGCGAGTCGCGGGGTTCAGAATTTGAGCTGACAGATTTATCTTTTTACGCGTTTTTTTTTTTTTTTTTTTTTTTTCTGTTTTCTGTTTTTTAAATAAATAAAAGATTTTAAAATAAAACTTATATTTTTATAAACTAAAATAGAAATAAAGAAACTTATAAAACTTAAATATTTAACAAAATCTTAAAAATACTAATATTTTTGTTTTTCTTTTTATATTTTTCAATAATTAAAACGTATTTTTACAAAAACGAATTTTAATAAAAGTAGATAAAAATCTTTTTTTTTTTTTTATTTTAGCGTTGCGCTTCCGGCTTTTAAGATAGCTTCCCCGGCAGCGGCGCCAAAAATACTTGATGTTATGCGAGGTGTATATAAAATAGTTATTAATTTTAGCAGGAAAAACTATTAAATACGATACAATTTTACACAAGATATTTATTTATTTATAGAATGGATATACTTAAACCTTGCTACAACACTTATAGGCAGTGTACCTAATCGTTCAGTAGTGTAGTTTTTAGTAAGTCCGGTTCGTTCCACAGGGAAATCTTTAAGCAAAGCTCAACGCTATATTAGTTTACTTTTATAAAAATACAAATATATATATATATATAGGTAATATTATTATTATAAAGGGGGGTTTTTACCGTTTAATGACCGGTTTGTCGATTTTAAAACTTTAGTTGCAGTTAAAACCTAATGTAAAATATAAAATAAATACAAGACTTAAATTAAAGCGTAAAGTAAATAACGATAATGAAATTGCGAATAATAAAAATGCGATAAAATAAAATTGCGATAATTAAAAAGTACGATAATTAAAAGTGCGATTAAATAAAATAACAATAAAAATGCGATAATTAGAAGTGCAATTAAATATAAAATAAAGGAAATTAAATATGAAATAAAAGAATTATGCTTATTTAAACTTCCGTAATCATGATGTTTGACGTGTTGATTTTAGTTTTATGCCCATGGGTTAATTGTCCTTTGTCCTGGATTATTTAATATGTCTGTCTGGTTTTTGTCCATAACAGTCCATCAGTCATAAATATAAATTGCAAGTGTCCTTGTCAAATTATTATTATACCCGAAGTTAAATATTCCAACTAATTGGGGATTCGAATTGTAACAAGGTTTTAATACTTTGTTTAATGAATACACCAGGTTATCGACTGCGTGTAAACCAAGGTTTTACTACTTTGTTAACAATTACACCAATTACCCTTGAATGTAATTTCACCCCTGTTTTGATTATTCTAGTGGCTATTAATCCATTCCCGTGTCCGGTTAAATGAACGATTATTCGTACATATAAATACCCCGCCCATCGTGTCCGATCGAGTGTATATGGTAATTTATAGGGACGCCCAATTGTAAATCTTTATATTAACATTAACAAACTTTCATTTAGTTAAACAAATATAAAGCCCATTAATAGCCCATAGTCTAATTTCCACAAGTGTCGTTCTTTTGTCCAAACCCCAATTATGGTACAAAGCCCAATTACCCAATTTTAGTAATTAGCCCAACATCATGATTACTTCGTTTTAAATAAGCATAATAATAACTTAGCTACGAGACATTAATGTAAAAAGGTTGAACATAACTTACAATGATTAAAAATAGCGTAGCGTTACACGGACAGAATTTCGACTTACACCCTTACAACATTCGCTAACATACCATTATTATTAGGATTTAAAATTAAAATTAAAATTAAAATATAAATATAAATATAAATTTTACGTATGAAGAGGAAGGAAAAAGATATTAAATTTGATCAGAATTCGGTTGGCTTTATAGCCAGAGTTGAAAATTGGGGCTCCGCGACTCGCGGCAAAATGCCCTTCAAACTCCGCGAGTCGCGGAGATAGAAATTACAGCTCACACCCTTGGAGTTTCTCTGCCGACGGTTTTTATTATATATATATAATATATATATATAATTAATATAATTAATTATATATTATATTATATTTATATACATAGTTAACTTGTAATTTTTAGTCCGTTGCGTCGAGCGTTAAGAGTTGACTCTGGTCCCGGTTCCGGATTTTCGAACGTCCTCGCGTACAATTTAATATCTTGTACTTTGCGTTTTGAATCTTGTACTCTTGTGATTTCGAGACGTTTCTTATCAATAATTGGAACCTTTTTGATTGTCTTTTGTTCTTTTGAGCTTTTTGGTCGTTTGCGTCTTCAAATCGTCGAATCTGTCTTCTGTCTTCACCTTTTATTATTTAAACGAATATCACTTGTAAATAGAACAATTGCAACTAAAAGCTTGTCTTTCTTGAGGAATAATGCTATGAAATATATGTTCGTTTTTAGCATTATCATATATACATAAAAATGAGACTATTAATTTAAGAAACTCGAAAACGATATATATAACGATTATCGTTATAACAACGTCTTACTAGGTACATATGAATCATATTAAGATATTGATACACTTGGTTAATTATGTTAAATGATAAGTAAATATATTATTAAGTGTATTAACAATGAAATACATATGTAAAAATAAGACTACTAACTTAATGATTTCGAAACGAGACATATATGTAACGATTATCGTTGTAACGACATTTAACTGTATATATATCATACTAAGATATATTATATATCATAATATCATGATAATATAACAATTTAACATCTCATTTGTTATAATAAACAATGGGATAACAACATTCAACAAGATCGTTAACCTAAAGGTTTCAAAACAACATTTACATGTAACGACTAACGATGACTTAACGACTCAGTTAAAATGTATATACATGTAGTGTTTTAATATGTATTCATACACTTTTGAAAGACTTGAAGACACTTATCAAAATACTTCTACTTAACAAAAATGCTTACAATTACATCCTCGTTCAGTTTCATCAACAATTCTACTCGTATGCACCCGTATTCGTACTCGTACAATACACAGCTTTTAGATGTATGTACTATTAGTATATACATTCCAATGATCAGCTCTTAGCAGCCCATGTGAGTCACCTAACACATTTGGGAACCATCATTTGGCAACTAGCATGAAATATCTTATAAAATTACAAAAATATGAGTAATCATTCATGACTTATTTACATGAAAACAAAATTACATATCCTTTATATCTAATCCATACACAAACGACCAAAAACACCTACAAACACTTTCATTCTTCAATTTTCTTCATCTAATTGATCTCTCTCAAGTTCTATCTTCAAGTTCTAAGTGTTCTTCATAAATTCCAAAAGTTCTAGTTTCATAAAATCAAGAATACTTCCAAGATTGCAAGTTTTCTTCCAAGTTTTCTAAATCCATTCCAAGTAATCATCCAAGATCAAAAAACCTTTATTACTTACAGTAGGTTATCTTTCTAATACAAGGTAATAATCATATTCAAACTTTAATTCAATTTCTATAACTATAACAATCTTATTTCGAGTGGAAATCTTACTTGAAATTGTTTTCATGTCATGATTCTGCTTCAAGAACTTTCAAGCCATCCAAGGATCCTTTGAAGCTAGATCTATTTTTCTCATTTCTAGTAGGTTTATCCAAGGAACTTGAGGTAGTAATGATGTTCATAACATCATTCGATTCATACATATAAAGCTATCTTATTCGAAGGTTTAAACTTGTAATCACTAGAACATAGTTTAGTTAATTCTAAACTTGTTCGCAAATAAAAGTTAATCCTTCTAACTTGACTTTTAAAATCAACTAAACACATGTTCTATATCTATATGATATGCTAACTTAATGATTTAAAACCTGGAAACACGAAAAACACCGTAAAACCGGATTTACGCCGTCGTAGTAACACCGCGGGCTGTTTTGGGTTAGTTAATTAAAAACTATGATAAACTTTGATTTAAAAGTTTTTATTCTGGGAAAATGATTTTTATTATGATTATGAAACTATATCCAAAAATTATGGTTAAACTCAAAGTGGAAGTATGTTTTTTAAAATGGTCATCTAGACGTCGTTCTTTCGACTGAAATGACTACCTTTACAAAAACGACTTGTAACTTATTTTTCCGACTATAAACCTATACTTTTTCTGTTTATATTCATAAAATAGAGTTCAATATGAAACCATAGCAATTTTATTCACTCAAAACGGATTTAAAATGAAGAAGTTATGGGTAAAATAAGATTGGATAATTTTTCTCATTTTAGCTACGTGAAAATTGGTAACAAATCTATTCCAACCATAACTTAATCAACTTGTATTGTATATTATGTAATCTTGAGATACCATAGACACGTATACAATGTTTTGACCTATCATGTCGACACATCTATATATATTTCGGAACAACCATAGACACTCTATATGTGAATGTTGGAGTTAGCTATACAGGGTTGAGGTTGATTCCAAAATATATATAGTTTGAGTTGTGATCAATACTGAGATACGTATACACTGGGTCGTGGATTGATTCAAGATAATATTTATCGATTTATTTCTGTACATCTAACTGTGGACAACTAGTTGTAGGTTACTAACGAGGACAGCTGACTTAATAAACTTAAAACATCAAAATATATTAAAAGTGTTGTAAATATATTTTGAACATACTTTGATATATATGTATATATTGTTATAGGTTCGTGAATCAACCAGTGGCCAAGTCTTACTTCCCGACGAAGTAAAAATCTGTGAAAGTGAGTTATAGTCCCACTTTTAAAATCTAATATTTTTGGGATGAGAATACATGCAGGTTTTATAAATGATTTACAAAATAGACACAAGTACGTGAAACTACATTCTATGGTTGAATTATCGAAATCGAATATGCCCCTTTTTATTAAGTCTGGTAATCTAAGAATTAGGGAACAGACACCCTAATTGATGCGAATCCTAAAGATAGATCTATTGGGCCTAACAAACCCCATCCAAAGTACCGGATGCTTTAGTACTTCGAAATTTATATCATATCCGAAGGGTGTCCCGGAATGATGGGGATATTCTTAAATATGAATCTTGTTAATGTTGGTTACCAGGTGTTCACCATATGAATGATTTTTATCTCTATGTATGGGATGTGTATTGAAATATGAAATCTTGTGGTCTATTGTTACGATTTGATATATATAGGTTAAACCTATAACTCACCAACATTTTTGTTGACGTTTAAAGCATGTTTATTCTCAGGTGAATACTAAGAGCTTCCGCTGTTGCATACTAAAATAAGGACAAGATTTAGAGTCCATGTTTGTATGATATTGTGTAAAAACTGCATTCAAGAAACTGATTTCGATGTAACATATTTGTATTGTAAACCATTATGTAATGGTCGTGTGTAAACAGGATATTTTAGATTATCATTATTTGATAATCTACGTAAAGCTTTTTAAACCTTTATTTATGAAATAAAGGTTATGGTTTGTTTTAAAAATGAATGCAATCTTTGAAAAACGTCTCATATAGAGGTCAAAACCTCGCAACGAAATCAATTAATATGGAACGTTTTTAATCAATAAGAACGGGACATTTCACTACGTCTTGTGGAGTCGGTTTTCTCATGTACTCCGAACCGTACAAGTGAATCACGCTCTTACAAAAATTATTCAAACAATCGTATGATGTTTGTTGGCCCATATGTAAGTACTCGTCAAAAGCATCAGGTGCAGTACCGTATGCTAATTGGCGTATTGCGGATGTACTTTTTTTGAAAAACATTAAAACCCAACAACCCGGTAGCATCCCGCTTTTGATGAAAATATAAAAAATAATCGAGAATAGGTTCTTGAGAGTAATTCATTATACCTTGGCATATGCGTATAAACAATGGTCGCCTCATCCTATAACGGCGACGAAAATAATCTCCGGGAAAAGTGGGATTCTCGGAAAAATAATCATTCCATAAACGCATCGCGGTTCCCTCTCTGTCTCTATGAATAAATCTTCGAGGCGCCCTTGGAATTGGTTGAACGACTTCTTCCTCTTCGTCTTTATCTATCTAATCAAGTAGATCGAATGCGACGATATTGAAATTAGAACTTGCAATATCTAACGCATCTTTCGTAAGACTATCCAAAATTTTTTTAGGCATTTTTAATGGAATTGAATAAATATTGTGATATAAAAGTAGAGATTGTATGAAGTGATAGTGTAATGGTATAGAGGTATATATAGTGGGGGTTGGAAAAAAAAAAAAGTACCAACGGCATTATAGCCGTTTGAAAAAATAAATATAATCAATAAATGGCTTTGATTCCCGTCCTCAAAATATTATACACACGACATCCACCAGCACGGAACCAGGAGAGAGGATTGAGGGCGGCCGACGGCGGGATGAATGCCATCGGCGCCCTCGAGGGCGGAGGTGATGACAGTGTGAGGGCGTCCACCGTTGGGAATGGTCTTAGAAACAAGAGATAGAAGTAGATTGCTAATACATTTATATCTATATCTATATTTATTTATATTTATATTACTCCTATATATTACAGTAGTATATACAAATTGTAAATAGTGTAATACTCTTTTGTATTCATTCGGCTTTTGAGAATAGCATGAACCTACCAAGTGTAGAGTAGTCTTCTGTATCCAGCTTTTGGGAATAGCATGAGAGCATAAATTGCTTTACACTGGGGGCATAGACCAAAATATGGATAACTATACACTATTAATTTTTGGGTCATAGGGGGCGTCTGACCCCACTTGACCCGCCCCTGTTCCTATCCCATAACTCAAAGACCATGAGGAGAACCATTGGACTATGGCCGCAAGTTCAAGTTGTAACACATATTGTTTCAAATACTCCGTAAAAAAGTTAAGACACTTATTTTAAAAAATAAAATAAAAGGCAAAGTGGACACTTTTTTGTAAGTTTGACTTATACTTAATGTAAGTTTCGACTTAATTTATTTAAAATTTAAAATATAAATGATTAGAAGTAATAAATGAATGTAAATTGGAGAGTTTATTAATACTTAATAGTCATTTTTTATAATTGGTCAATTTTTTTGGGCCGTATATAATTGGTAAGGTGAGCATTTTTTTGACGGACCTATTATGGTGGGACAAGTTTAAATGTCGAAATGATAACTTATTTTGAGACTATTATTTTGAGATAGTTCAAAATTAATACTTAATCGTTTAATTGATACAAAGGGTATTTGCTATTGTTAATCATAGATTTTATATTACTAAATAAAAAAATTTATTTGTCAAATGTGAAGAGATACAAAGTACTTATTTTTGTATTAGAAAACAAAATAACCAAGAAAAAAAAACTAAAGAAATACAAACAATATTAAATTAAATTTGAATTGAATGAATGATGGTGAATTGGCTGATATGACAAGGGGTAAGGCGTAGGCTACAGGGATTTCTAAGCAAATTATGGAGGTTTTTGGATAAAATCCGAAGGTTTTTTGGTAAAATTTGAAGGTTTTGAGGTAAAAGTTGAAGAAATTTGGGTAAAATTTGAAGGTTTTAGGGCAAAATATGTAGGTTTTGAGGAAAAAAAAATTCACTGGGACAAAATCGAAAAATCTAAAATTTTTACACTGAAAGTTGCAAATCCACCGAGGGCGGGCGCCCCACCCTGCCCCCAAATAGTTTCGCCCCTGGTTGGAGTTCTTGGTCGTTTGACACTCATTTATCATTCAATTTTTATTTGTCATTTACTAGTTAATTTGTTACAGTTCTTTTTGTTTAACAATCTGAATAGGGAATAATTTATTAGGCAGCAGCGGGTTATGCAACTGTGAGAGATGAACGTGTGGGTTGTTAAGTTCTCTAAGTGATCCCGAACTGTCGTTAAAAAAATAGAAATTTTAATTTGGGGTTTAGTAGTGAGTTAGACTAATTGATTCCATCATGTTGTTTCCATTATTGTGCCTAGTTACACCTAATTATTATTATTATTATTATTATTATTATTTTATTATACATATATTATTTTACGTGTGAATTTGGGTCGTTTGCACAAGGTGAAAATGACATCTCAAACCCTTATTTACAATCTCGCCCCCTCAACTATCGTTCAAACTACAATTTTTCAGAGGTATAAACCGTCAAATCATTATTCTATTAAAATTTTTTCAACCAAACTTCACCAAAACATTTACCGGCCCGTATCTTCCTGATCGCCGAGCGTTAAATTTTTTCGGCACCATCGTTCAACTCGGAATAATTTTATGAACACAACGCAACTAACTATACGCGAAACGGACATCTTTTAAAAAAAGCTAAACACACCGACATGTAAAACAGAGCTTAACACATGGGCGGTTTTCGCTTATGTAAATACATAACTGTTGGTCCCTTGATTAACAACAAAAGTATTGTAGAGGGGGGAGGGGGGAGGGGGGGGGGGGGTTGAATACAATTTCTTTTAAATTAACTTACCAATTAATCACAGTTTAGTATTCAAGCATGTAATTTAAGTAGAGTCAAAGGTAATTTTTAAATGTTATTCTTTATTGATTAAATCACAAAGAATTACAACTATCCTTGGCAGAACGATAGTTGGTTGATACAGATTTACCTAGATTATAGCTATGAGGATAAACTTAAAGCTATTACACGTTTTGGACTCTAAATAACAAAACTCACACAACTAGTTGTTACAATAGTGGATACAACAATTTATAGTAGTCCTTTTATCCGTGTAATTGCTCCATTGTCCACTGGTACATAGGATGTCTGTACATGTGGGGACAACTGCATCAGAGAGCGTGCTCTCCTTTTTCCTCTTTGGTAGCTATTTGCAGGAACACCCCAATTTGATTTGACACCACTATTTGTTTAAACAAATAGAATGTTGTGTTCTCTAGGCATTGACAAAGTATAACACATGTCTGCACATGCGTTAAACTTCTGCATTCCCATGTGGTCTTGTAAGGTCACTTGTCAGCCGCCGACGCGTGTCCTTTCCTGTTCAACTTTGTCTTTGACTTCTGTTGAATAGTATAATTGATGTAGACCACTCAAGAAACTACTATGCTTGTAATGGAGCATAGCTGTCTTGTGTAGTAAGCTGCATTTCAGCTGTGCTGGTTCTTCATTGCTGAGACACTTGATATTCTTGAATTGCTGAGTACACATCCTGTGCTAACTGAAGAACACTGTCTACCTTGTGCTGGTAGACTGAGCAGCAAACTAAACACTCGACACAGCAATATTTGCTGTCTATACATAAACAAACTTGTGCTGGCTGCACATAATATTTTAGTGTAAATAAATTACAGTTTTGTCATAATTAAATCCTTAATTATTTTGGGGACTCAACAATCTCCTCCAATTTGATGATGACAAAACATATGACATTAAGAGAAACACTAAAGCCAGCACTAAGGGACCTAATGAAAAATAGGCAGTAAATTTGTCCCTTTTAGGTTTGTTTTGGGATCTTTTGCTGAGTTATCTATATCTTATAAAATGATATGATTTTGAAGATAAGCTCATTTCATTTTCACTACAACAGACTATATACATACATTTATAAAATAGTATAATGAAAAATGAAATAACAAAAGATACAATTATAACACAAGAAGGCTATCTGTCTTTATCTTTGAAACAACCCAACCCGTATTCCATACGATAATTTTTTTTTAATAATACACATTTACGCGCCAATTAAACGTGTAATCCATTCCACAAAGTTCATTTAAACGTACAATAATTTAAATGTTTACAAAAGGTACGAAGGCCATTAATTAAGTTCAATACAAGTTTGACCCACTACAAATGATAGTTTATAATCCAAACGACACTTGAGCATGGTTTGAGACTAAACTACCCAAAACGTTAGGCCAACTTCCAAGCTTCAACAAAACATCATCAAAGGCCACCTAATGACCGATAACCCCTTTGCCCTTATCCGCACCTGCGACTAAAAAGATAAACAACGAGAGGGGTAAGCTAACGCTTAGTGAATGCAATAATTATACATATTCATATATAACCTACTTACTTGCATCACTTACACAATACCGTACACAAGCTAGCAATTCGACAACTATGCAAACATTAAGCATAAACCAAGATCCACAATTCACAAGAAGCTAGCGTCAATAGTAGCATATAGTTCACAATGTAATATACTAAATACACATTCACACAACCATGGTTATCCAATCATACAAGGGAACGGTACATGAAAGCCCGTTGGAGTTCATAACATCCATTAGTGTTACTTAAACACCGTGTATTCACTAATCCCCCGGGTGATGTCTTGAACACCGCGACTAACTCACCCTCATGATAATGTGGCGTCTTAAACACCGCGATGAATCCACACGTCAATCAAAACAATGAGTGGTGTCTTGAACACCGCGACTATTCCACTCTCATGACAATGTGGCGTCTTAAACACCGCGGCAATACCATATGTCAATCAACAATGAGTAGTGTCTTAAACACCGCGACAATACTACTCGCTACTAGAATGTGGTGTCGTGAACACCGCGACAATTTCACATTCATACCACACAAATAAATACATTATATACGTACACGCATAATTATTCCACTCACCTTGACACAAGGATGATGACTATGCACTTCCGAACTTCAAAGCAATGTACCTAATACATTAAGTACAATTTCAATACACCAACTAGTGGAATTAACCACATTACACATACTTGAGCATTTAATGACCCAATTCGCATTAAATGACTCGACCACACCAATACCGCCCTTAAATGGCCAAGACCCGACTTTAATCACTAAAGCTAGTGCATTAAAGTCTACTAACTTCAGTTAACACAAACTTAGGGTAATTCATACCCATTTCACCCAAACTAGGTCAACTAGTACATTTTGACCCATTTTAAATTACTTAGCCTCACAATCAAGCCAAACTTACCCATTAACACTTCTTTCATAATCTAAAAGTGTATTAGTGACTAGCAACACCATTTGACACTTACAACCCCAAATCACAAGACCAAAACCCTAGTTTGTGGCCATTAGGGTTTTATTACAACAACATAACCCAAATTCACCCATTTTACCCTCAAATGGGTCACCCAAATCTCTAGTAACCAAAACCCTAACCATTAACCAATTAAACTCAAAACTTAGAGTTAGAACTTACCGAGACTATCAACGTGTAGTTAGAGACACAAGGAACAAGTTTAAATCTTGTTCCAAGGTTTGATTCACAATTCTCCGACTCCAAATCTTAAATTTAATCTAAATGGGTTTTGTGTTTTGGGAGAGAAAATGGAAAGAAAAGAGAAAAAGAAATGAATTAAATGAACAAGTGGTGGAGATTTAATGCTCCCATCAGATCTACACGTTAAATTACCAATTTGCCCCTTGAAATCCCTTAAAAAGAGCAAGGTCCGGAATCTGTCCAGCAGGACTGTCGCGGCGCGACCAAATTCTCGCGGCGCGGCGAATAACAGGAAAACAGACCCTTCTTAACTCAACTTCTGATCCAGATTTCCTTTGTATGTCGCGTCGCGGCCCAGATCGCCGCGGCGCGACATTAGCCTATGCCTGAATAGTTCGACTACCTAAAACACATTTCGATTTTATTTAATTCGTACACTTAAATCCCGCTTCCTATATTCGCCTAACCCTCAACAATAGTCTCACAAGACTTAACGCTATCAAAACCCATGTATAAACTTGTATATGCACCCATTATCAAGTATGTATATATATAATATATACATATATATATATATATATATATATATATATATATATATATATATATATATATATCTACACCTATATTCATACATTTACGCATAAGCTAACGAGTTATAAACGTATAAATGATTAAGTATGTACCTTTCAATATGTACGGGAGAATAAACATGCTTTCAAGCGTCAACCAAAAGGTTGGTGAGTTCATTAGTTTATCATAAACAATCATTTTCATTAATTTAATAGACCACAAGATTTTCATTCCCATTTCTCATAAATAAACATCCCATACATAGAGATAAAAATCATTCATATGGATTGAACACCTGGTAATCGACCTTAACAAGATGCATATAGAATATCCCCATCATTCCGGGACTCCCTTCGGACATGATAAATTCGAAGTACTAAAGCAG
The DNA here is from genome assembly GCF_046630445.1 of Rutidosis leptorrhynchoides. Taxonomy (NCBI): domain Eukaryota; kingdom Viridiplantae; phylum Streptophyta; class Magnoliopsida; order Asterales; family Asteraceae; genus Rutidosis; species Rutidosis leptorrhynchoides. The sequence goes on along the minus strand of NC_092341.1, from coordinate 209,955,088 downwards.
TTTAAATTCTCTGACTGGGGCTTGTTAGTGCCCATAGATATATCTTTAGGATTCACGTCAATTAGGGTGTATGTTCCTTAATTCTTAGATTACCAGACTAAAAGGGGAATATTCGATTCGATAATCCAACCATAGAATGTAGTTTCGATCACTTGTGTCTATTTCGTAAAATATTTATAAAAGCAGCGCATGTATTCTCAGTCCCAAAAATATATATTGTAAAAGCATTTAAAAAGGGAGCAAATGAAACTCACGATACTGTATTTTAAAAAATACATATGACGACATTGAACAAGTGTAGGGTTGGCCTCGGATTCACGAACCTATATCAATTGCATATATATTAACACATATCCCATTTAATTCACTAAGTTTACTTATATTTTATAATTTATTAAAATTAATAACTTTATATATAATTATACTTATAATAAATATATGGTATATAATTTAATTAATGTTATATCAATATAAATGGTAATATATATTAGTTAGTATATTAAAAACATATTAGTATGTAATATTAGTTGATTTGTAAGATATTTTTATATAGATAACAATTGTTTGCTAAAAATAATAATTATAATAATACTAAAATAATAATAGTAATGATAAAAATAATAATATTAATAAAAATGATAATACTTTTAATAATAATAATAATACTTGAAGGTATTTCGTATGCCCGAGAGACATATTAAATTAATGTGGCTAATGTGTTATGATCCAAGTCGGGTCATACCCAATAACAAGCTTACCAACACTTTATATGTATTTATTTTAACGGTTGGATTGTTAAATAAATACGCGACACTTGAACTTTAGAAAAATCGATTTTCTAAATAATAATCACTTGAGATAAATTACTTGGATAATTTATATATGATGTGGATTTAATTATTTATAGGTTTAAATAATTTTGTTATGTTATATTTTATAAAATGGTTTATAAAATTATTGCAAGTAACAAATACATGTTTATTTTATACAAGTTTTATAAAATTATTACAAGTTTTATAAAATCATTCTTGTTATAAAATAATGGATGGTGGGAAGATTTTGGAGCCCCAAGAAAGTCTATCCCATGCTTATTCTTGTTGCTTTCCATAACACAATTCCACATATACATGTCCTTTGACTAGTAGCAAGACATACATGCAATTGTACATCAAAATTCTGCACAAAACTCTCCTAAAACCCAGCTGAATTTTGTGGCCTTTTGGGAGGAAGAAAGGGTTCTTCATTTGGTTATTGCAAGCTCAATTCAAGTGTTATTAAATCCTAACCAAAGGCTAGGTGTTGGTGCAAAAGCTTGGGGTATTTCTCCTTGAGGTTTCATCACTTTGAAGCTCCATTCTTCATCATCTTCATCATCTTCTTTTGAACTAACCCTCAACTAGCTTGAGGAGGTATAAACTCTAAACCCACTCTTAGTTTGTAAGTATGTTTCACAACTTGATCCTTATTGGGATTTAACTTTAATTGGTTAAAGATTTACAAGTTTCAAAATGTTAATCTACATGCTTCCGCTTTCTTAATTCTTAAAATGGTTTAAGTATATTTTGAACTTGTTAAAATCCCAACAATACTAACAATAAAATGATAAAAATGTTGTATGTTAATAATGATAATAATAATAATACAAATGATAAAAATAATAGTAACAATGATAATCTATTAAATTGTATTATTTATAATATTACTAATATTAATAGCTATAATAAAATAATAATAATGATAATAATAATAATAATAATAATAATAATAATAATAATAATAATAATAGTAATAATAATAATAATAATAATAATAATAATAATAATAATAATGTGAAAAATAATAATAATAGTTATAATAATAATAATTTTACTAAAAATTACTTTTGTTAATAATAATAATTTTAATGATAATACTAATAATATGTATAATATTTATATTAGTCTAATAATAATAATAATAATAATAATAATAATAATAATAATAATAATAATAATAATAATAATAATAATAATAATAGTGTTAAAAATTTTGTATTAAAAACCATAATAATAAAAATAGGAAAAAAAAATTCTTATACCATTCACTATCATTCTCATTCATGATCATTATCATAATCCTATTTATCTAGACATTCATTATCTTTAATCATATTAGTAATATTAGTAACAATGATATTAATAATAATAATAATAATAATAATAATAATAATAATAATAATAATAATAATAATAATAATAATAATAATAATAATAAAATAATTCAGATACTACCTTAAAAGTGAAAGCTTCAAAAAAAAAAAAAAAAAATGCCTCAATCCGGAATCGAACCCGCAACCTCCCATTAACCTAGCAACACCAAAAACCACTCATCCATTTGTGTTTTTCTGAAATTATTATCACTCTACTTAATTTTAACCCGTCATTATTCTGTATATCATCATCATCAAATGAACAAACAATATCGACGGTGGGTTTTCAGATGGCCAATGACAGATTACTCTCGGCCCAACAGATGGGTTAGCCTCGGCCCAACATATCTACATTACACAGTCCAAAAATAGACCCGATCCAAAAGAAAAATGAGATTTGGGTTTGGTAACTTTAATTGGCAGTAGGAGTAATAATAAATAAAAAAATGTGGTTATCACCTTCATCACTTATCCCGTATCATCTAACATCAAACCGTCATATTCATTTGTAGAGATCCATCCTAATCCATCTGGACGAATACATTACAATTGATTACATTGCGAGGTACTTGACCTATATATGATACATTTTACAAACATTGCATTCCTTTTTAAAAGACTAACTTTCTTTACATTGAAGGTTAACGACATGCATACCATTTCATAATATATCCAACTATAATTGACTTAATAATAATCTTGATGAACTCAACAACTCGAATGCAACGTCTTTTGAAATATGTCATGAATGACTCCAAGTAATATCTCTAAATTGAGCAAATGCACAGCGGAAGATTTCTTTCATACATGAGAATAAACATGCTTTAAAGTGTCAATCAAAAGGTTGGTGAGTTCATTAGTTTATCATAAATATTTATTTTCATCTTTTTAATAGACCACAAGAATTTCATTTCCATTTCTCATAAATATACGTCCCATGCATAGAGACAAAAATCATTCATATGAATTGAACACCTGGTAACCGACCTTAACAAGATGCATATAAGAATATCCCATATCATTCCGGGAAATCCTTCGGACATGATAAAAACAACATCGAAGTACTAAAGCATCCGGTACTTTGGATGGGGTTCGTTAGGCCCAATAGATCTATCTTTAGGATTCGCGTCAATTAGTAGATCGGTTTACTAATTCTTAGGTTACCAAGCAAAAAGGGGCATATTCGGCTTCGATCATTCAGCCATATAATGTAGTTTCGATTACTTGTGTCTATTTCGTAAAACATTTATAAAAATTTCGCATGTATTCTCAGCCCAAAAATATAAAGGGTAAATGGGCAAATGAAACTCACAATACTGTATTTTGTAGTAAAAATACATATGACGACATTGAATAATGCAGGGTTGGCCTCGGATTCACGAACCTATATCATTCATATATATATTAACACATATAATCGTAATCGAACAAGTTTATATATTATATCTTAAATTATATATTATACTTATCTAGTTTGTGTATATATTCAAAATGTTTAATATTTATATAGTTATATTGATATATATTTGATTAGTAAAAATAATAAAAAAATAAAAAAATACCTAACATGTTATATAAGAATATTTATATAAACTTTGTTAATTTGGTTAAAAACATACTTACAACCTTAATAATATCTTTAAAACTTTTATTTTCATAAACGTAATTATTCTTAATAATGTTGATATAGGTAATGATGATAACAATAATAATGATAGTTTTAATGAAAACAAAATAATAATTTTGGTAAACATAATCATAGTAATAATAATAATAATAATTATATTAATAATGATAATATCAGTAATTTTTAATATAATGAATAATTTAATAATAATAATGATACTAAGGATGTTACTTTTAATAATAATACAAATAATAATAATATCTATGATAATAATAGTATTAGTAATAATTTTAATATTATACCATAACACTCCCATCTTATAACTTAATACTAATTTCATTATAACATTTACAAAGATCACCTCTTCTTAGTTAATATAAATCTTAACATCTTTCAATTTATATTCATCTTTTTACAATCTCAATCTTAATTATCATAATAGTGAAACTAAATAATAATAAGTATACTTGAGATTCATATTCATAATAATAATAATAATAATAATATATTAACCAAATAATGATAATCATAATCATAATCATAATAATAATATAGGAATAATAATAAAAGTGCTACCTCAAGAATAGGCTCAAAAAAATATAACACCACTGCTCAGGCTCGAACCCGAGACCTCTCGTTTCACCAACACATACCTAAACTACTTAACTGCTTGCCCATTTTCGATTTAACTCTTGCTTTAAATTATATTACACCGAATATACATGTTTTCTCATCATCTCCATTTCCCGAAATCAGATTGATACAAGCCCACAATACGAATTAGAAGCCCAACTAAATAATGTAGTCCAATTAAAATATCATGGATGTTTGGGATCCACAGGCTGCTTGACCGAAAGTCGTTCATACAGCAGCCTAAACAACTTATTCGGTGGTCAAACATTCTTGTACAAGTCATCCCTATTTATTTTAAACAAACAAGTGGCTTAATTTAATAGAAAGGGTGTCGGCCAATTTTAAATAAAAGGGAACCTGCCCACTTTCAAGACCCAAATATCTTATTTGCATGCTTCTCAATCCAAACTAATACTGAGACTAGATATAAAGGGTATAGTGTCGGTTCTTCACTACCATTATTCTAATCTTGATTCATCATCACGTCCCCCTTTTTGTCAACCATGAAGTGTCCATTTGATCCACTTGCAACAAAAAAGAAAACACTATATAGTATTCTATATTTGACACAACCCCAATTATCTATGTGGTACCACTTCTTTCTACTTTTTGTTTTGCAAGATCGTGAATCGACAACGAACTCATATTTGTTTCGTATTAAATAGTCGAGAATGAACAAGAATGCAGCAGGAGTAATAAGGCAGATACAAGTGGTTTCAAACAATAATAGAAGAGGTATAGCAGTTTAATGGTGGCGGTTTTGATGTAGTTGTTCATGGGTTAGCCCGAAGCAGGCAACTAGCAGATGTGGGTATAGGTTTGAACAGAAAAAACCGATTGTATCAGTAGGTGCTGCAGTCCAATAGAAACAAAAGTAAAGAAGAGAAAGGTTTTATATATCTATGTCTATTACATTTTCTTCTATGCATATGTTATATATGTAGTTAGAGAAAGGTGATCGAATATTAGACAAGAAGAAAGAAACAATATTAGTGAGAATCTCGAGCTGAAGAAGAGTTCAAAAGAAAGAAAATAAATAAATAAATAAAAAGTATAACAGCAGATTGAGACTCTAAACAAATTTTGGATTTTGTTGGTGTTTGTTTCCTGGTTCGTACGAGAGTAGGAGCTGAAGAATCAATTAAGCAGACAGATTACACAGATATAACAACGACATGCAACTGAATTTCGTATTTATCTCATATTTATTTGTATATACCGTATTTTTATACTTGTATATATTTGTATGTATTTATATATGAATCTGTATTTTGTAATTATATAGTAAATATATATATATATATTCGTATTTTCAATTTATAATGAATCATAATAATATCATTATTTATATAAATTTTAACATCTAATATTAATAATAATACTATTAATAACAATAATTTATAAGAGTAACAATATTGATATCAATAATAAGCTTAATAATAATTTTGATAATAATTCTATTATTAATGATACTAATAAAATTAGTTATAATAATATTAATATTATTAAATATAATATAATGACTTATACATATCTAGTTCTTATATATACATTTATATCCCATCTCAGAATTAATAATATCAATAATACAAGTATTAATATCAATATTAACATTTAGCAATAATAATGAAATTATTAATAATAATATTTATATATCATTTATATTTTAACTTGTAAATACAATTAATATATTAACTTTACACTATATTATATAATGTCATTTATTAAATATTATATATCACCATATATTAATAATTATTAATAGAAATCATATATAGACTTGTAATAATATATATGTATCATAGTAATTTATTTATTCTATTTATTGTTTTACATATTTAATCACTAATGATTAAAGCATACTTTATTAATTCAAAATAGTATATATGCACTTGTATATATATATATATATATATATATATATATATATATATATATATATATATATATATATATATATATATACATTTTTATTTACACACAGTTGTTCATGAATCGTCGGGGATAGTCAAAGGTTAAATGATTTCATGAGACAGTTCAAAAATTTCGAGATTCTAATTAACAGGCTTTACTTATTATGTCGAAATCAAATACGAATTAAGTTTAAATTTGGTCGGAAATTTCTGGGTCGTCACAGTACCTACCCGTTAAAGAAATTTTATCCCGAAATTTGAGTAAGGTCATCATGGTTAACCATAAAAATGTTTTCATGACGAGTATGAGTTGATAAATAGAGTTTTATCGCCTTTGAATATTAAGGAAAAACAATTCGATTAATCAAAGCGTACGTGTGAGGATATCACAAAAGAAAGATATATATAAGGTAATAGATATTCGTCTTTACTTTTGACGTAGTCATGGTTGAATTCCGGAATTCAAGGTATTTAAAGAAAATCTTCGAAATCTAAAAGATTTGATTCTTTGACGAGTAAGGAAATTAAGATCTCTATAATTACATACGGTGATCTGCCTCAATTACTCTGTCTGATATTTTCATTATAAATTAAACTTTTTTTGTTCCATTATTCTCACCATTCCTATACTTTTTTTCTTAGTTCATACATCCAAAAGATTGTGAAAATGTTTAATCCATTTCTAATCCTTGATATTTTTCTAATTATCATTTCTGTCATCCCTCTTTTCAATCTTTCCACCAGAAAAATCTGTTTACTTCTACTATTACCTTGGGGTGATAATATTCTTAATTCTACCGTGTCCTTATATTGCTATTCATATTAATATCCATAGTTTGTAACCTCTGTGTTGTTATTGGGCTTTATATTTTCTTTTATATTTTGAATCTCTTTCCCTTTTTATTATCCTCTCGACCTCTAGTAAAGCGAGCAACGGTCCAGAATTCATAAGTGTGGAGTTTCGAATGAACTTAATGTTCTAACCAAGAAAGAACGTAATCGTACGATTTGATTTGTCAAATTATCAGAATCATTGAGAATAGAACTATCAAGAATATACTTTCTTGATATGTTCAGAAGTTAAGCAGAATGAAAGAGTCATGTAACATGGCACATGATGACGTTATGATCTGTGAATCATCACGTTTCATTAGAAACTCAGTATGACTTACTGTAATATAATCACGTTGATCAAGTGTCACTATATTATACTAATTCATGCATCAATTTCTTTACATTTCTCCAGGATTCATTCATAAATTAAACTTAGATTTTACAGAAGTTTCCAATATAATGAAACTCAGGAAGCACGAAGAGGTATATCATTTCGGGGGAGAATATTTATGAAAATATCTTCAGAAATATCAAAGATATTTATGATGATATTTTGGAAATTTCAAGTTCGAAGGTTGATGAAGAAAAATTTTTCCGCAAGATTTTAACATGACTTCGGAGCAAGATATTCTCTAAAGATTTCAACGGATCCAAAATTACCTGGATTCTTTGAATATATGGTATGGTTCTTGTATTTGTCCTTGGTCTCCTTCGTGGTTAGCTCAATCCGTTTTCCAGTTCCAACTTTTCTGAGCTTTTCCAACATACTATTCTTTATCATCAAACTTTCGACGATTAAGGTCATTTACGGTTGCCTACCGTTTCTGCTGCTTCATTCAACCTTTTCAAAGTTCAATGTTTTGATTCGTAGGCTGGGTGCTTTTCAAAATTTCAGAATTGAAGATCGTAATTCTAGGAGATAATTGTTATATGTATATATATAACTATTGATGTAGAAATGCTACGAGATTCGAAATACTGATTACCGATTCTCGGTAATTGGTATGCCAATTATTGTTACAGGGTATAGATGAATACACATTGGGGTTTCAATGAATATTATGATTTTTCGAAAAGTCCAAATTCATTGAAATTGTTGGTAAGTTTACTGCTAATGTGGTAGAATATAAACGGTTCCCCGGTAACGATGACGACAGGCAAACTTATATATTGAGGTTATAATAAGGCTAATTCGAATGGAATTCGAAGTTGAATAGCTGAAGCTGTGACAAAATTAGCTAATTTGAAAAGGAATTGCAAAGTTATTTTCGATAATAACAATGCCAAAGGAGTTAACACCGATACGTGTTAAACATTTATTTAGGTTCCGAGTGTTTTTAGGTGTATAACTATATGCATCAATCTTTTCTTTCCAAAGATGAAGTGCGGTTGGTTCATTTTCTCGCTTGAGGTGTTTTCAAGAATCATGAAAGGTTTGAACGCAGATTGTAATCGTCAAGATACAAACGAGGTTTAAGATGAACTCAAGTGGCAAACTTAAAAAATTGTTTAGTTTTATATGTTATAATTAATATTTTAATTCATTTTAATTGTCCAATATTGGTAGTCCACAGTTAGCAATTTAACAATTCATATATAGTTTAGTATATAATATTTGAATTAATTAATACGTATTCGTGACCCATTGTATACATGTCTCAGACTCGATCACAACTCAAAGTATATATATTATTATAGAATCAACCTCAACCCTGTATAGCTAACTCCAGCATTACTGCATATAGAGTGTCTATGGTTATTTCAAATAATATATATAGATGCGTCGATATGATATGTCAAAACTTTGTATACGTGTCCCGATATTTAAAGTGCGTAAAATAAATAACAGAAATTAAATGACTATAAATAAAATTGCTAGAATTAAATTGCGATAAAATAAATTGCGATCATTAAATTGCGATAAATAAATTGCGATAAATAAAATGTAATCAGTTAGCTAGGAACAGTTAGCGTGGATTTTTAACAAAATTTTTCTCATAGTTAATTTGTTTGTTTCTAACAAATTTTATTTTGTCCAATGTTTTCTTCATTATGCCACTTGTTGGATTCTGATATGTAAAAATCCAAATATGAATTTGGATGAAAATGGTTATTCTGTGGTGAACGGATTCGTATATCTGTGGATGCAAGTAGAATATTAAATGACTGTTGAATCAGCTTCGAAGAATGTACAGTGTAACTTATTAAGGTGAAATCTAAATATTCCTCTGGTATTACCTACCTGTTAAAATATTTTTACCATTAACGGTTTGTACGGAATAATTTTTAATTTCCATCTTTATGAAAACATATATACATATATATTTTCTTCAGATATAATCATGGATTTAATGAGTTAATATGATATTACGCTCATTTGATTTTCGGTTAGCACTAGAATACATAATCTCAAAACATTAGAGATTACATAATCGTCATGACAAACGAAGATAAATGAGGTATAACGATACGTAGAACGAAGATAATCGATGTGGGATGTCTTGTAGTACGATGATTATGCTGGAGGTACAAAATGAGATGTCGAAGCTGGTGATGCGGATATTGTTGTTGGTGGTACTAGTGCTGTTGGTGCTGAGGCTGGTAATGTTACTGGTGTTGGTGATACTGCTGGTGCTTGCAAATTGTGTACCATGCTCTCTAAAGTGAACACTCGAGCTCGGAGTTCTTTAACTTCTTCTACTAACCCTGGTTGGTTATCAGTGTGAGGTAGAGGTCAGATATCTTCTCTAGTTCCGTTAATGGTAGCCTCAAGACGAAAAATTCTTGTAAAAAGGGTATAAACGGTGTTGCGAACAGGTTCGTCTGTGAGCGGGTCGAGTACTCCAAGGTTAGGTGGTAGATTCGGTTCATGATATGGAGTACCTTCTTCCCTTCTCCATAGGGTGAGTATGTCACGAACCCACCCCCATTTTATCCAGTAATCACGGTAGTTGATTGGTTGGTGTGCTCCTATCACGCTGTCTTCGGAGTCAGAGGAACGTGGTCGATTCGTAGAGGCCATCTTACACGATCACAGAAAAGATTTTTGGTATGAAGAGCTTAGTGACAACAATTGATAGTTGGATGTATTCTCAATGCATAATATGCATAGATATATATAGTATCAGGATCCCTTAAATTATGAAGAAATTTACGAGAGATATCAGGCAAGGTCTACAGTAACAGATATGCTAAGATATGAATTGCCAGATATGCTAAGATATGAATTTTGTCTATACACTATTCATGCAGTCAATGCAGTAAAACATGTCTAGACTAAGAATAATGAGCAGATAATTTCCTAAGGATGATAAGCAGATGATTTCCGACAAAAATGATAAGCAAAACTTTTGACATGCAGACACGGTCGAAGTCCAGACTCACTAATGCATCCTAACGACTATCAGTTAGACACACTAATGCACGACCTGGTTTGCTAATACCACTGCTATGATACCAACTGAAGAGACCCGTCCTAATCCATCTGGACGAATACATTACAATTGATTACATCGCGAGGTACTTGACCTCTATATGATACATTTTACAAACATTGCATTCGTTTTTAAAAGACAAACTTTCTTTACATTGAAGGTTGATGGCATGCATACCATTTCATAATATATCCAACTATAATTGACTTAATAATAATCTTGATGAACTCAACGACTCGAATGCAACGTCTTTTGAAATATGTCATGAATAACTCCAAGTAATATCTCTAAATTGAGCAAATGCACAGCGGAAGATTTCTTTCATACCTGAGAATAAACATGCTTTAAAGTGTCAACTAAAAAGTTGGTGAGTTCATTAGTTTATCATAAATATTCATTTTCATTATTTTAATAGACCACAAGAATTTCATTTCCATTTCTCATAAATATACGTCCCATGCATAGAGACAAAAATCATTCATATAGATTGAACACCTGGTAACTGACCTTAAAAAGATGCATATAAGAATATCCCCTATCATTCCGGGAAATCCTTCGGACATGATAAAAACAACATCGAAGTACTAAAGCATCCGGTACTTTGGATGAGGTTCGTTAGGCCCAATAGATCTATCTTTAGGATTCGCGTCAATTAGTAGATCGGTTTACTAATTCTTAGGTTACCATGCAAAAAGGGGCATATTCGGTTTCGATCATTCAACATATAATGTAGTTTCGATTACTTGTGCCTATTTCGTAAAACATTTATAAAAATTTCGCATGTATTCTCAGCCCAAAAATATAAAGGGTAAAAAGGCAAATGAAACTCACAATACTGTATTTTGTAGTAAAAATACATATGACGACATTGAACAATGCAGGGTTGGCCTTGGATTCACGAACCTATATCATTCATATATATATATATATATATATATATATATATATATATATATATATATATATATATATATATATATATATATATATATATATATATATATATATATATATTAACACATATAATCGTAATCGAACAAGTTTATATATTATATCTTAAATTATATATTATACTTATCTAGTTTGTGTATATATTCAAAATGTTTAATATTTATATAGTTATATTGATATATATTTGATTAGTAAAAATAATAAAAAAATAAAAAAATACCTAACATGTTATATAAGAATATTTATATAAACTTTGTTAATTTGGTTAAAAACATACTTACAACCTTAATAATATCTTTAAAACTTTTATTTTCATAAATGTAATTATTCTTAATAATGTTGATATAGGTAATGATGATAACAACAATAATGATAGTTTTAATGAAAACAAAATAATAATTTTGGTAAACATAATCATAGTAATACTAATAATAATTATATTAATAATGATAATATCAGTAATTTTTAATATAATGAATAATTTAATAATAATAATGATACTAAGGATGTTACTTTTAATAATAATACAAATAATAATAATATCTATGATAATAATAGTATTAGTAATAATTTTAATATTATACCATAACACTCCCATCTTATAACTTAATACTAATTTCATTATAACATTTACAAAGATCACCTCTTACTAGTTAATATAAATCTTAACATCTTTCAATTTATATTCATCTTTTTACAATCTCAATCTTAATTATCATAATAGTGAAACTAAATAATAATAAGTACACTTGAGATTCATATTCATAATAATAATAATAAAAATAATAATAATAATAATAATAATAATAATAATAATAATATATTAACCAAATAATAATAATAATCATAATCATAATAATAATAATAATAATAATAATAATAATAATAATAATATAGGAATAATAATAAAAGTGCTACCTCAAGAATAGGCTCAAAAAAATATAATGCCACTGCTCAGGCTCGAACCCGAGACCTCTCGTTTCACCAACACATACCTAAACTACTTAACTACTTGCCCATTTTCAATTTAACTCTTGCTTTAAATTATATTACACCGAAAATACATGTTTTCTCATCATCTCCATTTCCCGAAATCAGATTGATACAAGCCCACAATACGAATTAGAAGCCCAACTAAATAATGTAGTCCAATTAAAATATCGTGGATGTTTGGGATCCACAGGCTGCTTGACCGAAAGTCGTTCATACAGCAGCCTAAACAACTTATTCGGTGGTCAAACATTCTTGTACAAGTCATCCCTATTTCTTTTAAACAAACAAGTGGCTTAATTTAATAGAAAGGGTGTCGGCCAATTTTAAATAAAAGGGAACCTGCCCACTTGCAAGACCCAAATATCTTATTTGCATGCTTCTCAATCCAAACTAATACTCAGACTAGATATAAAGGGTATAGTGTCGGTTCTTCACTACCATTATTCTAATCTTGATTCATCATCACGTCCCCTTTTTGTCGACCATGAAGTGTCCATTTGATCCACTTACAACAAAAAAGAAAACACTATATAGTATTATATAATTGACACAACCCCAATTATCTATGTGGTACTACTTCTTTCTACTTTTTGTTTTGCAAGATCGTGAATCAACAACTAACTCATTTTTGTTTCGTATTAAATAGTCGAGAATGAACAAGAATGTAGTAGGAGTAATAAGGCAGATACAAGTGGTTTCAAACAATAATAGAAGAGGTATAGCAGTTTAATGGTGGTGGTTTTGATGTAGTTGTTCATGGGTTAGCCCGAAGCAGGCAACTAGCAGATGTGGGTATAGGTTTGAACAGAAACAACCGATTATATCAGTAGGTGCTGTAGTCCAATAGAAACAGAAGTAAAGAAGAGAAAGGTTTTATATATCTATGTCTATTACATTTTCTTCTATGCATATGTTATATATGTAGTTAGAGAAAGGTGATCGAATATTAGACAAGAAGAAAGAAACAATATTAGTGAGAATCTCTAGCTAAAGAAGAGTTCAAAAGAAAGAAAATAAATAAATAAATAAAAAGTATAACAGCAGATTGAGACTCTAAACAAATTTTGGATTTTGTTAGTGTTTGTTGCCTGGTTCGTACGAGAGTAGGAGCTGAAGAATCAATTAAGTAGACAGATTACACAGATATAACAACGACATGCAACTGAATTTCGTATTTATCTCATAATTATTTGTATATACCGTATTTTTATACTTGTATATATTTGTATATATGTATTTATATATGAATCTGTATTTTGTAATTATATAGTAAATATATATATTCGTATTTTAAATATATAATGAATCATAATAATATCATTATTTATATAAATTTTAACATCTAATATTAATAATAATACTATTAATAATAATAATTTATAAGAGTAACAATATTGATATCAATAATAAGTTTAATAATAATTTTGATAATAATTCTATTATTAATGATACTAATAAAATTAGTTATAATAATATTGATATTATTAAATATAATATAATGACTTATACATATCTAGTTCTTATATATACATTTATATCCCATATCAGAATTAATAATATCAATAATACAAGTATTAATATCAATATTAACATTTAGCAATAATAATGAAAGTATTAATAATAATATTTATATATCATTTATATTTTAACTTGTAAATACAATTAATATATTAACTTTACACTATATTATATAATGTCATTTATTAAATATTATATATCACCATATATTAATAATTATTAATAGAAATTATATATAGACTTGTAATAATATATATGTATCATAGTAATTTATTTATTCTATTTATTGTTTTACATATTTAATCACTAATGATTAAAGTATACTTTATTAATTCAAAATAGTATATATGCACTTGTATTTATATATATATATATATATATATATATATATATATATATATATATATATATATATATATATATATATATATATATATATATATATTTACATTTTTATTTACACACATTTGTTCGTGAATCATCGGGGATAGTCAAAGTTTAAATGATTTCATGAGACAGTTCAAAAATTTCGAGATTCTAATTAACAGGCTTTGCTTATTGTGTCGAAATCAAATACGAATTAAGTTTAAATTTGGTTGGAAATTTCCGGGTCATCACATCATTCACATCGTGCTAATCTTCATCATCATCATATGATTATCATAGTATAGAATTAAAACCAGGAAATAAAATGTTGCGGTTCACGAGCAGTAACAGTAATACATTATAAACTACACGGATCTTGTGCTTTATTTCATGAAGCTCGTAATTTTTGTAACCAAAATACGTGAACCGCATAAGGTTTTACACGAAACGCGTAATCACCTACGTGAAATCTCCATGCCATCAATTACTGTAGAATTGTTCTCGCTACAGTTGGAGTTTAATGGTTATTGGGTTTTCGATCAAATAGAAACACAGCATCGTAGCAGTAACAGTAACATAAAATATAAGTAGTAGTAGGTTACAGTGGAACGAGTAGCAAAAATAGAAGTGGTTTGAGCAGTGATGGTGGCGGTTTTAAAAGAAATAACAGTAGCAACAATGGAGGGTTTATGGTTGTTATGCTGGTTAGTGATGGAGATTGTGGCGGTTGAAGTGGGTGATGAAGGGTTCATGAATGGTGGTGGGTTTACGGTGGTGATGTGGTTTCAAATTAGTGATACCGAGGGTGCTCGAATGAAACCGAAACATAATATGCAAGTGTCCTTGGTTTGGGTTTGTACTAAAAAATAAATGAAGATGATGGTAGGATAGTGGCGGTTGAGGTGATTCATGATGGTGGTGATTTTGTGTTTAGATAATGGTGATATAAGATGTTGGTTAATGTACACATGTATATATAAGATTTATAGACTAGTTAAAAAGTAATTAAAGTAATCAATTTAAAACAGTTTTAATCAATCATAAACAGTAGTTTGGGTTGAATCTTTCAACAAGTGGGTTTGCAGAGAAAACATAAAGTAGTAATAATATTATAATATAATTTAGAAATAATAAACGTGCCTATGATAGTTAAGAGCCTCAATTAAGTTACCGACAGTTTTCACGGACTGTGTATCGTGCACTATTTGAAATTAGTGGCGGATAAAAGTCTTCAGAAAATTCCCATATTTTTAAATTAAATGTCTTTATTTATTTTGGTCATTATGGTATAGAATTCAGTCACTAACTATTAAATAAAAATTACATTAATTATTCACTCCAAACCCTAAGTAAAATATAAAAAGTTTTAAAATTCAACAAAATAGTTTCTAAATATATTTTAAATAAGCCTATAATTTATATTACACATTTTCGGATCACCGTTTATTTTAAAATAATATAAGTTTGAATTTAACTTCTCTAAATAATAATCGAAACGTTCAAAAAGTATTACAATCATTAAATAATTATATTTAATATACTCTATACATATATTTATATTTATTTTTATATGTATACACATTTATTTACAAATAATGGTTCGTGAATCGTCGAGAATGGTTGAAGGTCAATTGAATAAATGAAACAGTTCAAAATTTTTGGTCGGAAATTTTCGGGTCGTCACAGTACCTACCTGTTAAAGAAATTTCGTTCCAAAATTTGATTGGAATGGTCATGGCTGACAATAAGTATGTTTTCATGACTCATACGAACTAAAAATTAGAGTTTTATCATCATCGAGTAATATTGATAAAACAATTTGATTTGTGAAGAGTACGAGTGAATCTATCACAAAAGAGTGAAATGAGTAAATGTGAGTTCGTCTTAACCGGTGACGTAGTCACGGTTGATTTTCAGAATTCAAGGGATTTAGAGAAAATCTTCGTATTAAGATTTGGTTCTCCGGTAATTAAGGAAATTAGAATCTTCTTTGATTAAATGCAATAATCTGTTTCGATTGCTCTGTCGGATATTTCATTATAAATGAACTTCTTCCGGCCCATTATTTCCACAACTCTCATCTTTTATACTTCAATTCATATTTCTGAAACATTTGCCAAATTATCAGAAGTCACTGGAAAAGATAGAATTATCAAGAAAATATATTCATGATTTTGTTTAAAGATTTAGTAGAATGTAAGAGTCGTGTAACATGGTACATGATGACGGTGGGTCTGTTAATCATCACGTTCCATTAGAAACTCAGCATGACTTACTGTAATATAATCACGTTGATCAAGTGTCATAATATTATACTAACTGATGCATCAGTTCCCAACACTACTTCAAAAACATTCAAATTTTAAATTCGAATTTTTCAGAATTTAGAAACTTAAATAGTTTCCTTTCTGATGTAACACTGACATCGCGAAGAGATAAATTATTTCAGATAAGAATAGTTATGAAAATATCTTCAGAAATATATAGGATATTTATAATGAAAGATACGATGATATATTAGAATTTCTAATGTCGATGAATGATGATGAAGATTTGTTCGTAAAAGTGTAGAGTCAGGTGCAAGGTATTCGTTAATGACTTCAGCAGATACTGAATCATTTGGATTCTTTGAAGGCAGGTTTAGTCTTTGTGATTTGTCCACAGCGTCCTTCATAGTTTGCTCAATCCGTTTTCCAGTTCCAACTTTTTTTTAGCTTCTTCAGCCATTATTCTTTATCATTAAACTTTTGGTTATTAAGGTCGTTTACAATTTTTGCTGCTTCATCAGCATTTTTCAAAATTTCCAGAACTAGTTCGCAGTCTATGGTGTTTTTCAGAAACTTCACACTCAGAGTATGTAAGTCTTGGAGATAGACGTTATACGTATATATATAACTATTGGCGTAGGATTGCTACGAAATTTGAGAATGATTCAAACTTTTTGGTATGGCAACTACCATTACAAGATACAGATGAGTACTTGATAGGGTTTCGATAAAGATAATGATTTTTCGGAGAATTTAGGATCAATGAAATTTCTGGTAAGTTTACTGCTAATGCGGTGGGATATAAAAGGTTCCCCGGTAACAATGACGAAAGGCAATCTTATATATCAAGGTTATACTAAGGCTAATTCGTATGAAAAGTCAAAATTGGTTTGCTGGAGCTGTGATAAAATTGGTTAACTTGGATAGGGATTGTATAGTTATATTCGGTAATAACAACGCCAAAGGAGCTAGCACAGATACATGTTAAACATTTACTCAGGTTCCGAATGTTTTCAGGTGCATATCTATATGCATCAATCTTTTCTTCCGTAGATGAAGTGCGGTTGGTTTATCCTCTCGATTGAGGTGTTTTCAAGATCATGAAAGGTTTGAACGCAGATTGTAATTGTCAAGATAAAAATGAGGTTTAAGATCAAGTGGGAAACTTGAAGAATTGTTAGTTTCATATGTTATAATCAATATTTTAATTCATTTTAATTATCCAATGTTGGTAGTCCACAGTTAGTAGTCCATAGTTAGTAATTCAATAATTCATATATAGTTTAATATATAATATTCGAATTAATTTAATACGTATCGTAACCCATTATATACATGTCTCAGACTCGATCACAACTCAAGGTATATATATTATTTTAGAATCAACCTCAACCCTGTATAGCTAACTCGATCATTACCGCATATAGAGTGTCCATGGTTATTTCAAATAATATATATAGATGACGTCGATATGATATGTCAAAATATTGTATATGTGTCCCAATTTATCCGATGATATTTAAAGCGTAAAATAAATAACAGAAATTAAATGACGATAAATAAAATTGCGAGAATTAAATTGTGATAAAATAAATTGCGATAAATAAAATGTAATAAAGAATTAATAGTTAGCTAGGAACAGTTAGCTAGGATTTTGTTAGCGTGGATTCTTAACAAAATTTCTCATAGTTAATTTGTTTGTTTCTAATAAATTTTATTTTTGTCCAATGTTTTCTTCATTATGCAACTTGTTGGATTCTGATAAGTCAAAATTCAAATATGACATTGAATGAAAATGGTTATTCTGTGGTGAACGGATTCGTATATCTGTGGATGTAAGTAGGGTAGTAAATGACCGTTGAATCAGATTGAAAGAATGTACAGTGAAACTTATTAATGTGAAATCTAAATATTCCTCGGGTATTACCTACCCGTTAAAATATTTTCACCATTAACAGTTTGTTCAAATGAATTTTTAATTACAATCTTTATGAAAACATATATACATATATATATATATATATATTTTCTTCAGATGTAATCATGGATTTAATGAGTCAATATGATATTAAACTCATTTGATTTACTGTTAGAATAAGAATATATAATCTCTAAAACATTAGAGATTACATAATTGCCATGTCGAACGAAGATAAATGAAGTAGAACGTCATGTAGGACGATGATTATGCTCGAGGTACAGATTATGATGTTGAGGTGTGGGGTGCGGATGTTGTTGTTTATAGTAATGGTACAGTTGATGTTGTTGATGGTGATACTGTTGCTGCCGGTGCTGCTGCTGGTGCTTGTAATCTTTGCACCATATTCTCCAAAGCCAATACTCGAGCGCGAAGCTCGTTGACTTCTTCTACTACACCGGGTTGATTGGCGGTTCGGATGAGCGGATGAATAAGATCTAGAATTTGAGTTAGTATATAATCATAACGAGATACTCTGGAAATGAGAGAGAAAATGGTATTACGAACAGGTTCGTTGGTAAGTACTTCAGGTTCTTCACCAATAGTGCAGGTTAGTGGGTGGAAAGGATCCCCTTCTTCTCGTCTCCATCGGTTAAGTCGACTACTAACCCATCCCCAATTCATCTAGAATTGAAGATGACTAGTTGGTTGATCCATTTCATTTACACTGCTTTCGGAGCTTAGGCGAATATCCATGTCGGAATAGCTATCGGAATCTGAGGGACTCGAACTAGTTGAGGGATTCATCTCGTACGATCAGATGAAGGATTTTCGATAAGAAATAGATTATAGGATGTAGATTAGTACCCTGCAATACATAGTTTACATATGCATATATAATACTAAAATCCCATAAGTTACGGAGGAATCTACGGAAGCTGTCAGGCAAAGGTTACAATAATATATACATTAAGATATGAATTTATCTATTCACTATCTATGCAATAGAGGTAGTAAGACGTGTCTAGACTTAAGAATGATAAGCAGGTAATTTTCGACATGAAATGATAAGCAAAACTTTTGACATGCAGACACGGTCGAAGTCCAGACTCACTAATGCATCTTAATAACTATCAGTTTAGACACACTAATACAAGATCTGGTTCGCTAAGACCACCGCTCTGATACCACCTGTAGAGACCCGTCCCAATTCATCTGGAGGAAGTCATCAACATTTGGTCCCATTGCGATGATTGACTCCAAGTAATGTCCTTAAAATGAGCAAATGCACAGCGGAAGATTTCTTTAATACCTGAGAATAAACATGCTTTCAAGTGTCAACCAAAAGGTTGGTGAGTTCATTAGTTTATCATAAACAATTATTTCCATTAATTTAATAGACCACAAGATTTTCATTCCCATTTCTCTTAAACAAACATCCCATACATAGAGATAAAAATCATTCATATGGATTGAACACCTGGTAATCGACCTTAACAAGATGCATATAGAATATTCCCATCATTCCGGGACTCCCTTCGAACATGATAAATTCGAAGTACTAAAGCAGTTCAAATTCTCTGACTGGGGCTTGTTAGTGTCCATAGATCTATCTTTAGGATTCGCGTCAATTAGAGTGTCTGTTCCCTAATTCTTAAATTACCAAACTAAAAGGGGCATATTCGATTCGATAATCCAACCATAGAATGTAGTTTCGATTACTTGTGTCTATTTCGTAAAACATTTATAAAAGCAGCGCATGTATTCTCAGTCCCAAAAATATATATTGCAAAAGCATTTAAAAAGGGAGAAAATAAAACTCACGATACTGTATTTTGTAGAAAAAATACATATGACGACATTGAACAAGTGTAGGGTTCGCCTCGGATTCACGAACCTATATCAATTGCATATATATTAACACATATCCCATTTAATCAACTAAGTTTACTTATATTTTATAATTTATTAAAATTAATAACTTTATATATAATTATACTTATAATAAATATATGGTATATAATTTAATTAATGTTATATCAATATAAATGGTAATATATATTAGTTAGTATATTTAAAACATATTAGTATGTAAAATTAGTTGACTTGTAAGATATTTTTATATAGATAACATTTGTTTGCTAAAAATAATAATTATAATAATACTAAATTAATAATAGTAATGATAAAAATAATAATATTAATAAAAATGATAATACTTTTAATAATAATAATAATACTAACAATAAAATGATAAAAATGTTATATGTTAATAATGATAATAATAATAATACAAATGATAAAAATAATAGTAACAATGATAATCTATTAAATTGTATTATTTATAATATTACTAATATTAATAACTATAATAAAATAATAATGATAATAATAATAATAATAATAATAATAATAATAATAATGTGAAAAATAATAATAATAGTTATGATAATAATAATTTTACTAAAAATTAATTTTTTTAATAATAATAATTTTAATGATAATATTAATAATATGTATAATATTTATATTAGTCTAATAATAATAATAATAATAATAATAATAATAATAATAATAATAATAATAATAATAACAATAACAATAATAATAATAATAATAATAATAATAATAATAATAATAATAATAATAATAATAATAATAATAATAATAATAATAATAATAATAATAATGTTAAAAATTTTGTATTAATAACCATAATAATAAAAATAGGAAAAACAATTTGTTATACCATTCACTATCATTCTCATTCATGATCATTATCATAATCCTATTTATCTAGACATTCATAATCTTTAATCATATTAGTAATATTAGTAACAATGATAATAATAATAATAATTATTATTATAATAAAATAATTAGGATACTACGTTAAAAGTGAAAGCTTAAAAAAAAAAACTGCCTCAATCCGGGATCGAACCCGCAACCTCCCATTAACCTAGCAACACCACAAACCACTCATCCATTTGTGTTTTTCTGAAATTATTATCACTCTACTTAATTTTAACCCGTCATTATTCTGTATATCATCATCATCAAATCAACAAAGAATATCGACGGTGGGTTTTCAGATGGCCAATGACAGATTACTCTCGGCCCAACAGATAGGTTAGCCTCGGCCCAACATATCTACATTACACAGTCCAAAAATAGACCCGATCCAAAAGAAAAATGAGATTTGGGTTTGGTAACTTTAATTGGTAGTAGGAGTAATAATAAATAAAAAATGCGGTTATCACCTTTATCACTTATCCCGTATCATCTAACATTAAACCATCATATTCATTCCCATCGTGCTAATCTTCATCATCATCTTATGATTATTATAGTATAGAATTAAAACCAGGAAATAAAACGTTACGGTTCACGAGCAGTAACAGTAATACATTATAAACTACACGGATCGTGTGCTTTATTTCACGAAGCTCGTAATTTTTGTAACCAAAATACGCGAACCGCATAAGGTTTTACACGAAACGCGTAATCACCTACATGAATCGCGTAATCTCCATGCCATCGATTACTGTAGCATTGTTCTCGCTACAGTTGGAGTTTAATGGTTATTGGGTTTTCGATCAAATAGAAACACAGCATCGTAGCAGTAACAGTAACATAAAATATAAGTAGCACCAGGTTACAGTGGAACGAGTAGCAAAAATAGAAGTGGTTTGAGCAGTGATGGTGGCGGTTTTAAAAGAAATAACAGCAACAACAATGGAGGGTTTATGGTTGTTATGGTGGTTAGTGATGGAGATTGTGGCGGTTGAAGTGGGTGATGAAGGGTTCATGAATGGTGGTGGGTTTACGGTGGTGATGTGGTTTCAAATTAGTGATAGCGAGGGTGCTCGAATGAAACCGAAACATAATATGCAAGTGTCCTTGGTTTGGGTTTGTACTAAAAAATAAATGAAGATGATGGTAGGATAGTGGAGGTTGAGGTGATTCACGATGGTGGTGATTTTGTGTTTAGATAATGGTGATAGAAGATGTTGGTTAATGTACACATGTAAATATAAGATTTATAGACTAGTTAAAAAGTAATTAAAGTAATCAATTTGAAACAGTTTTAATCAATCATAAATAGTAGTTTGGGTTGGATCTTTCAACAAGTGGGTTTGCAGAGAAAACATAAAGTAGTAATAATATTATAATATAATTTAGAAATAATAAATGTGCCTATGATAGTTAGCAGCCTCAATTAAGTTACCGACAGTTTTCACGGACTGTGTATCGTGCCCTATTTGAAATTAGTGGCGGATAAAAGTCTTCAAAAAATTCCCATATTTTTAAATTAAATGTCTTTATTTATTTTGATCATTATGGTATAGAATTCAGTTACTAACTATTAAATAATAATTACATTAATTATTCACTCCAAACCCTAAGTAAAATATAAAAAGTTTTAAAATTCAACAAAATAGTTTCTAAATATATTTTAAATAAGCCTATAATTTATATTACACATTTTCGGATCACCGTTTATTTTAAAATAATATAAGTTTGAATTTAACTTCTCTAAATAATAATCAAAACGTCCAACAAGTATTACAATCATTAAATAATTATATTTAATATAGGGCAAATTTCATAAAAAGTAACTATTTTACCTCATTTTCCTAATAAAGGTAACCTATTTCATTTTGATTCGTTTAAAGGACTATTTTAACAAAAGTTAATTAAAAAGGGGGATTTCGTTAACTTTGTCCGTTAAATGACCATCGTCATCATCTTTAACCCATTCATCGTTAATTTTGTCTGTAATTCAAATCCAGATCGAACCAAATCTATAAGACACATATTAACAAATTCAGATTTCTCAAGTTATTCACTGTAAGTATGCATCAAGTGCTCAAATTATCAAATCTTCATTCAATAATTCTCAACACAAATTGAGTTCCAAAACATGATTCTTACATCCTACTAAACATTCGTGCATCATCTGAAGCTTCAAACAAAAATAGATTCCTTGAATTTTAGATCGAGTTCGTCATTCGTGTTCATCGAGGACCAATTTAGTCTCCGGATCAATTCAGAGTCCTATAGCCAAAAGTAAAAATGCAGACCTATTCTAAATCATGTCGTGATGCTTTCTGGAAATCTATAGATCCTAATTTCATTATATGAACTCGAATATGAAAAGTCAAAGTTCGGCTTCAAAGTGGACAATAAATTCAGAGATCAAATTCGAAAGTTTCAGGCTGTTAGAGGCTATGATTTCGAGTCACGAAGTTAAGGAGAATGATATAGAACATTTTTCATGAAGGATTCATCTCCTAAAATGCAACGAAAATCGATTTTAGTTTTTGGAGTTCATATTGTGATGGCGAAGCTATTCATAATGATTCTGTTAATCTAAAGTTGTTTTGATGAATAAATTTTCCATATATCATCTAATCGCAGCATATGGATCATGTTTTGATCAATTTTGAGTGCTATTGTGTTCGAATTCAAGTTTCTATGAAAATTGTTCTTGGCGGCTATGGTGATGATGATGAACTAATTTGCAGGTCTGGTTGGAAGGAAATTGGATGGAGGGACCAATAAAATTAGGGTTTGTAAACATGAGGGACGAATGATGTAATTAAAATAGTCCTTTAACGGACAAAGTTAACAAACCCCGTTTTTAATTAACTTTTGTTAAAATAGTCCTTTAAATTAACGAAAGTGAAATAGGTTACCTTTATTAGGAAAATGAGGTAAAATAGTTACCTTTTTATGAAATTTTCCCTTTAATATACTCTATACATATATTTATATTTATTTTTAAATGTATACACATTTATTTACAAATAATGGTTCGTGAATCGTCGAGAATGGTCGAAGGTCAATTGAATAAATGAAACAGTTCAAAATTTTTGAGACTCGACCTAACAGACTTTGCTTATCATGTTAGAAACATGTAAAGATTAAGTTTAAATTTGGTCGGAAATATCCGGGTGTCACAGATATGATCAGTGTATTCATTGTGAGAGATGATTCACCTTTTTAGGTTCTCCTCTTCTTCATGGTGTTGGAAAATGGCATTCACCGTAAGATCGGCAAAAGCACATACTTGTTTGAGCTGGGCTTCAATAGTGGAAGTTGTAACATCCCCAGCTCTGCGTATGGCTTCAGTCATTCGATCAATAAGAGTAGTGCGGATGGTTCTTTGTAGATCTGGTGTGATTCTGGCTACCGTACGATAAACAGTCAGTGTGGAAATAGTAGCCACCTCAGTAGGATCAAAACTACTGGTTGAGGGGCGATCACTAGCAACGACAATAGGATTACCTCCATGAGGTGGTGGAGGTGAAAGGTCAGAATCTGACTCATCACCATGATCACCATCATTTTTACCTTCACCCGAAGGTTTAGAACCACTGGTATCCTTGTCAGCATCATTATCAGCATCATCAGTGAGATCCACTAGTGTGTCTTTGGAACCAGTCACATTATTAGTCACATTATCATGAGGGACTGGCTCGCCCTTACCAGTACCTTTATCAGCATCACCATCAGATGAAGAAGATGATGAGGAAGAACCTGAAGAATCAGAAGGTACTGGCGAATCAGGGACATTCTGCATCACACACTTACCAGTAGTAGGATCGATGATGAACTTGAGAGGCCTCCAAGTACCAGGCCATGGAGAAGCAGCTGGAGCCATACCAAAGTAATGGTAGTATGGCTGCTCATTGATTTGTTGCAGGGTGGCCAGCCTCTCATAAACCTCTTCTCTTGCTGGTCGATCAAGCTGAGACAATAGGTCAACCAGCTCTTCCCTTGGTAGCTTGCTGACTGAGATTAAAGCACTTTGAGGATCAATAGTCAGTTGATCCACCGGCAAGGCAATCTTGGGAGTAATAGAAGCTCCCCTGAAGATGAAGTTAGGGACAACTTCATCAGGATCTGGTACCTGACACACATATGGTTTCTTCTTAGCAGAAGCATTAGCCTGAGAAGAATCAGTGGTAGCGAAAGCAGAGGTACCATCATCCAAAATAGATTCAGTAGAACCAGTGACATGTGTAAAATAGGCAGCATTTGCTGCGATAAGCGCATCAGTAAGCACCATGTCATCCTGGTCACCACCTGTAGTAATATCCTCAGTAGAAGCAGGGGGAGTAATAGTGGTAGTGCCAGCAGTATCAAAATCAAGAACCTCTTGAACAATATTATCAATAACCTTTTCAAGTGCAGGAGGAGATTCTATTATCATCTCATCAACCACTTCAGAATCAGTGGTTGAAGTAGCAATACCGGAGACTGTAGGAGGAGCAGCAGAAACATCAGCAGTAGCTAGCTCCTCATGAATAGTAAGATCTGTGGAAACAGCATCCACAATGTCTCTAGTAGAGCCAGCAGCAGTAGAAGCAACAACACTAGTATCAGTACCACCAGTAGACAAATCAGTAGCACCAACACCAGTAGCAGAAACAGAGAGCTCATCAGTAGAAACAATAACATCCTTTTCATGCCCCCCCTGCCTGTTCATCCACCCTGCTAAGAACTGAAACAAGAGAACATTTTATGTTAACAACTGTAGAACCAAATAAATTTGACTCAACAATTGCATCTGTTGATGGTCTTTGGGGACAGACTGGTGATTGAGTCAGCCCTTTAATTGAGACAGAGTTAGGTATCTGTAAGTGAATTTGTGACTCTGCTGACTCATTGGCAACACATGTTGACCCAGATAGTGTAAGAGTTCTGACTGGTAATAATGTAGGAGTGTGACTCTTATCATGATCCAAGTAACATTTGGGCTGTGCAGTAGCCTGAGCTGATTCAACACGATAAGGAGCCAACTCAAGTCTGCTTTGGGTGTCAGGTATGTTCTCTGTTGGTTGTACTATCAGCAGAGGATATTTCATGAAGTATAATTTTGAAAAATGTGGAAGTGCCTAGTTAGAAGAGTATGGGTTGCTACTCTTCTTAACACTAGTTTTAAAACTAGTCAACTTTGGAGCTAAGGTTGTGCCTTTAATTCCACTTTCAATTTCAAGTCAGCAGTTTAAATATTTTTAATTAAGTTAGAGATTTCTACTGTTTGGTCTAGAGACGCACCAGGTTCCATAGCTGCTTTCTTTTCAGAAGCAGCAGTTGAGACTGGGGCAATCCCTCCTGTAGTTTGCTTGGAGCCAGCTTTAGCTCATTTGGATTTGCCTGTTACCAAAAAATAGTTAAGCAACGGGTTCCAATACTAGAAGTGGGTAGTTAATATATAAAACTAGGGCTGATCTTTATTATCAGAGAGCACTAGATTCTAATACAACTACTGCTTTACCAGTATGTGAGACGGTGGATGTACTAGTTGAGGTAGCTGGCTTCTTCTTTTTCACCGTTGGCTTGCGCTGAGGTCCCTCCCCCTCAGCTGGTGTAATACCAGAAGTAGTCGTTTGGTGAACTCCACCCCGAGCAGCAAGATACTTGAGCATGTCTGGTGTTAAACCAGTATATGGAGCAGTAAGAGCATCTTTTGGCATCCCTCCTTGCTTTGGAGGCAGGTCGAATGATTCATCAGAAATCTGCTGGTAAGCTTCACCCAGCTCATTTTCAAAAACAAGGCTCAAGAACCTTGGAAAGGGGATTAAGTGTGTTCGTTTGGGTGCAAGCACCATTTCCCTTATTCGCAAGAAAATTTCACCGGCATAATCAATATTGCGGTTAAACAGTAACCCGTGACCAATCTTCAGCTCAAAATCTGAGCACTGGTCAAAACTCCCTGACTGCTGGATGATGCATTGAGTCAGCAATCCAAAGAAATAATACCATAGAGGTGGCATATGCTTCCTTAAGGGCGTATGAGCCACTGGTCGATTGAACTGTAACACCCCGTCAAAATCGACATTGACGGAGATGTTAACTCTGGTCCCAGTGCATGACTTAACTTCTAAGTACATCAAAGTTCTACAACTGAAGCATAATATATAAGTACCTGAGACAAAACATGCTTAAAAGTGTCAACCAAAAGGTTGGTGAGTTCATAGGTTAATCATAAACAATGATTTTGATAATAATGATAGATCACAAGATTTAGTTTAAAGTTGATTGATATAGAAATATCAATCTAAAAGTGTTGCTGCAGTTTGTAATATCGCTACTAAACAAAATTTACCATGTGACACCTTGTACTGTCAGTATCGTGGAATCATTATTATGTAACCAAAGATCAGCGGTCAAATGGTTAGAGACGTTACTCTCAATATATGACGACCCGGAAATTTCTGACCAAATTTAAACTTAATCTTTATATGATTTCGACACGATAAGCAAAGTCTGTTAGGTTGAGCCTCAAAAAG
Source organism: Rutidosis leptorrhynchoides (assembly GCF_046630445.1). Lineage (NCBI taxonomy): Eukaryota > Viridiplantae > Streptophyta > Magnoliopsida > Asterales > Asteraceae > Rutidosis > Rutidosis leptorrhynchoides. The sequence goes on along the minus strand of NC_092341.1, from coordinate 209,927,144 downwards.
TTTGAACTATTTCATATATTCAATTGAACCTCTGACTGTGCCCGATGATTCACGAACAATTATTTGTAAATAATATTATATATTATAAGTAATAAATATTAAAGATTCAATATATTATAATTAGTAAATATGATAAAATTTATAAATTGTTATAATATTGTTATTCACACTGTCTTCATTATAAATGTTAATATTAATATTTGTATTATTAAAATTTCTAATTTTTTTTATATAAAATATATATATATATATATATATATATATATATATATATATATATATATATATATATATATATATATATATATATATATATATAAAATTGTAACATTAATATATTAGAAGTAATTACAAGTTAATATAAAGTTATTAATAATATTATTATTAATTTCATTATGATTAAAAATAAATATTAATATTAATATCAGTATTATTAATATTATTAAATAACATATAAATATAAAATTGATACATTTAAATTATTATATTAATGTTACTAATATTATTGTTATCATTATTAATTTCATTATTATTATTATTAATTATCATTATCAATACTAATATTATTATTAATATTTTTAGTATAATCAGTATTACTAAAATCAGTAAACTATTATAATTATTGTTATTATTAATATACAATTTGTTATTATTATCATTAATATGATTAATATTATTATTTATAATATTGATTAATAATTAACATTATACTTGCTGTTAATATTATTATTGTTATTTTTATTGAAAGTATTATTATTATTAATATTATGACTATTAATTGTATTATTATTAATATATATATATATATATATATATATATATATATATATATATATATATATATATATATATATATATATATATATATATATATATTTGTTAGTAATATTAGTATAAATATAAATAAATAAATAAAAAAAGAAATCCTATCCCTATCTGATTGGCTTTTTCTTCTTCTTCCCTGTTCGTTTATTTTGTTTTTCTCTTCTACTCGTGATAATCTATCGAGCAAATTATAGCTATCAAACAAATTTAGATTTAATATTATACTACATAAATCCTTCAATTACGCCTTTAAACTTACCTATTGAAGTCCATAAATCACAGAATTTAAAGAAAACCCATTTATCCTCTTTACGTTTATCTTTTTGGCCAAAATTCGATTTCGAAGCAATCTTCAAAATCTTTAAATGCAGATGTCTTAGGAATCATCCCTTTAATCTCTCTGTAAATTCTCAATTTTTAATTCCTCAAATCAAGTACGAATTTCAAAGTCAAAGTTTAAGATTTAAAAAGTCAAAATGTGTTCTAAGATCAAAGTAAAAAGTTCTGTGATGATTCGATCTAAATGGATGATTTCAATAGATTCTATTAATGATTCACAAACTATTTCCTGTTATAACCTTTAGCTATAGCATTATAATTTGCGAAAATAAAAAAAAATAAATTTGTTCAGCGTCGACAAGCAGGAGCTGTTACAGCTCGATATTTTTTTTTTTCATTTATTTAACTCAATTAAAAAAAAAGGGTTACAAGTCGTTTTAGTTTTGTTTGATAATCCTAGAATCACATAATTTAATCATTGATTAAATGGATAAATTTTCTGTTGGATTAAACGAAGAAGAGGAGGAAAAATGGAACCAGTTTTAATACGGGTTGTATAGATATAGATTCTATAATAAACCAGAAAATGGGTAATAGCCCAACGATCTAGGGTGTTTGACGATTTACAAGAGGTCTCGGGTTCGATCCCTACTAGTGACATCTTATCTTTTTAAAGCTTGTTTTGAGGTAGTTCTCTTTATTAAAAATTATTATTATTATTGTTATAAATTATTATTGTTATTATTGTTATTATTAGTATTAGTATTATTATTATTATTAAGTATTAGTGTTATATTTGATATTATTATTATTATTATTATTATTATTAAGTATTATGAATATCATTTATTATAAGTAATAGCAATTAAAACTTACTAGTATTATCATTACTAACATTATTATTACTAGTATTGTTATTATTGTTATTATTACTAGTATCATAATTATTGTCATTGTTATTAATATTATGATTAATTATTATTATTGTTGATATTTATAGTATTATAGTTGTTATTAATAATATCATATTTAAATTTATTAGACATGTTATTAACATTAATATTATTAAGATCATTATAAACTGAATCATTTAAGTATTATTATTATTATTATTATTAATAATATTAACATTAAGATTTTATTGAAAATAAAAGTTAAGGATATTATTAAGATTATAAGTATGTATTAATCATATAACAATTTTTATATAAAAATGCATAAATGACAAGTTAGATATTATCAGAATAATACTAATATGAGATAAATATAACTACATATATATTAAACATTTTGAATATATACACAAACTAAATAAGTATAATATATAATTTAAGATATAATATATAAATTTATTCGATTACGATTATATATTTTAATATATATACCTGATATAGGTTCGTGAATCGGAGGCCAACCCAGCATTGTTCAATATAGTCATATGTATTTTTACTACAAAATACATTAGGTGAGTTTCATTTTCCTTTTTACCCTTTATATTTTTGGGCTGAGAATACATGCTCAATTTTTATAAATGTTTTACGAAATAGACACAAGTAATTGAAACTACATTATATGGGTGATTGATCGAAGCCAAATATGCCCCTTTTGCTTGGTAACCTAAGAATTAGTAAACCGATCTACTAATTGACGCGAATCCTAAAGATAGATCTATTGGACCTAACGAACCCCATCCATGGTTGCAGATGCTTTAGTACTTCAATGTTGTTTTATCATGTCCGAAGGATTTCCCGGAATGATAGGGGATATTCTTATATGCATCTTGTTAATGTCGGTTACCAGGTGTTCACCATATGAATGATTTTTGTCTCTATGCATGGGACGTATATTTATGAGAAATGGAAATGAAAATCTTGTGGTCTATTAAAATGATGAAAATGATTGATTATGATAAACTAATGAACTCACCAACCTTTTGGTTGACACATTAAAGCATGTTTATTCTCAGGTATGAAAGAAATCTTCCGCTATGCATTTGCTCATATTAGAGATATTACTTGGAGTCATTCATGACATATTTCAAAAGACGTTGCATTCGAGTCGTTGAGTTCATCAAGATTATTATTAAGTCAATTATAGTTGGAAAAATTATGAAATGGTATGCATGCCGTCAACTGTCGATGTAATGAAAGTTTGTCTTTTAAAAACGAATGCAATGTTTGTAAACTGTATCATATAGAGGTCAAGTACCTCGCGATGTAACCAAATGTAATGTATTCGTCTAGATGGATTAGGACGGGTCACGACACAATAGATCTATTCACAATAATTAAGTTTGCATTTAAACGTAGCAATTAACGATATTACGGTAGGGATTTAGCAAGAATTAAAGCATGACAGCATAGTTAACAATTTAGTACTTGTGTCTAAGCGTAAAACAGTTATAAAGCAAGCATGTGTCTCACCCCAAAAGTTGTAAAACAGTTATGAAATAGTAAAAAGTGGGGCTATGAAGTTCACCTTAGTAGCAAGTAAGTTATTCCACGCAAAGAAGAATGAACGGAGTAAGTGATCGGAGATCTTAACCTAGAGATATAATCTTTGATTAGTTAATATCTAACAGACATAAAGTTTTTTTATTAATATAGCAACTATATTAACAGTGACGGTTTTCGAGAAAAGTTCCTATTTCTCAAAAGTTTCTATTTTTGGAAACCTACTATTTAGGGAAAGCTTCCACTTATAGTAAGCTCCTAGTTTAAAGAAGTTCGGGTTATAATTCTTCACAAAGATGTTGTACAATCTTACCCAAATTTCGTTGCTATCATGCAAGTCACTCGAATGATCTGTTGTTACCGGGCGCCCAGGATTCTTGATCAGAATCTAAGTCATGGCATTCGAAATCCACAAGCGGTTCCCATAAGACAACAAGGACCACCCTAGGCCACAAGTAGCGGCGAGGTTCGTATAAAGTGCACGTTATCTTTTAATTATAACCTTCACGTTATAGGTGTATACACACAACGAATTATTAATGTACTTAATAATTATATATGTGATAATATAACCTAAGTATTATTTAATATTCAGTTATTATACCTTAGTATGTTTTATATATATTAAATATAATTACCTTTAAATAAATACCTAAATTACTTCAAAAATAATAGTGTTTTATTAATCGAACATTATCCAAAAATGTCTAAATAATTAATTAAATATCTAAAAATTATATACATAATTTTTATAGTTTTAGTTAATCATATAGATTAGTATAAAAATTTAAGAAAACGTTTTTATTATATTTTTGTATTTATTTTTGTTGTTACCTTAATTTATTCACAAAACAAGTTTAATTCTACATAATTACTAAATAAAACCAAAAAATTATTTTTATAATTTTTATAAGTTTCTATTAGTCTAATAACCTGTAGTAAAAAAATTAAAAAATAGTTTTTATTATTTTATTTTTATTCTTAATTTACCTTCGAATTACATAATAATAGAGTTTAATTATATAATAATTACCAATTAGACCCAAGTAATTATTTTTATAGTTTTTGCAGATCTATATAAGTTTTATAAACTCAAAAAAAATTATATATATTTTATTTTTGGTTAAAAATATTTATTACGAATCTTATATTGTTTTTACGTTTAAATACTACATAATTCGTATTTAATTATAAATAATATTCCATAAATTATCAAAATTATTTTTATACATCATAATACTAATTATAACATATAAACGTAATTAATTTCGAATTTTACAAAGAATATACAATAAATATAAATATAATCGACAATATTAAAAAAAATAATAAAAATAGAAAGTACCTCAAATTTTCTTCAAGGTTTTGAGAGAATAACTTAAGTTTTTATTTTTGGCAAGAAAAAATGAATGAGGAGCCATGTATTTATAGGTAAAAATAGTTGTTGAAAAGAAAAATAAATAAAATAAAATAAAGGTGCCAATTTTGACAAAAAAAAAAAGAAAAAATGTTAAAAATATTTTTCATAAGTTTTATCTTTGAAAATATTTAGTCAAAATTCATGGGCTCATTATTTAATTTATAAAAAATTCTTTTTTATAAGCTAAAAATATATATAATGATTAAAATAACTTATCATTTAATTAATAATTATGTTACATATAGTTTTAAATATAATACACATTAATATTAATATTAACTAAAGTTATTTTATATAATTAGTGTAAACTTTAGTTAACAAAACGTGTTGACTAAAAATAAATATTTGATCAACGTTGAATTTAATTATATATTACGTATGGATAACAACCCTATAGGCAAATTAGTCAATTCAAGTATGGAAATGTGAGGGTTGTTATAGTACCTCCCCGTTAAAGAGATTTCGTCCCGAAATTTGATTGTGGTCATCATGGCTAACAATAAAAATGTTTTCATGATGAATATGAGTTGAAAAAAAATATAGAGTTTTATCACTTATTGAGTAATATAACAGTTCGATTACGTGAAGAGTATGAGTGAAGGTATCACAAAAGAGTGAAATGAGAAAATTAAATGTTCGCCTTAACTTTTGACCTAGACACGGTTGATTTCTGGAATTCAAGGAATTTAAAGAAATCTTCGTGATCTTTACAAGATTTGATTCTTCGGTAATTAAGGAAATTAGGATTTTCTTTAATTAAATTCGTAATCTGTCTCGATTACTCTGTCTGTTATTTTCACTATAAATTTGCCTCTTCCGTTCCATTATTTTTACCACTCCTATACTTTCTTCCGCAATTCCTACTTCTAAAACATCGGTCAATATGCTTCATCCAGTTCTGATCATTGATATGTTCCTAACTATCGTAACAATCATCCTTCTTTTCCAACTCCTACCGGAGGAATCTGTTTACTTTTATTTCGCTCTTGGGGTGGTGATTTTCATATTCCTTCCTTGTATCTTTCTTTCCATAATTATCGGTATCCAGGGTTAATGATCTCTCCTATTTGCTGTGATTTGTACTCCTATTTATTTTTTGGAGCTTCATGCTTTTGTTTTCTCTTCTCGACTTTACGTACAACAAGTAATGGTCCAGAATTCGTAGGTATGAATTTCAGAATGAGCATAACTAATGTTCAAAGAAAGAAATTGTAATAGCACGATCTGATTAGTTAAATTACCAGAATTCAAGGGAAAAGATAGAACTATCAAGAAAATATGTTCTTGATATGTTTAGAGATTGGTATAATGTAAGAGTCGTGTAACATGGCACATGATGACGGTATGGTCTGTAAAATCATCATGTTCCGTTAGTTAGTTAGCATGACTTACTGTAATATAATCACGTTGATCAAGTGTCATTATATTATACTAACTCATGCTTAAATTCCCAACACTACTTCGGAAACATTCATATTTTAAATTCGAATTTTTACAGAATATCGAAACTAAACAGTTTCTTTTATGATGTAATAAAGATAGCACAAAGAGATAAGTGATTTCAGACAAGAATAATTATGAAGGTATCTTCAGAAATATTGAGGATATTTATACTTAAAGATACGATGATATCTTAGAATTTCTAAGATCGAGGGATGATGAAGAAGATTTGTCCGCAAGGGTTTAGAGTAAGGAGCAACGTATTTGCTAAAGACTCCAGCACACACCGAATCATTTGGATTCTTTAAAGGCAGGTTTAGTCCTTGTGATTTATCCACATCCTCCTTTATGGTTTGCTCAATCCGTTTGTAGTACCAAACCTTCTCTTTTTCTGAGTTTTGCCAACACACTATTCTTTATCATTAAACTTTTAGCTGTTAAGGCCGTTTACAGTTTTTGCTGCTTCATCAGCATTTTTTAAACTTTCGAGAACTAATTCGTAAATTGGGGTGCTTATTCAAAATTTCAGACTTGAAATACATAAGTTCAGGAGATAGACGTTATATGTATATGTATAACTGTTGACATAGAAACGCTGCGAAATTCAAAATAATGATTGATGGTTCCTGGTTTTTGGTATGGCAATTATCGTTACAAAATGCGAATGAGCACATGATAGGGTTTCGATAAATATAATGATTTTTCGGAAAGTCAAAGATCAATGGATCTGTTGGTAAGTTTACTGCTAATGTGGTGGGATATCAAAGGTTCCCCGGTAACGATGACGAAAAGGGCAAACGTATATAATAAGGTTAATCCGAATAAAAAGTAAAAGTTGATTTGTTGGAGGTGTGACAAAATTGGCTATTTTGAAAAGGGATTGCAAAGTTAATGCCAAAGGATCTGACACAGGTACGTGTTAAACTTCTACATAGGTTCTGGGAGTTTTCCAGGTGTATGACTATATGCATAAGTCTTTCTTTTCGTAGGTAACGTGTGGTTGGATCATCCTATCGGTTGTTTCTTAATTGAGGTGTTTTCAAGAATCATGAAGAGTTTGAATGCAAATTGTAATCGTCAATATACATATGATGTTCTAGAATTTTGAATGATACGAATATTTTTCTGAGTATTATGAATAGAAGTGATGTTCTGTCATAGTTTTGAAGTCAAAGTATAGCTTTGAAAGATGTAAGAATCTGAGAGGGATGATATCAGTTATATCTCGACTTGGATTCTGATCTGTTAAAATCAGAATATGTAATTGGATTTGAATGAGTATGGTTGTTCAGATTTCTATGAAAGAATGTATATCGTCGTGAAAGTAGTGAGTATAGTTAATGATTTTTAAATCAAAATTGAAGAATGTACAGTGTAACATATTTAATTGTGAACTTAAATATTTCTCGGGCATTACCTACCCGTTAAAAATTTCACAAGTAATATTTTGTACAAGAGTATTTTTATTACAGTCTTTATGAAAATGTATATTTTCTGCAGATGTAATATAGATTTAATGAGTTAATGTACTATTAAACTCATTTGATTTTAGCTGGAACTAGAAATGAATAATCCCTAAAACTTTAGAGATTACATAATCGTCGCGAAATATTTCTCCAATGAAGTTATGAATCAATACTTCATCAGTTATTGTTGTTGGTATTCCGTGGTATCTATGGGGCGTATGATGTCGATGTTCGAGGTACCGGGTGTGATGTTGAGACGTGTGATGCGGATGTTGTTGTTGGTGGTGGTAATGGTATTGTTGGTGTTGATGCTGGTGATGCTGCTGGTGCTCGTATATTTTGCACCATATTCTCCAAAGCCACTACTCGAGTGCGAAGCTCGTTGACTTCTTCTATTACTCCAGGATGATTGGCGGTTGGAACAAGGGGATGAATAAGATCTAGAATTCTAGATATTATATACTCGTGGCGAGATATCCTGGAAATGAGGGTGAAAATGATGTTCCGGATGGGTTCGCCGGTATGTGCTTCAGGTTCTTCGCCAATAGGACAATTTGGTGGGTGAAAGGGATTACCTTCTTCTTGTCTCCATTGATTAAGTAGACTACGAACCCACCCCCAATTCATCCAGAAAAGATGATGACTAATTGGTTGGTTCATTCTGGTTACATTGCCATTGGAACTCGAGGAGTTCGAGGAATCAAGTGAGAAGTCCATATTATATGATCGAATAAAGGGTTTTCGATATGAGATGGGTGTTGAATACTGAATGATATCTCCATCTCCTCGAATACGTATATATAGCAAAGAGATTCCATAATTTAGAGAGGAAATTTTGGAAAAGTGTTAGAAAAAGTCTATTGGGATAGATATGATAAGATATGATTTGTCTATACTCCATTTATGCAATAATTGCAGTATGACGTGTCTAGATTAAAAATGATAAGTATGTAATCAGATAAACTTTCGATTAAAGACTTTCAATTCGTAATGGCCTATTCAGGTCTAGGGGCTTGAGTTATAGGATCATTTAAATCGGTAATCCAAACCCTTCCATCCTAGAGTTTCGTAGACGACACCCGTCAAGAAAGTTCAATGATCATAAATAACGAGAAAACAAAAATTTAAAATTAATGAGTACGAATAGTGATGACATAATAATGTCTTTGAGTTATCGAGAATCTTTATGAGTCAATAATGGCATTTTTCAGTTCGCAAACCAATGCACAAAGGCATAAGGGCACATAGGTACGTAATATAACAGGGAGATATATACGTTTGAGTATGAGTAGTAACAAACATAGAAATTTCAAAAATCATAGATAACATATCATGTAATACATATATAATACACAAAACCATGATAGATGACATAGGAATGTCAAGAATTTTAGAAATCATGAGTGACATCCCTTGGTTCCCTTAACCAAGGTAAGTTTATAAAGATAACTCGCGTGAGTTATAGAATATTTTGAATCACAATGGGAGTTTCCTCCCGGAGTTACAGAATAAGAGATATGTATATGTATAATGCAACTAATAATATCTTAAAGCTATAGGTCAGGCTGTAGACTAGACTTTAATGCACCCTATTAATCTGGGTTATCCACATTAAGACTGCCTTGTTCCTTACAACCACCGCTCTGATACTAACTGTAACACCCCTTCAAAATCGACATTGACGCAGATGTTAACTCTGGTCCCAGTGCATGGCTTGACTTCTAAGTACATCAAAGTTCTACAACTGAAGCATAATATATAAGTACCTGAGACAAAACATGCTTAAAAGTGTCAACCAAAAGGTTGGTGAGTTCATAGGTTTATCATAAACAATGATTTTGATAATAATGATAGATCACAAGATTTAGTTTAAAGTTGATTGATATAGAAATATCAATCTAAAAGTGTTGCTGCAGTTTGTAATATCGCTACTAAACAAAATTTACCCTGTGACACCTTGTACTGTCAGTGTCGTGGAATCAATATTATGTAACCAAAGATCAGCGGTCAAATGGTTAGAGACGTTACTCTCAATATATCTATTCACAATAATTAAGTTTGCATTTAAACGTAGCAATTAACGATATTACAGTAGGGATTTAGCATGAATCAAAGCATGACAGCATAGTTAACAATTTAGTACTTGTGTCTAAGCGTAAAACAGTTATAAAGCAAGCATGTGTCGCACCCCAAAATTTGTAAAACATTTATGAAACAGTAAAAAGTTGGGCTATGAAGTTCACCTTAGTAGCAAGTAAGTTATTCCACGCAAAGAAGAATGAACAGAGTAAGTGATCAGAGATCTTAACCTAGAGATATAATCTTTGATTAGTTAATATCTAACAGACATAAAGTTTGTTTATTAATATAGCAACTATATTAACAGTGACGACTTTCGAGAAAAGTTCCTATTTCTCAAAAGTTTCTATTTTTGAAAACCTACTATTTATGAAAAGCTTCCACTTATAGTAAGCTCCTAGTTTAAAGAAGTTCGAGTTATAATTCTTCACATAGATGTTGTACAATCTTACCCAAACTTCGTTGCTATCATGCAAGTCACTCGAATGAACTGTTGTTACCGGGCGCCCAGGATTCTTGACCAGAATCTAAGTCATGGCATTCGAAATCCACAAGCAGTTGCCATAAGGCAACAAGGACCACCCTAGGCCACAAGTAGCGGTGACGTTCGAATAAAGTGCACGTTATCTTTTAATTATAACCTTCACAGTATAGGTGTATACACACAACGAATTATTAATGTACTTAATAATTATATATGTGATAATATAACCTAAGTATTATTTAATATTTAGTTATTATACCTTAGTATGTTTTATATATATTAAATATAATTACCTTTAAATAAATACCTAAATTACTTCAAAAATAATAGTGTTTTATTAATCGAACATTATCCAAAAATGTCTAAATAATTAAATAAATATCTAAATATTATATACATAATTTTTATAGTTTTAGTTAATCATATAGATTAGTATAAAAGAAGTTTAATTCTTCATAATTTTTATATGTTTTTATTATATTTTTATATTTATTTTTGTTTTACCCTTAATTTATTCACAAAAGAAGTTTAATTCTTCATAATTACTAAATAAACCCAAAAAAATATTTTTATAATTTTTATAATTTTTTATCAGTCTAATAACCTGTAGAAAAAAATTTAAAAAATATTTTTTATTATTTTATATTTATTCTTAATTTACCTTTGAATTACATAATAATAGAGTTTAATTATATAATAATTACCAATTCGATCCAAGTAATTATTTTTATAATTTTTGTAGATCTATATAAGTTTTATAAACTCAGAAAAAATTTATATATATTTTATTTTTGGTTAAAAATATTTATTACGAATCTTATATTGTTTTTACGTTTAAATACTACATAATTCGTATTTAATTATAAATAATATTACATAAATTATCAAAATTATTTTTATACATCATAATACTAATTATAACATATAAACATAATTAATTTCGAATTTTACAAAGAATATACAATAAATATAAATATAATTGACAATATTAAAAAAATAATAAAAATAGAAAGTACCTCAAATTTTCTTCAAGGTTTTGAGAGAATAACTTAAGTTTTTGTTTTTGGCAAGAAAAAATGAATGAGGAGCCATGTATTTATAGGTAAAAATGGTTGGTGAAAAGAAAAAAAATAAAATAAAATAAAGGTGCCAATTTTGACAAAAAAAGAAAACATGTTAAAAATGTTTTTAATAAGTTTTATCTTTGAAAATATTTAGTCAAAATTCATGGGCTCATTATTTAATTTATAAAAAAAATCTTTTTTTATAAGCTAAAAATATATATAATGCTTAAAATAACTTATCATTTAATTAATAATTATGTTACATATAGTTTTAAATATAATACACATTAATATTAATATTAACTAAAGTTATTTTATATAATTAGAGTAAACTTTAGTTAACAAAACGTGTCGACTAAAAATAAATATTTGATCAACGTTGAATTTAATTATATATTACGTATGGATAACAACCCTATAGGCAAATTAGTCAATTCAAGTATGGAAATGAGAGGGTTGTTATATGAACCCTATAATTTCCAGTACCTCCCTTCTAAACTCATCACTGGTAGGTGAAGTAACAAAAGGTCCACTTGGTAGATGAAGAGCTCTTCGGATGGCATCAACGGTGATTGAGCAGGGTAGGGTTTCAGTAACCATGCCACGAATACATGGAACGTTCTGTGGAGTGTGTAGCGACCCCGACAAATCGTCAAGTGACGGCGTCGGCTACGTGGGTCCCATTACCTGATTATAAGTCTTTAAGATAACGTTTGACCAAAATATGTCGCCTTCATTTCAAAATAAAGATTGTTCCCAAAGTTTACAAGAATTGTTCAACCAATAGTTAAGTTACAACGTTATAATACGAATGAAATCTAGGCGACACGGTTTAAAGTAAAGTCAAAAGACGCTCCATGAAATGCATGTATACTCGACATCGGATGCAAGTATCAAATAGTAAGCGGAAGCATGTTTCACATATCGTGCAAGACCTGAGAAAAACATAGAAATCTGTCAACGAAAACGTTGGTGAAATCATAGGTTTAAGTAAGTAAGTACAAGTGAACCACAAGATTTGCATCAAAGAAATAATAGTAATACATTCCAAAAGTTTGTTTCACGAGCACCCAATTATCAAAGCTTAACATTCCTTCCATTGTATACCCCTTCACTTAGTGCTAGAACAAACACTGATTCTCGAAAATATATTTCATCCGTAGACGGTAGCGAACCGTCAAGGATGAGGGTTGTCAACCCATATGGCCATATAACATAAGTTCTCGCTTACACCCGGCAAGTGTAACTAATGATAATCGAATTGAGGATTTTGTTCTAAACTCGTATGTAGAATGTTTGTTTTCCCGTTCTTGTGTTCACTTAGTTCAAAAGAATCGTTTATGTTTTCTCATCCCAAATGTAAGTTCAAAAAGAGTAAAAGTGGGACTATGATCTCACCTTTGATTGCACGAGTATAAATGTACTTCACAAGGTAAACGTGTGCAAAGACAAAGCTAGTCTTGACCTAAACATATAGGTTGTATCAATAACGGTAAACACGATAGGTCAAAGATGTTCAATTAGTCCTATGGCTCGTTACGACTCGATTATTTAGCATGTGAAATCAAATTGCCAAGTTTCATGCAAGATACAAGTATATAAACAAGTTAGGAAGGTTGCATAATCATTTGGTTAAGTTTGACAAAAAGTCAAACTTTGGTCGGTCAAAGTCAACGAAAGTCAACACGTTCGGGTCGGGTCCCGAACTATTTTTCTAAGCTTAGAAGTCATATATGAGCATGTTGGCCAAGTTACATGTTAATCGGAGATGCGTAGCATAGCAAACATTATTCGAAATTTGACCAAATTGGACAGAATCTGTCCAGCCTATTCTGCGCGCCGCGCGGGTAAGGGGCGCGCCGCGCCACCCCCTGTACAGGTCTGTTTCTGTTTTCCACAAATATGCACGAGCCAAAACCAATTCAAACACAACTCTTGACCCGTAAACACTTATAACGCCTATCATACATCGTTGGAAAGGTATTTTGACGAGGAATGCAACTAAACACATATCATCAATCAAACTTGCACTTATAACAACCAAAAACCGAAATTAAACATTCATAATCTAAGTTCAAGTTCCAAAAACGCATTTTATGGTTCGGGCAACCAATTTACATGTATGTTATGCCGTTTCGAAGGTAATCAAACACACATTGCAACAAAACACTTAACAACAATATCTCATAGCATTTGACGCATCGAAAGTTCATGTAAAGCTTATCAAACCCTAATCCAAGTTCACAAAATCATTAATCATGTTCTTGGAGTTTCCTTAATCAACCTATACATCAAACCGAAGCTAATGATACTAGTAACACTTTTAAAACATGCACTTTAACAATCTAACAACATTTGATCATCCAAAATCAAAGATTTAGCAAGAAATTTTCATATTGAACTAGTTACACCAAAAACAACGAATCAAGCATACAATTTACATACACGACATCATAATGAGCCATAGACACTAATTAACAACTTTATAACTCGAAAATCTCAAGAACACATAAAATTAGTGATTTTAGAAAGTTACCCAAAATGGATGAGGTTGGTATCAAATCGAAGAGGATGAAACGAGGATCAAGAATATGTAGTCGGATTTGTTGTGAGCTTCCTAAATCAAAATTAGATGATGAATTTCTTTTTGAAAGATTGAAAGAAAATAGAGAAGTATGAGAAGAAAATGGAAAAGAAAATAAAAGAAAGATGGGGAGGAGGTGAAGTGGTTGACTAGTTGACCTAGTCACCACTTTGCCCACTTGTCAACTTAAGTCCCTCATGTTTGTAGTCGGGTGCGGGAATTAACCAAACGAATATTTTTAAAACGCTCGAGTAAACGGGTGATGTCAAAATTAAATAGCGGAAATATAATGAACGTTACTCACGGAAACTATGAATTTAAATAACGAAAGGTATTATTTAAAAGAAAAAGACGGTGTTAAAAATAAATTTAACGGAAAAACGCGGGATGTTACATTATCCACAACTCAAAAGAAATTTCGTCCCGAAATTTAGTTGGAAGTAGTAGTCGATATCTCTTACTCGAGACTTTACGTTGTCAATGCTATGAATAAGTGAAAGTACGTTCTTGAGGGTTCTCATGAATTTGGATAGTCAGGGTTTTACGTTGCATTAAGGTTCGGTTTTTACGATCCCCAGTTTCAACTGGTTTTCCTATGAAGAGAAATTTGTCATCGATAGTTGATGTATCCAGCAGGATTGCACGTTCCTGTTCCGCAGGACACGTTTCTAAGTTTGTTACACGAAATGTAGGGTAAACGGAAACTTAATTGAGTCGGCCGTTCTAAATGGTAGGAAGCGGCTCCAATACGCCCCAAGGTTTCAAAAGGTTCCATATTGCGGATATAACCTTCCTCGATTTCTCAAAATGAGTTACACCTTTCCAAGGTGCGGTTTCTCAATATTACGCGGTTGCACACTGGGATTTGTGAGGTTTTCATCTAAGTTTGGTATAACTCTTTTGGGCGACTACGGGTCGTCTCGAGCCCTTCTCAGACTTGGATTATCTCAATTGTTGTTTCTTGGATGAGTTAAGATTCGGTGTTTTGTTTGCCACATGCTTTGGTCCAACGAATAGGGGTATGACATTAGCGGTCATATAGGGTTTCGGAAAGTGCGTGTGAACGCACGAGTGGTAACTACTGTTGTAAGAGGGATCTACTAAAAGCGACCATGCAAGTTTGAAACATGTCTTTCGAAGACGTAAATCGTTCGTTTGTTCGGTTCGTCTGTTTGTGGGTGGTACGCGGTACTCATGTCTAAGCGGTCTCCAAGGTTTCTTGTAAAACTAGAAGTGAAACGAGTATTTCGATACAGAATAATTGACAAAGATACACCGTGTTGGAATAGAATCTCTTAAGATACGTTTGAACAAGTTAGTTAGGGTTCGAAAAATGTTCGTTAGGACCATTCACCCTCGTGGCGAATACTTATGTAATATGAGGAGTTTCTCTATCCATGGAGAAATGTTACAAGGAGTTTCTTTAAACGGAAATGCGAACGGTAAAGATAGTAGTGAAATGAGGACTTAGAATAGGATGAGTTTACATCTCGAGGTTGCTATAACGTGCCTCTAGTTGTCAAAAGTTGAAGTCTGCAAGAGAAACGAGGTAGTACACGTAGTTGTATAGTTCGGGGTTGAATAATAGTTGACCGATTATCAGAAACACAAGGGCGTTAAGTCAAAGAAGAGTGAAGTATCGTTGGATTGTGTGTCATCTTAATTTCCAGTAATATCAGACGGTAACGGTGAAATAACAGAGGTATGTAGTGTGGTACGTGATGACAAGAATATTGATCGGATCTACAATTTAGTATTCGAATTCTTCGTGCAAAATAACGAATTTCCGTCCCGTTGATTTCGAGTCGGGGGAGTATGCCTTTCGGCGTCCAAGTAGAAATATTTCCATATTTGAGTCTCATCTGGTGTTGTACGAATTTAGCTAGAAATGTTGGTGTGAAGAATCACGCTCAAGGTTCGATCGCGGAGAGATTAAAGTCGTGTAATACGAGAAAAGTCAGAAATGAATCTTCGGTAGCAACCGGTGAGATCTAAGATTTTTACGAATGCAAGTCTGAGTTGGGAGAGTTTCCTGATTACGTGTGGCTTGATTTTGAGATTGATTGTAATGCCTTGACCATTAACTTCATGGTCTAGAAGATTGGACTTCGTTCAACAGAAATTCTCACTCGGAGAATTTGGTATAAAGTTGCTCTTTTCTCAAAAGTTCGAGACTAAGATGGTGATGTTGTTCATTTTCCTTCTTTACTTGAATAAGTTAAGATGTCATCTATAAATACGATAACAGATTAGTCTAGATAAGTTGCATACGTGGTTTAGGAGGTTCATGAATACGGACGGAGTCCTAAATAAATCGACGGTACTAGGAGAGATTTACAACTAACGTGGCGAGTTCGGAAAGTGGCTTAGGAGACATCGTCTCCCTTAACCCCCAATTGGTGATAACCGGAACGGAGGTCGATTTGGAATATACGGGAGTCGTGCAAATAATCAAGAGGTCATGGATGCGAGGGAGAGGGTATCGGTTTCCAACCGAAAATTTCTTAGTTCACAATAATCTATACAAGATGATGGGGAAACATTTTTTTTTTTTTTTTTTTTTTTCTTTTTTTTTTTTTTTTTTTTTTTTAACGAATAGGTTTCGAGCTCCCTAGTTCTATAGGTGTCAAGTCAAAAGTCTTAACGTATATCCTCCAATAAAATTTATAGGCACACAATATTTTCCGTTGGTCACTTAAATTGCCTAAGTAGTGTCTAGGGAAAAAAATGGAATGTAAAGAGCACGAGTCAAAGACTTGGTTAATAAACATCTAGCGGTAATCGAATCGAATAAGTATGAAATATACGGTTTGTTGTGAAGAAACGTACCCGTGACTAGTCCATCGTCGTCTCGGGCATCCTAGGTGTCGATGTTGAAAGTTCAACGGCGTGCGTTGGGGTTGATTTTCTTATTTGGGCACGCACTCCTAAAATGTCCCGGTTGGCCACATTCAAAACAAACACCCGTCTTGGGTGCATTGGGCATCTTTCGAGCGACGGGTCCTTGGCGCCGGTGGCGAAATCTGCCACATCCTTCAAAGTGATGCTTGTGGCATTCGTTACAAAAAGGTAGTCTTCCGGCATAGCCTTTCTTGTCGTTGGAGATAAAAGGCTTCTTGGCGGGGTTGTTGTTATTGTTGTGGTTGCTTGGTTGAGAGGCTTCCCATGTTCTTTTGTTGTTACTCGGGTGGTTCTCGACCATTGGCGCCGGTGCTTCCATTTCATTCACCGTTTCTAAGGCTTGGCGGGCCATTGTTAAAGCCTCTTGTAGGTTAGTGGGTTGAGATGTCATTACCTTGTGTTGAATGCTCTTAGGGAGGCCATCCATGTAAAGTTCGACTCTTAGGGATTCGGGAGTCATGAGATTTGGACACATTGAGACTAGTTCGGTAAACCGTTGATTATAAGTTCCGAGGTCATTCCCGACCGTTCTTAAATTCCTTAGCCCTTGCTCGAGCCTTCGAGTCTCATCGCGCGGGAAGTATTCGGTGATCATTCTTTCTCTTAATTCGGTCCAAGAGAGTGTAAGGGCTTCATCGATACCCACTGATTGTACATACGTGTTCCACCATGAGAGAGCGATACCGGTAAGAGTGAGGGTGGAAAACTTGACCTTATCTTGGTCCTGACAACCGCTTATGCTAAAAACGGATTCTGTTTGTTCAAACCATCGGGTGAGAGTAACCGGTCCTCCGGTTCCATCGAAAGTGGGAGGGTTGTACTTCATGAAGTTCTTGTAGGAGCAACCTTCGCTTGAATCACCGGCTCCACGATTGGTGTTGTTGGAAAAGTGATCAGCCACGGCCGTACCCACGGCGGTGGTTATCATTCGTTGAAGAGCTTGTTCTAGAGTTTCGAGAGGGGTATTGTGTTGACCTTGGTGAGCCATTGTCCCTTCATGACACAAGAATATCGTTGATTAGTATTCTTAACAATACTAACCGTGATATGGAATAAAGATATAGAGAAAATTTTCTTTGACTCGCCTTAAATTCTTTATGTCATAATGTCGGAACGTCCATGTGAATCACCGTAATATAATCCCGGAAATTATATTACCCTGATTCGCATGTGCATTTAACATTACTTCATAAAGTCAAGGTGGCGCATCAACAAAATTTATCAACTTAAGATTTAGATCGAATACGAGTTAGATATGATAGGAGAGTTCGAGTATAAATGCACAATTAGTCAAGTAATCCCTACTTCAGTCTATATGCCGGTTGTAGTCTAGATTCACCTATGTACCCTATGACTCGGGGTGGACACAAATGAACTCTAAATCCCTACAACCAAGGCTCTGATACCAACTGTAGCGACCCCGACAAATCGTCAAGTGACGGCGTCGGCTACGTGGGTCCCATTACCTGATTATAAGTCTTTAAGATAACGTTTGACCAAAATATGTCGCCTTCATTTCAAAATAAAGATTGTTCCCAAAGTTTACAAGAATTGTTCAACCAATAGTTAAGTTACAACGTTATAATACGAATGAAATCTAGGCGACACGGTTTAAAGTAAAGTCAAAAGACGCTCCATGAAATGCATGTATACTCGACATCGGATGCAAGTATCAAATAGTAAGCGGAAGCATGTTTCACATATCGTGCAAGACCTGAGAAAAACATAGAAATCTGTCAACGAAAACGTTGGTGAAATCATAGGTTTAAGTAAGTAAGTACAAGTGAACCACAAGATTTGCATCAAAGAAATAATAGTAATACATTCCAAAAGTTTGTTTCACGAGCACCCAATTATCAAAGCTTAACATTCCTTCCATTGTATACCCCTTCACTTAGTGCTAGAACAAACACTGATTCTCGAAAATATATTTCATCCGTAGACGGTAGCGAACCGTCAAGGATGAGGGTTGTCAACCCATATGGCCATATAACATAAGTTCTCGCTTACACCCGGCAAGTGTAACTAATGATAATCGAATTGAGGATTTTGTTCTAAACTCGTATGTAGAATGTTTGTTTTCCCGTTCTTGTGTTCACTTAGTTCAAAAGAATCGTTTATGTTTTCTCATCCCAAATGTAAGTTCAAAAAGAGTAAAAGTGGGACTATGATCTCACCTTTGATTGCACGAGTATAAATGTACTTCACAAGGTAAACGTGTGCAAAGACAAAGCTAGTCTTGACCTAAACATATAGGTTGTATCAATAACGGTAAACACGATAGGTCAAAGATGTTCAATTAGTCCTATGGCTCGTTACGACTCGATTATTTAGCATGTGAAATCAAATTGCCAAGTTTCATGCAAGATACAAGTATATAAACAAGTTAGGAAGGTTGCATAATCATTTGGTTAAGTTTGACAAAAAGTCAAACTTTGGTCGGTCAAAGTCAACGAAAGTCAACACGTTCGGGTCGGGTCCTGAACTATTTTTCTAAGCTTAGAAGTCATATATGAGCATGTTGGCCAAGTTACATGTTAATCGGAGATGCGTAGCATAGCAAACATTATTCGAAATTTGACCAAATTGGACAGAATCTGTCCAGCCTATTCTGCGCGCCGCGCGGGTAAGGGGCGCGCCGCGCCACCCCCTGTACAGGTCTGTTTCTGTTTTCCACAAATATGCACGAGCCAAAACCAATTCAAACACAACTCTTGACCCGTAAACACTTATAACGCCTATCATACATCGTTGGAAAGGTATTTTGACGAGGAATGCAACTAAACACATATCATCAATCAAACTTGCACTTATAACAACCAAAAACCGAAATTAAACATTCATAATCTAAGTTCAAGTTCCAAAAACGCATTTTATGGTTCGGGCAACCAATTTACATGTATGTTATGCCGTTTCGAAGGTAATCAAACACACATTGCAACAAAACACTTAACAACAATATCTCATAGCATTTGACGCATCGAAAGTTCATGTAAAGCTTATCAAACCCTAATCCAAGTTCACAAAATCATTAATCATGTTCTTGGAGTTTCCTTAATCAACCTATACATCAAACCGAAGCTAATGATACTAGTAACACTTTTAAAACATGCACTTTAACAATCTAACAACATTTGATCATCCAAAATCAAAGATTTAGCAAGAAATTTTCATATTGAACTAGTTACACCAAAAACAACGAATCAAGCATACAATTTACATACACGACATCATAATGAGCCATAGACACTAATTAACAACTTTATAACTCGAAAATCTCAAGAACACATAAAATTAGTGATTTTAGAAAGTTACCCAAAATGGATGAGGTTGGTATCAAATCGAAGAGGATGAAACGAGGATCAAGAATATGTAGTCGGATTTGTTGTGAGCTTCCTAAATCAAAATTAGATGATGAATTTCTTTTTGAAAGATTGAAAGAAAATAGAGAAGTATGAGAAGAAAATGGAAAAGAAAATAAAAGAAAGATGGGGAGGAGGTGAAGTGGTTGACTAGTTGACCTAGTCACCACTTTGCCCACTTGTCAACTTAAGTCCCTCATGTTTGTAGTCGGGTGCGGGAATTAACCAAACGAATATTTTTAAAACGCTCGAGTAAACGGGTGATGTCAAAATTAAATAGCGGAAATATAATGAACGTTACTCACGGAAACTATGAATTTAAATAACGAAAGGTATTATTTAAAAGAAAAAGACGGTGTTAAAAATAAATTTAACGGAAAAACGCGGGATGTTACAGAGTGGTGGCCATGGTAGCAGTGTACCAGAATCTGGCTAACAGGCCGGATAAAGACGTGAAGGTACACCTGTAATTGCTCGAGCTAGAGGTGATTGCCGTATATAATCGATTAATGTATCATAGCCCATGTTTGCTTTGGATTTGGGAATGGACAGGGCATGAGCAGCATTGCCTCTTGATAGGCGAATAAGAGCGTGATCTGGTACATTAGTAGCCCTGACCAGATTAGGATGAAGATTGAACAGTGGACCCTGTACAACTTGTTCCTCGATGACCGGTGGAGGTTGTTGTTCTGGTTGTTGTTGCTGTGATTGTTGTTCCTCTGGTTGATTTTCTATGGGTGGTGATTGTTGTTGTTGTTGTTGGTCTGACTTGTTGAAGATGAGAGTTTGAAAGATTTGAAGATTTGAGAATTTAGAGAGAAAAGTGTGTGTGTTTGAAAGGTAAATCAAAGAGTTAATAACCGAAGATTATTATGTGGAATGGATCACCTTATTTAACCTTTCTGATTGGTGGAAAAAGTGCAGGAGAGAGATAATGGCAACTGTCATCTGCAGGCGTGTGGGCAGATGTGACAGACTGGCACGTTTTTGAGGGAACACAGACTGTTGACATGATGTTTAATCGACTTGAGCACTCATACCTCCCATTAAGCATTAAATGCAGCAATTTTCAATTCAAAAATGAAGTTAAAAACTATAAGATACATTTTGTATTAAATACAAAAATTCTTTGTGACATTTAATATGTTATGAATTTAATTTTAAATAATTTGGAGTAAATGAGTTTCAGATTTAAGGTATCATTTAAGTATTGTGAGCTATTTATTATTTTGTTTTGAACATTGAATAACCATGATATAAAGACCTTGTTGTGCTGACTGTTTGACATGTAGGCAGTAAGTGAAAATTGTAGCTTACTGGTTTGTCCTACATGTTGTAGAACCAGCACACCAACAAAGTTGTCTTTGATTTTAGAGTTCAAGCATACCCAGTTCAGATATGAGATAGTTAAAACGTTTCTCATCTAAGGGCTTTGTGAAAAGATCTGCTAACTACTGGTTCGTTGAAATAAAATGTAGCTCCACATCTCCTTTTGAACATGATCCCTTATAAAATGATATCGAACGTCAATGTGCTTCATTCTAGAATGCATCACAGGATTGTTGGTAATAGCAATAGCACTTGTGTTGTCACGGTAGATTGGAGTTTTAGTAACATGGACACCATAATCCTTCAGCTGTCTTTGCATCCATAGTACTTGAGCAGTACAGCTACCAGCAGAAACGTATTCTGCCTCAGTAGTGGATGTCGACACAATAGTTTGCTTTTTGCTCGTCAAACTGACTAGCCTACCACCCAGTAACTGGCAACCACCAGTAGTACTTTTTCTGTCTATTTTACACCCTGTAAAGTCAGCATCTGAATACCCAATTAGCTCAAAATCCTGGTCTTTGGGATACCAAAGACCACGTTTAGTAGTACCTTTCAGATACATAAATATCCTTTTTACTGCTAGCAAATGTGACTCTTTAGGATCAGCTTGATATCTGGCACAGAGACAGGTGGCAAACATAATATCTGGTATGCTGGCTGTGAGATAAAGTAGGAACCCAATCATACCTCTGTATTCAGTGATATTGACTGGTTCATGAAATGTCCCGTTCATATCGATTATAAATGTTCCATATTAATTGATTTCATTGCGAGGTTTTGACCTCTATATGAGACGTTTTTTCAAAGACTGCATTCGATTTTAAAACAAACCAAAACCTTTATTTTATCGATAAAGGTTTAAAATATTACGACGATTATCAAATAATGATAATATAAAATATAGCGTTTTCACACGATTATTACATAATGGTTTACAATAATATTACACATCAATTTAAATCTTCGAATGCAGTTTTGAAACAATATTATACAAGCATGCTGACTCTAACTCTTGCCTATAAATTAACATGCAACAGCGGAAGCTCTTAATAATCACCTGAGAATAAACATGCTTTAAACGTCAACAAAAATGTTGGTGAGTTATAGGTTTAATCTATATATTTATCAATTCGTAATAATAGACCACAAGATTTCATATTTCCATTTCTTGTAAACAACATGCATGCATAAAAATCATTCATATGGATTGAACAGCTGGTAACCGACATTAACAAGATGCATATAAGAATATCCCCTATCATTCCGGGACATCCATCGGACATGATAAAACAACATCAAAGTACTAAAGCATTCGCAACCATGGATGGGGTTTGTTAGGCCCAATAGATCTATCTTTAGGATTCGCGTCAATTAGTAGATCAGTTTACTAATTCTTACGCTACCAAGAAAAAAGGGGCATATTCGGCTTCGATATTCACCCATAGAATGTAGTTTCGATTACTTGTGTCTATTTCGTAAAATATTTATAAAACTGCATGTATTCTCATCCCAAAAATATTAGATTTTAAAAGGGGGACTATAACTCACTTTCACAGATTTTAACTTCGTCGGGAAGTAAGACTTGGCCACTGGTCGATTCACGAACCTATAACAAATATGTACATATATATCAAATTATGATCGAAATATATTCACAACATTTTTTATTATGTTTTAATGATTTAAGTTTGTTAAGTTAGCAGTCCAACGTTAGTAATCTACAACTAGTTGGCCACAGTTAGATGTACAGAAATAAATCAATATTATCTCGAATCAATCCACGACCCAGTGTATACAAGTCTCAGGCTAGATCACAACTCAAAGTATATATATTATTTTGGAATCAACCTCAACCCTGTATAGCTAACTCCAGCATTAATGCATATAGAGTGTCTATGGTTGTTCCAAATAATATATATAGATGGGTCGATATGATATGTCAATACATTGTATACGTGTCTATGGTATCCCAAGATTACATAATATGTATAATACAATATAAATTAGATAGGATATGTTTAGTCTAGATTTGTTACAAAATTTTCGTAGCTAAAACTAGCAAGTTTATCCAATTTTGTTTTACCCGTCATTTTTTCGTTTCAAATCCGTTTTGATTGATTCAAGTTGCTATGGTTTCATAATGAACTAAAATTTATGAAACTAAACAGAAAAAGTATAAGGTTATAGTCGGAAATACAGGTTACAAGTCATTTTTTAAAAGAGGTAGTCATTTCCGTCGAAAAAACGACATCTTGATGATCATTTTGAAAAACATACTCCCACTTTGGGTTTAACCATGATTTTTGGATATAGTTTCATGTTTATAAGAAAAATAATTTTTCTAGAAGAACAACTTTTAAATCAAAGTTTATCATAGTTTTTAATTATCATACCCAAAACAGCCCGCAGTGTTACTACAACGGCGTATGTCCGTTTTTACGGTGTTTTTCGTGTTTCCAAGTTTTAAATCATTAAGTTAGGATATAATATAGATATAGAACATGTGTTTAGTTGATTTTAAAAGTTAAGTTACAAGGATTAACTTTGTTTGCGAACAAGTTTAGAATTAACTAAACTATGTTCTAGTGATTACAAGTTTAAATCTTCGAATAAGATAGTTATATATATATATGAATCGAATGATGTTATGAACATCATTACTACCTAAAGTTTAGGTAAACCTACTGGAAGTAACAAAAATTGATCTAGCTTCAAAGGATTCTTGGATGGCTTGAAAGTTCTTGAAGTAGAATCATGACACGAAAACAAGTTCAAGTAAGATTTCCACTCGAAATAAGATTGTTATAGTTATAGAAATTGAACCAAAGTTTGAATATGAGTATTACATTGAATTAGAGAGATAACCTATTGTAAATAACAAAGGTTTCTTGATCCTAGATGATTGCTTGGAATGGATTAGAAAGCTTGGAAGTAGACTTGCAAACTTGAAAGTGTTCTTGAAGTTTTCTTGAGTAGTTGTTTTGTATGTTGATCTAGGTTACCTAGATTGAGCTATATTATGAAGGAAATGATGAAGAACACTTATAAAACTAAGAGAGTAATTGAGAGAGAGTAATTTGATGCATAAAAATGGAAATCAAAGTGTGTTTGTGTACTCCATCTTTCACGTGAATATGGGATGACATTTAAGGTCACATTAGTTTGTAATTTTGTAAGATATTTCATGCTAGATGTTAAATGATGGTTCCCACATGGTTAGGTGACTCACAAGGGCTGCTAAGAGCTTATCATTGAAGTGTATATACCAATAGTAAATACATTTAGAAGCTGGGTATTGTACGAGTACGAATACGGGTGCATACGAGTAGAATTATTGATGAAAATGGATGAGAATGCAATTGTAAGAATTTTTGATAAGTAGACGTACATTGATATGTGTCTTGAAGTCTTTCAAAAGTGTATGAATACATCTTAAAATACTACATGTATATACATTTTAACTGAGTCGTTAAGTCATCGTTAGTCGCTACATGTAAGTATTGTTTTGAAACCTTTAAGTTAACGATCTCATTTAATTTAGTTAACCCATTGTTTATTATATCTAATGAGATGTTAAATTATTACATTATCATGATATTATGATGTATGAATATATCTTAATATGATATATATACATTAAAATGTCGTTACAACGATAATCGTTACATATATGCCTCGTTTCGAAATCCTTAAGTTAGTAGTCTTGTTTTACATATGTAGTTCATTGTTAACATACATAATGATATATATAATTATCATTTTATCATGTTAAATATAGTGTAACATTACCTTAATATGATACATATGTATTTAGTAATGCGTTGTTATAACGATAATCGTTATATATATCGTTTCGAGTTTCTTAAATTAGTAATCTCATTTTTTTATGTATATAACTCATTGTTAATATACCTAGTGAGATACTTACTTATCATAATATCATGTTAACTATATATATATATATGTATATATATATATATATATATATATATATCATCGTATAGTTTTTACAAGTTTTAACGTTCGTGAATTGCCGGTCAACTCGGGTGGTCAATTGTCTACATGAATCTCATTTTAATTAATCAAGTCTTAACAAGTTTGATTGCTTAACATGTTGGAAACATTTAATCATGTAAATATCAATTTCATTTAATATATATATATATATATATATATATATATATATATATATATATATATATATATATATATATATATATATATATATATATATATATATATATATATATATATATAAATATGGAAAAGTTCGGGTCACTACAGTACCTACCCGTTAAATAAATTTCGTCCTGAAATTTTAAGCTGTTGAAGGTGTTGACGCATTTTCTGGAAATAGGTGCGGATATTTCTTCTTCATCTGATCTACATGCTCCCAGGTGAACTCGAGTCCTCTACGAGCACTCCATCGAACCTTAACAATTGGTATCTTGTTTTGCTTAAGTCTTTTAACCTCACGATCCATTATTTCGACGGGTTCTTCGATGAATTGAAGTTTTTCATTGATTTGAATTTTGTCTAACGGAATAGTGAGATCTTCTTTAGCAAAACATTTCTTCAGATTCGAGACATGAAAAGTATTATGTACTTCGGCGAGTTGTTGAGGTAAGTCAAGTCGATTAGCTTCCCTCATTTACCAAATCAAATAACACCCTTCCAAGGTGAAACCTTAAGCATTACCAGCTCTCCAATCTCAAATTCTATATCTTTTCTCTTAATGTCCGCTTAGCTCTTTTGTCGACTTTGGGCGGTTTTCAACCATTTTTCAATTTGAATGATTTTCTCTGTGGTTTCTTGGATAATTTCTGGACCCGTAATCTGTCTATCCCTAACTTCACCCTAACAAATCGGAGACCTGCACTTTCTACCATAAAGTGCTTCGAATGGTTCCATCTCAATACTCGAATGATAACTGTTGTTGTAGGAAAATTCTGCTAATGGTAGATGTCGATCCCAACTGTTTCCGAAATCGATAACACATGCTCTTTGCATGTCTTCAAGGGTCTGTATCATCCTTTCACTTTGCCCATCAGTTTGTGGGTGATAAGAAGTACTCATGTCTAGACGAGTCCCCAATGCTTGTTGCAACGTCTACCAGAATCTTGAAACAAATCTGCCATCCCTATCAGAGATAATAGAGACTGGTATTCCATGTCTGGAGATGACTTCCTTCAAGTATAAACGTGCCAACTTTTCCATTTTATCATCTTCTCTCATTGGCAAAAAGTGTGTTGATTTGGTGAGACGATCGACTATTACCCAAATAGTATCATAACCACTTGCAGTCCTTGGAAATTTAGTAATGAAATCCATGGTAATGTTTTCCCATTTCCATTCTGGGATTTCGGGTTGTTGAAGTAGACCTGATGGTTTCTGATGTTCAGCTTTGACCTTAGAACACATCAAACATTCTCCTACGTATGTAGCAATGTCGGCTTTCATGTCCGGCCACCAAAAGTATTTCTTGAGATCTTTGTACATCTTCTGTTAGGACCCCGAAGTTGTATAGTGTTAATGTGAAATAAGCTTAATTGAAGGTTCCTTAGAAGAGGGCTATATAAGGAACCTAAGTAGTCCTAATTAGATAGCCATTGCATTGTAACTGAGTTCTAGAAGCTGTGGAATGTAATTGTACCGATTCTCTCTAATACCGAGTCTCATGCTTACATACCGAATCTCTCTTTATCTTATCAATTCTCTCAATCTCAACATGATCTGACCTATCATTTGGTATCAGAGCTTCCAGGAAGTGATTCTACATCACTATATCGATCCAGAGATTGTAGATTACAGAATCTGAATACTCTCGGTATTTTGAATCACATTCGGTATTATCGAATTTGATAATCTGACGTTCAGATTCTTGTGATAAGTTCAGCGAAGGTGCATTAGGTATTTTAGAAAGAGTTTCGATCATCATTACAGCTTTTTAACTTCAATTATGGAGAATCAAGTTGATTTTTAGAGTTTGTGGCTAAAACTCTCGGTATTGCTTAATTCAAGCTTGATTCTGGATTTTTGTGAAGATTTAAGGATTCAGTTGTGTTCGTGAGGTGTTAAATCACATTTCTGACGGTTCAATTTCTTCAATTCATCAAATTTTGAAGATTTGATCAACACTCGGTATCGTAACTGTCAGACCGAGGCTGCTTCATTACTTAAATTCATCTTAAGTGTTGCAGATTGTGGTGTGATTGTGATTCTATCACATTCGGTTTGATTATACGCAGCTACTTGGTGTGATTTGAGAAAGGATTCTATCATATTTCTAAGTTTTAAATTTAGACTCGGTATTGTCAACTGCTACAGTTGACATTCGGTATCCTATACTTTCGGTATATTTGATATTTTGTGTGATACTAACGTGTTTCCTTGTGCAGCAAGGTTACAGAATCTATTTCAAAAGGATTGAATTGAGTTTGAACTTCAAATTCATACAGAATCTGACTACCGAATCAAATACAGAATCTGAGTTTCTGTATCACTTAATCCATTGTTTTAAGTGGTTACAGGCTATAATTCTTGTGATTACCGAATCTATACTGAATCTGGGTGTGTCTCTTGTATTTCTGATCAGTTTCTTTTACAGAATCTGATATACAGAATCTTTACCGAATCTGCTACAGTACCGAATCTGACATAGAATCTGACATTCTGATCAGATTGTTGTGATTTTTCATCTTAGATTTGTGTAATACAGAATCTTTACCGAATCTACCTCATTTTCAAGATGTCTACTCAAGATACTTTGATCATTGGATCAGATTCCCGTCCTCCAGTGTTGTTTGATGGAAAGTACACTCAGTGGCTTCACCGTATCACTCAGTACATAGACTATAAGGGTGAGAAAGCAAAGTACATTTGGGCTTCTCTGAGAGATGGTCCAGTTGTTGATTATCATCCGGATACTGGTATGCCAATTCCAGTCTATGTACTTTCTGGTGATAAGCGTGAGAGAGCTCAGGGTGACATAGAGGCAAAGAATATTGTTATGCAAGCTATCCCGTATGAATTGTTTGAAAATGTTGATAGCAACACAACAGCAAAAGATATATGGGATGAGATCAAATGACAGCAAGAAGGTTATGAAATGTCAGACGTTACTAAATTGAATAAGGCTCTGGGATTCTATGAAGATTTCAATTAGGAAACTGATGAACCACTCAAGGATACCTATCGTCGTTTCAATGGTGTTCTCAATGAGTTGAAAAGGTGCAAGATCATAAAAGTAAATGCTGAAGTCAACATGAAGTTTCTCAAAAAGCTCAATATTGATTGGATTCCTTATGGAACCATTGTTCGATCTACTAAAGAGATTGACAAGTTGACTATTCATGAGCTTGTTGGAGTTCTTATGCATTACCAACCTGAAGTGTCTAAACTTCAAGAAGGAAGGAAAGAGTCTTCTCTGGGCGATCCACTTGCCCTAATTACCAAAAAGAAGAGCAAATCGTTGACGTCTTCCAAAAGCTTGTCCAAGAAAGTGCTTGTAGAAGAATCAACTGATTTAGAAGATTTGAATCTTTCTGATGTTGATGATTCTCACCTTGAATTAGTCAAGATGGCAGCCATGTTCACAAAAGCCTTGAACAAATACAAGTTTAAAGGCAAATCTAGCAATCAACGCAAAAACTCGTCATCTTCCTCGTACTACAAGAAAGCTGATCAATCTAAACAACAACGTGCTGATGATTCCAAGAAGAAAGATTCAATTTGTTTCAATTGTGGCAAAGCTGGTCATTACTCTCGTGAGTGCAAGATGCCTAAGAAGAAGGACGCAGCTTACAACAAGAAGAAAATGTTGATGGCTAAGATTGTGGAAACTGGGGGAGAGCTAAAACCAGTTGATGATACTTGGTTTAACTGGACTGACGATTCAGATTCAGAGGTGGGACATGCAAATGTTTGCAAGGTGACAAAGCTCATCAAAGCTAAGGAAGCAATGGAGAATTCTGACTCAACATCCGATGATGATGAGGTACAATCAACTGAAATCTCACCTGATTTTATAAAAATACAAAATGACTTGATGAAGAATCTGGACTCAATGTCAAAAGAGGTCAAAGGCTTAAAATCTGAAAACAAGGTTTTAAAAGATAAAATCAAAATGAATGAGACCAGACCTTCCTCATCCAAATTGCAAACGGATGTGCAACAATTGACTCTCCAACTCAACTCTACGGAAACTGAGTTGGAAGATCTAAAAAAGACAATTCATCCAATTAAAGTTGAAAGAACTGATTATCGTTTAAAATCGGAACGACTTGCATAAAAAGTTCAATTTTTAGAAAAAGATCTTTCTGATTTGAAAAACCAACATGAACCCACACTTTCAAAACTAAACAAGAAAATCGTTCACTTGGAAAACACCATAATTGAAAAGAACACTGAAATTTCTTTATTGTCAAATGAATCTTTTCAAATGAAAGCTCAACTTGCTCGATATGAGGAGAAACTCTATCGAACAGAGCAATCCAAAGCTATCATGGATATGGAACTTTCAAAACAAACGATTTTCATGAATAGACCAAAAACGATTCATGGTGAAAAGTGGGGGTTGGGTTATGAAGATCCGAAAATTTTGGAAGATGCTTCCAAAAAGATTCCAGGATTATATCATTCTGATTATTTTTAAGCCGGTTTACCATCGCATTTTGTACATGCTTCTGATGCTGATTTTGATGATATTATTGTAAATCGTAAATCTAGGAAATACCATCAAATTAGCTTAATGTATGAAAAAATCAATGCTAAGATAGGTAAATCGAATCCTGATTTCTTGAAAAATCTTGTTGAAACTGAAAAAAACATGCAACGTGAAGATTATGTGCCTAAGCGTAGACTGGTTTATATCCCAACACTCATGCTAGAGGAATACATTTTAATGCTTGAGAATGAAGTGTTTAACAAACCTAGTTCGAGCATTACTGCAATAGATGAGGTGTTTGATGAACCAATTTTTGATGTGAAACCAATTCTACCAACTTTACCTGCATGTCCAGATGATGTTTTCCGTGAAGACCTAGCACATGAACTAACTGTCTTCTTTGAGACAGATTCTCTAGGTCAAAATTCTTTAGATGAAAAAGTAGAACCTCAGGATGAACCAAACATTGAACCTTTGATAGATTTTGAAAGTCAACTTGATCCTTTGCATGATTATTACTTGCATTTGCCTGCTGTACGTAATTTGAATCGTATAGTAGCTCAACTTGAACAGGAGAATATTGACTTGCAACTTAAGTGCCAATCATTAGAACAAATGCTTGCTTTCTGTGATAAATTGCCTTCACTTCCTAAGAAAGAATGTACTTATGCTTTTAAGGAGGGTGAAGTGATAGTTTCTGCTGAAGAATTATGTCTTGAGATTAAAAGCTTAAAACAAAAGATAATTCAAATGAAACAGGCTAACACACTTAAGCAAACGTCTAATGTTGCAACCAATGTGCTTGAATGTACTGGTGGGATTACTAAGAAGGGGAAGGGAACAACAACATCTAAGGATGTAAAACCCATTACAATTCTTAAAAATCCTCTACGTTCTCAATTTGTCAATCATGGTTCGAAAGTTGTTTCTACAACTCAGTATATTGTTAAAAAGGTTCATTCTCCAAATGGTTCTGTGTTAACTGAAAAGATTCCTATGATTCCTATGACAAAAACTTCAAAAGCGAGTCTTTTAAAGAAATCAGTTAAGTCCACAACACACACAAGTTCTAAACCTGATTTAAGTGAGTATGATGCAAAAGAACGTACAATCAAATTGGAAATTCTGCAAAATCAGTCATCTCATGTGTCAACTGAAAAGTATGGACGTCTAACTAACAAAGGTGTTTCTCGTGTCACAGGTCATAATCCAAACTTGAATTACAAATCTGTATGGGTTCCTAAGTCCACGACTAAGAAAGTAGCAACCAAACCAAAGCAATCTGCTAGTCGGCCTAGGAAATCATCTCATGTTTTTCAATTTTTGTCTGTGAACAAAACATCTACTTGGAATAAATTGTGTGTTAAACTTCTGATAACGATGTAAAGATTGATATTGCGTATGATGCTTCATGTAATGTGATTTTAAATGATGCTTTATTGTCTAAACTGCATGATGCTTTACGTGATTATTTCATCATTGATCCAAAGTTTGTTGTTAATCAAAAGTTTATTGCTGGTACTAACCGAAAAGACCCAAGAAACTTTGGGTACCTAAACTCTAGGGAATTCACATTTACAGGGTTTTGACGTCTGTGTTTGGTATATCGATTCGGGTTGTTCTCGACACATGACGGGCGATAAATCCTTGCTTGTCAACTTCATTGACAAATTCCTAGGAACGGTTACATTCGGAAATGATGAGATTGCAGCAATAACGGGTTACGGAGATTTTGTGCAAAATGGCATAACAATCAAACGGGTTTCATATGTTGAGGGTTTGGGGTGCAGTTTATTTAGTGTGAGCCAATTCTGCGATGGAGATCTCAAAGTTTTGTTTGAACGTCGACAATGCTCGGTGCAATCCACCGAAGGGAATGATCTTCTTGTTGGTAAACGTTGTGCTTCACTATATACTATTGACCTCAATGATGCACCATCACATGCAACCATGTGTTTGGCCACTCGTTCTACCAAAGAAAATTCATGGTTATGGCATCATCGGATGTCACACCTGAATTACAAGGGTATCAATCGATTAGTTTCTAAAGATTTAGTTGATGGTATTCCAACCTTTCAATATGATAAGCATCATGTGTGTCCATCATGTGCGATGGGTAAGCTGAAACGGACTAATCATCCGCTTAAGCAAAACCCCAGTACTTCATCGTCTTTACAATTATTGCATATGGACTTATGTGGACCCATGCGTATTTCTAGCCTCGGTGGCAAGAAACATGTGCTTGTCATTGTTGATGACTATACCCGGTTTACATGGATTTTTCTTTTGCGAACTAAGTCAGAAACCCCCGCCATTATCATTGAATTCATTAAAAAGATTCAACGCTCTTTTAACAAACATGTTAAGAGCATCAGAACTGATAATGAGACGGAATTTAAGAATGACCCGCGTGATAGTTATTTGAAAGACCAAGGCATTGAACATCAGTTCTCTGCTGCTCGGACCCCCCAACAAAATGGAGTAGTCGAACGACGTAATCGTACGTTGTGCGAAGCAGCACGAACGATGCTTGCATACTCCAAATTACCTCCAAAAATGTGGGGGGAGGCCATTTCAACTGCATGCTATACCCAAAATCGTTGTATTGTAAACAAACGTTTTGATAAAACTCCATATGAGTTATTATATGGTAGACGCCCGAATGTCAAATATTTCCGTGTTTTTGGTTGTATATGCTATGTGCTTAACGATTTTGACAGCCCCGGAAAGTTTGATCCTCATGGCGATCAGGCCATATTTCTTGGTTATTCCTCGAACAAAGTTGCTTATCGTGTTTATCATAAGCGGACAAAGATGATTAAAGAGAGCATTAACGTCAAGTTCGATGAATTATCGGGAATGGCTTTTGAACAACTCAGTTCAAAACCCGATCCTAACCTGGCTACTACTTCTTCCGTGCAAAACTCAATTTTCTCGAAGAAGGGTGTTCCTACGGTTACATCAGAGGAACTGGATATCTTGTTTAATAGTCTTTATACTCCTCAACGGGATTAAAATGTTCAAACCGTACCGGTTACACCATCACAGTCAACTACTGTGGAGACTCTTCAAAGTCTTTTTGATGAAGATTTAACACCAACTGATTCACCTGTTGCTTCTTCATCCTCCCTCCAACCTCCTGTTATTGATAATCTTGAACAAGATCAAGATTCATCATATGATACAACTCCAGCAGTTTCTCCAGATACTCTATTGAATCCATTAGATACTGTTACATCAGATCAAGCAGATCAAGGCTCAATGTCAACAACGGTTGATGTTCCGATGGATACAATTGATTTACAATCTCTTCCACACACCCGATGGACTAAAAGTCATCCAATAGATCTTATTATTGGTGACGCATCTGCTCCAGTTTCAACTCGAAGGGCTACTCAGAATATGTGTCTATTTACAGCCTTTCTTAGTAAGATTGAACCAACAACGGTTGCTCAAGCTTTACTAGATCCATACAGGGTAGTTGCAATGCAAGACGAGATCAATCAATTTGAACGATTGAAAGTATGGCGATTAGTTCCAAGACCAACGGGTCAACGACCAATAGGGGTTAAGTGGATTTTCAAGAACAAGAAGGATTCTGATGGAATTGTGGTTTGAAATAAGGCACGTCTTGTGGCCAAAGGATATCAACAACAAGAGGGCATTGATTATGACGAAACATTTGCTCCGGTTGCTAGGATTGAGGCAATTCGTCTTTTCCTTGCATTTGCTTCTCATATGAAGTTCACGGTGTTTCAAATGGATGTCAAAACTACTTTTCTGAATGGTTATCTTCAATAGGAAGTCTATGTTGATCAACCAGAAGGCTTTGTCGATCCCATTCATCCAAACCACATTTATGAAATGTCCCGTTCTTATTGATTAAAAACGTTCCATATTAATTGATTTCGTTGCGAGGTTTTGACCTCTATATGAGACGTTTTTCAAAGACTGCATTCATTTTTAAAACAAACCATAACCTTTATTTCATAGATAAAGGTTTTAAAAAGCTTTACGTAGATTATCAAATAATGATAATCTAAAATATCCTGTTTACACACGACCATTACATAATGGTTTACAATACAAATATGTTATAACAAAATAAGTTTCTTGAATGCAGTTTTTACACAATATCATACAAGCATGGACTCCAAATCTCTTCCTTATTTAAATATGCGACAGCGGAAGCTCTTAATAATCACCTAAGAATAAACATGCTTAAAACGTCAACAAAAATGTTGGTGAGTTATAGGTTTAACCTATATATATCAAATCATAATAATAGACCACAAGATTTCATATTTCAATACACATCCCATACATAGAGATAAAAATCATTCATATGGTGAACACCTGGTAACCGACATTAACAAGATGCATATATAAGAATATCCCCATCATTCCGGGACACCCTTCGGATATGATATAAATTTTGAAGTACTAAAGCATCCGGTACTTTGGATGGGGCTTGTTGGGCCCGATAGATCTATCTTTAGGATTCGCGTCAATTAGGGTGTCTGTTCCCTAATTCTTAGATTACCAGACTTAATAAAAAGGGGCATATTCGATTTTGATAATTCAACCATAGAATGTAGTTTCATGTACTTGTGTCTATTTTGTAAATCATTTATAAAACCTGCATGTATTCTCATCCCAAAAATATTAGATTTTAAAAGTGGGACTATAACTCACTTTCACAGATTTTTACTTCGTCGGGAAGTAAGACTTGGCCACTGGTTGATTCACGAACCTATAACAATATATACATATATATCAAAGTATGTTCAAAATATATTTACAACACTTTTAATATATTTTGATGTTTTAAGTTTATTAAGTCAGCTGTCCTCGTTAGTAACCTACAACTAGTTGTCCACAGTTAGATGTACAGAAATAAATTGATAAATATTATCTTGAATCAATCCACGACCCAGTGTATACGTATCTCAGTATTGATCACAACTCAAACTATATATATTTTGGAATCAACCTCAACCCTTTATAGCTAACTCCAACATTCACATATAGAGTGTCTATGGTTGTTCCGAAATATATATAGATGTGTCGACATGATAGGTCGAAACATTGTATACGTGTCTATGGTATCTCAAGATTATATAATATACAATACAAGTTGATTAAGTTATGGTTGGAATAGATTTGTTACCAATTTTCACGTAGCTAAAATGAGAAAAATTATCCAATCTTGTTTTACCCATAACTTCTTCATTTTAAATCCGTTTTGAGTGAATCAAATTGCTATGGTTTCATATTGTTCTCTATTTTATGAATCTAAACAGAAAAGTATAGGTTTATAGTCGGAAAAATAAGTTACAAGTCGTTTTTGTAAAGGTAGTCATTTCAGTCGAAAGAACGACGTCTAGATGACCATTTTAGAAAACATACTTCCACTTTGAGTTTAACCATAATTTTTGGATATAGTTTCATGTTCATAATAAAAATCATTTTCTCAGAATAACAACTTTTAAATCAAAGTTTATCATAGTTTTTAATTAACTAACCCAAAACAGCCCGCGGTGTTACTACGACGGCGTAAATCCGGTTTTACGGTGTTTTTCGTGTTTCCAGGTTTTAAATCATTAAGTTAGCATATCATATAGATATAGAACATGTGTTTAGTTGATTTTAAAAGTCAAGTTAGAAGGATTAACTTTTGTTTGCGAACAAGTTTAGAATTAACTAAACTATGTTCTAGTGATTACAAGTTTAACCTTCGAATAAGATAGCTTTATATGTATGAATCGAATGATGTTATGAACATCATTACTACCTTAAGTTCCTTGGATAAACCTACTGGAAAAGAGAAAAATGGATCTAGCTTCAATGGATCCTTGGATGGCTCGAAGTTCTTGAAGCAGGATCATGACACGAAAACAAGTTCAAGTAAGATCATCACTTGAAATAAGATTGTTATAGTTATAGAAATTGAACCAAAGTTTGAATATGATTATTACCTTGTATTAGAATGATAACCTACTGTAAGAAACAAAGATTTCTTGAGGTTGGATGATCACCTTACAAGATTGGAAGTGAGCTAGCAAACTTGAAAGTATTCTTGATTTTATGTAACTAGAACTTGTAAAATATATGAAGAACACTTAGAACTTGAAGATAGAACTTGAGAGAGATCAATTAGATGAATAAAATTGAAGAATGAAAGTGTTTGTAGGTGTTTTTGGTCGTTGGTGTATGGATTAGATATAAAGGATATGAAATTTTGTTTTCATGTAAATAAGTCATGAATGATTACTCATATTTTTGTAATTTTATGAGATATTTCATGCTAGTTGCCAAATGATGGTTCCCACATGTGTTAGGTGACTCACATGGGCTGCTAAGAGCTGATCATTGGAGTGTATATACCAATAGTACATACATCTAAAAGCTGTGCATTGTACGAGTACGAATACGGGTGCATACGAGTAGAATTGTTGATGAAACTGAACGAGGATGTAATTGTAAGCATTTTTGTTAAGTAGAAGTATTTTGATAAGTTTCTTGAAGTCTTTCAAAAGTGTATGAATACATATTAAAACACTACATGTATATACATTTTAACTGAGTCGTTAAGTCATCGTTAGTCGTTACATGTAAATGTTGTTTTGAAACCTTTAGGTTAACGATCTTGTTGAATGTTGTTAACCCATTGTTTATTATAACAAATGAGATGTTAAATTATTATATTATCATGATATTATGATATATAATATATCTTAGTATGATGTATATACAGTTAAATGTCGTTACAACGATAATCGTTACATATATGTCTCGTTTCGAAATCATTAAGTTAGTAGTCTTATTTTTACATATGTATTTCATTGTTAATACACTTAATAATATATTTACTTATCATTTAACATAATTAACCAAGTGTATCAATATCTTAATATGATTCATATGTACCTAGTAAGACGTTGTTATAACGATAATCGTTATATATATCGTTTTCGAGTTTCTTAAATTAATAGTCTCATTTTTATGTATATAACTCATTGTTAAAATACCTAATGAGATACATACTTATAATAGAAACATGTTAACTATATATATAACCATATATATGTCATCGTATAGTTTTTACAAGTTTTAACGTTCGTGAATCACCGGTCAACTTGGGTGGTCAATTGTCTATATGAAACATATTTCAAT
The DNA here is from genome assembly GCF_046630445.1 of Rutidosis leptorrhynchoides. Lineage (NCBI taxonomy): Eukaryota > Viridiplantae > Streptophyta > Magnoliopsida > Asterales > Asteraceae > Rutidosis > Rutidosis leptorrhynchoides. Next base: position 209,889,614 of record NC_092341.1, on the reverse strand, counting down.
TAATCAAGCCTTAACAAGTTTGATTGCTTAACATGTTGGAAACATTTAATCATGTAAATATCAATCGTAATTAATATATATAAACATGGAAAAGTTCGGGTCACTACAGTACCTACCCGTTAAATAAATTTCGTCCCGAAATTTTAAGCTGTTGAAGGTGTTGACGAATCTTCTGGAAATAGATGCGGGTATTTCTTCTTCATCTGATCTTCACACTCCCAGGTGAACTCGGGTCCTCTACGAGCATTCCATCGAACCTTAACAATTGGTATCTTGTTTTGCTTAAGTCTTTTAACCTCACGATCCATTATTTCGACGGGTTCTTCGATGAATTGAAGTTTTTCGTTGATTTGGATTTCATCTAACGGAATAGTGAGATCTTCTTTAGCAAAACATTTCTTCAAATTCGAGACGTGGAAAGTGTTATGTACAGCCGCGAGTTGTTGAGGTAACTCAAGTCGGTAAGCTACTGGTCCGACACGATCAATAATCTTGAATGGTCCAATATACCTTGGATTTAATTTCCCTCGTTTACCAAATCGAACAACGCCTTTCCAAGGTGCAACTTTAAGCATGACCATCTCTCCAATTTCAAATTCTATATCTTTTCTTTTAATGTCAGCGTAGCTCTTTTGTCGACTTTGGGCGGTTTTCAACCGTTGTTGAATTTGGATGATCTTCTCGGTAGTTTCTTGTATAATCTCCGGACCCGTAATCTGTCAATCCCCCACTTCACTCCAACAAATCGGAGACCTGCACTTTCTACCATAAAGTGCTTCAAACGGCGCCATCTCAATGCTTGAATGGTAGCTGTTGTTGTAGGAAAATTCTGCTAACGGTAGATGTCGATCCCAACTGTTTCCGAAATCAATAACACATGCTCGTAGCATGTCTTCAAGCGTTTGTATCGTCCTTTCACTCTGCCCATCAGTTTGTAGATGATAGGCAGTACTCATGTCTAGACGAGTTCCTAATGCTTGCTGTAATGTCTGCCAGAATCTTGAAATAAATTTGCCATCCCTATCAGAGATAATAGAGATTGGTATTCCATGTCTGGAGACGACTTCCTTCAAATACAGTCGTGCTAACTTCTCCATCTTGTCATCTTCTCTTATTGGCAGGAAATGTGCTGATTTGGTGAGACGATCAACTATTACCCAAATAGTATCAAAACCACTTGCAGTCCTTGGCAATTTAGTGATGAAATCCATGGTAATGTTTTCCCATTTCCATTCCGGGATTTCGGGTTGTTGAAGTAGACCTGATGGTTTTTGATGCTCAGCTTTGACCTTAGAACACGTCAAACATTCTCCTACGTATTTAGCAACATCGGCTTTCATACCCGGCCACCAAAAATGTTTCTTGAGATCCTTGTACATCTTCCCCGTTCCAGGATGTATTGAGTATCTGGTTTTATGAGCTTCTCTAAGTACCATTTCTCTCATATCTCCAAATTTTGGTACCCAAATCCTTTCAGCCCTATACCGGGTTACGTCTTCCCGAATATTAAGATGTTTCTCCGATCCTTTGGGTATTTCATCCTTTAAATTTCCCTCTTTTAAAACTCCTTGTTGCGCCTCCTTTATTTGAGTAGTAAGGTTATTATGAATCATTATATTCATAGATTTTACTCGAATGGGTTCTCTGTCCTTCCTGCTCAAGGCATCGGCTCCCACATTTGCCTTCCCCGGGTGGTAACGAATCTCAAAGTCGTAATCATTCAATAATTCAATCCACCTACGCTGCCTCATATTCAGTTGTTTCTGATTAAATATGTGTTGAAGACTTTTGTTGTCGGTATATATAATACTTTTGACCCCATATAAGTAGTGCCTCCAAGTATTTAATGCAAAAACAACCGCGCCTAATTCCAAATCATGCGTCGTATAATTTTGTCCGTGAATCTTCAATTGTCTAGACGCATAAGCAATCACCTTCGTTCGTTGCATTAATACACAACCGAGACCTTGCTTTGATGCGTCACAATAAATCACAAAATCATCATTCCCTTCAGGCAATGACAATATAGGTGCCATAGTTAGCTTTTTCTTCAATAACTGAAACGCTTTCTCTTGTTCATCATTCCATTCAAATTTCTTCCCTTTATGCGTTAATGCAGTCAAGGGTTTTGCTATTCTGGAAAAGTCTTGGATGAACCTTCTGTAGTAACCAGCTAGTCCTAAAAACTGGCGTATGTGTTTCGGAGTTTTCGGGGTTTCCCACTTTTCAACAGTTTCTATCTTTGCCGGATCCACCTTAATACCTTCTTTGTTCACTATGTGACCGAGGAATTGAACTTCTTCCAACCAAAATGCACACTTTGAAAACTTAGCGTACAATTCTTCCTTCCTCAATACTTCTAACACCTTTCTCAAATGTTCACCGTGTTCTTGGTCATTCTTTGAGTAAATAAGTATGTCATCAATGAAAACAATGACAAACTTGTCAAGGTATGGTCCACACACTCTGTTCAAAAGGTCCATGAACACAGCTGGTGCATTAGTTAAACCAAACGGCATGACCATAAACTCGTAATGACCGTAACGTGTTCTGAAAGCAGTCTTTGGAATATCATCTTCTTTCACCCGCATTTGATGATACCCGGAACGTAAGTCAATCTTTGAATAAACAGACGAGCCTTGTAGTTGATCAAATAAGTCGTCGATTCTCGGTAGTGGGTAGCGGTTCTTAATGGTAAGTTTGTTTAACTCTCGGTAGTCGATACACAACCTGAATGTACCATCTTTCTTCTTGACAAACAAAACAGGAGCTCCCCACGGTGATGTGCTTGGTCGAATGAAACCACGCTCTAAAAGTTCTTGTAATTGGCTTTGCAGTTCTTTCATCTCGCTGGGTGCGAGTCTGTAAGGAGCATGAGCTATTGGTGCAGCTCCTGGTACAAGATCTATTTGAAATTCAACGGATCGATGTGGGGGTAATCCCGGTAATTCTTTCGGAAATACATCGGGAAATTCTTTTGCAATGGGAACATCATTGATGCTCTTTTCTTTAGTTTGTACTTTCTCGACGTGTGCTAGAACAGCATAGCAACCTTTTCTTATTAGTTTTTGTGCCTTCAAATTACTAATAAGATGTAGCTTCATGTTGCCCTTTTCTCCGTACACCATTAAGGGTTTTCCTTTTTCTCGTATAATGCGAATTGCATTTTTGTAACAGACGATCTCTGCTTTTACTTCTTTCAACCAGTCCATACCGATTATCACATCAAAACTCCCTAACTCTACTGGTATCAAATCAATCTTAAATATTTCGCTAACCAGTTTAATTTCTCGATTCCGACATATATTATCTGCTGAAATTAATTTACCATTTGCTAATTCGAGTAAAAATTTACTATCCAAAGGCGTCAATGGACAACTTAATTTAGCACAAAAATCTCTACTCATATAGCTTCTATCCACACCCGAATCAAATAAAACGTAAGCAGATTTATTGTCAATAAGAAACGTACCCGTAACAAGCTCCGGGTCTTCCTGTGCCTCTGCCGCATTAATATTGAAAACTCTTCCGCGGCCTTGTCCATTCGTGTTCTCCTGGTTCGGGCAATTTCTAATAATGTGGCCCGGTTTTCCACATTTATAACAAACTACATTGGCATAACTTGCTCCGACACTACTTGCTCCGCCATTACTCGTTCTGACACCATTTGTTCCTTTCGTTCTATTAACCCCTGGTCCGTAGACCTCACACTTCGCCGCGCTATGACCATTTCTTTTACACTTGTTGCAAAATTTGGTGCAGAACCCCGAGTGATACTTTTCACACCTTTGGCATAGCTGCTTCTGATTGTTGTTGTTGTTGTTGCGGTTATTATTATTGTTGGGATAATTGTTGTAGTTGCTGTTGTTGTTGTTGTTGTTGTTGTTGTTGTTATTGTTGTTGGGCCGTTTGTTGTAGTTGCGATTGATGTTGCGATTGTTGGGATAATTGTTGCGATTATTGTTGTAATTGCTGTTGTTGTTGTATTGGTGATTCTTATCACCGTTTTCCTCCCACTTTCTTTTGACTTGCTTCACATTGGCCTCTTCAGCAGTCTGTTCTTTAATTCTTTCTTCAATCTGGTTCATTAGTTTGTGAGCCATTCTGCATGCCTGTTGTATAGAGGTGGGCTCGTGTGAACTTATATCTTCTTGGATTCTTTCCGGTAATCCTTTCACAAATGCGTCGATCTTCTCTTCCTCATCTTCGAATGCTCCCGGACACAATAGGCACAATTCTGTGAATCGTCTTTCGTACGTGGTAATATCAAATCCTTGGGTTCGTAACCCTCTAAGTTCTGTCTTGAGCTTATTGACCTCGGTTCTGGGACGGTACTTCTCGTTCATCAAGTGCTTGAATGCTGACCACGGTAGTGCGTACGCATCGTCTTGTCCCACTTGCTCTAGATAGGTATTCCACCATGTTAACGCAGAACCTGTGAAGGTATGCGTAGCGTACTTCACTTTGTCCTCTTCAGTACACTTACTTATGGCAAACACCAATTCGACCTTCTCGGTCCACCGTTTCAATCCGATCGGTCCTTCGGTTCCATCAAATTCCAAAGGTTTGCAGGCAGTGAATTCTTTGTAGGTGCATCCTACACGATTTCCTGTACTGCTAGATCCAAGGTTATTGTTGGTATGTAGCGCAGCCTGTACTGCGGCTATGTTTGAAGCTAGAAAAGTACAAAATTCCTCTTCATTCATATTCACGGTGTGTCGAGTAGTCGGTGCCATTTCCTTCAAAATAGTCAAATGGAACAAGTTAATCATACAGAATATTAAGAGTAGTTAATAGTATTTCGTAGCATAATATGAACTCATTTATAAAAGCTTTTTCTTCATATTAGCGTTTTATAAGTTTAAATTCGGGTAGTACCTACCCGTTAAGTTCATACTTAGTAGCTAATATACAATTCAACTACTACAATTCTATATGAAAAACTGATTATAATAATATTTCGCGTTCAAACTTTTATGCAATATTTTACAAACTTACAATACCGCTTATTTTACATAAAGCATGAAATATAGCACACAATAACTTTGATACAAGATAGTTGTGAAGATAATTCTAGCTAGTACACAAGTCGTTCAGCAAAGGCAATAAAGACACGTAATTCATACGTCCAGAAACAAGTCATGCATTTTGGTTTTACTAGGACTACTTCCCATCCTTGGTCTTGTGGAACATAACCGTTATGGCCGTTGATAAGACAGCGTGTTGTAACGTCGTCAAAGGGACGAGGGTTACGTAATGTCCAACAGTCCCGTAACAATCTAAAAACCTCATTTCTTACCCCAATTACCGACTCCGTCACTTGTGGAAACGTTTTGTTTAATAGTTGTAGCTCGATGTTCTTGTTCTCACTTTGGTGAGAAGCGAACATTACTAATCCGTAAGCATAACATGCTTCTTTATGTTGCATGTTAGCCGCTTTTTCTAAATCACGAAGTCCAATATTCGGATATATTGAGTCAAAATAATTTCTTAACCCGTTGCGTAAAATAGCATTTGGGTTCCCCGCAATATATGCGTCAAAGTAAACACATCGTAACTTATGGGTTTCCCAATGTGATATCCCCCATCTTTCAAACGAAAGTCTCTTATAAACCAAGACATTCTTGGAACGTTCTACGAATGTCTTACAAACTGATCTCGCCTTAAATAGTTGTGCCGAGGAATTCTGACCGACTCTAGACAAGATTTCATCAATCATGTCTCCGGGTAGGTCTCTTAAAATATTGGGTTGTCTATCCATTTTGTGTTTTTAAACTGTAAAATAGACAAGAGTTAGATTCATAAAAAAAATACTTATTAATGCAAGAAATTTTTACATATATCATAAAGCATAAGCACACTATATTACATATATTACACCACACGAATACAACTATCTTATTCCGACTCGCTCATTTCTTCTTCTTCGGTTTTGGTTCGTTTTGCCAAGTTTCTAGGGATATATGATGTTCCCCTAATACTAACTGTCATTTTCCACAACGGTTTAGAAAAACCTGGTGGTTTAGAGGTTCCCGGGTCATTGTTACAACTTAAGGACTTCGGGGGTTGACGATACATATAAAGTTCATCGGGGTTGGAATTAGATTTCTCTATTTTTATACCCTTTCCCTTATTATTTTCTTTTGCCTTTTTAAATTCAGTTGGGGTAATTTCTATAACATCATCGGAATTCTCGTCGGAATCCGATTCATCGGAGAATTGGTAATCCTCATAATATTTTGCTTCCTTGGCGGAAACACCATTGACCATAATTAACCTTGGTCGGTTGGTTGAGGATTTTCTTTTACTTAACCATTTTATTATTTCCCCCACCGGTTCTACTTCTTCATCCGGTTCCGATTCTTCTTCCGGTTCCGATTCTTCTTCCGGTTCCGACTCTTCTTCCGGTTCCTCTTCGAGAACTTGTGAATCAGTCCACGAATCATTCCAATTTACATTTGACTCTTCATTATTATTAGGTGAGTCAATGGGACTTGTTCAAGAGGTAGACATCTATCACATAATATCAAACGCGTTAAGAGATTAATATATCACATAATATTCACATGTTAAAAATATATAGTTTCCAACAAAATTTGTTAAGCAATCATTTTTCAAGTAAACACGGTCAAAGTCCAGACTCACTAATGCATCCTAACAAACTCGATAAGACACACTAATGCAAAATTCTGGTTCTCTAAGACCAACGCTCGGATACCAACTGAAATGTCCCGTTCTTATTGATTAAAAACGTTCCATATTAATTGATTTCGTTGCGAGGTTTTGACCTCTATATGAGACGTTTTTCAAAGACTGCATTCATTTTTAAAACAAAGCATAACCTTTATTTCATAGATAAAGGTTTTAAAAAGCTTTACGTAGATTATCAACTAATGATAATCTAAAATATCCTGTTTACACACGACCATTACATAATGGTTTACAATACAAATATGTTACAACAAAATAAGTTTCTTGAATGCAGTTTTTACACAATATCATACAAGCATGGACTCCAAATCTCGTCCTTATTTAAGTATGCGACAGCGGAAGCTCTTAATAATCACCTGAGAATAAACATGCTTAAAACATCAACAAAAATGTTGGTGAGTTATAGGTTTAACCTATATATATCAAATCATAATAATAGACCACAAGATTTCATATTTCAATACACATCCCATACATAGAGATAAAAATCATTCATATGGTGAACACCTGGTAACCGACATTAACAAGATGCATATATAAGAATATCCCCATAATTCCGGGACACCCTTCGGATATGATATAAATTTCGAAGTACTAAATCATCCGGTACTTTGGATGGGGCTTGTTGGGCCCGATAGATCTATCTTTAGGATTCGCGTCAATTAGGGTGTCTGTTCCCTAATTCTTAGATTACCAGACTTAATAAAAAGGGGCATATTCGATTTCGATAATTCAACCATAGAATGTAGTTTCATGTACTTGTGTCTATTTTGTAAATCATTTATAAAACCTGCATGTATTCTCATCCCAAAAATATTAGATTTTAAAAGTGGGACTATAACTCACTTTCACAGATTTTTACTTCGTCGGGAAGTAAGACTTGGCCACTGGTTGATTCACGAACCTATAATAATATATACATATATATCAAAGTATGTTCAAAATATATTTACAACACTTTTAATATATTTTGATGTTTTAAGTTTATTAAGTCAGCTGTCCTCGTTAGTAACCTACAACTAGTTGTCCACAGTTAGATGTACAGAAATAAATCGATAAATATTATCTTGAATCAATCCACGACCCAGTGTATATGTATCTCAGTATTGATCACAACTCAAACTATATATATTTTGGAATCAACCTCAACCCTGTATAGCTAACTCCAACATTCACATATAGAGTGTCTATGGTTGTTCCGAAATATATATAGATGTGTCGACATGATAGGTCGAAACATTGTATACGTATCTATGGTATCTCAAGATTACATAATATACAATACAAGTTGATTAAGTTATGGTTGGAATAGATTTGTTACCAATTTTCACGTAGCTAAAATGAGAAAAATTATCCAATCTTGTTTTACCCATAACTTCTTCATTTTAAATCCGTTTTGAGTTAATCAAATTGCTATGGTTTCATATTGATCTCTATTTTATGAATCTAAACAGAAAAGTATAGGTTTATAGTCGGAAAAATAAGTTACAAGTCGTTTTTGTAAAGGTAGTCATTTCAGTCGAAAGAACGACGTCTAGATGACCATTTTAGAAAACATACTTCCACTTTGAGTTTAACCATAATTTTTGGATATAGTTTCATGTTCATAATAAAAATCATTTTCTCAGAATAACAACTTTTAAATCAAAGTTTATCATAGTTTTTAATTAACTAACCCAAAACAGCCCGCGGTGTTACTACGACGGCGTAAATCCGGTTTTACGGTGTTTTTCGTGTTTCCAGGTTTTAAATCATTAAGTTAGCATATCATATAGATATAAAACATGTGTTTAGTTGATTTTAAAAGTCAAGTTAGAAGGATTAACTTTTGTTTGCGAACAAGTTTAGAATTAACTAAACTATGTTCTAGTGATTACAAGTTTAACCTTCGAATAAGATAGCTTTATATGTATGAATCGAATGATGTTATGAACATCATTACTACCTTAAGTTCCTTGGATAAACCTACTGGAAAAGAGAAAAATGGATCTAGCTTCAATGGATCCTTGGATGGCTCGAAGTTCTTGAAGCAGGATCATGACACGAAAACAAGTTCAAGTAAGATCATCACTTGAAATAAGATTGTTATAGTTATAGAGATTGAACCAAAGTTTGAATATGATTATTACCTTGTATTAGAATGATAACCTACTGTAAGAAACAAAGATTTCTTGAGGTTGGATGATCACCTTACAAGATTGGAAGTGAGCTAGCAAACTTGAAAGTATTCTTGATTTTATGTAACTAGAACTTGTAAAATATATGAAGAACACTTAGAACTTGAAGATAGAACTTGAGAGAGATCAATTAGATGAAGAAAATTGAAGAATGAAAGTGTTTGTAGGTGTTTTTGGTCGTTGGTGTATGGATTAGATATAAAGGATATGAAATTTTGTTTTCATGTAAATAAGTCATGAATGATTACTCATATTTTTGTAATTTTATGAGATATTTTATGCTAGTTGCCAAATGATGGTTCCCACATGTGTTAGGTGACTCACATGGGCTGCTAAGAGCTGATCATTGGAGTGTATATACCAATAGTACATACATCTAAAAGCTGTGCATTGTACGAGTACTAATACGGGTGCATACGAGTAGAATTGTTGATGAAACTGAACGAGGATGTAATTGTAAGCATTTTTGTTAAGTAGAAGTATTTTGATAAGTGTCTTGAAGTCTTTCAAAAGTTTATGAATACATATTAAAACACTACATGTATATACATTTTAACTGAGTTGTTAAGTCATCGTTAGTCGTTACATGTAAATGTTGTTTTAAAACCTTTAGGTTAACGATCTTGTTGAATGTTGTTAACCCATTGTTTATTATAACAAATGAGATGTTAAATTATTATATTATCATGATATTATGATATATAATATATCTTAGTATGATGTATATACAGTTAAATGTCGTTACAACGATAATCGTTACATATATGTCTCGTTTCGAAATCATTAAGTTAGTAGTCTTATTTTTACATATGTATTTCATTGTTAATACACTTAATAATATATTTACTTATCATTTAACATAATTAACCAAGTGTATCAATATCTTAATATGATTCATATGTACCTAGTAAGACGTTGTTATAACGATAATCGTTATATATATCGTTTTCGAGTTTCTTAAATTAATAGTCTCATTTTTATGTATATAACTCATTGTTAAAATACCTAATGAGATACATACTTATAATAGAAATATGTTAACTATATATATAACCATATATATGTCATCGTATAGTTTTTACAAGTTTTAACGTTCGTGAATCACCGGTCAACTTGGGTGGTCAATTGTCTATATGAAACATATTTCAATTAATCAAGTCTTAACAAGTTTGATTGCTTAACATGTTGGAAACATTTAATCATGTAAATATCAATCTTAATTAATATATATAAACATGGAAAAGTTCAGGTCACTACAGTTTACTACTTGGAGAAAGCTTTATACGGTCTGAAGCAAGCACCGCGTGCATGGTACGAGACCATAACAAAGTATTTGCTGGACAATGGCTTCTCTCGTGGAACGATTGATACAACGTTATTCATCCGTAAAAACCACGGTCACATTCTCTTGGTTCAAATTTACGTTGATGATATTATTTTTGGTTCCACGTCCCTGACCTTATGCAAAGAATTTGGTGACCTTTGTAGTGACCCGAACTTTTCCATGTTTATATATATATTAAATGAAATTTTTATGTACATGATTAAGTGTTTCCAACATGTTAAGCAATCAAACTTGTTAAGACTTGATTAATTGAAATAGGTTTCATATAGACAATTGACCACCCAAGTTGACCGGTGATTCACGAACGTTAAAACTTGTAAAAACTATACGATGACATATATATGGTTATATATATAGTTAACATAATTTTATTATAAGTATGTATCTCATTAGGTATTTTAACAATGAGTTATATACATAAAAATGAGACTATTAATTTAAGAAACTCGAAAACGATATATATAACGATTATCGTTATAACAACGTCTTACTAGGTACATATGAATCATATTAAGATATTGATACACTTGGTTAATTATGTTAAATGATAAGTAAATATATTATTAAGTGTATTAATAATGAAATACATATGTAAAAATAAGACTACTAACTTAATGATTTCGAAACGAGACATATATGTAACGATTATCGTTGTAACGGCATTTAATTGTATATATATCATACCAAGATATATTATATATCATAATATCATGATAATATAACAATTTAACATCTCATTTGTTATAATAAACAATGGGTTAACAACATTCAACAAGATCGTTAACTTAAAGGTTTCAAAACAACATTTACATGTAACAACTAACGATGACTTAATGACTCAGTTAAAATGTATATACATGTAGTGTTTTAATATATATTCATACACCTTTGAAAGACTTCAAGACACTTATCAAAATACTTATACTTAACAAAAATGCTTACAATTACATCCTCGTTCAGTTTCATCAACAATTCTACTCGTATGCACCCGTATTCGTACTCGTACAATACACAGCTTTTAGATGTATATACTATTGTATATACACTCCAATGATCAGCTCTTAGCAGCCCATGTGAGTCACCTAACACATGTGGGAACCATCATTTGGCAACTAGCATGAAATATCTCATAAAATTACCAAAATATGAGTAATCATTCATGAGTTATTTACATGAAAACAAAATTACATATCCTTTATATCTAATCCATACACCAACGACCAAAAACACCTACAAACACTTTCATTCTTCAATTTTCTTCATCTAATTGATCTCTCTCAAGTTCTATCTTCAAGTTCTAAGTGTTCTTCATAAATTCCAAAAGTTCTAGTTTCATAAAATCAAGAATACTTCCAAGATTGCAAGTTTACTTCCAAGTTTTATAAATCCATTCCAAGTAATCATCCAAGATCAAGAAACCTTTGTTACTTACAGTAGTTTATCTTTCTAATACAATTTAATAATCATATTCAAACTTTAATTCAATTTCTATAACTATAACAATCTTATTTCGAGTGGAAATCTTACTTGAAATTGTTTTCGTGTCATGATTCTGCTTCAAGAACTTTCAAGCCATCCAAGGATCCTTTGAAGCTAGATCTATTTTTCTCATTTCCAGTAGGTTTATCCAAGGAACTTGAGGTAGTAATGATGTTCATAATATCATTCGATTCATACATATAAAGCTATCTTATTCGAAGGTTTAAACTTGTAATCACTAGAACATAGTTTAGTTAATTCTAAACTTGTTCGCAAATAAAAGTTAATCCTTTTAAATTGACTTTTAAAATCAACTAAAAACATGTTCTATATCTATATGATATGCTAACTTAATGATTTAAAACCTGAAAACACGAAAAACACCGTAAAATCGGATTTACGCCGTCGTAGTAACACCGCGGGCTGTTTTGGATTAGTTAATTAAAAACTATGATAAACTTTGATTTAAAAGTTGTTATTCTGGGAAAATGATTTTTATTATGAACATGAAACTATATCCAAAAATTATGGTTAAACTCAAAGTGGAAGTATGTTTTCTAAAATGGTCATCTAGACGTCGTTCTTTCGACTGAAATGACTACCTTTACAAAAATGACTTGTAACTTATTTTTCCTACTATAAACCTATACTTTTTCTGTTTAGATTCATAAAATAGAGTTCAATATGAAACCATAGCAATTTGATTCACTCAAAACGGATTTAAAATGAAGAAGTTATGGGTAAAACAAGATTGAATAATTTTTCTCATTTTAGCTACGTGAAAATTGGTAACAAATCTATTCCAACCATAACTTAATCAACTTGTATTGTATATTATGTAATCTTGAGATACCATAGACACGTATACAATGTTTCGACCTATCATGTCGACACATCTATATATATATTTCGGAACAACCATAGACACTCTATATGTGAATGTTGGAGTTAGCTATACAGGGTTGAGGTTGATTCCAAAATATATATAGTTTGAGTTGTGATCAATACTGAGATACGTATACACTGGGTTGTGGATTGATTCAAGATAATATTTATCGATTTATTTTTGTACATCTAACTGTGGACAACTAGTTGTAGGTTACTAACGAGGACAGCTGACTTAATAAACTTAAAACATCAAAATATATTAAAAGTGTTGTAATATATTTTGAACATACTTTGATATATATGTATATATTGTTATAGGTTCGTGAATCAACCAGTGGCCAAGTCTTACTTCCCGACGAAGTAAAAATCTGTGAAAGTGAGTTATAGTCCCACTTTTAAAATCTAATATTTTTGGGATGAGAATACATGCAGGTTTTATAAATGATTTACAAAATAGACACAAGTACGTGAAACTACATTCTGTGGTTGAATTATCAAAATCGAATATGCCCCTTTTTATTAAGTCTGGTAATCTAAGAATTAGGGAACAGACACCCTAATTGACGCGAATCCTAAAGATAGATCTATTAGGCCTAACAAACCCCATCCAAAGTACCGGATGCTTTAGTACTTCAAAATTTATATCATATCCGATGGGTGTCCCGGAATGATGGGGATATTCTTATATATGCATCTTGTTAATGTCGGTTACCAGGTGTTCACCATATGAATGATTTTTATCTCTATGTATGGGATGTGTATTGAAATATGAAATCTTGTGGTCTATTGTTACGATTTGATATATATAGGTTAAACCTATAACTCACCAACATTTTTGTTGACGTTTAAAGCATGTTTATTCTCAGGTGAATACTAAGAGCTTCCGCTGTTGCATACTAAAATAAGGACAAGATTTGGAGTCCATGTTTGTATGATATTGTGTAAAAACTGCATTCAAGAAACTGATTTCGATGTAACATATTTGTATTGTAAACCATTATGTAATGGTCGTGTGTAAACAGGATATTTTAGATTATCATTATGTGATAATCTACGTAAAGCTTTTTAAACCTTTATTTATGAAATAAAGGTTATGGTTTGTTTTAAAAATGAATGCAATCTTTGAAAAACGTCTCATATAGAGGTCAAAACCTCGCAACGAAATCAATTAATATGGAACGTTTTTAATCAATAAGAACGGGACATTTCAGTTGGTATCCGAGCGTTGGTCTTAGAGAACCAGAAAATTTGCATTAGTGTGTCTTATCGAGTTTGTTAGGATGCATTAGTGAGTCTGGACTTCGACCGTGTTTTCTTTAAAAATGATTGCTTAACATTTTTGTTGGAAACTATATATTATTAACATGTATATATTATGTGATATATTAATCTCTTAACATGTTTGATATTGTGTGATAGATGTCTACCTCTAGCACAAATCCCATTGACTCACCTAATAATAACGAAGAGTCGAATATATATTGGACTGATTCACAAGTTCTCGAAGAGGAACCGGATGAAGAATCAGAACCGGAAGAGGAGGAATCGGAGGAGGAAATAGAACCGGTGGGGGAAATAATAAAACGGTTAAGTAAAAGAAAATCCTCAACCAACCGACCAAGGTTAATTATGGTCAATGGTGTTTCCGCCAAGGAAGCAAAATATTGGGAGGATTACCAATTCTCCGATGAATCGGATTCCGACGAGAATTCCGATGATGTTATAGAAATTACCCCAATTGAATTTAAAAGGGCAAAAGAAAATAATAAGGGAAAGGGCATAAAAATAGAGAAATCTAATTCCAACCCCGATGAACTTTATATGTATCGTCAACCCCCGAAGTTCTTAAGTTGTAACAATGACCCGGGAACCTCTAAACCACCAGGTTTTTCTAAATCGTTGTGGAAAACGACAGCTAGTATTAGGGGAACATCATATATCCCTAGAAACTTGGTAAAACGAACCAGAACCGAAGAAGAAGAAACGAGCGAGTCGGAATAAGATAGTTGTATTCGTGTGGTGTAATATATGTAATATAGTGTGCTTATGCTTTATGATATATGTAAAAATTGCTTGTATTAATAAGTATTTTTTATGAATCTAACTCTTGTCTATTTTACAGTTTAAAAACACAAAATGGATAGACAACCCAATATTTTAAGAGACCTACCCGGAGACATGATTGATGAAATCTTGTCTAGAGTCGGTCAGAATTCCTCGGCACAACTATTTAAGGCGAGATCAGTTTGTAAGACATTCGAAGAACGTTCCAAGAATGCCTTGGTTTATAAAAGGCTTTCGTTCGAAAGATGGGGGATATCACATTGGGAAATCCATAAGTTACGATGTGTTTACTTTGACGCATATATTGCGGGGAACCCAAATGCTATTTTACGCAACGGGTTAAGAAATTATTTGACTCAATATATCCGAATATAGGACTTCGTGATTTAGAAAAAGCGGCTAACATGCAACATAAAGAAGCATGTTATGCTTACGGGTTAGTAATGTTCGCTTCTCACCAAAGTGAGAACAAGAACATCGGGCTACAACTATTAAACAAAACGTTCCCACAAGTGACGGAGTCGGTAATTGGGGTAAGAAATGAGGTTTTTAGATTGTTACGGGACTGTTGGACATTACGTAACCATCGTCCCTTTGACGACGTTACAACACGCTGTCTTATCAATGGCCATAACGGTTATGTTCCACAAGACCAAGGATGGGAAGTAGTCCTAGTAAAACCAGAATGCATGACTTGTTTCTGGACGTATGAATTACGTGTCTTTATTGCCTTTGCTGAACAACTTGTGTACTAGCTAGAATTATCTTCACAACTATCTTGTATCAAAGTTATTGTGTGCTATATTTCATGCTTTATGTAAAATAAGCGGTATTGTAAGTTTGTAAAATATTGTATAAAAGTTTGAACGCGAAATGTTATTATAATCAGTTTTTCATATAGAATTGTAGTAGTTGAATTGTATATTAGCTACTAAGTATGAACTTAACGGGTAGGTACTACCCGAATTTAAACTTATAAAATGCTAATATGAAGAAAAAGCTTTTATAAATGAGTTCATATTATGCTACGAAATACTATTAACTACTCTTAATATTCTGTATGATTAACTTGTTCCATTTGACTATTTTGAAGGAAATGGCACCGACTACTCGACACACCGTGAATATGAATGAAGAGGAATTCCGTACTTTTCTATCTTCAAACATAGCCGCAGTACAGGCTGCGCTACATACCAACAATAACCTTGGATCTAGCAGTACAGGAAATCGTGTAGGATGCACCTACAAAGAATTCACTGCCTGCAAACCTTTAGAATTTGATGGAACCGAAGGACCGATCAGATTGAAACGGTGGACCGAGAAGGTCGAATCGGTGTTTGCCATAAGTAAGTGTACTGAAGAGGACAAAGTGAAGTACGCTACGCATACCTTCTCAGGTTCTGCGTTAACATGGTGGAATACCTATCTAGAGCAAGTGGGACAAGATGATGCGTACGCACTACCGTGGTCAGCATTCAAGCACTTGATGAACGAGAAGTACCGTCCCAGAACCGAGGTCAATAAGCTCAAGACAGAACTTAGAGGGTTACGAACCCAAGGATTTGATATTACCATGTACGAAAGACGATTCACAGAATTGTGCCTATTGTGTCCGGGAGCGTTCGAAGATGAGGAAGAGAAGATCGACGCATTTGTGAAAGGATTACCGGAAAGAATCCAAGAAGATATAAGTTCACACGAGCCAACCTCTATACAACAGCCATGTAGAATGGCTCACAAACTAGTGAACCAGATTGAGGAAAGAATTAAAGAACAGACGACTGAAGAGGCCAATGTGAAGCAAGTCAAAAGAAAGTGGGAGGAAAACGGTGATAAGAATCACCAATACAACAACAACAGCAATTACAATAATAATCGCAACAATTATCCCAACAATCGCAACATCAATCGCAACTACAACAAACGGCCCAACAACAACAACAACAACAACAACAACTACAACAATCATCCCAACAACAATAACAACCGCAACAACAACAACAACAATCAGAAGCAGCTATGCCAAAGGTGTGAAAAGTATCACTCGGGGTTCTGCACCAAATTTTGCAATAAGTGTAAAAGAAATGGTCATAGCGCGGCGAAGTGTGAGGTCTACGGACCAGGGGTTAACAGAACGAAAGGAACAAATGGTGTCGGAACGAGTAATGGCAGAGCAAGTAGTGTCGGAGCAAGTTATGTCAATGTAGTTTGTTATAAATTTGGAAAACCGGGCCACATTATTAGAAATTGCTCGAACCAGGAGAACACGAATGGACAAGGCCGCGGAAGAGTTTTCAATATTAATGCGGCAGAGGCACAGGAAGACCCGGAGCTTGTTACGGGTACGTTTCTTATTGACAATAAATCTGCTTAAATTTTATTTGATTCGGGTGTGGATAGAAGCTATATGAGTAGAGATTTTTGTGCTAAATTAAGTTGTCCATTGAAGCCGTTGGATAGTAAATTTTTACTCGAATTAGCAAACGGTAAATTAATTTCAGCAGATAATATATGTCGGAATCGAGAAATTAAACTGGGTAGCGAAATATTTAAGATTGATTTGATACCAGTAGAGTTAGGGAGTTTTGATGTAATAGTTGGCATGGACTGGCTGAAGAAGGTGAAAGCAGAGATCGTATGTTATAAAAATGCAATTCTCATTGTACGAGAAGAAGGAGAACCCTTAATGGTGTACGGAGAAAAGGGCAACATGAAGCTACATCTTATTATTAATTTGAAGGCACAAAAACTAATAAGAAAAGGTTGCTGTGCTGTTCTAGCACACGTCGAGAAAGTACAAACTGAAGAAAAGAGCATCAATGATGTTCTCGTCGTAAAAGAATTTCCCGATGTATTTCCAAAAGAATTACCGGGACTACCTCCACATCGATCCGTTGAATTTCAAATAGATCTCGTACCAGGAGCTGCACCAATAGCTCGTGCTCCTTACAGACTCGCACCCAGCGAGATGAAAGAACTGCAAAGCCAATTACAAGAACTTTTAGAGCGTGGTTTCATTCGACCAAGCACATCACCATGGGGAGCTCCTGTTTTGTTTGTCAAGAAGAAAGATGGTACATTCAGGTTGTGTATCGATTACTGAGAGTTGAACAAACTTACCATCAAGAACCGCTACCCACTACCGAAAATCGACGATTATTTGATCAACTACAAGGCTCGTCTGTTTATTCAAAGATTGACTTACGTTCCGGGTATCATCAAATGCGGGTGAAAGAAGATGATATTCCAAAAACTGCTTTTAGGACGCGTTATGGTCATTACGAGTTTATGGTTATGCCGTTTGGATTGACTAACGCACCAGCTGTGTTCATGGACCTTATGAACCGAGTGTGTGGGCCATATCTTGACAAGTTTGTCATTATTTTCATCCATGACATACTTATTTACTCAAAGAATGATCAAGAGCACGAAGAACATTTGAGAAAAGTGCTAGAAGTATTGAGGAAAGAAAAACTGTACGCTAAGTTTTCAAAGTGTGCATTTTGGTTGGAAGAAGTTCAATTCCTCGGTCACATAGTGAACAAAGAAGGTATCCAGGTGGACCCGGCAAAGCCGAAACGGTTGAAAAGTGGGAAACCCCAAAAACTCCGAAGCATATACGTCAATTTTTAGGATTGGCTGGTTACTACAGAAGATTCATCCAAGATTTCTCCAAAATAGCAAAACCCTTGACTGCATTAACGCATAAAGGGAAGAAATTTGAATGGAAGGATGAACAAGAGAAGGCGTTTCAATTATTGAAGAAAAAGCTAACTACGGCACCTATATTGTCATTGCCTGAAGGGAATGATAATTTTGTGATTTATCGTGACGCATCAAAGCAAGGTCTTGGTTGTGTATTAATGCAACGGACGAAGGTGATTGCTTATGCGTCTAGACAATTGAAGATTCACGAGCAAAATTATACGACGCATGATTTGGAATTAGGCGCGGTTGTTTTTGCATTAAAGACTTGGAGGCACTACCTATATGGGGTCAAAAGTATTATATATACCGACCACAAAAGTCTTCAACACATATTTAATCAGAAACAACTGAATATGAGGCAGCGTAGGTGGATTGAATTGTTGAATGATTACGACTTTGAGATTCGGTACCACCCTGGGAATGCAAATGTGGTAGCCGACGCCTTGAGCAGAAAGGACAGAGAACCCATTCGAGTAAAATCTATGAATATAATGATTCACACTAACCTTACTACTCAAATAAAGGAGGCGCAACAAGGAGTTTTAAAAGAGGGAAATTTAAAGGATGAAATACCCAAAGGATCGGATAAGCATCTTAATATTCGGGAAGACGGAACCCGGTATAGGGCTGAAAGAATTTAGGTACCAAAATTTGGAGATATGAGAGAAATGGTACTTAGAGAAGCTCATAAAACCAGATACTCAATACATCCTGGAACGGGGAAGATGTATAAGGATCTTAAGAACCATTTTTGGTGGCCAGGTATGAAAGCCGATATTGCTAAATATGTAGGAGAATGTTTGACGTGTTTTAAGGTCAAAGCTGAACATCAGAAACCATCAGGTCTACTACAACAACCTGAAATCCCGGAATGGAAATGGGAAAACATTACCATGGATTTCATTACTAAATTGCCAAGGACTGCAAGTGGTTATGATACTATTTGGGTAATAGTTGATCGTCTCACCAAGTCAGCACACTTCCTGCCAATAAGAGAAGATGACAAGATGGAGAAGTTAGCATGACTGTATTTGAAGGAAGTCGTCTCCAGACATGGAATACCAATCTCTATTATCTCTGATAGGGATGGCAGATTTATTTCAAGATTCTGGCAGACATTACAGCAAGCATTGGGAACTCGTCTAGACATGAGTACTACCTATCATCCACAAACTGATGGGCAGAGCGAAAGGATGATACAAACGCTTGAAGACATGCTACGAGCTTATTTTATTGATTTCGGAAACAGTTGGGATCGACATCTAACGTTAGTAGAATTTTCCTACAACAACAGCTACCATTCAAGCATTGAGATGGCTCCATTTGAAGCACTTTATGGTAGAAAGTGCAGGTCTCCGATTTGTTGGAGTGAAGTGGGGGATAGACAGATTACGGGTCCGGAGATAATACAAGAAACTACCGAGAAAATCATCCAAATTCAACAAAGATTGAAAGCCGCCCAGAGTCGACAAAAGAGCTACGCGGACAGTAAAAGAAAAGATATAGAGTTTGAAATTGGAGAAATGGTCATGCTTAAGGTTTCACCTTGGAAAGGCATTGTTCGATTTGGTAAACGGGGGAAACTAAATCCAAGGTACATTGGACCATTCAAGATTATAGATCGTGTCGGACCAGTAGCTTACCAACTGGAGCTACCTCAACAACTCGCGGCTGTACATAACACTTTCCACGTCTCAAATTTGAAGAAATGTTTTGCTAAAGAAGATCTCACTATTCCGTTGGACGAAATCCAAATCAATGAAAAACTTCAATTCATTGAAGAACCCGTCGAAATAAATGATCGTGAGGTTAAGAGACTTAAACAAAACAAGATACCGATTGTTAAGGTTCGATGGAATGCTTGTAGAGGACCCGAGTTCACCTGGGAGCATGAAGATTAGATGAAGAAGAAATACCCGCATTTATTTCCAGAAGATACGTCAACACCTCCAACTGCTTAAAATTTCGGGACGAAATTTATTTAACGGGTAGGTACTGTAGTGACCCGAACTTTTTCATTAAGTGTTTCCAACATGTTAAGCAATCAAACTTGTTAAGACTTGATTAATTGAAATAGGTTTCATATAGACAATTGACCACCCAAGTTGACCGGTGATTCACGAACGTTAAAACTTGTAAAAACTATACGATGACATATATATGGTTATATATATAGTTAACATGATTTTATTATAAGTATGTATCTCATTAGGTATTTTAACAATGAGTTATATACATAAAAATGAGACTATTAATTTAAGAAACTCGAAAACGATATATATAACGATTATCGTTATAACAACGTCTTACTAGGTACATATGAATCGTATTAAGATATTGATACACTTGGTTAATTATGTTAAATGATAAGTAAATATATTATTAAGTGTATTAACAATGAAATACATATGTAAAAATAAGACTACTAACTTAATGATTTCGAAACGAGACATATATGTAACGATTATCGTTGTAACGGAATTTAATTGTATATATATCATACTAAGATATATTATATATCATAATATCATGATAATATAACAATTTAACATCTCATTTGTTATAATAAATAATGGGTTAACAACATTCAACAAGATCGTTAACCTAAAGGTTTCAAAACAACATTTACATGTAACGACTAACGATGACTTAACGACTCAGTTAAAATGTATATACATGTAGTGTTTTAATATGTATTCATACACCTTTGAAAGACTTCAAGACACTTATCAAAATACTTCTACTTAACAAAAATGCTTACAATTACATCCTCGTTCAGTTTCATCAACAATTCTACTGGTATGCACCCGTATTCGTACTCGTACAATACACAGCTTTTAGATGTATGTACTATTGGTATATACACTCTAATGATCAGCTCTTAGCAGCCCATGTGAGTCACCTAACACATGTGGGAACCATCATTTGGCAACTAGCATGAAATATCTCATAAAATTACAAAAATATGAGTAATCATTCATGACTTATTTACATGAAAACAAAATTACATATCCTTTATATCTAATCCATACACCAATGACCAAAAACACCTACAAACACTTTCATTCTTCAATTTTCTTCATCTAATTGATCTCTCTCAAGTTCTATCTTCAAGTTCTAAGTGTTCTTCATAAATTCCAAAAGTTCTATTTTCATAAAATCAAGAATACTTCCAAGATTGCGAGTTTACTTCCAAGTTTTCTAAATCCATTCCAAGTAATCATCCAAGATCAAGAAACCTTTGTTACTTACAGTAGGTTATCTTTCTAATACAAGGTAATAATCATATTCAAACTTTAATTCAATTTCTATAACTATAACAATCTTATTTCGAGTGAAAATCTTACTTGACTTTTAAAATCAACTAAAAACATGTTCTATATCTATATGATATGCTAACTTAATGATTTAAAACCTGGAAACACGAAAAATACCGTAAAATCGGATTTACGCCGTCGTAGTAACACCGCGGGCTGTTTTGGGTTAGTTAATTAAAAACTATGATAAATTTTGATTTAAAAGTTGTTATTCTGGGAAAATGATTTTTATTATGAACATGAAACTATATCCAAAAATTATGGTTAAACTCAAAGTGGAAGTATGTTTTCTAAAATGGTCATCTAGACGTCGTTCTTTCGACTGAAATGACTACCTTTACAAAAACGACTTGTAACTTATTTTTCCGACTATAAACCTATACTTTTTCTATTTAGATTCATAAAATAGAGTTCAATATGAAACCATAGCAATTTGATTCACTCAAAACGGATTTAAAATGAAGAAGTTATGGGTAAAACAAGATTGGATAATTTTTCTCATTTTAGCTACGTGAAAATTGGTAACAAATCTATTCCAACCATAACTTAATCAACTTGTATTGTATATTATGTAATCTTGAGATACCATAGACACATATACAATATTTCGACCTATCATGTCGACACATCTATATATATTTCGGAACAACCATAGACACTCTATATGTGAATGTTGGAGTTAGCTATACAGGGTTGAGGTTGATTCCAAAATATATATAGTTTGAGTTGTGATCAATACTGAGATACGTATACACTGGGTCGTGGATTGATTCAAGATAATATTTATCGATTTATTTTTGTACATCTAACTATGGACAACTAGTTGTAGGTTACTAACGAGGACAGCTGACTTAATAAACTTAAAACATCAAAATATATTAAAAGTGTTGTAAATATATTTTGAACATACTTTGATATATATGTATATATTGTTATAGGTTCGTGAATCAACCAGTGGCCAAGTCTTACTTCCCGACGAAGTAAAAATCTGTGAAAGTGAGTTATAGTCCCACTTTTAAAATCTAATATTTTTGGGATGAGAATACATGCAGGTTTTATAAATGATTTACAAAATAGACACAAGTACGTGAAACTACATTCTATGGTTGAATTATCGAAATC
This sequence comes from Rutidosis leptorrhynchoides, assembly GCF_046630445.1. Taxonomy (NCBI): domain Eukaryota; kingdom Viridiplantae; phylum Streptophyta; class Magnoliopsida; order Asterales; family Asteraceae; genus Rutidosis; species Rutidosis leptorrhynchoides. The sequence continues at coordinate 209,866,803 of NC_092341.1, read as the reverse complement.
GAATATGCCCCTTTTTATTAAGTCTGATAATCTAAGAATTAGGGAACAGACACCCTAATTGACGCGAATCCTAAAGATAGATCTATTGGGCCTAACAAACCCCATCTAAAGTACCGGATGCTTTAGTACTTCGAAATTTATATCATATCCGAAGGGTGTCCCGGAATGATGGGGATATTCTTATATATGCATCTTGTTAATGTCGGTTACCAGGTGTTCACCATATGAATGATTTTTATCTCTATGTATGGGATGTGTATTGAAATATGAAATCTTGTGGTCTATTGTTACGATTTGATATATATAGGTTAAACCTATAACTCACCAACATTTTTGTTGACGTTTAAAGCATGTTTATTCTCAGGTGAATACTAAGAGCTTCCGCTGTTGCATACTAAAATAAGGACAAGATTTGGAGTCCATGTTTGTATGATATTGTGTAAAAACTGCATTCAAGAAACTGATTTCGATGTAACATATTTGTATTGTAAACCATTATGTAATGGTCGTGTGTAAACAGGATATTTTAGATTATCATTATGTGATAATCTACGTAAAGCTTTTTAAACCTTTATTTATGAAATAAAGGTTATGGTTTGTTTTAAAAATGAATGTAGTCTTTGAAAAACGTCTCATATAGAGGTCAAAATCTCACAACGAAATCAATTAATATGGAACGTTTTTAATCAATAAGAACGGGACATTTCAACCTTATGCCCAGCAAATTCGAAATAAGCATGCTTGACCAGTTAACTTTCTTCTTGGGGTTACAAGTAAAATAATTACCAAATGGGATTTTTATCAGTCAAACAAAGTATATCAATGATATGCTAAAACGTTTTAAAATGACTGCTTTAAAACCAATGACAACCCCAATGAGGACTTTATTGGATGCTGATACTAATGGGGAACCCTTTGATATTACGCTTTATCGAAGCATGGTTGGTTCTTTAATGTATCTGACTGCGAGTCGACCAGACATTACACTTGCCGTAACTGTCTGTGCTCGCTTTCAGTCCAACCCTAAGAAATCTCACTCCAAAGCGGTTGTTAGGATTTTTCAATACCTTAAAGGTACACCTAACCTTGGGATCTGGTATCCTCATGGATCCGATTTCAATCTCACTGCTTATACTGATGCGGATCATGGTGGTTGCCATGTTGATAGAAGGAGCACATCTGGATCAATTCAGATGTTGGGGAATAGACTAGTTGGTTGGTCATCTAAAAAGCAGAACTGTGTGTCTTTATCAACAGCTGAGTCTGAGTACATTGCTGCTGCTCACTGTTGTTCACAAGTTTTGTGGATGCAAACTCAACTCTTGGACTATGGCTTTAAGATTTCTAAGACCCCGATCTATTGTGATTCACAAAGTGCTATTGCAATAACAAGCAACCCGGTTCAGCATTCTAAAACTAAACACATAGATATTCGTTATCATTTCATTAAGGACCATGTAGAGAAAGGGGATATAGAGTTATACTTTGTGCCTACTAAAGTGCAATTAGCTGACATGTTCACTAAACCTTTAGATGAACTTAGGCTAAATTTCTTGATCAAAGAGATTGGCATGGTAGAGTATAGTGCTTGATATTCCTTAGATCTGTTGGAACTTATTTTTGGGATCTTGTGTTTAGGGGGAGTAGATACTTTCTAGGGGGAGCAACTAAGTTTCAGTGCTTTAGTTAATTTTTCTTTAAGGGGCTGCCTTTAGATTAATGATAACTTCCTAGATATATTTGTTCAATGGTTACGCAAGGGGGAGGTAACTCATTGATATCCTATTTCAAGGGGGAGTTAATTCATTTTCTTGGGAATATAATCAAAATGCTGATTTACTTTCTTGTATATCACATTTTGAGGGGGATAAAACGGGAGAAAATGAGAAAATAATTCAAAAATATTGTTTTTCAAAAGTGAATTCAAAATTTCTTTGTTTTTTATCAGAAATAATTCACTATGGCTTGTATACATCTCAGTATGCAACCCGTGTCAACAATTGGTATCACTGAAAATTTGTACTTTGTATAAAATTCAAAGTTCTTTTAAGTACAAATCTTATTTTGAAAAATTCATAAAAATTGGAAAAGATAAAATCCAAAAATATTTAAATTTTACTGAATAAATGCTATTTTTAGCATTTTATCGAGTCTGACAACCAACAGTACAAATTCGGTAAGTTCAAAGTTTTCAGAAATTGTCCCAGAATTGTTTTTCATGAAAAGATTGAAATGGATTTCAAGATGAAAAATCAATTTGTCAAAATTTGGAGTTAAATTGTTAAAGTTTTGAAAAATTGGACTGTATTCGGTATTTTAGGCCCATTCTGTAAAGCCCATTCGGTATTTTACTTTCGGTATCTATAAAAGGAGAGTCAAAGTCACACATTACTCTCTTACTGTTATTAATTACCTACCGAGTCTTTTGATTATACCGAATCTGCCTAATTCTACCGAGTCTGTCATTCTGTTTCTTCAAATTCTTAGTAATTGTTCATTTTATTCAATGTTTAAGATATATAATTGTAGATCTGAGATAATTAAGTTTTTATCAACCAGAAAAGATCAAAATAACTGGATTATGTCCTTTAATTTTTGAAATCTTGTTGATTATACCGAGTCTGAGTCGATTTCAATTAATCTTTGATTAAACTCAATTGATTTGGAAAATCAATATGAAATCTTGTCTAATCTGAGTTAAATTGACTGATCTATCATTTGACCGATCTGATTACATGTTTAATTGCTTATTTGATGAATTCTGTATCTACCGAATGTGTTCTTATCCTGATACCGAGTTTGTTCATACAATTAACATGTTAATATACTTGTAATTGAATGGTTATTTGATCATGGTTGTGATATTACTTGATATATGATAGAATATGCATGTTTGAGTGACTTTCTGTTAATTGTTGAAGATACCGAATCTGGTTTTCTTTCTTGATACCGAGTCTGAAATTTGGTACCTTGAAATTTTCTGATTTTTATCTTCAAACACTTAACATGTTTATTCTATATCTTTCTGATATGAAAACTCAAGCTTATTTGGTTACAGAATCTAAAGTTTTCATAACTACCGAATCTGCTTGAAATGTGTTTAAAAATTGACTAAGTGTTGTTCTGAGTCCTTGTGTTATATAATTGACTTTGCATGATGATTTTGTACTAAGATGAATATCATATGAATGTCATGGTTGTCAATTATTTGTTCATATTTGAGAATAAAAGACTTTTATATTTTTGAAAAACCATAAAAATCTTAAAATTTAAAAATATAAAAAGGATTTCAAAGGCAAATAAGAATAGAGATATATGCTTTTTGTTAAATATCTTGTGGTCTTCTATTTCTTATTTATACATCTAAATGGCGAACAATCACTTCAACAACTCTGAAACCAGCATACCCTGCAACTACTGGACAGCAATTCTAGAGAGGCACACACTGTGGCCTGCTCTCAATACTACTGCCAGTGTAGCTGTAACAGATCTGGAGTTACTTAACAGAACAATTAGGTTTGTGGAAGCTACACAACCTACTACTGAAAATCCAGAGGGAACACAAGCTCGTTTTGAATTTCAACTAAGAGGAGTTCAAGGGAGGAGGAGTTTCACTAAAGCTGATTTCAGGAGGGTCTTCAGACTTCCTCTTGTACAGAATGCTCCTGATTTTCCTGCTACTCAGTAAATGATGACTTCTGTCTTTGATCTTGGTTATGTTGGAGCTACCAATGTTCCACCAGCTAAGTTTCAGAAGAAATATCTGCACTCAAGGTGGTATGTGATCTTCTCAATCATCAATAGATGCTTGCTGATGACAAGGAGTAGATCTGATAGCTTGACTGTGCCAATGCTGAAAGTATTCCACTCTTTCATAAGAGTAGAGGCTCCTGACTATGCTGAGCTTTTATAGGATCTGGTTCAAGCTCAAGTTGATAAGCCAAGGGTTCATACATCCCTTGCGAAAGGTTTTTCTGTATCTTTATCCATGATGCTATAAATGCTTGCAGAAATGCAAATATATTTATACCAGGTACACATGGATTACAGATGAAAAGGTTTGGAGAGCTGAAGATGAACACCCCTATGGTGTTTGATAATCAATTCACTGTGCCAATTCCAAATTGGCTAGTGAGGCTAGCTGAACCCCAAGACGCTCGTATGCATTCTTATTTTCAGGCTGCAGGAATACCTCTTCCGAACCCGGTACAACAAAAACAAGTTGAACCTGCCGTGGTTCCAGCCCCAGAGGTTGTAGAGGAACCTGTAGTTCAACCACCCGGGCCAGCTAATCCTCCACTTAGGGTGAACCTCAAACGATCTAGGGTAGCACACCAAGCTCAACCCGTGAGGATCAGGGAACCTAGTCGAACTAGGATTGAACCAACCCTTTCCACAACACCCGAAGTAAGCAATGTCACTTCAGCAACAGCATCTGAATCATCTCCTGAACATTATCCTAAGAGAACTCGATACATGCCTGATGAGATGATTCAGACTCCGCCAACCCAACGAGTAACTAGATCTAGGACTTCGACACCCATCGTCCGCCAAACAGTTACTCCAACCATTGGTGATACGGACCAAGACCAAGAGCCAATTAGGTCACCCTCACCTATCTCCGTATCACATCCAAGAATAATAGTAAGCCCTACGCTAAATGAAGCGCAAGCTTCGGTAGGCAAGAGATCTAAACGCACGGATGGTAAAAAGACCACTAAGCCCATCCAATCTAAACAGGACTTAATAATAAATCCTACAAAGCAAGGTGCTTCGGCATCTAAGGAAGTGAAGTCTTCCTCTGCAGTAAAGTCTGTGTTGACTCAATAGATTGAGGATACTCAATCATTGAAGTCCAGAACGGTCGAAGGAGAGTCGAAAAATCTTGAAAAGGCACCCTGCGTATTGGCTGGAAATCCTCCTGTACCTCAACATACAACAGGGTCTCGAGGTCCGGCTTATCTTGATGAGGAAGATCTGCCGCGTCCCATGGAAACGAGTCAACATGACAATCCTTCAGGATATTTATCAGACTTCCAGTAGACTGTTCCCTTGGTTCATGAAAGTGATCCATTGGTTCAAACCACTTCTCTTCCGGATTCTGAATCTCAGGGTCTAGAGGAAGAGTCTTTAACTGAAAGAGATGTGCCACCTCATGGTATATCAATGATTTCAGGAGTCGGGGATAGCAATATCTCTGCGAGAACTAAACCAACGGGTAGTCCTGCTACTTTGTCAGAGTCCCATGAGACCAAAGTCATGGAGGCGGATGCTTCGAAAGAAACTTCGCCGGTGACAACTCCGGTTGTTACCCAACCCCCATCAGAAGGGGATATCACGAATCTGACTAGTAGTATGTATAGCCCTACATATAAGAATAATACCGCACAACCATCCTTACCTGCCCTCACGGCAACTCAAACACTTCCACCAACATCGCCTTCAACAGTTGCTGCCGATGCTGTTTTTATTCATGGTTACACTGTTGTTTCACCAACTAGGTCACCTTCTCGAAGTTCAAATAGATATGGATTACAGTATCTCTCTGACAATGAGGTGGAGGATCTCTATCTTACTGAGTTTGCTAAACGAACTGATCTTGATGAAGTTCGCGAAACTATGATGATTTATCTTGAGCAAGCAAGGATAGTGTATCCTTTATCTCCATGCAAGTCACCTGGACCAATTTACATGCCTGATCATGATGATTTCGATCCCGACAATCTTCATGAGGGGGAGAATAGACAAGGTGGTTATCGGTCCAGTGTTTTTCAAAGATCAACTTATGAAGCTGGTACATCTAGTCAACAGAAGGATAAAGATGTTGTTGATATATCTGATTCCAGTGATGAAATTGAAGAAATTCAGTGTGAAAGTTTTCTAGATGAATCGGAAAGTCAGAGAGAGGGCGATTCAGGAATGTTAATGACTATGGATTTAGCTGATCAATCAGAGAAAAAGTTAACTCAAGAGGACAATCAAAACTTTGACAACATTGAAGATATTTTGAAGGGGTCATCAAGTGTCGCCAATGAATACAATGATCATCAATTTGTAAATTTGACATCTCCAACTGACGAATTTGGAATACACTTCGAAAAGAAGATTTTCTCTAATGGCAAAGAAGATACCACGACTCCTCCCGATTTGAATGTTCCTTTTCAAATTGCAGAGATTGTTCTTGAACGTGATGCTAATTACCAACTGAGTGAGGATGAAGAGAAAGATATTCTTCGTTCACCATTCATTGAACAACAAGCATATAGAATTTATTGTGATTCTGATCTCGTCCTTTCTGCATCAATGAGTGTTCTGTGTGCATGGAAATTTCATAAGAAACCAGAATATCTCAAAGCTTATCTGAGTGTTCGTGAAAAATTCAAATTGAAGAATGAAGAGAAACTTCAAATTCAGCGGAGTCTAGAGATTAAAAGCATAAATAATATTTTGATGATTAATAAGGATGGAGTGAAGATGCCATTGTTTTAAGTTACAAGAATGGATGATAAGGATTACCAATTCTCATAAGCGGATTTTGATAAACTGAAGATGGATGACAATATTTTCATTTACAACTATTTGATTAACTTGAATGAATCTGCAACAATTTATCATGCTACTGCAATGAAGGCAGTCTACAGGTTTATTCTTGATTCGATGAGATGGATGTCAGTTCATGATTTTCAGTTGGGATTGGAATCTGGACACAAAAAGCTCGGAATCAAACCACCAAATCAAGTGATTGAAGAGCTAAGATACATGTCCTTACTTGAAGTGAGCGACTGTCCATATGAATTTGTATTTGTCAATTCTCACTATACAAAGATCTTCATCAGAGTCTCAGATTTCAGAAGATACTCAGATGGAACGTTGATGTATGCTTTCAAGTACATGAGATGGAGATTGATCAATAACTACTATTCAACTGAAGATATTGAGATTGTCAAATACATTCTCACAAGATTAAAAAGTCGTCTCAAAACAAGAGTGAACATACGAAGATATGAGAATCTCAAGGGATTCAAATCCAAAGTTCACTTCAGAGGAACAAAGTTCCTTTAGATGTTTTAAATAGGATTATGTTGTAAAGTTCACATTTAACACTAAGGGGGGGATTTGTTAGGACCCCGAAGTTGTATAATGTTAATGTGAAATAAGCTTAATTGAAGGTTCCTTAGAAGAGGTCTATATAAGGAACCTAAGTAGTCCTAATTAGATAGCCATTGCATTGTAACTGAGTTCTAGAAGCTGTGGAATGTAATTGTACCGATTCTCTCTAATACCGAGTCTCATGCTTACATACCGAATCTCTCTTTATCTTATCAATTCTCTCAATCTCAACATGATCTGACCTATTATCTTCCCTGCTCCGGGATGTATTGAATATCTCGTTTTATGTGCTTCCTTAAGTACCTTTTCTCTCACATCTCAAAACTTTGGTACCCAAATTCTTTCAGCCCTATACCGGGTTCTGTCTTCCTGAATATTAAGATGTTTCTCCGATCATTTGGGTATTTCATTCTTTAACTATCCTTCTCTTAAAACTCCTTGTTGCGCCTCCTTTATTTGAGTAGTAAGGTTAGTACGAATAATTATATTCATAGCTTTTACCCGTATAGGTTCTCCGTCCTTTCTACTCAAGGTGTCGGCTACCACATTCGCCTTCCCCGGGTGGTAACGAATCTCAAAGTCGTAATCATTCAACAATTTAATCCACCTATGCTGTCTCATGTTCAATTGTTGCTGATCAAATATATGTTGGAGACTTTTGTGGTCGGTATATATGATACTTTTGACCCCATATAAGTAGTGCCTCCAAGTCTTTAATGCAAAAACAACAGCGCCCAATTCCAAATCGTGAGTCGTATAATTTTGCTCATGAATCTTCAATTATCTGGACGCATAAGCAATTACCTTCGTTCGTTGCATTAATACACAACCAAGACCTTGCTTCGAAGCGTCACAATAAATCACAAAATCATCATTCCCTTCAGGCAATGACAATATAGGTGTCGTAGTTAGCTTTTTCTTTAACAATTGAAACGCTTTCTCTTGTTCATCCTTCCATTCAAATTTCTTCCCTTTATGCGTTAATGCAGTCAAGGGTTTTGCTATTTTGGAAAAATCTTAGATGAATCTTCTGTAGTAACCAGCCAGTCCTAAAAATTGGCGTATATGTTTCGGAGTTTTCAGGGTTTCCCACTTTTCAACGGTTTCAATCTTTGCCGAATCTACTTGAATACCTTCTTTGTTCACTATGTGACCGAGGAATTGGACTTCTTCCAACCAAAATGCACACTTTGAAAACTTAGCGTACATTTTTTTCTTTTCTCAACAATTCTAGCACTTTTCTCAAATGTTCTTCGTGCTCTTGATCATTCTTTGAGTAAATAAGTATGTCATCGATGAAAACAATGACAAACTTGTCAAGGTATGGTCCACACACTCGGTTCATGAGGTCCATGAACACAGCTGGTGCGTTAGTCAAACCAAATGGCATAACCATAAACTCGTAATGACTGTAACGCGTCCTAAAAGCAGTCTTCGGAATATCATCCTCCTTCACCCACATTTGATGATACCCGGAATGTAAATCGATCTTCGAATAAACCGATGAGCCTTGTAGTTGATCAAATAAGTCATCAATTCTCGGTAGTGGGTAACGGTTCTTGATGGTAAGTTTGTTCAACTCTCGGTAGTCGATACACAACCTGAATGTACCATCCTTCTTTTTGACAAACAAAACAGGAGCTCCCCATGGTGATGTACTTGGTCGTATAAAATCACGCTCTAAAAGTTCTTGTAATTGGTTTTGGAGTTCCTTCATTTCGCTGGGTGCGAGTCTGTATGGAGCACGAGCTATTGGTGCAGCTCCTGGTATGAGATCTATTTGAAATTCAACAAATCGGTGTGGAGGTAGTCCTGGTAATTCTTTCGAAAATACATCTGGAAATTCTTTTGCGACGGGAACATCATTGATGTTCTTTTCTTCGGTATTAACTTTCTCGACGTGTGCTAGAACGGCATAGCAACCTTTTCTTATTAGTTTTCGCGCCTTCAGGTTACTAATAAGATTTAACTTCGCGTTGCTCTTTTCTCCGTACACCATTAAGGGTTTTCCTTTTTCTCGTACAAGGTGAATCGCATTTTTGTAACATACGATTTCTGCTCTCCCCTTTTTCAACCAGTCCATGCCGATTATCACATCAAAACTCCCTAACTCTAGTGGTATCAAATCAATCTTAAACGTTTTGCTAACCAGTTTAATTTCTCGATTCCGACATATATTATCTGCTGTAATTAATTTACCATTTGCTAATTCGAGTAAAAATTTATTATCCAAGGGCGTTGGTGGACAACTTAGTTTAGCACAAAAATCTCTACTCATATAGCTTCTATCCATATCCGAATCAAATAAAACATAAGCAGATTTATTGTCAATAAGAAACGTACCCGTAATAAGCTCCGGGTCTTCCTGCGCTTCTGCCGTATTAATATTGAAAACTCTTCTGCAGCCTTGTGCATTAGTATTCCCCTTATTCGGGCAATCTCTATTAATGTGGCCCAGTTTTCCACATCCAAAACAAACTATGGCGGCATTATTTGTTCCGATATTATTTGTTCTTTTAATTCTGTTAACGTTGGTCCATAGACCTCACACTTCGTCGTGCTATGACCATTTCTTTTACACCCATTGCAAAATGTCGTGCAGAACCCCGGGTGATGCTCTTCACACCTTTGGCATGGCTGTTTTTGGTTTTTGTTGCCATTGTTGTTGTTGAGATTGTTGTTGGGATTTTTATTGTTGTTGAAATGATTGTTATAGTTGTTGTTGTTGTTGGGACGTTTGTTGTAGTTATTGTTAGGATTGCGATTAGTGTTGCGATTGTTGTTGCGGTTGTTATGATTGTTATTGTGATTGTGGTTGTGATTGTTGTTGTTGTTGTATTGGTGACCCTTGTCACTGGTTTCTTCCCACTTTCTCTTAACCTGTTTCATGTTGGCCTCTTCGGCCGCTTGCTCCTTAATCCTTCCCTCAATCTGGTTTACTAGTTTGTGAGCCATACAGCTTGCCTTTTGTATAGAGGCGGGCTCGTGTGAACTCACATCTTCTTGAATCCTTTCTGGTAACCCTTTAACAAATGTGTCGATCTTCTCTTCTTCATCTTCGAACACTCTTGGACATAATAGGCACAACTCTGTGAATAGTCGTTCATACATGGTAATGTCGAATCCTTGCGTTCGTAATCCTCTAAGCTCTACTTTGAGCTTATTGACCTCGTTTCTGGGGCGATATTGTTCATTCATCAGGTGTTTGAATGCCGACCACGGTAGCGCGTAGGCAGTATCTTGTCCAACCTGCTCGAGATAGGTAATCCACCATGTTAACGCAGTGCCTATGAAGGTATGCGTAGCGTACTTTACTTTATCTTCTTCAGTGTACTTACTTATAGCAAACACCGATCCGACCTTCTCGGCCCACCATTTTAATCCAATTGGACCCTCAGTTCCATCGAATTCCAGAGGTATGCAGGCAGTGAATTCTTTGTAGGAGCATCCTACACGATTTCTTGTGGAATTAGTTCCACTGCTAGTATAACAACCCGAAAAATTTTGACTAAATTTAAACCTAACTTCGACTAATTCTGACAAATTCACGAACCATTATTTGTAAATAATCATGTATTAATATTAATTTGTTATATTAATATTGTATTTATTATTTATCATCATCTACAAGTATTATTACTCTCAATATTATTAATGTTATTATTATTAATAATTATTATTATCATTAGTATTATCACTTTTACTAAAAGTGATAAGATTAATATAAATATCATTATCAATAAATTAATACAACTTATTATTAATAATGTTGTTATCAACATTATTATTAATAATTATCATTAACCTTGTTATTAATTTTATTATAATAAGTATTATTATTATATTTATCAATAATACAATCTATTATTATTATTATCAAATTATTATTATCATTATTATCATTTTTATAATTATTATTATCATTTTTATTATTATTATCATTATTAATTATTAATAAATTTATTACAATTATCATTATCATTAGGTTTATTATTACTATCTTTATTTATTAAGATTATTATTAATATAATTATCATTAATTTTTTTAGCAGTAATATAAAATAAAAGAAAATGAAAACGACACATACCAAAATTAGGTCAGCTGATTATTATTATTTTTTTTATCATGAATTACTTTTATGTTTTTATATTTATCTGCTTTTCTTATTTTATATACACTTTTATAAAAAATAATTAGGTATTCAGTTTTTATAATTTCCTTTCTGGTGATCTAGTCGACATCCATAACAATCGACCACCTCAGTTTGATTATAAAGTCCCAATCGATTTCTCCATCATCATTATCATTTTCTAGTTGAATTTAGATTAAACGGAAATATAAAAAAAATACATATACCTCTGTTCTTGACTTATTTTCCAAAAACCAGATTTTGAAACCCATTTTAAAATCCTTAATTGCAGTTTTGTTAGAATTATCATACTCAAACTATCTGCAAAGTATGAGCTTCCAATTCTTTAAAACGATTGTGAATTCGTGAGTCAAAGTTTCGAAATCAAAAAGTCAAATACTTGTTCTTCAATCAAATTCGAGTTTTTTATTAAGGTTTAAGTTCAATTAATGGTTTCAATAGTTTCTATAAGTGATTTAGGAAATGTTTCATGAAGGAACCAAATTCTAAAACGAACTAAAAATCAAAATCACGAATTTTTTTTTCTTTAAAAACAACGGCAGCAGCAGCAGGCTTTTATGCCAATTTTTTTTATTTTTTTTCTTTTGTTTTCAATTTATTTAGACAATTAATATTGATTAACTATTATTATTTTGAAGTATATAAATCATCATTTTAAAGTCCCTGGTCGATTAACGAATTTGAGAAGAGGAAGAATAGAAAACAGAAACTTTCGGTATAAATAAATTGAATTCGGGGAATAAATAGAAAAACAGAAATGGAGCATTGGTTTGAGGGGTGTTCGGGCTAGTGTGAGGTCGCGGGTTCGATCCCGGCTTGGGGCATTTTGTTTTTAGAAAAGCTTATTGAGGTAGCATTTTTATTATTTTGTTATTATTATTACTATCAAAATTTATTATGATAAATATTATTATTACAAATATTAAAAATATAATTATTATTACTACTAAAATGATTAATATCATTATCATTATTATTAGTATTTGTAAGATCATTATTATAATTGTCGTTAACATAAGTATTATTAATATTACCATTATTATTATTAAAATGATACCATTAGTAGTAGTATTATTATTAAAACTATTATTTTTATCATTAGTAGTAAAATTATTATTATAGTTATTATTACTATCAGTATTATTATTATTATTATTATCATTAATATGATTACACTACAATTATTATTAAAGTTATTAATATTAATACTAATATCATTATCTTTATGATTATTATTACTAATACTAAGATATTTTAATTTAATATATTAACATTGATAATTTACCTTTTTAAATTACTGTTGAGTAATTATTTCAAATACTGAAAATAAATATATTTAAAAGAATTATTAATCATTATTATTATCACTGTTATTATTATTAGTACAAATAAATATTACAATATATATATATATATATATATATATATATATATATATATATATATATATATATATATATATATATATATATATATATATTAAGTTTTATAATATTCCTAAACATCAACATATGATATTTATAATAAATGACATATCATATACTTTAAATCTGATAAATATATATACATTAAGTATTTATATATAAAATGAATATAGCTAAATAATTAACAAATTAATAATATAAGAAGTATATTAATAATATTAATATATAAATTGGTTAATTGTTATTATATGTTTTAATATACATACTTGATATAGGTTCGTGAATCCAAGGACAACTCCGCACTTGTTCAGTACCATCATACACATATTTACTACAGACTATCGTATCGTATCGTGAGTTTTCATAGCTCCCTTTTTATCTATATTTTTGGGCTGAGAATACATGGGCAACTTTTATAACTGTTTTACATGTTAGACACAAGTACTCAAACTTTTATGCTGAATACGTGCTTTGTCATGCTAAATCCCTGCCATCGTTAATTGCTTGGTGAACGCAAACTTAGTTATTATGAATAGCGCTGTTGAGAGTAACATCTCAAATCATTTAACCTCTAGTCTTTGGCTACATAATAATGATTCAAACTGACACTGACTGTTCAAGGTGTCTCGGGGTAAAATTCTATTTACTCGCGATATTACAAACTACAGCAACTCTTTAGATTGATATGATGGGTATCAATCAACTTTAAACTGAAATCTTATGGTCTAATTCTATACTGAACTATTGATTTATAATAAACCTATGAACTCACTCAACCTCGTTTTGACTTTTTAAGCATGTTTATTCTCAGGTACTTATATATTGCTTCCGCTGTATATCTGCTGCTTTGATGATGATTGCTTACTATGCTTGGAGTCTTCATTATATATCATATCAATTAAAGACATTTAATGTTCTAAATACAATGTAATCTATTTATCTTCCGTTGCAAAACTCAATAAGATGTCTCATATAGAGTCGTTCATGTTTATACAACTTTGATTTGATATAATTAGTCACAAATACCCCAGGCCCTATTTGGGGGTGTGACAGCTAGATCCAGAGTTATTGTTATCTTACATCGTAGCCTGTACTACGGCTATGTTTGCTGTAAGGAAAACACAGAAGTCTCCCTCGCTCATGTTCAAGTTCTGACGAGTAGTCGGTGCCATTCCCTTCAAAAATAGCCAAAATAATTAAGTTAATCATATAGAATATTAAGAGTAGTCAATAGTATTTCGTAGCATAATATGAACTTATTTATAAAAGCTTTTTCTTCATATTAGCGTTTTATAATTTTTCATTCGGGTAGTACCTACCCGTTAAGTTCATACTAAGTAGCTAATATACAATTCAACTACTACAATTCTATATGAAAAACTGATTACAATAATATTTCACGTTCAAACTTTTATACAATATTTTACAAACTTACAATACCGCTATTTTACATATAGTATGAAATATAGCACACAAAAACTTTAATACAAGGCAGTTGCGAAGACAATTCTAGTTAATACGCAAGTCGTTCAGCAAAGGCAATAAAGACACGTAATTCATAAGTCCATAAACAAGTCATGCATTCGGGTTTTACTAGTATTATTTCCCATCCTTGATCTTGTGAAAAATAACAGTTGTTACCGTTGGCTAGGCAGCATGTTGTAACATTTTCAAAAGGACAGGGGTTACGTAATGCCCAACAGCCCCACAATAATCTAAAAATCTTATTTCTCACCCCAACTACTGAATCTGTCACTTTTGGGAATGTTTTATTTAGTAGTTGCAATCCTATGTTCTTTTTCTCGATTTGGTGAGAAGCGAACATTATTAACCCGTAGATATAATATGCTTCTTTATGTTGCATGTTTGAATCTCTTTCTAAAGAACGAAGTCCTATGTTGGGATAGGTAGAGTCAAAATAGGCTCTCAACCCGTAGCGTAAAATTGCATATGGGTTCTCCGTATTCAATACTTTAAAGAAAACACGGCGTAACTTATGGTCTTCCCAATGTGATATACCCCATCTATTAAAGGAAAGCCTTTTATAAACTAAGGCATGCCTAGAACGTCTTTCAAATGTTTGACAAACTAATTTCGCCATAAATAATTGTGCCGATGAACTCTGACCGACTCTAGACAAAATTTCATCAATCATGTCCCCGGGTAGGTCTTCTAAAATATTCGATTGTCTATCCTTAACGTCCATTGTGTGTTTTTATACTTAAAAAAATAGAAGAGGATTAGATTCGTAAAAGATAATTAACAAACAATACAAGCAATTTTTACATAACATGAAAATGCAAGCACACTACAATACATATATTACACAACATGATTACAACTCTTTATTCCGACTCACTCGTTTCTTCCTCTTCGGACTTGGTTCGTTTCGCTAATTTCCTAGGGATATATGGTGCTCCCCTAATACGAGCAGTTCTTTTCTCAAATGGTCTAGAAAAACCTGGTGGCTTAGATGTTCCCGAGTTATAGTGAAAGTTTAAGAAATACGGGTGTTTACGGTACACCCCATCAGGGTACTTCATGTTAACATAAAGTTCATCGGTTTTGGGCTCGGGTTTTTCTATTTTAATGTCTTTTCCCTTATTGTTTTCTTTTGCTTTTTCAAATTGGGTCGAGGTAATTTCTATAACATCATCAGAATCCTCATCGGGATCCGATTCATCAGAAAACTGGTAATTTTTCCAATATTTTGCTTCCTTGGCGGAAACACCATTGACCATTTTTAACTTTGGTCCATTGGTTGAGGATTTTCTTTTATTTAACCGTTTTTCTGTAGTTATTAATATTTCTTCCTCCGGAACCTCTTCTTCTTCCGGTTCCTCTTCTTCCGGTTCCTCCTCTTCCGATTTCTCCTCTTCCGGTTCCTCCTCTTCCGGTTCTTCCTCGGGAATGTGTGAATCTTCCCAAAATATATTCGACTCTTCATTATTATTAGGTGAGTCGATGGGATATGTACTAGAAGTAGACATCTATCACACAATATCAAACACGTTAAGGGATTAATATATCACATAATATTTACATGTTAATAATATATAGTTTCCAACAAAAAGTGTTAAGCAATCGTTTTTTTTTTTTTTAAGAAAACACGGTCGAAGTCCAGACTCACTAATGCATCCTAACAAACTCGGTAAGATATACTAATACAAATTTTTGGTTCTCTAAGACCAACGCTCGGATACCAACTGAAATGTCACGTTCATATCGATTATAAACGTTCCATATTAATTGATTTCGTTGCGAGGTTTTGACCTCTATATGAGACGTTTTTTCAAAGACTGCATTCGATTTTAAAACAAACCATAACCTTTATTTTATCGATAAAGGTTTAAAATATTACGACGATTATCAAATAATGATAATCTAAAATATAGCGTTTTCACACGATTATTACATAATGGTTTACAATAATATTACACATCAATTTAAATCTTCGAATGCAGTTTTTAAACAATATTATACAAGCATGCTCACTCCAACTCTTGTCCATAAATTAGCATGCAACAGCGAAAGCTCTTAATAATCACCTGAGAATAAACATGCTTTAAATGTCAACAAAAATGTTGGTGAGTTATAGGTTTAACCTATATATTTATCAATTCGTAATAATAGACCACAAGATTTCATATTTCCATTTCTTGTAAACAACATGCATGCATAAAAATCATTTATATGGATTGAACACCTGGTAACCGACATTAACAAGATGCATATAAGAATATCCCCTATCATTCCGGGACATCCATTGGACATGATAAAACAACATCGAAGTACTAAAGCATCCGCAACCATGGATGGGGTTTGTTAGGCCCAATAGATCTATCTTTAGGATTCGCATCAATTAGTAGATCGGTTTACTAATTCTTAGGCTACCAAGCAAAAAGGGGCATATTCGGCTTCAATCATTCACTCATAGAATGTAGTTTCGATTACTTGTGTCTATTTCGTAAAACATTTACAAAACTGCATGTATTATCATCCCAAAGATATTAGATTTTAAAAGTGAGACTATAACTCACTTTCACATATTTTTACTTCGTCGGGAAGTAAGACTTGGCCACTGGTCGATTCATGCCCCTATAACAAATATGTACATATATATCAATTTATGATCGAAATATATTCACAATATTTTTTATTATGTTTTAATGATTTAAGTTTGTTAAGTTAGCAGTCCAACGTTAGTAATCTACAACTAGTTGTCCACAGTTAGATGTACAGAAATAAATCAATATTATCTCGAATCAATTCACGACCAAGTGTATACAAGTCTCAGGCTAGATCACAACTCAAAGTATATATATTATTTTGGAATCAACCTCAACCCTGTATAGCTAACTCCAGCATTACTGCATATAGAGTGTCTATGGTTGTTCCAAATAATATATATAGATGGGTCGATATGATATTTCAAAACATTGTATACGTGTCTATGGTATCCCAAGATTACATAATATGTATAATACAATATAAATTAGATAGGATATGTTTAGTCTAGATTTGTTACAAAATTTTCGTAGCTAAAACTAGCAAGTTTATCCAATTTTGTTTTACCCGTCATTTCTTCGTTTCAAATCCGTTTTGAGTGATTCAAGTTGCTATGGTTTCATAATGAACTAAAATTTATGAAACTAAACAAAAAAATTATAAGTTTATAGTCAGAAATACAGGTTACAAGTTATTTTTTAAAGAGGTAGTCATTTCCGTCGAAAGAACGACATCTTGATGACCATTTTGAAAAACATACTTCCACTTTGAGTTTAACCATGATTTTTGGATATAGTTTCATGTTTATAAGAAAAATCATTTTCCCAGAAGAACAACTTTTAAATCAAAGTTTATCATAGTTTTTAATTATCATACCCAAAACAGCCCACGGTGTTACTACAACGGCGTATGTCCGGTTTTACGGTATTTTTCGTGTTTCCAAGTTTTAAATCATTAAGTTAGCATATCATATAGATATTGAACATGTGTTTAGTTGATTTTAAAAGTTAAGTTAGAAGGATTAACTTTGTTTGCGAACAAGTTTAGAATTAACTAAACTATGTTCTAGTGATTACAAGTTTAAATCTTCGAATAAGATAGTTATATATATATGAATTGAATGATGTTATGAACATCATTACTACCTCAAGTTTAGTAGGTAAACCTACTGGAAGTGACAAAAATTGATCTAGCTTCAAAGGATTC
Source organism: Rutidosis leptorrhynchoides (assembly GCF_046630445.1). Lineage (NCBI taxonomy): Eukaryota > Viridiplantae > Streptophyta > Magnoliopsida > Asterales > Asteraceae > Rutidosis > Rutidosis leptorrhynchoides. Next base: position 209,848,904 of record NC_092341.1, on the reverse strand, counting down.
TTGGATGGCTTGAAAGTTCTTGAAGTAAAATCATGACACGAAAACAAGTTCAAGTAAGATTTTCACTCGAAATAAGATTGTTATAGTTATAGAAATTGAAACAAAGTTTGAATATGAGTATTACCTTGAATTAGAGAGATAACCTACTGTAAATAACAAAGGTTTCTTAATCCTAGATGATTTCTTGGAATGGATTAGAAAGCTTAGAAGTAGACTTGCAAACTTGAAAGTGTTGTTGAAGTTTTCTTGAGTAGTTGTTTTGTATGTTGATCTAGGTTACCTAGATTGAGCTAGATTATGAAGGAAATGATGAAGAACACTTAGAACACTAAGAGAGTAATTGAGAGAGAGTAATTTGATGCATAAAAATGGAAATCAAAGTGTGTTTGTGTACTCCATCTTTCACGTGAATATGGGATGGCATTTAAGGTCACATTAGTTTGTAATTTTGTGAGATATTTCATGCTAGATGTTAAATGATGGTTCCCACATGGTTAGGTGACTCACAAGGGCTGCTAAGAGCTGATCATTAAAGTGTATATTGTAGTGACCCGAACTTTTCCATGTTTATATATATTAATTGAGATTGATATTTACATGATTAAATGTTTCCAACATGTTAAGCAATCAAACTTGTTAAGACTTGATTAATTGAAATATGTTTCATATAGACAATTGACCACCCAAGTTGACCGGTGATTCACGAACGTTAAAACTTGTAAAAACTATATGATGACATATATATGGATATATATAGTTAACATGATACTATGATAAGTAAACATATCATTAAGTATATTAACAATGAACTACATATGTAAAAACAAGACTAGTAACTTAATGATTTTTAAACGAGACATATATGTAACGATTATCGTTGTAAAGACATTTAATGTATATATATCATATTAAGAGATATTCATACATGATAATATCATGATAATATAATAATTTAAAATCTCATTTGATATTATAAACATTGGGTTAACAACATTTAACAAGATCGTTAACCTAAAGGTTTCAAAACAACACTTACATGTAACGACTAACGATGACTTAACGACTCAGTTAAAATGTATATACATGTAGTGTTTTAATATGTATTTATACACTTTTTAAAGACTTCAATACACTTATCAAAATACTTCTACTTAACAAAAATGCTTACAATTACATCCTCGTTCAGTTTCATCAACAATTCTACTCGTATGCACCCGTATTCGTACTCGTACAATACACAGCTTTTAGATGTATGTACTATTGGTATATACACTCCAATGATCAACTCTTAGAAGCCCATGTGAGTCACCTAACACATGTGGGAACCATCATTTGGCAACTAGCATGAAATATCTCATAAAATTACAAAAATATGAGTAATCATTCATGACTTATTTACATGAAAACAAAATTACATATCCTTTATATCTAATCCATACACCAACGACCAAAAACACCTACAAACACTTTCATTCTTCAATTTTATTCATCTAATTGATCTCTCTCAAGTTCTATCTTCAAATTCTAAGTGTTCTTCATATATTCTACAAGTTCTAGTTACATAAAATCAAGAATACTTTCAAGTTTGCTAGCTCACTTCCAATCTTGTAAGGTGATCATCCAACCTCAAGAAATCTTTGTTTCTTATAGTAGGTTATCATTCTAATACAAGGTAATAATCATATTCAAACTTTGGTTCAATTTCTATAACTATAACAATCTTATTTCAAGTGATGATCTTACTTGAACTTGTTTTCGTGTCATGATTCTGTTTCAAGAACTTCGAGCCATCCAAGGATCCGTTGAAGCTAGATCCATTTTTCTCTTTTCCAATAGGTTTATCCAAGGAACTTAAGGTAGTAATGATGTTCATAACATCATTCGATTCATACATATAAAGCTATCTTATTCGAAGGTTTAAACTTGTAATCACTAGAACATAGTTTAGTTAATTCTAAACTTGTTCGCAAACAAAAGTTAATCCTTCTAACTTGACTTTTAAAATCAACTAAACACATGTTCTATATCTATATGATATGCTAACTTAATGGTTTAAAACCTGGAAACACGAAAAACACCGTAAAACCGGATTTACGCCGTCGTAGTAACACCGCGGGCTGTTTTGGGTTAGTTAATTAAAAACTATGATAAACTTTGATTTAAAAGTTGTTATTCTGAGAAAATTATTTTTATTATGAACATGAAACTATATCCAAAAATTATGGTTAAACTCAAAGTGGAAGTATGTTTTCTAAAATGGTCATCTAGACGTCGTTCTTTCGACTGAAATGACTACCTTTACAAAAACGACTTGTAACTTATTTTTCTGACTATAAACCTATACTTCTTCTGTTTAGATTCATAAAATAGAGTTCAATATGAAAGCATAGCAATTTGATTCACTCAAAACGGATTTAAAATGAAGAAGTTATGGGTAAAACAAGATTGGATAATTTTTCTCATTTTAGCTACGTGAAAATTGGTAACAAATCTATTCCAACCATAACTTAATCAACTTGTATTATATATTATGTAATCTTGAGATACCATAGATACGTATACAATGTTTCGACCTATCATGTCGACACATCTATATATATTTCGGAACAACCATAGACACTCTATATGTGAATGTTGGAGTTAGCTATACAGGGTTGAGGTTGATTCCAAAATATATATAGTTTGAGTTGTGATCAATACTGAGATATGTATACACTGGGTCGTGGATTGATTCAAGATAATATTTATCGATTAATTTCTGTACATCTAACTGTGGACAACTAGTTGTAGGTTACTAACGAGGACAGCTGACTTAATAAACTTAAAACATCAAAATATATTAAAAGTGTTGTAAATATATTTTGAACATACTTTGATATATATGTATATATTGTTATAGGTTCGTGAATCAACCAGTGGCCAAGTCTTACTTCCCGACGAAGTAAAAATCTGTGAAAGTGAGTTATAGTCCCACTTTTAAGATCTAATATTTTTGGGATGAGAATACATGCAGGTTTTATAAATGATTTACAAAATCGACACAAGTACGTGAAACTACATTCTATGGTTGAATTATCGAAATCGAATATGCCCCTTTTTATTAAGTCTGGTAATCTAAGAATTAGGGAACAGACACCCTAATTGACGCGAATCCTAAAGATAGATCTATTGGGCCTAACAAACCCCATCCAAAGTACCGGATGCTTTAGTACTTCGAAATTTATATCATATTCGAAGGGTGTCCCGGAATGATGGGGATATTCTTATATATGCATCATGTTAATGTCGGTTACCAGGTATTCACCATATGAATGATTTTTATCTCTATGTATGGGATGTGTATTGAAATATGAAATCTTGTGGTCTATTCTTATGATTTGATATATATAGGTTAAACCTATAACTCACCAACATTTTTGTTGACGTTTTAAGCATGTTTTATTCTCAGGTGATTATTAAGAGCTTCCGCTGTCGCATACTTAAATAAGGACAAGATTTGGAGTCCATGCTGGTATGATATTGTGTAAAAACTGCATTCAAGAAACTTATTTTGTTGTAGCATATTTGTATTGTCACCATTATGTAATGGTCGTGTGTAAACAGGATATTTTAGATTATCATTATTTGATAATCTACGTAAAGCTTTTTAAAACCTTTATCTATGAAATAAAGATTATGGTTTATTTTAAAAATGAATGCAGTCTTTGAAAAACGTCTCATATAGAGGTCAAAACCTCGCAACGAAATCAATTAATATGGAACGTTTTTAATCAATAAGAACGGGACATTTCAGTTGGTATCCGAGCGTTGGTCTTAGAGAACCAGAATTTTGCATTAGTGTGTCTTATCGAGTTTGTTAGGATGCATTAGTGAGTCTGGACTTCGACCGTATTTACTTGAAAAATGATTGCTTAACAAATTTTGTTGAAAACTATATATTTTTAACATGTGAATATTATGTGATATATTAATCTCTTAACGCGGAATGATTCGTGGACTGATTCACAAGTTCCCGAAGAGGAACCGGAAGAAGAGTCGGAACCGGAAGAAGAATCGGAACCGGATGAAGAAATAGAACCGGTGGGGGAAATAATAAAACGGTTAAGTAAAAGAAAATCCTCAACCAACCGACCAAGGTTAATTATGGTCAATGGTGTTTCCGCCAAGGAAGCAAAATATTGGGAGGATTACCAATTCTCCGATGAATCGGATTCCGACGAGAATTCCGATGATGTTATAGAAATTACACCAACTGAATTTAAAAAGGCAAAAGAAAATAATAAGGGAAAGGGCATAAAAATAGAGAAATCTAATTCCAACCCCGATGAACTTTATATGTATCGTCAACCCCCGAAGTCCTTAAGTTGTAACAATGACCCGGGAACCTCTAAACCACCAGGTTTTTCTAAACCAATGTGGAAAACAACGGCTCGTATTAGGGGAACATCATATATCCCTAGAAACTTGGCAAAACGAACCAAAATCGAAGAAGAAGAAATAAGCGAGTCGGAATAAGATAGTTGTATTCGTGTGGTGTAATATATGTAATATAGTGTGCTTATGCTTTATGATATATGTAAAAATTGCTTGTATTAATAAGTATTTTTTTTATGAATCTAACTCTTGTCTATTTTACAGTATAAAAACACAAAATGGATAGACAACCCAATATTTTAAGAGACCTACCCGGAGACATGATTGATGAAATCTTGTCTAGAGTCGGTCAGAATTCTTCGGCACAACTATTTAAGGCGAGATCAGTTTGTAAGACATTCGAAGAACATTCCAAGAATGCCTTGGTTTATAAAAGGCTTTCGTTCGAACGATGGGGGATATCACATTGGGAAATCCATAAGTTACGATGTGTTTACTTTGACGCATATATTGCGGGGAACCCAAATGCTATTTTACGCAATGGGTTAAGAAATTATTTTGACTCAATATATCCGAATATTGGACTTCGTGATTTAGAAAAAGCGGCTAACATGCAACATAAAGAAGCATGTTATGCTTACGGATTAGTAATGTTCGCTTCTCACCAAAGTGAGAACAAGAACATCGGGCTACAACTATTAAACAAAACGTTTCCACAAGTGACGGAGTCGGTAATTGGGGTAAGAAATGAGGTTTTTAGATTGTTACAGGACTGTTGGACATTACGTAACCCTCGTCCCTTTGACGACGTTACAACACGCTGTCTTATCAACAGCCATAACGGTTATGTTCCACAAGACCAAGGATGGGAAGTAATCCTAGTAAAACCAGAACGCATGACTTGTTTCTGGACGTATGAATTACGTGTCTTTATTGCCTTTGCTGAACGACTTGTGTACTAGCTAGAATTATCTTCACAACCATCTTGTATCAAATTTATTGTGTGCTATATTTCATGCTATATGTAAAATAAGAGGTATTGTAAGTTTGTAAAATATTGTGTAAAAGTTTGAACGCGAAATATTATTATAATCAGTTTTTCATATAGAATTGTAGTAGTTGAATTGTATATTAGCTACTAAGTATAAACTTAACGGGTAGGTACTACCCGAATTTAAACTTATAAAACGCTAATATGAAGAAAAAGCTTTTATAAATGAGTTCATATTATGCTATGAAATACTATTAACTACTCTTAATATTCTGTATGATTAACTTGTTCCATTTGACTATTTTGAAGGAAATGGCACCGACTACTCGACACACCGTGAATATGAATGAAGAGGAATTCCGTACTTTTCTAGCTTCAAACATAGCTGCAGTACAGGCTGCGCTACACACCAACAATAACCTTGGATCTAGCAGTACAGGAAATCGTGTAGGATGCACCTACAAAGAATTTACTGCCTGCAAACCTTTGGAATTTGATGGAACCGAAGGACCGATCGGATTGAAATGGTGGACCGAGAAGGTCGAATCGGTGTTTGCCATAAGTAAGTGTACTGAAGTGGACAAAGTGAAGTACGCTACGCATACCTTCACAGGTTCTGTGTTAACATGGTGGAATACCTATCTAGAGCAAGTGGGACAAGATGATGCGTACGCACTACCGTGGTCAGCATTCAAGCACTTGATGAACGAGAAGTACCGTCCCAGAACCGAGGTCAATAAGCTCAAGACAGAACTTAGAGGGTTACGAACCCAAGGATTTGATATTACCACGTACGAAAGACGATTCACAGAATTGTGCCTATTGTGTCCGGGAGCATTCGAAGATGAGGAAGAGAAGATCGACGCGTTTGTGAAAGGATTACCGGAAAGAATCCAAGAAGATATAAGTTCACACGAGCCCGCCTCCATACAACAGGCATGTAGAATGGATCACAAACTAGTGAACCAGATTGAAGAAAGAATTAAAGAACGGACTGCTGAAGAGGCCAATGTGAAGCAAGTCAAAAGAAAGTGGGAGGAAAACGGTGATAAGAATCACCAATACAACAACAACAGCAATTACAACAATAATCGCAACAATTATCCCAACAATCGTAACATCAATCGCAACTACAACAAACGGCCCAACAACAACAACAACTACAACAATCATCCCAACAACAATAATAACCGCAACAACAACAACAATCAGAAGCAGCTATGCCAAAGGTGTGAAAAGTATCACTCGGGGTTCTGCACCAAATTTTGCAACAAGTGTAAAAGAAATGGTCATAGCGCGGCGAAGTGTGAGGTCTACGGACCAGGGGTTAATAGAACGAAAGGAACAAATGGTGTCGGAACGAGTAATGGCGGAGCAAGTAGTGTCAGAGCAAGTTATGCCAATGTAGTTTGTTATAAATGTGGAAAACCGGGCCACATTATTAGAAATTGCCCAAACCAGGAGAACACGAATGGACAAGGCCGCGGAAGAGTTTTCAATATTAATGCGGCAGAGGCACAGGAAGACCCAGAGCTTGTTACGGGTACGTTTCTTATTGACAATAAATCTGCTTACGTTTTATTTGATTCGGGTGCGGATAGAAGCTATATGAGTAGAGATTTTTGTGCTAAATTAAGTTGTCCATTAACGCCTTTGGATAGTAAATTTTTACTCGAATTAGCGAATGGTAAATTAATTTCAGCAGATAATATATGTCGGAATCAAGAAATTAAACTGGTTAGCGAAACATTTAAGATTGATTTGATACCAGTAGAGTTAGGGAGTTTTGATGTGATAATCGGTATGGAGTGGTTGAAAGAAGTGAAAGCAGAGATCGTTTATTACAAAAATGCAATTCGCATTATACGAGAAAAAGGAAAACCCTTAATGGTGTACGGAGAAAAGGGCAACACGAAGCTACATCTTATTAGTAATTTGAAGGCACAAAAACTAATAAGAAAAGGTTGCTATGCTGTTCTAGCACACGTCGAAAAAGTACAAACTGAAGAAAAGAGCATCAATGATGTTCCCATTGCAAAAGAATTTCCCGATGTATTTCCGAAAGAATTACCGGGATTACCCCCACATCGATCCGTTGAATTTCAAATAGATCTTGTACCAGGAGCTGCACCAATAGCTCGTGCTCCTTACAGACTCGCACCCAGCGAGATGAAAGAACTGCAAAGCCAATTACAAGAACTTTTAGAGCGTGGTTTCATTCGACCAAGCACATCACCGTGGGGAGCTCCTGTTTTGTTTGTCAAGAAGAAAGATGGTACATTCAGGTTGTGTATCGACTACCGAGAGTTGAACAAACTTACCATCAAGAACCGCTACCCACTACCGAGAATCGATGACTTATTTGATCAACTACAAGGCTCGTCTGTTTATTCAAAGATTGACTTACGTTTCGGGTATCATCAAATGCGGGTGAAAGAAGATGATATTCCAAAGACTGCTTTCAGAACACGTTACGGTCATTACGAGTTTATGGTCATGCCGTTTGGTTTAACTAATGCACCAGCTGTGTTCATGGACCTTATGAACCGAGTGTGTGGACCATACCTTGACAAGTTTGTCATTGTTTTCATTGATGACATACTTATTTACTCGAAGAATGACCAAGAACACGGTGAACATTTGAGAAAGGTGTTAGAAGTATTGAGGAAGGAAGAATTGTACGCTAAGTTTTCAAAGTGTGCATTTTGGTTGGAAGAAGTTCAATTCCTCGGTCACATAGTGAACAAAGAAGGTATTAAGGTGGATCCAGCAAAGATAGAAACTGTTGAAAAGTGGGAAACCCCGAAAACTCCGAAACACATACGCCAGTTTTTAGGACTAGCTGGTTACTACAGAAGGTTCATCCAAGACTTTTCCAGAATAGCAAAACCCTTGACTGCATTAACGCATAAAGGGAAGAAATTTGAATGGAATGATGAACAAGAGAAAGCGTTTCAGTTATTGAAGAAAAAGCTAACTACGGCACCTATATTGTCATTGCCTGAAGGGAATGATGATTTTGTGATTTATTGTGATGCATCAAAGCAAGGTCTCGGTTGTGTATTAATGCAACGAACGAAGGTGATTGCTTATGCGTCTAGACAATTGAAGATTCACGAACAAAATTATACGACACATGATTTGGAATTAGGCGCGGTTGTTTTTGCATTAAAGACTTGGAGGCACTACTTATATGGGGTCAAAAGTATTATATATGCCGACCATAAAAGTCTTCAACACATATTTAATCAGAAACAACTGAATATGAGGCAGCATAGGTGGATTGAATTATTGAATGATTACGACTTTGAGATTCGTTACCACCCGGGGAAGGCAAATGTGGTAGCCGATGCCTTGAGCAGGAAGGACGGAGAACCCATTCGAGTAAAATCTATGAATATAATGATTCATAATAACCTTACTACTCAAATAAAGGAGGCGCAACAAGGAGTTTTAAAAGAGGGAAATTTAAAGGATGAAATACCCAAAGGATCGGAGAAGCATCTTAATATTCGGGAAGACGGAACCCGGTATAGGGCTGAAAGGATTTGGGTACCAAAATTTGGAGATATGAGAGAAATGGTACTTAGAGAAGCTCATAAAACCAGGTACTCAATACATCCTGGAACGGGGAAGATGTACAAGGATCTCAAGAAACATTTTTGGTGGCCGGGTATGAAAGCCGATGTTGCTAAATACGTAGGAGAATGTTTGACGTGTTCTAAGGTCAAAGCTGAGCATCAGAAACCATCAGGTCTACTTCAACAACCCGAAATCCCGGAATGGAAATGGGAAAACATTACCATGGATTTCATCACTAAATTGCCAAGGACTGCAAGTGGTTTTGATACTATTTGGGTAATAGTTGATCGTCTCACCAAATCAGCACACTTCCTGCCAATAAGAGAAGATGACAAGATGGAGAAGTTAGCACGACTGTGTTTGAAGGAAGTCGTCTCCAGACATGGAATACCAATCTCTATTATCTCTGATAGGGATGGCAGATTTATTTCAAGATTCTGGCAGACATTACAGCAAGCATTAGGAACTCGTCTAGACATGAGTACTGCCTATCATCCACAAACTGATGGGCAGAGCGAAAGGACGATACAAACGCTTGAAGACATGCTACGAGTATGTGTTATTGATTTCGGAAACAGTTGGGATCGACACCTACCGTTAGCAGAATTTTCCTACAACAACAGCTACCATTCAAGCATTGAGATGGCGCCGTTTGAAGCACTTTATGGTAGAAAGTGCAGGTCTCCGATTTGTTGGAGTGAAGTGGGGGATAGACAGATTACGGGTCCGGAGATTATACAAGAAACTACCGAGAAGATCATCCAAATTCAACAACGGTTGAAAACCGCCCAAAGTCGACAATAGAGCTACGCTGACATTAAAAGAAAAGATATAGAATTTGAAATTGGAGAGATGGTCATGCTTAAAGTTGCACCTTAGAAAGGCGTTGTTCGATTTGGTAAACGAGGGAAATTAAATCCAAGGTATATTGGACCATTCAAGATTATTGATCGTGTCGGACCAGTAGCTTACCGACTTGAGTTACCTCAACAACTCATGGCTGTACATAACACTTTCCACGTCTCGAATTTGAAGAAATGTTTTGCTAAAGAAGATCTCACTATTCCGTTAGATGAAATCCAAATCAACGAAAAACTTCAATTCATCGAAGAACCCGTCGAAATAATGGATCGTGAGGTTAAAAGACTTAAGCAAAACAAGATACCAATTGTTAAGGTTCGATGGAATGCACGTAGAGGACCCGAGTTCACCTGGGAGCGTGAAGATCAGATGAATAAGAAATACCCGCATCTATTTCCAGAAGATTCGTCAACACCTTCAACAGCTTAAAATTTCGGGACGAAATTTATTTAACGGGTAGGTACTGTAGTGACCCGAACTTTTCCATGTTTATATATATTAATTGAGATTGATATTTACATGATTAAATGTTTCCAACATGTTAAGCAATCAAACTTGTTAAGACTTGATTAATTGAAATATGTTTCATATAGACAATTGACCACCCAAGTTGACCGGTGATTCACGAACGTTAAAACTTGTAAAAACTATATGATGACATATATATGGATATATATATAGTTAACACGATACTATGATAAGTAAACATATCATTAAGTATATTAACAATGAACTACATATGTAAAAACAAGACTACTAACTTAATGATTTTTAAACGAGACATATATGTAACGATTATCGTTGTAAAGACATTTAATGTATATATATCATATTAAGAGATATTCATACATGATAATATCATGATAATATAATAATTTAAAATCTTATTTGATATTATAAACATTGGGTTAACAACATTTAACAAGATCGTTAACCTAAAGGTTTCAAAACAACACTTACATGTAACGACTAACGATGACTTAACGACTCAGTTAAAATGTATATACATGTAGTGTTTTAATATGTATTTATACACTTTTTAAAGACTTCAATACACTTATCAAAATACTTCTACTTAACAAAAATGCTTACAATTACATCCTCGTTCAGTTTCATCAACAATTCTACTCGTATGCACCCGTATTCGTACTCGTACAATACACAGCTTTTAGATGTATGTACTATTGGTATATACACTCCAATGATCAACTCTTAGTAGCCCATGTGAGTCACCTAACACATGTGGGAACCATCATTTGGCAACTAGCATGAAATATCTCATAAAATTACAAAAATATGGGTAATCATTCATGACTTATTTACATGAAAACAAAATTACATATCCTTTATATCTAATCCATACACCAACGACCAAAAACACCTACAAACACTTTCATTCTTAAATTTTCTTCATCTAATTGATCTCTCTCAAGTTCTATCTTCAAGTTCTAAGTGTTCTTCATATATTCTACAAGTTCTAGTTACATAAAATCAAGAATACTTTCAAGTTTGCTAGCTCACTTCCAATCTTGTAAGGTGATCATCCAACCTCAAGAAATCTTTGTTTCTTATAGTAGGTTATCATTCTAATACAAGGTAATAATCATATTCAAACTTTGGTTCAATTTCTATAACTATAACAATCTTATTTCAAGTGATGATCTTACTTGAACTTGTTTTCGTGTCATGATTCTGCTTCAAGAACTTCGAGCCATCCAAGGATCCGTTGAAGCTAGATCCATTTTTCTCTTTTCCAGTAGGTTTATCCAAGGAACTTAAGGTAGTAATGATGTTCATAACATCATTCGATTCATACATATAAAGCTATCTTATTCGAAGGTTTAAACTTGTAATCACTAGAACATAGTTTAGTTAATTCTAAACTTGTTCGCAAACAAAAGTTAATCCTTCTAACTTGACTTTTAAAATCAAATAAACACATGTTCTATATCTATATGATATGCTAACTTAATGGTTAAAAACCTGGAAACACGAAAAACACCGTAAAACCGGATTTACGCCGTCGTAGTAACACCGCGGGCTGTTTTGGGTTAGTTAATTAAAAACTATGATAAACTTTGATTTAAAAGTTGTTATTCTGCGAAAATGATTTTTATTATGAACATGAAACTATATCCAAAAATTATGGTTAAACTCAAAGTGGAAGTATGTTTTCTAAAATGGTCATCTAGACGTCGTTCTTTCGACTGAAATGACTACCTTTACAAAAACGACTTGTAACTTATTTTTCCGACTATAAACCTATACTTTTTTGTTTAGATTCATAAAATAGAGTTCAATATGAAACCATAGCAATTTGATTCACTCAAAACGGATTTAAAATGAAGAAGTTATGGGTAAAACAAGATTGGATAATTTTTCTCATTTTAGCTACGTGAAAATTGGTAACAAATCTATTCCAACCATAACTTAATCAACTTGTATTGTATATTATGTAATCTTGAGATACCATAGACACGTATACAATGTTTCGACCTATCATGTCGACACATCTATATATATTTCGGAACAACCATAGACACTCTATATGTGAATGTTGGAGTTAACTATACAGGGTTGAGGTTGATTCCAAAATATATATAGTTTGAGTTGTGATCAATACTGAGATACGTATACACTGGGTCGTGGATTGATTCAAGATAATATTTATCGATTTATTTCTGTACATCTAACTGTGGACAACTAGTTGTAGGTTACTAACGAAGACAGCTGACTTAATAAACTTAAAACATCAAAATATATTAAAAGTGTTGTAAATATATTTTGAACATACTTTGATATATATGTATATATTATTATAGGTTCGTGAATCAACCAGTGGCCAAGTCTTACTACCCGACGAAGTAAAAATCTGTGAAAGTGAGTTATAGTCCCACTTTTAAAATCTAATATTTTTGGGATGAGAATACATGCAGGTTTTATAAATGATTTACAAAATAGACACAAGTACGTGAAACTACATTCTATGATTGAATTATCGAAATCGAATATGCCCCTTTTTATTAAGTCTGGTAATCTAAGAATTAGGGAACAGACACCCTAATTGACGCGAATCCTAAAGATAGATCTATTGGGCCTAACAAACCCCATCCAAAGTACCGGATGCTTTAGTACTTCGAAATTTATATCATATCCGAAGGGTGTCCCGGAATGATGGGGATATTCTTATATATGCATCTTGTTAATGTCGGTTACCAGGTGTTCACCATATGAATGATTTTTATCTCTATGTATGGGATGTGTATTGAAATATGAAATCTTGTGGTCTATTATTATGATTTGATATATATAGGTTAAAGCTATAACTCACCAACATTTTTGTTGACGTTTTAAGCATGTTTATTCTCAGGTGATTATTAAGAGCTTCCGTTGTCGCATACTTAAATAAAGACGAGATTTGGAGTCCATGCTGGTATGATATTGTGTAAAAACTGCATTCAAGAAACTTATTTTGTTGTAACATATTTGTATTGTAACCATTATGTAATGGTCGTGTGTAAACAGGATATTTTAGATTATCATTATTTGATAATCTACGTAAAGCTTTTTAAAACCTTTATCTATGAAATAAAGGTTATGGTTTGTTTTAAAAATGAATGCAGTCTTTGAAAAACGTCTCATATAGAGGTCAAAACCTCGCAACGAAATCAATTAATATGGAACATTTTTAATCAATAAGAACGGGACATTTCATATATACCAATAGTAAATACATTTAGAAGTTGGGTATTGTACGAGTACGAATACGGGTGCATACGAGTAGTATTGTTGATGAAAATGAAAGAGAATGCAATTGTAAGCATTTTTTATAAGTAGAAGTACATTGATATGTGTCTTGAAGTCTTTCAAAAGTGTATAAATACATCTTAAAATACTACATGTATATACATTTTAACTGAGTCGTTAAGTCATTGTTAGTCGTTACATGTAAGTGTTGTTTTGAAGCCTTTAAGTTAACGATCTCATTTAATGTAGTTTACCCATTGTTTATTATATCTAATGAGATGTTAAATTATTACATTATCATGATATTATGATATATGAATATATCTTAATATGATATATATACATTAAAATGTCGTTACAACGATAATCGTTACATATATGCCTCGTTTCGAAATCCTTAAGTTAGTAGTCTTGTTTTACATATGTAGTTCATTGTTAACATACATAATGATATATATAATTATCATTTTATCATGTTAAATATAGTGTAACAATACCTTAATATGATACATATGTATTTAGTAAGGCGTTGTTATAACGATAATCGTTATATATATCGTTTCGAGTTTCTTAACTTAGTAATCTCATTTTTTATGTATATAACTCATTGTTAATATACCTAGTGAGATACTTACTTATAATAATATCATGTTAACTATATATATATATATATATATATATATATATATATATATATATATATATATATATATATATATATATATATATATATATATATCCATATATATATCATCATATAGTTTTTACAAGTTTTAACGTTCGTGAATCGCCGGTCAACTCGGGTGGTCAATTGTCTACATGAATCTCATTTTAATTAATCAAGTCTTAACAAGTTTGATTGCTTAACATGTTGGAAACATTTAATCATGTAAATATCAATTTCATTTAATATATATATAAATATATAAAAGTTCGGGTCACTACAGTTCACCATTGGGATCAGCATCCATTTTGATAGATGCTGCCATTGGAGTCTCTATATCTTTTAAACAGGTCAGACCAAATTTCTTTAACATATCTTTGATATATTTATCTTGACTTATAAAAATTCCATCATCAATTTGTTTAATTTGCAATCCTAAAAAGTATTGCAAATCTCTTTGTAAGCTCATTTCATATGTTTTTGACATAAGTTTTGAAAAATCTTGACAATGTTTCTCATTTTTAGATCCATAAATAATATCATCCACATATATCTGTACTAGCAAGAGATCACCATCTATCTCTTTTGAGAATAGAGTGAGATACACATGAAGTGTCTCATACCATGCTCTTGGTGCCTGTTTTAGGCCATATAGAGCTTTGTCTAACTTGTAGACATGGTCTGGATATTTACGGCTTACAAAACCAGGAGGCTGTTTGACATAGACTTCTTCTTGCAGCTTCCCATTTAGAAACGCAGACTTAACATCCATCTGAAATACCATAAAGTTCATCTTAGCAGCATATATCAAGAACAATCTAATAACTTCCATTCTAGCCACTGGTGCATATGTCTCTCCATAATCCAATCATTCTTCCTGTTTGAAGCCCTGAGCTACCAATCTAGCTTTATTTCTGATCACAATCCCATCTTCATCCATCTTATTCTTGAAAACTCACTTGGTACCAATGATCTTTTTAGTTTCATCATCAGGTTGAGGTACCAAAGTCCAAACCTTATTCATATCAAACTGGGAGATCTCTTCTTGCATAGCTCCTGCCCAGCTAGGATCTTTGATTGCTTCTTCAGGACATGTAGGTTCAATGGTAGATACAAAATTTACATGCATACAAAAATTGCTGGTTGCATGTCTTCTTGTTTTAACACCACTTGCCAGATTACCAATAACTTGTTCAATTGGATGCTCCTTTGTCCATCTTGTGTTATGAACAGGTGAGCTTGTTGTGGAATATCTTGATCATCAGCTGGCTCAGAGGAATGAGCAGTAGTGGGAGACATCTGTTCATTATGAGTGTAACTAGTACCAGCTTGAGATCCTTCAGAACCAGTAGACCAATGCTCAAGTTGTAACACTTCTGTAGAGCCAGTAGGTCCACTTGGTTTAGACACAGATGGAACAAAGTGTTCCATCTCATCATCAGAGAACCCAACAACATGGATTGGTGAGGGATTTGCTGCTAGTTCTTCTTCATCATCTAGAGCTTGCTGAGTTGGCTCTTCAAATAGTAATTCCTCATCTTCTTGACTAGAAGATGAAGTAGGGGCAGTTTCATCAAATGTAACATTAATAGATTCTTCAAAACAACTCCTTCTTTTATTGAAAACCCTATATGCCTTTGACATGTTAGAATATCCAATAAATATACCTTCATCAGCCTTAGCATCAAACTTGCCTAGCTGATCCCTTTTGTTTAGAATGAAACAGGGAGTGCCAAATACATGAAGAAATGAAATTGAGGGTCTTCTGCCTTTGAGAACTTCATAAGCAGTTTTCTGATGTCTTTTCACTATTAAAGATCTATTCTGGGTAAAACAAGCAGTGTTCACAGCTTCTGCCCAATATGAATTTTTCAGCCCAGACTCAGCCAACATAGATCTTGCCGCTTCAATGAGAGTTCTGTTTCTTCTTTCTGCAACACCATTCTGTTGAGGTGTTCTCACAGCAGAAAAATTCTGTGAAATACCTTTGTCAGCACAAAATTCTTTCAAAGTAGCATTTCTGAATTCTGTACCATGATCACTTCTAAGCTACTTCACCAGTTGCCCATTCAGTAGTTCCATTCTTTTGATAAAATTGATAATTTTATCAGCAGCTTCACTCTTTTGCTTCAAAAAGAATACCCGAGTGTATCTGGAATATTCATCAACAATCACCAGTGTATACTTCTTCACACTACATCTGGCTATATTAACAAGACCAAAAAGATCCATATGAAGTAGGTGAAATGGTTTCTCAACAGATGAAATCTACTTTGACTTGAATGAGGCATGGTGATGCTTCCCTTTTTCACATCTAGGACACAGTCTGTCCTTCACATAAGACATTGTGGGTAGCCCAGACACCAAACTTTTACTAGATAACTTATGAATATCTTTGAAGTTGAGATGTGAGAGTCTCTTGTGCCATAACCACTTAAGGTTGTCTGCTACCTTTGAATAAAAACAAGTATCAGTTGTTGTGACTGCTGTGTTCATGTCAATTTGATACACGTTCTCATGTCTTTTTGATGTCAGTAGTGGCTTCCCTGTCTTATCAAAAATAGTGCCAATCTTCCTTCTGAACTGGACTATCTTACTTTTCCTTGTCAGTTGGCTTATGCTGAGTAGATTATGTTTAAGCCCAACGACATATGCTACATTTGAAAATGTAACATTCCCATTTATTAAAGTACCAAAACCCTTTGTGTAACCCAACGAATTATCTCCATATGATACAACTGGACCATCCTTTTCTTGATAGTTCATCAGTAGGGACTTACATCCGGTCATATGTCTCGAACAACCACTATCGAGATACCAGATTTGCTTATTTTGAATGCCGTGCACAGTAGCTAAGAGATTAGTTCTTTTTGGGAACCCATCCAAGGATAGGTTCTGGAAGGGTCATCTTTGATGATCTCTTCATGTCTGCTAACTTGCGTGAAGAGGCAGCAGCAGATGGGGTTAGGGTTAGAGTACACCGGTTGGCTAAGTGAAACTTACTGCTACACCTGTAGCATTTTCTCACATTTAGCATCGGTGACTGGTCATACACTGAGTAAATGGGTGCAGTAAGATCGGGTCTACTTTCAGATATGGTAGCTATGAGCTGGTCAAGCTTGACAGTCATTATCTCAGTGATAGATGACTCAGCACATGATTCCACAATTTGGTTCACTTTAGCTTTTCCCTTAAGGGCAGCTTTCCTTTTAGAACCAGTACCATAATCATGGTATACTGCTTTGCCTTTATTGTTCGACGAGCCAGTGTGGGAAGTTACTGACCTGTCAGCTAATACCGGACGATTCGTGTGAATCTTGATTGCTGCCTTTGACTTGCCAGTATTGCGTTTAGCTGGCTTGTCAGCAGCTACTAGTTGACCAGTACAAGTTTCATCAGCTGGCTCAGCATTGGAGGAATTTGAACATGAAGGGGAATCAATTATTTTGACTTTCTTTGGTTGTTTTCAGTGATTTCTCTCTCAATGCGTCTTTCCTTTGGAGTCATATAGTAAATGCTTGATGGATCAGTAGTTTCATCAATTGAAGTACTGGTTTCCTTGGCTTTTACTTCATCCTCCAAAATTTCTTTCATGGACGGTGGTGGGGTCACTGTAGGTCTGACAAACTTATTTGTTAAGATCTTTTTACCCTTAACTATCTTGGCAAAAGTATTTGGCAAGACAGCTTCAGGATCAGTTTTGAGAATGGAGTCCATGTAAGTAACTTCTGCAAGAGCAGCAACAGCATAGTCACCATCAAAGAATGCTTCCACTTGGGCAGGTACCTGCTCATTTACACACTCTGTGCGTTGAGCAGATGTACACCATGAAGCAACAACCTTCTTGAGGTCGTTTAACTGGTTCTTAACATCTGCTGTGTCAACGTGAAGAGACTTTAAAGCAAAATTTTGTTTTTCAAGTTTTGAAGTTTCATCCTTCAAGAACTTAATTTCATCAGTTTTGCTTTTAAGTTTATCATTTAAAGATTTGTTATCATTTTTCAAAACTTCTTCACATTTACTGCCTCTACATAAATCAACTCTTAGGTAGTCAAACATTTCAGCTTTTTCATCATCAGTATAAGTTCGAAAATTATCAACCTTATACAGCATTTCAGATTCCATTGAGGTGAATCCTTTTTCCGACCAGCTTCCCTCATATCAGCCACAAACGTACTACCATTATCATCCTCATCAAACTCCTCGGCTTCCTTGGCCATCAAACACAGCTTTTTACCAGAAGCATAACCAGCATCATCATCATCAGTATCACTGTCAGAAGATGAAGAAGAGCTGGTTTCATCCCAATCATGATGCTCAGCAACTAGAACCTTTTCTGGCTTCTTTTCCTTCTTATCAGCCTTTGCACTTTCCTTCATCTGAGCCTTCATAACTTTGTACCTGTTCTTATACTTATCAGCTTTTGAGAAGGAGTTAGCATGTGATGTTGAAGGTTTCCTGGACATGCATCAGCAGCAAAATGTCCAACCTTCCCACAATTGTAACACTCAGATTTAGGACCCTTGACTGATTTGCTGCTATACCTAGCACTTGGTTTCTTACTCCCTTTATATGACTTGCTGGTTCTATTACGATTAAACCTTTTGAACTGTCTAGCCAGCAAAGCCATACTTTCAGCAAAACCTTCCACATCATCTTCATCATCACTGCTTTCTTCAGACCCAGTACCACTATTCACATCATCTTCAGCTGACTCTTCTTCTGCTGTCAACTTTTAAATCAGTAAAGCCTTTTAAGATATCTTTTTAGCAGCAGCCATAAGAGCAGTATCATCTGTCTTAGAAGATTTTGAAGTGGTGGGGGCAGACTTAAAGTTTTCTTTCAAGTTTTGTTCAAGTTTAGCTTCTGCCTTCTCATGGTTCCAAAGTGTACCATAGAGGGAAGACATGTTAAAGTTCTTTAAAGTCTGGGTGGTTCTTAGAGGGTCAGTCACTGGTTTCCATTTAGCAGACAATGAGTCAATGAATTTGTTTACTTGTTCAAAATCAGTATATGTGATTTTCAAAGTAAGCAGGTCAGCAACTAAGGAGTTAAACCTAATGAAGGTTTGCTTAAGGGTCTCATTCTTATAGGCAAAGAACATTTCATACTCTCTTTTCAACGCAATAATCTTGTTCTGTCTAACCTCATCCATGCCTTCATAAGTAACATCTAGATAGTCTAACGTAAGCTTAGCATTCAGTTTTCCCTTAATCAGTTTGAACAGGTGATTAGGTAAAGTTATAGCTAACAGAGTTCTGATCTTAGGGTCAAGTCCAACACGACGTTTGTCCTCAGCATCCCATTTGGCTGGAGTGAGAACAACCTCTCTGCCAGGAATGGCAGGAGTGTCAGCAGTGGCTGGAATGCTATCAATAGTTTCAGTTGGGACAAATGGACCATCTGTGGCAATACCAGGCATAAGTGGTTCAATAGACTTCAGGTGAAGCATGAACCTTGCCTTCCAAGTTTCATACTCATCTTCATCAAATTTGGGTGGTGTATTTGATGAGCCATTTTAAAGGTAGGCTGTATTTGAGTATGCAGCCATGAGAGAATTCAGATCCAAGATATTAAATTATCAAGATTGAAGCTCTGATACCAGTTGGTAGGGGTGTTCATCGGTTCGGTTTTTGGTTTGTTCGGTGTATTCGGTTCGGTGTATTCGGTTTTGAATTTTTGTTGGGCAAAACCGAAAACCGAATTCAAAGTTGAAACCGAACCGAACCGAAAACCAAATTCGAATTCGGATTCGGTTCGGTTTTTGGTTAAAACCAAATATTATGATAAATTTGAGAACGATGGTAGTTTAATTTTGGCATTACTAATGTCTTAGTTATTTACAACCTAAAACAATGATATAATATTAAATTATCAAGAATTCGATGATTTATTAATATTTATAGCTTAATTATGACATTTACTGCTTCTATTATTAAGAAGAAGAAGATAATAATTTGAGTAACATAATTATAATATGAGCTACCAAATCGACATATTGGTGAGAAACTATTTTATTGATTGGATCCTAAATTATAATGACATTAAAACATAAATATACAAATTAAATATATAAAAAATTTTGAATTCGGTTTTGAATTCGGTTTTCGGTTAAACCGAATTCAGAATTTTCAAAACCGAACACCGAACCAAAAACCGAATTCAAATTCGGTTTCGGTTTTGACTCGATCCGAAAACCGTTTTTCAAATTCGGTTTGGTTTTTTCCGGTTTGGTTTCGGTTTGGTGTTCGGGTAAACGGTTTCAAACCAAATACTGACCACCCCTACCAGTTGGTCTCTTGATTAACAACAGGAGTATTGTAGAGGGGGCTGGGGGGGGGAGGGGGTGTGAATACAATTTCTTTTAAATTAACTTACCAATTAATCATAGTTTAGTATTCAAGCTTGATTAAATCACAAAGAATTACAACTATCCTTGTCGGAATGATAGTTGGTTGATACAGATTTACCTAGATTATAGCTATGAGGATAAACTTAAAGCTATTACACGTTTTGGACTCTAAATAACAAAACTCACACCACTAGTTGTTACAATAGTGGATACAACAATTTATAGTAGTCCTTTTATCCGTGTAATTGTTCCATTGTCCACTAGTACATAGGATGTCTGTACTTGTAGGGACAACTGCATCAGAGAGCGTGCTCTTCTTTTTCCTCTTTGGTAGCTATTTGCAGGAACACCCCAATTTGGTTTGGCACCACTTTTTATTTAAACAAATAGAATGTTGTGTTCCCTAGGCATTGTCAAAGTATAGCACATGTCTGCACATGCGTTAAACTTCTGCATTCCCATGTGGTCTTGTAAGGTCACTTGTCAGCCGCCGACTCGTGTCCTTTCCTGTTCAACTTTGTCTTTGACTTCTGTTGAATAGTATAATTGATGTAGACCACTCAGGAAACTACTATGCTTGTAATGGAGCATAGCTGTCTTGTGTAGTAAGCTGCATTCCAGCTGTGCTGGTTCTTCATTGCTGAGACACTTGATATTCTTGAATTGCTGAGTACACATCCTGTGCTAATTGAAAAACAATGTCTACCTTATGCTGGTAGACTGAGCAACAAACTAAACACTCAACACAGCAATATTTGCTATCTATACATAAACAAACTTGTGCTGGCTGCTGAAACAACCCAACCCGTAATCAACCTTATAAATTTTTTTTTATAAAATTAATAAACCATTAACGCCCAAATAATTGGTTACATAACGTAAACCATTTCATACAACCCACTTAAACGTACAACATGTTTAAAGTTTACATCATGGGCACGAAGGCCCTTAATCAAAAGTAATACAAGTTCGACCCATAAATGATAGTTTTAAACCAAACGACACTCGAGCATGGTTTGGGGCTAAACTACCCAAAACATTAGGTCGACTTCTAAAAGCTTCATCAAGCAACCAACATGGGAATATCTAATTCCCGGCAACCCCTTTACCCTTCTCCATACTTGTACCTAAAAAGTAAACAACGAGAGGGGTAAGCAAACGCTTAGTGAATGCAATAATTATACATATACATATACATATACATATACAACTTACTCACTTGCAATCACTTACACAATTCCGCATACTTGCTAGCAATATAATTAGCATACCATCTTAAAGTATAACGCTAAATCTCCGATAACACAAGCTAGTATAACAATTGCATATAACACGAGCAATATAATATGCTACACTACATTACACAAACATTGATGTTCACAACACCCATTAGTATTCAACTTTCAAGGCTAGCCCTACGAATGGTATCGTCAACATTGAACTTAATCCCCATTCGTCCCAATAAATGTGGTATCGTCAACATCGAACTTAAACCCACATATGAGGTATCGTCAACATCGAACTTAAACCCTCATCAGACAAACGTCACTACAATAGTGGTATGGCTTCGTCAACATCGAACTTTAAATCCATACTTGAGGTATCGTCAACATCGAACTTTAACCCTCAACTAAACAATCAAACAATATACTCTAGGATATGGTATTGTCAACATCGAACTTTAACCCATACCCTACAAGCAAATAAATCATATACATACATCTATAATTATTCCACTCACCTTATCGCCTTTAGTGAACTAGAAATCAAGCTCGCGACCTTCAATGTAATGCACCTATCACATTATGCATTTAATTAACATACAATCTAGTGGACTAACCACCAACACTTAACTCATTAGCATTTAATGATCTAAATGCATTAAATGACTTACATACACCAAAACCGCCCATTAATGACTATGACTCGTCATAAATCACTAAAAACTAGTGATTAGAGTCTACTAACACCAACTAACACAATTTATGGGTATTTCATACCCATCTCACCCAACTAGGCCAACCATTTCCCATTTGACCCATTTTAACATTTAGTCTTACAAGTTTTTGGTCAAACTTAACCCATTAACAATCTTTCATCATTTTGCAAGTATATTAGTGACTAATAACACAATTAACACTTACAAATACCAATTTACATGACCAAACCCTAGATCAACATCATTTGGGTTTCCTTACATCAAATTAACCCAAATTCACCCCTTTAAGTCCCCAAATGGGTCTTACAAGTCTCAAATGGACAAACCCTAGCCATAAGTTAACTAAAACTCAAAACACGAGGTTAAGACTTACCAATACTATCAAGTCGTAGCTAAGAACGAGGAAAACAAATTTCCTATTTGCTCCAAAGATCGAATCACAAGTCTTCACCTTCGAATCTCACTTTTAATCCAAATGGGTTTTATGTTTTGGAAGAGAAAATGGAAAGAAAAGAGAAAAGAAAATGAATTAAATGAGATAAGTGGCTGAAATTTGAGCCACAATTCTGATCCACACGCGAAAAGACGAAAATACCCTCGAACCACCTATTTTTAAATCAGAAAAACGATTCAGCTCACCAGTAGGGTCGCAGCGCGACCACCTTTGCCGCGGCGCGGCATTTAACATAAGATTCGAGCTGTTTAATCTGGTTCCTGATTCTTGATTAACGTTATATGTCGCGACGCGGAGGTGCCCGCCGCGGCGCGGCCCAACGCCCACTTTTGACCAACTTTTAGTTTACAAACCCAAATGTCATAACCCGACTCGTACACCCCATTTTAGCTTCACATAAACACTTAAACTACACGTATACATCCATATGCGTATATATATATATATATATATATATATATATATATATATATATATATATATATATATATATATATATATATATCAACTAACACTATAAATCGTTTAATCACATAAGCAAACGAACTATAGACGTTCTAACGATCAAATATGTACCTTAAGACATGTAAGGAGAAAACGGGATGTTACAGCTGCACATAACATTTTGGTGCAAATAAATTACAGTTTTGTCATAATTAAATCCTTAATTATTTTGGGGACTCAACAATAACGCTATGTTAACTATGAATATGCAATCCGAAAAACCCTGCCGCAACGCGCGGGCCGATCCGAATCTAGTTACTCCTAATACTCTTGAATAACTCCTAATCTTTTAAATAAGATCATTGACTAATTTTACTCTTGAATAACTCCTAATCTTTTAAATAAGATCATTGACTAATTTTTGAAACTCGATCTCTACCTCAGATAAATCATATAGACATGAGAAACCGTAAACCAAAATGGAATGATGGGTGGAGAAAAAGAAAGGAAGACAATGTCTTATTATGTGCGAATAAAATTAATCAACTTAGATAAACAAGTAAACATTTCTACTATTGAATTTACAATGAAATCTATCTAGATAGGCTAAGCATGTACCTTCAGGGCTTCAGGCCTACTTTGTGATGATTATCAAGAGAAATAATTCTCAAATGGTGTTAGTTAATAAGCAATTGTTTACAATTCGCTTAAGGACGTTACTTACAAACACAAACCTTTATGGAACAACTTACAAACTGTTCATCAAGAAGTATGAACACAATCATTCTGTCCGGAGTTCAAAGAACGAATAGAATCAAAGAGTAAACCCTGTAATAATTAGAGGAAAAAAAAAAAGTTCAAGTGAAATTAATATTAATATTGAATACAAATAATAAATCTAATCTGCCTTTTTATAATTATACTACTGTTGACATATGGCAAATAT
Organism: Rutidosis leptorrhynchoides; assembly: GCF_046630445.1. Classification (NCBI taxonomy): domain Eukaryota; kingdom Viridiplantae; phylum Streptophyta; class Magnoliopsida; order Asterales; family Asteraceae; genus Rutidosis; species Rutidosis leptorrhynchoides. The sequence continues at coordinate 209,824,550 of NC_092341.1, read as the reverse complement.
AGCCCTCAAGGTTTACCCATCTTGACTTTGTTAGAATAAACTTATTCTAACTTGCCTATAACTAGGTTTGTTTTTTTTAACGGCAAATTTTTGGCATCAGTTGATCATTTATCTTAACGACCCTCATCATTTGCACGTATTACACACATTCGGGCAGAACCCCGAACCCGATGACCTAAGTATCGAACCCATGACCACTCCGTATCTCATAACACAAAGAACATGGGGGAATCGTTGGGATATGCCCACAAGTTCTATAACTAGGCTTGTTAGGATTAATATATACAATATGTATCATTCTAACCAAGCCTAGATACTTGGATCATATCTTCAACATATCTGGACTGTTAGATGATAGGTTAGGCTCAAGTCCAATATGTAGGCTTGGGTCCTTTAGGGTTTATGTAGCTTTTAGGGTTATGTACTCTATATATATCGCAATATAATATAAAATAATATTTACGGAGTTTTTATTGTGTAACATGGTATCAGAGCTGTAATATGTTACTCCAAATCAGCGAATATCAATCTAATCTATTTAGTGTCACAAATAAAAAAAAGTACCTTTTGTTTATTTTGTTTACTTGTTAGCGTTTTTCCGTGATTCCGTCCAGTCCGAACTTTCGCGATTTCGCCGTTCGGACTGCGGGGGAGTGTTAGATGACAGATTAGGCTCAAGGTCATTGAAGTAGATTTTTTTTACCCTTATATATTATAAATGTTAGGCTAATTAACTCAAATGTTTGGAAGGCACAACCTTTTTCTCTTCACATAGTTCTGCCCCTGACTACATTTGCCAGATGCATATTATGTATATAGTTGTGGTTAAATGGTTGAAAAATGGGCAGGTCTGGGCTCACGGTCGAACGGGTTTTGGTTTAAAGGGGTCATGGGTCATAACGTTCAGCTTTCGAAAAAGGGCCAGATGAGGGACAGTTCAAGAGGGTCAACGACCAGCATATAATGAGCCGGTGGACAACTAGCGGTAGATGTCAGGCTGTTAAAGTTGGAATACAACCCGCTTGTACCTATACTTTCTACTCCAAAGATTCTTTGAATGACCTGTTCAAATTCGTCCAGAGAGCATAAAACATCATACAAATTAACCCGTTTTCCTTACTTTGGGTCAGCTTTGCTATGTTTGTCTCGTTTTTTAAATCTGACCCGTTTTTTAAATCTGACTCGTTGATGTATGTGGTACAACAGCTTCAGTTCATATTTTCAGTGTATACAAACATAGAATTTGATGTGGAAACACACTTAACAAAACTCTGAGTAGGACTTCTTCACATAGTATTATGCAATAATTCAGTTATCAGTACAATCTACAATTTCATAATAAAATATGAAAAATACATAAACATACATGAGGGATGAGCAACTGATATAGGTCATCTAATTTGGAAATTCAATAGCCTTAAGCACAAGGCATAGACAAATGCAAACAATATGCAATAACCAACAAGAACAGCAGCAATGGGCCTCATGAAATCTAAATTATAACCATAATGATCTTTAATATACAAACTTATAGGCGGGTCATATGACATACCGGGCACCTTAATCGTGTCCTCAACATCATGGTATTGTGAAATAATGAATCCGCTTGTACTCCAAGCAACCGGACAGATCCAGTAGTACCACACCCACCACTTTGGTATTTTCTGAAAGTTAACAACAAATCAAATTATGATCTAAAGGACAAAAAAATAAAATGATTGAGCAATATGCATAAAAATGGAAGATGACGTACAGGTAAGGGGATGAAAAACCCTGAAAAAAGATTGAAGAGTGAATAGAATGAGGCTGCAACTACTGCTGCCATTTGTTCGTTCGGTGTGATAGATACACTCATCATTCCGTAGTATGTGAAGTAGAGAAATGAAAAGAAAGTGATGAAGAAGAACCAAAAAAATTTGACTACTTCCCATTTGAATGACATCATTGAGTAGACTATAAGAGTGTAATATGTCGTTTGAAAGAGCACGTATGGGATCTCAACAAACACCTGAATAAATCGCCGTTTCTTAGGATATAAAACCATTGAATATTATATTAGGTTCTTTTATGTAAACATATGAATATTTGTTAAAATTATAACCTGTGCCATGGCGTATTGGAACGACGAGTACATCCCAGCAGCTCTTTCTCGATAGAATACCGTTCTTTCTGTGGCGACAACTGGCTGCACAATCTCGCAATTGTTTATACCAATGAAGAACACAGAACTATACATGGCCCCGATTATAGTGTTCAAATTGTTGTCACTTTCTCTGAATATAAGATAAATAATCAGAAGACTAACTTCACTAAATCAATAGAATTCATGTTATGTTAATGTATATAAGAGTGACCTTTTCTTTCCAATATTCCAGAACACGGTCCCAAGCATGATTGCAGCAGCTAAGGTGAAAATGTTGCGAATAAGATTATAATCGGGATTTCTCCAATAACTGCACCACATTTTCCAAAGACAACACTTGAATTGGCCCCACGATGTTTGAGAGTATCGTGTTTGAAAATGAATATCTACCGCTTCGGGAGGTGGTGAGCTTAACTCCATCACTAACGCCTTGTTCCTTCTACATGTATGGTCGAAAAATGTTGATAAGTTAGATAATGTTTGAGATAATCTTCTAGTAATAATAATAATAACAAATATTACTTACTCATACAAAGATGATGATTCATAGTGCTTAGAAAGATCGATACCAAGTCGCATCTCTGCATCACGCGAACTAAGTTCCAATATCCATGTTGCTGGATTATATTCTTCAGGAATTTTTGGTACCCCGGGAATTGCCTAATCACGTAATTAGTTATTTGTTAGTCTTTGATTGCTGTGTCATATAGTTTTACATCTTCATAGTTTGTACAATAAGAAAGTGAAATACCTCAAAATATTCAACGAGCTTTTGAGAATTTTGTCCTAAGGGTCCTGCATATATCACTTGTCCTCCTACTTTCATGAGTAGCAACTCATCAAAAGATTCAAAAATATCGATGCTCGGTTGATGAATTGTACAAACTACAGTTCTTCCAGTGTCAACAGTATTTCTTACAGCCCTCATAACAATTGCTGCTGCTCTTGCATCAAGCCCAGAAGTAGGTTCATCCATAAAGATAATCGAAGGATTAGCAACAAGCTCCACTGCAATTGTTAGCCTTTTTCTCTGTTCGGTTGACAAACCGCTAACTCCCGGAAGTCCGACTATTGCATCTTTGAGATTAACTAGTTCAACTAGCTCCATCACTTCATCTACAAAAGTCTGAAGGCAGAGCAAAGAAATTCACACCTTACTATATTGTTTAAAAGTCGACAGAGTCGGTCTGAGTTGGTCTGAGTCAGTCAAAGTTAAAGTTGATCAAAATTTTAATATTGTTGAAAGTTAGATTTTGTGCCCTATATCTATATTTGAATATTTAGGTTTTATGTTTGAAATATTTATGTGTGTTTAAATTATCTATTACTATAAGTCACCGTTGGTCAACGCCCGACTCGTCCCAGTCTCATTGATACCCAACCAGCTCGTCCCTTCAAGGTCCCTGTTCGTCCCCGACTCGCGACTTTACAACCTTGATATTTTCTTTGTAGTTTGTTAACAAAAATAGCTGAAAGCAACCTTACCATCTTCTCGTCATCTTTTACTTCTCTTGGGAGACGAAGGAAAGCCGAATAAATCAAAGATTCATAAACAGTGACTTGAGGAGAGTGAATATCCGTTTGTTCACAATATCCTGAAATTCTTGCAAATGTTTCTTGTCTTTTCGGAAATCCTGATATTCTTATATCTCCTTCAATATAACCGCCCGTTTTTCTTCCCGCTAAAACATCCATTAATGTCGTTTTACCAGCTCCAGTGACTCCCATTAATGCAGTTAGTACTCCCGGTCTAAAAGCACCTGTAACTTCACGAAGTAATTGCAACCTATCTTCCGTCCTCCCTTGTTCTCTCATTTCCTGTTTCATCAACATTAGTTTAAAAAACATCAAACATAAGAGACGTTCCATAATCGAATAATGGAATTTACTTGGGGCATATCAACATAGTAATTGATATTGTCAAATGATATGGCTAGTGGAGTAAACGTATAACCCATTCCCTTTTTACGAGCAACAACATTCGAACCGTGAGAGTTAGATTCACTTCTTAGAAGCTGCATTTCTATTTTTCTATCTGCAGAAATCATATATATCATCAGGAGATATGATATTAACTATGCGAGTATATGTATAAATTTCTCTGTTTTCAAAACGGTTTTCTTACTCGAACTACTTCCAATGGCTGTTTCTTCCGATACAGTTACTTGTGGGTTCCCAGGGGCTGATCCAGTTAATTTTAGTATCAAGAAACTTAGTTAATAATACCAAAGATACCACATAAATATTACGGTTTAAGTATTTTAGGTGGGAGTACAAAAACTTACGTTTTAAATACATGAGAGAAAAAGTGAATAGGATATTGAAGAGAATCGCAAAACCTAGAATAGAGGCAGCACCGATCCAGAACCAGCTTTCTTCGGTTGGGATATCCATATTTTCAAGTATGGCTATGCCCAATTTAGTCACATTATCCGAACTCTGTGAGCATGAAAATTTAATAAATTGCTTATATACTTCATTTTATGGTTTTGAGTCATGAAGAGATGACTTACAGTTTTATTCATCCACCTAGATGCAAAGAACTCATTTATGGCAATGGATTTAAAGCCATAAGACAAGGGTGATAACCAAGTAGCCCACTCTAATATTTTAGGAATTTGAGATTTGGGACGGATGAAACAACCGAAAAGAAATATAAGCAAGACTAAAAGGCTTCCACCGGCATTTGCCATGTTCATTGTCCTACATACTCCAGCGATGAGCCTAAAAAATCCTCCCGCCATATTCTGGATCAAAAAGATCAGCAGGAAGTGTTTGAAGAATCTGTAAGTGATAGTAAACAAAAGTAAATTGTAACCAGGGTAATACATATAGAGGTGACTGTAATTTAAATTTTTGTTCAGTTAATTTACTCTAATGTTTTTTTATCACTTTTAGTTATAACAAAAATAGGACAGTTATCCGCGTACTCATACTAGTTTTTATTAGTTAAGTACCCAAATACCATGTTTAATAAGTCAAATAATGTGAACTTATATTTTTTATCAGCTAGATTTCGTGTTCAAAACTTATGTGAACGAAAATAACATAAGTGAAAAGTTATGTAACCAAACTGTGCAAGTACTTAATGTATATTAACCTACATCCCTAATTATGTGTAAACACTTTCTCACCTGCTAGGTTCGGGAGCAAGATCAACGCCATAATATAGTATCACCATCCACGCAGTAGTCTCTATGAAACATATTGGCACATGAAGTAGAAATGTCGGAAGTGTGTAGGCCCACGGTGGGTGGAACAAAAGGTCTCTTTGCTTATAAATTACAGGAAGTCTTACTATGGTTAGGGAAAGTTCACCAAAACCATTAAACATGTTTACGATTAGGCTATATAAAAGTGCTCCTGTATAGAGTGTACCATCTTGTTCATCCCTTGTGTGCATTCTAGTCCTAAAGTATACGGTCATCCCAATAAAAGCTAACATGAAAAACTGTACGCTCTTAAAAATGTGAATATAAATGTTTCTCTTCAACAATAGCCATTCCTTGTTCCACGATACTTTAAGCAAGTCCCACTTGGAAACAAAATATTTTTTAAACACTAGAGCTGATTTATGGCTTCGACTCATGTCATATGGAATTTCCAACTCATACTTTAGTTTCTTACCCACATAGGAACTCCTAAAACGTTGTTGAAATTCATTGACTGGGATATATTTATACGGTATACTTTTATCTGCCCAATATTGTTCTTGATCTTTTCGAGAGGTAACCTAACATCAAGAAACACAACCTTTAAGTCATACCCGAAAATATCAAATATATGAACTTTATATTAATTTTACTGTTCACCTCTTGCAAGAAGTCAGCAATGCCCTTTCTCTCAGGACATGTAAATCCACAACCCTCAAAGAACTCAAGCGCGTTTTCTCGTGGTCCTTGATACACAATCTGACCCTCTGATAGTAGTATGATGTCATCAAACAGTTCAAATATCTCTGGAGCAGGCTGCAGTAGAGACATCATGATCGTTGACTCAGTGATGTGTACAATTTGTTGCAAACATTTGACCATCCGAAATGTAGTTGAGCTGTCTAGACCTGTTGATATCTCATCCATGAAAAGAGTTTTAGCTGGCCCAACAAGCATTTCTCCTGTTAAAATTATATAACTACATATTTAGACAATTAAAAACAAAAAAGTTCTAAATAGTAAATTTGAAATTATATTGAACACTGGTTATAATATATTTCAAAGTGGACTAATATATAATAAACCTGTAGTCACTCGTTTCTTTTCTCCACCAGATATTCCTCGTATCATAGGATCACCAACAAAGGTGTCACGACACGTATCGAGCCCCAATATCTGTTCCATAACATGTGAATAACAAATTTGAGCAAAGTTCTCAAGTGTAGGAACATATATTACTATACATCATAATGTTAATAGAACTTGAATAAAATAGCCCCATCTTACTCTAAGTGTATAGTAAGTAATTAAACTACCCGCATCTTCTTCTATAGTAGTTCCCTTCATGAAAGCATCAACGTCAGATTCTGCTGAAATCCCTGCTTGTGTCTCTCTTCTCACAATCTCCTCCAACATTTCTATAATTTATTATTATTATTTTCAAGATATAGTAAATATAATAATTTAGAAAACGTTGCATACCTACATACTGAAAAACGAATACATATAATTTTACCTAATCTTTTTCCGACCCCTTGACATCTTGCGGAGAACTCTAAGGTTTCCTTGACAGTCATTTCTCCAACATGAACATCGTTCTGGCTAATGTAAGCTGAAGTCCTTCGGGATTCAAATTCAGTAAGCTTATGACCATTGTAAGTAATCTCTCCTTCCACCTGTTACATTATGTGTTACACGTCTAACTAATCATGAGTTCTACTACAGATTGAAAGCGACCCATAACACAAGGTTTCTCTCCTTAATATAATTGTTTAAGATTGTTCATTTTAATAACAAATTGTTACAAAAATAACTTACATTGCGAAGAAAGTTAACGAAGGGGCTGTTAGTGCTAACAACTTTGTTAAAAATTGTTACAAAAATAACTTCCATCGCAAAGAAAGTTATTAAAGTGCTCCAATCATGTGTTGGTTTCAGAATTATATGACCATCCAAAACCGATACTCTCCTCAATTTCAGAATTATAAACAAGCAATTTTTTAAGTACACATCCACGAAGCACAAACTTTTATTATAAATATCAGTTCTGATCAGTCTAATATTCTTTTCTCAAAATTAAAAAATAAGAAGTCACAGATTTGTGATACCACCATCAATAAATATAAAGCATCGATAAAATCAACAATTAATAAATTGTTTACATTCACCACTGTATATGAAAGTCAGAATATGTATATGTATATGTATATGTATATGTATATGTATATGTATATGTATATGTATATGTATATGTATATGTATATGTATAGATATGTGTGAACTTACAAACAGCTACTGACGCACCAAAATTGGCGGCAAAATGTGAAGCCCTAACGCCACCACTACCAGTACCAATAGTAAACAAATCAAAGTCATAGTGACGTGGCTCGGCGCCGTACGTTGATTCAGCTCTGGTAGAAAACCGACGTGATTTCAGTACCCGACTACCAGATAGAAAACCTAGGGCTGTTTTGAATAATTTAGCGAATTACATGATGATGATGATGATGATGATGATGATGATGATGATGATGATGATGATGATTTCGGATTGATAATGAAAGGTGAACGACTTAGGGTTGTGAATTTGTGGTGTCTGCGAATTAGGGTTTGAAGTGTTGAAGATGATAAAGTGGTGGTGAGTTTAGGAGTGCTACATGATGTTGCCATTTTTAATATACAGTTGTTTTTCAGTGCTGCAGGATTCATATGAATGGGAGGAGGAGGAGGAGGAGGATGGTGTTTTATTTGGTTGAGACTTGAGATATACAGTAGTTTAATAACAAAACTGCCAATCAACTAACGGCTCAAGTTAATAGGAGTTGTAAAATGTACCGAGGGCTAATCTTTTTAATACGAGTTCATATGATGACAATGGATCGGATATGAATCGGGTGACGCTATATCTATATTCGTATTCATTTAATTTTTGTTCATCCATATTTATATCCATATCCATTTATTTCAGTTCATCCATCCATATCCATATCCAATGGATTAAGCGGGTTAATGAATATCCATTGTATATTCAAAAAAAGTTATAATATTTATAAATATGCGATGAAAATAAAAACGTAATATAACAAAAATAAATATAACATGACAAAATTGAAATCTATCCACAAAAACGTGTAATGTTTGTTGAAAATAGAATACACTTTGTTGAATACATTATCAAACATATATTATGACAAATTATATATGTTTATTTTGTTAGATATATATAAGTTTTTTATTATAATATACCATACTTAATTTATTATATAGTTGAAAGAAAAATTTATGTATAACGATAAATACATTTGTAATAGTAAATGTGTATGTACACATGTATATTTATATATTTGCATATGTATTTCGGGTGTTAATGGATATATCCATGGATGAAATTTTTCATCCATACCGATATCCATATTCATTTAGGTTCATTCATATTCGTATCCATATCCATTTGGGTTCATCCATATCCATCAAAATCGGGTGGATTGGGTGGCCATTGCCATCCCTAAGCACAGGGAATACCACTAGAAGTTTTAAAAGATAGGGATTGTCGGTAAAATTTTGAATAAACCACATGGGCTAATGGTATAATTAACTCTTTTTTATATTTGATTGAAGTTTTTTCAAGTTTTGACCTGACTTGACCTATGTTAATCGGCTTTAATCAGTTGACTTTGACCAAAAACTCAACATTTGACCCAAAAGTCAACTTTGATCATTTTTCCGGATTTTCGCAAATTTTTCGAATTTTCAGATTTTGTCAGCTTTTCATGGAAAAGCTTGATACACTTGTCAAGTTGACTCCGAAAAGTCAATAAGCTTCCGATATTCAATGATTGTCTGTATTTTTGACAATTCGTGTTTTTGTTAGTTTTTGCATGTTTTTCGAGGTTTATTCTCCTTGTTTGAAAATGTCCCATCATAATTCTTTTACTATTTAAAAACTAGTCACCAATTATTTTAAGGCAAAAAATTCCCAAAAAAAATAACATAAAAGTCAAAATTCATGCGCTCAATATTCTTTTTGGGCCCCTCAGCAGTGGACTAGTCCACAATGCCCTTACCCTATGAGCGCTTGGGCTAGGCCCACTGTAACAGACTGAAACCCGGGCTAGTTGTAAGTTGTCTATTTTGCCCTTAGGGTTTGTGCTTAGTCTTAAGTGCTTTTATATTAATTATTTTATTAATGTTTTATTATATTTGTGTTGTGACCAGTTTGTGACAAGGGTCTCAGAACAGATTTGTTTATTTATTTAGACCTCGTTTGGGTTATCTAATCTTGTGCGAAAGATTTTAGATAACTGTAAATACCCGTGTATGATGGGGTATTGTGTTTTAAAACAAATAAAAGCTGGTGACCAGCTTCCTTCTTGAAGTTTTCTGATTTTTCATTTCACTCTCTCTCACTAAACCTAACCTCACCATCTCAAACTCTAAATCATTTGATCTCGAATTGAAGCTTGATTTTGGTGTTAAAACGTTCTTTGTGTCATTGTGATTCTAACAAGGTAAAGTTTGTAAGATTTCATGATCAAATCTTTGATTAAATGGGTTTTTAAGTTAGTTTTTGTTAAAATGGAGTTTTGTGTCAAATTGGTTCAATTTGTTGTTGTTTGTGCATAAAAGTTGTGGGTTTATGTTTCTAAATGTCTAGTGTAAAAGATGTAACCAGTTTTGAGGTCAAAAACGTGTCCGAAGTCGAGATTTGGTGATTTTGGGTTGAAACCCGTCACTTTGCTGCTGTTGCAGCTGATGAACTACCTTCGGCCGATGGTCGTTGACCATCGACCGATGGTGAGGACGATCGGCCGATGGACGAGACCATCTGTGACGACCCGGAAATTTTCGACCAAATTTAAACTTAATCTTTATATAATTCCGACTTGATAAGCAATGAATTTTAATAAATCTTGAACCTCCGAAAAGATTTTTACACAAGCTTTTGGTCACCCTTTTATTCCGACGATTCACGAATGTCATAACTTGATTTAATTGTTTAATTATTGTGTATATATATGGATTTATATATATTTAACTTGAAAATATGATAATTAAATATCTCATTAAGTATATTAACAAAGTATTATATATATATTTTCATACTACCAATTTAAAGAGTTTTTGAACAATATATATGTTACTATTTAAACGACGTAATTAACTTATGTTAAAATGTATTTAAATATAATGTATTACGAGTGTAAATACATCCTTACAAGTACTGAATACACTTTATAATATACCAATACATATAAAGGATAGCTATACTCGTATTTTCGTTCAATTTCCTCAAGAATTCTACTCGCATTCATACGGTATTTTTTACCCGTATTATACACAGCTTCTAGAAGTATTTACTATTGGTATATACCAATAGAAATCTGCAATTATTTGTGTAACATGTCATCCATGACCTAATCAATTTAATATGTCATCCATGACTTAATACATTTTAACTTATACTAGATATTTTCACTAAAAAATAAATTTTCAAGCCTATAAATAAGCACCATTTCTAACTCATTTTACACATTCATTTTTCAAATTTTACTTCCAATTTTCACACACACTTGCAAGAGCTCTCTCAAGTTTTGTTCTACTACTTCTTTCCAGCAACTTTACATTCTAAACTTGAGATAAAAACTTGAAAGGACCCGTTCATATACATTATAAACGATTCACAATAGTTGATTACATTGCGAGGTATTTGACCTCTATATGATACATTTTACAAACATTGCATTCGTTTTGAAAAGACAATCTTTCTTTACATCGAAAATTGACAGGCATGCATACCATTTTTGTCAGGGTTTCTACTCTTCCTTCTATCATTTTGGTTCGCTTAACTGATTTATGGTTAGGGCTAGATTAGATAATCTCTAAGACTTTAGAGATTACATAATCGCCGCGGAATGTTTCTCCAATGAAGTTATGAATTAATACTTCGTCAGTTATTGTTGTTGGTACTCCTTGGTATCTATGGTGCGTATGACGTTGATGCTCGTGGGACAGATTGTGAAGTTGAGGTTTACGACGTGGTTGTGGTTAGAGGTGGTAATGGTACTGTTGGCGTTGATGATGGCGGTACTGGTTATGTTGCTGATGCTGCTGCTGGTGTTTGTAATCTTTGCACCATATTCTCCAAAGCCACTACCCGAGCGCGAAGCTCGTTGACTTCTTCTATTACACCGGGGTGATTGTCGGTTCGGACGAGTGGATAAATAAATTCTAAAATTTGATGTAATATATAATCGTGACGAGATACTCTGGAAATGAGCGAGAAAATGGTGTTTCGGACAGGTTCGCCGGTAAGTGTTTCAGGTTCTTCGTCAAGAGGGCAATGTGGTGGATGGAAGGGATCACCTTCTTCTTGTCTCCAATGATTGAGGAGGCTACGAACCCATCCCCAATTCATCCAGAATAGGTGATGACTGATTGATTGATCCATTCCGGTCACACTGCTTTCGGAGCTTGAGTGAGATTCCATTTCAGAATCCGAGTGACTTGAACTAACGACGAATTCCATTTCGTACGATTTGATAAAGGATTTTTCAATATAAAATGATTTTTCTGCCTATCGGGTGATATTCTATTTACATAGGATATCTATATATATAGATCAAAAGATTTCGTAGATTACGGAGGAATTTGCGGAATATGTCAGGCAAAGTTTAAAGTAATAGTTACGATAAGATATGATTTAGCAGATACGCTAAGATATGAATTTTGTCTATACACTACTCATGCAATTAATGTAGCAAGACGTGTCTAGACTAATAATGATAAGTAGGTAATTTCATAAGGATGATAAGCAGATGATTTCCGACTAGAATGATAAGCAAAACTTTTGACATGCAGACACGGTCGAAGTCCAGACTCACGTATCAATATTGAGATTCAATATTGCAGGAAAGGTACGTAGACGCAACGGAAATGATAAAAACTATATTGACCTCACGAGCATACCCATGAACCATACTCAATCACCTCCATAGCTATAACCCATAATTTCCTTAATCCTATCCTACTCGAAAAACAATTTCGAAATCACTCGGACAGCACTCCGTCGTAATATTTTATGTATACTAATAATATCTTGAAATAATACGGAGTAAATATATATATGTAAATCGATTGAGAGAGTTTAGAGAAAAATATTTTCAAGTTTCTATGAAATAATGAAACCTATTGAATTCTATTTATAATAGATTTTTGAATTATTAAAGTGAATTATTAAAGTATGAATTATTAAAGTGAATTATTAAAGTATGAATTATTAAAGTGAATTATTAAAGTATGAATTATTAAAGTGAATTATTAAAGTATGAATTATTAAAGTAAAGTAAAGTAAAAATAAAGTAAAGGTAAAGTTTAAGTATAGTAAAAGTATAAAACTATGTACGTATAATACACGTATAAATATATATAATATTAATTTAAATCGCTATATATATTTAATAAAATAAAATATAAATATCTTTATCTTTATCTTTATCATACTAATTAAGTAGTGAGTTGTCAAAAGTGGTTCTAGATATTTATAGAAGTTATATACGTTTTAATAATAAAGTTCTTTTTAAACTGAAAACGTTTTTGTATGTTTGAAACTAAATAGATCAATCGAGTCTTTATGAGATTCAATCTTCCACTATCCTTTGTCTAGTTCTCAATGATTGACAATTTGTTCTTATTTATAAATCACTTTACCATTTTCCGAATATTGTTAAAATGGAAAGATTTCTCAAATCAACGTGAGCCTTTCAACAGAGACTTGTAATCATAATTCAATATATCTGATAATTCAATCATTTGATCTTATCTTCTAATTCCATTGATAAAAATTTTGAAACAGATACAATCATATAAAGTATTTAATCTAATATTTTGTTTACGTTTCAAGTTATAATATATATACACATATACATATATAATCATATTCGTTTAATGGTTCGTGAATCGTTAGAACTTGGTCGAGGTTGAATGAATGTATGAACATAGTTTAAAATTCTTGAAATTTAACTTAACAAATATTGATTATCGTGTCGGAAACATATAAAGATTAAAGTTTAAATTTGGTTGAAAATTTCCGGGTTGTCACAGTACCTACCCGTTAAAGAAATTTCGTCCCGAAATTTGAGTGGAAAGGTCGTGAATGATAATAAGTATGTTTTCATGATGCATACGGGCTGAAAATTAGAGTTTTATCATCAGCGAATAATTTGGATAAACAATCCATTTATATGAAGAGTACGAATGAAGCTAACATAGAAGAGTGAAATGAGTAAGTGTAGATTCATCTTATCATTTGACGTAGATATGATTGATTCCCAGATTTCAAGGGATTTGAAGAAAATCTTCTTAATAAGATTTGACTCTCCGGTAATCAAGGGAATTAGGATCCGCTTTAAATGCGATCGTCCATTTTAATTGTTCTGTCGGAGATTTTCTTATAAATTCACCTCCTTCGTTTCCTTACAACTCACACCTTCTGTTGATGCATTTTATGCAAGTCCCTAGACATCTACCCACGTCCATTGCAGGTATAATAGTTTACAGGCCACCATGATTGCTCGTTATTATCCTATCCGTGTTTGTATGTGATTACAGGAACTGCAGGAACGAGATTTAGATGTTTGACTATGTTAGACTTAGTCAGACGTACGAGTGAAGCCTCACTAGTACGGCTGACAGGCTCATACGCATGGTTGATGCTGAGCTAAGTCACAATTACAACCTAAATGATAAGACACGAGTGAGTGATCACCCGTACGGTTGATGAAGCCAACTCGTACGTGTGATGAATGAATCGTATGGTTGTGTCAACAGCAGGGGTATATAAAGTCTTATGTTCTTCATTTTAGGTTAAGCCTCTCATTTGTTACACACACTCAGATCTAGTGAGCTCCTTCGATTTTCTCTCAGTCTAAATCACCCAGGTGGTGAATAATAGCTCTAGGTGTTGATCTAATCACACTTGATTTAGTTGTGGTTTGACTAAATTAATCAAAAAGAAAACTTAACCTATTCACTAGAGGGTTTGATTCACTTATTCTGCCATTGTGTGAGTTAAATCTGTTGATTTCTAAGTTCCTAGTTATGTTTCATCACCTTCTATTCTTTCCCCCTCAACTCATATTTTAAAGTATTCATCAATATGCTCCATCCAGTTCTGATTCTCGATATACTTCTAACTTTCATATCGGTCATTCTTCTTTTTCATCTACCGCCGGAAGAATCTATTTACTTCTACTATACTCTTGGGTTTATAGTGTTTCTAGTTCTCCCGTGCCTTTATATTGCTATATGCATCGATATATATGGTTTATAATTTCTAGTTTGTCGTTGGGCTTTATATGTTCCCTTATATTTCAAAGTCTCTGCTTCTGTCTTCTATAATCATTATCATTCACAGTTAATGCTCTCTTTTATTTGCTGCAATTTATACCCCAATTTCTATTTCGGAGTTTTGTCCTTTTGTTTCATCTTCTTGCGATTAAGTACCGCTTGTAATGGTCCAGAATTCACATATATGAATTTCGGAATGAACATTGTTAATGTTTTAGGAAGGAAATTGTGATGGCACGATCTTGACTTGTCAAATTACTAGAATACCTTGGAAAAGGCCAAATCATCAAGAAATATTTTCTTGATATTTTAGAGGTTAAATAGAATACAAGAGTCGTATAACATGGCACATGATGATGTTATGATCTGTGAATCATCACGTTCCATTTAGAAACTCAGCATGACTTACTGTAATATAATCACATTGATCAAGTGTCATTATATTATACTAATTCATGCTTCAGTTCCCAACACTACTTCAAAATATTCCTATTTTAAACTTGAATGTTTCAGAATTTAGAAACTAAAATAGTTTATTTTATGATGTAATACAGATAGCGCGAAGAGGTAAATGATTTAAAATAAGAAAAATTTAGAAAATATCTTCAGAAATATGGAGGATATTTATAATGAAAGATATGATGATATTTTAGAATTTCTAATATCAGAGGATGATGAAGAATATTGTCCGCAGGGGTTTAGAGTCAGGAGCAAGGTATTCGTTAATGACTTCAGCAGATACTGAATTATTTGGATCCTTTGAAGTCAGGTTCAGTCTTTGTAATTTGTCCACAGCCTCCTTCCTACTTTGCTCAATCCGTTTTTCAGTTCCAAGACTTCTCTTTTTCTGTGCTTTACCAGCACACCTATTCATTATCATCAAACTTTTACTGTTATGGTCATTTATAGTTTTTTTTTTTTTTTTTGCTGCTTCATCAGTATTTTTCCATTTTCGGAGAACCAATTCGTAGTTCGAAGTGTTTTTCAGAATCTTCACATTCAAATTAAGTCCAGAAGATAGACGTTATATATACACATATAACTGTTGGCGTAGACATGCTGCGAGATTTCAAAATACTGATTGCTAATTCCCAATGATTCGTATGGAAATTCTCATTACAAGATGCGAATGAGTAAATGATGGGGTTTCAATGAATAATTATAATGACTTTTTGGAGAGGCTAAAGTCAAAGGGTAATGAAGTTGTTGATACATCTGTTAATAATGTGGTGGAATGTAAAAGGTTCCCTGGTAACGATGGTGTATATCTCAAGGTTATAATAAGGTTAGTCTGACTGAAAAGTCGAAGTTGACTTGCTGGAGCTGTGACAAAACTGGTTACTTTGAATTGGAGTCGTAAAGTTATTTTTGCTAATAAATGCCAAAGAATCTGACGCGGATATGTTGTTTAAACTTTTACTTTGGTTTCAAGAGTTTTTCGGGTACATAACTGTGGGTAACATGTGGTTGGATCATCATCTCGATTGCTCATCATTCGAAGTATCTTCAGAAATTTTCGAAGGGTTTGAACACAGATTGTAATCGTTAATATACATTTGATGTTCTAACAAAGTTTTGAAGTCAAAATATAGCTTGTGAAAGATGTAAGGATCTAAGAGTGATGATTTTGGTCATATCTCAAGTTGAATTTTGAGATTTCAAAATCAGAATATGTAATTAAATTTTGAATGAGTATGGTTGTTTTGATTTCTATAAAAGAATGTATATTGTTGTGAAAGTAGAGAGTATAATGGATGATTTGCTGAATCAGATTCGAAGAATGTAACATATTAATTGTGAATTTATATATCTCTCGGGTATTACCTACCCGTTAAAAAAAATTTCATAATTAATATTTTGTACAAAAGAATTTTATTACAGTCTTTATGAAAATATATATATATGTATATTTTCTTCAGATGTAACATAGATTTAATGAGTTAATGTTAAATTAAACTCATTTGATTTACGGTTGAAACTAGAATTGAATAATCCCTAAAGGCTTTAAAAAGTACATAACTTTTACGCAGTATTTCTTTAATGACATTGAAATTATGAATCAATACTTTGTTATTTGTTGATGTATGATGTTCGTTTCGTGGAATTCTTGTGAATTTCGCAAAGTACGAATGATGTTATCTGAAAAGTTTCGGGTACATCGATGATGAAAGTGTAAAATCAAATATATACTTGATTTATTATGAATTGGAATTTGTTGAATTGCGACAGAGATTGTAGTTAACGCTGGTTAAGTTGCGGCCGAAGGACGTACATTATTGCATATTTGTAATATGAATTAACCGAGTAGTTAAGATTCACACACAATAGCTTAGCATGGAAAGATTTATTTCAATATATATATATATATATATATATATAATATACATATAATTTCTTCAGAGGGAATGAGTTAATTCTTCATAACTCGTTGATACAATATACACGTTATTGATTCGTAATGATGTCCACAGTGATTCTTGAACTGACGGAGTTTGTGATGTTATCTGTGTTGTTGATTCGGATGTTGACTGTACTGACGATGCTGGTAACGCTGACTGTACTGTTGATGCTGTTGGTAAAGCAAGTATACATTATAAACCCGTTCATATACATTATAAACGATTCACAATAGTTGATTACATTGCGAGGTATTTGACCTCTATATTATACATTTTACAAACATTGCATTCGTTTTTAAAAGACAAACTTTCTTTACATCGAAAATTGACAGGCATGCATACCATTTCATAATATCCACTATCCAACTATAAATTGATTTAATAATAATCTTTGATGAACTCAATGACTCGAATGCAACGTTCTTCGAAATATGCTATGAAAGACTCCAAGTAATATCTTTAAAATGAGCAAATGCACAGCGGAAGATTTCTTTAACACCTGAGAATAAACATGCTTTAAAGTATCAACCAAAAGGTTGGTGAGTTCATTAGTTTATCATAATCATTTATTTCCATCATTTTAATAGACCACAAGAATTTCATTTCTAGTTCTCATAAATATACGTCCCATGCATAGAGACAAAAATAATCATTCATATGGTGAACACCTGGTAGCCGACATTAACAATATGCATATAAGAATATCCCCTATCATTCCGGGATCCTCCTTCGGACATGATATAAATTTCGAAATACTAAAGCATCCGGTACTTTGGATGGGGTTTGTTAGGCCCAATAGATCTATCTTTAGGATTCACGTCAATTAGGGTGTCTGTTCCCTAATTCTTAGATTACCAGACTTTAATAAAAAGGGGCATATTCGATTTCGATAATTCAACCATAGAATGTAGTTTCAATTACTTGTGTCTATTTCGTAAAACATTTATAAAAACAGCGCATGTATTCTCAGTCCCAAAAATATATATTGCAAAAGCATTTAAAAAGGGATTAATGAAACTCACGCATATAAATATTGTAAAACAGTTAATAAAGCATTTGCATGTATTCTCAGCCCAAAATGTATATAAAAAGGGAATAATAAAACTCACGCATATAAATATTGTAAAACAGTTAATAAAGCATTTGCATGTATTCTCAGCCCAAAAATGTAATGAGTAAAAAGGGAGTAAATGAACTCACTAATGCATCCTATCGACTTATTTGTTAGACACACTAATGCAGACCTGGTTCGCTAAGACCACCGCTCTGATACCAACTGAAAGGACCCGTTCATATACATTATAAACGATTCACAATAGTTGATTACATTGCGAGGTATTTGACCTCTATATGATACATTTTACAAACATTGCATTCGTTTTGAAAAGGCAATCTTTCTTTGCATCGAAAATTGACAGGCATGCATACCATTTTTGTCATGGTTTCTACTATTCCTTCTATCATTTTGGTTCGCTTAACTGATTTATGGTTAGGGCTAGATTAGATAATCTCTAAGACTTTAGAGATTACATAATCGCCGCGGAATGTTTCTCCAATGAAGTTATGAATTAATACTTTGTCAGTTATTGTTGTTGGTACTCCTTGGTATCTATGGTACGTATGACGTTGATGCTCGTGGGACAGATTGTGAAGTTGAGGTTTACGACGTGGTTGTGGTTGGAGGTGGTAATGGTACTGTTGGCGTTGATGATGGCGGTACTGGTTATGCTGCTGCTGCTGCTGCTGGTGTTTGTAATCTCTGCACCATATTCTCCAAAGCCACTACCCGAGCGCGAAGCTCGTTGACTTCTTCTATTACACCGGGGTGATTGTCGGTTCGGACGAGTGGATAAATAAAATCTAAAATTTGATGTAATATATAATCGTGACGAGATACTCTGGAAATGAGCGAGAAAATGGTGTTTCGGACAGGTTTGCCGGTAAGTGCTTCAGGTTCTTCGTCAAGAGGGCAATGTGGTGGATGGAAGGGATCGCCTTCTTCTTGTCTCCAATAATTGAGGAGGCTACGAACCCATCCCCAATTCATCCAGAATAGGTGATGACTGATTGGTTGATCCATTCCGGTCACACTGCTTTCGAAGCTTGAGTGAGATTCCATTTCGGAATCCGAGTGACTTGAACTAACGACGAATTCCATTTCGTACGATTTGATAAAGGATTTTTTGATATAAAATGATTTTTCTGGCTATCGGGTGATATTCTATTTACATAGGATATCTATATATATAGATCAAAAGATTTCGTAGATTACGGAGGAATTTGCGGGATATGTCAGGCAAAGTTTAAAGTAATAGATACGATAAGATATGATTTAGCAGATACGCTAAGATATGAATTTTGTCTATACACTACTCATGCAATTAATGTAGCAAGACGTGTCTAGACTAATAATGATAAGTAGGTAATTTCATAAGGATGATAAGCAGATGATTTTCGACTAGAATGATAAGCAAAACTTTTGACATGCAGACACGGTCGAAGTCCAGACTCACGTATCAATATTGAGATTCAATATTGCAGGAAAGGTACGTAGAGGCAACGGAAATGATAAAAATTATATTGACCTCACGAGCATACCCATGAACCATACTCAATCACCTCCATAGCTATAACCCATAATTTCCTTAATCCTATCCTACTCGAAAAACAATTTCGAAACCACTCGGACAGCACTCCGTCGTAATATTTTATGTATACTAATAATATCTTGAAATAATACGGAGTAAATATATATATGTAAATCGATTGAGAGAGTTTAGAGAAAAATATTTTTAAGTTTCTATGAAATAATGAAACCTATTGAATTCTATTTATAATAGATTTTTGAATTATTAAAGTGAATTATTAAAGTATGAATTATTAAAGTGAATTATTAAAGTATGAATTATTAAAGTGAATTATTAAAGTATGAATTATTAAAGTGAATTATTAAAGTATGAATTATTAAAGTAAAGTAAAGTAAAAATAAAGTAAAGGTAAAGTTTAAGTATAGTAAAAGTATAAATCTATGTACGTATAATACGCGTATAAATATATATAATATTAATTTAAATCGTTATATATATTTAATAAAATAAAATATAAATATCTTTATCTTTATCTTTATCATACTAATTAAGTAGTGAGTTGTCAAAAGTGGTTCTAGATATTTATAAAAGTTATATACGTTTTAATAATAAAGTTCTTTTTAAACTGAAAATGTTTTTGTATGTTTGAAACTAAATAGATCAATCGAGTCTTTATGAGATTCAATCTTCCACTATCCTTTGTCTAGTTCTCAATGATTGACAATTTGTTCTTATTTATAAATCACTTTACCATTTTTCGAATATTGTTAAAATGAAAAGATTTCTCAAATCAACGTGGGCCTTTCAACAGAGACTTGTAATCATAATTCAATATATCTGATAATTCAATCATTTGATCTTATCTTCTAATTCCATTGATAAAAATTTTGAAACAGATACAATCATATAAAGTATTTAATCTAATATTTTGTTTATGTTTCAAGTTATAATATATATACACATATACATATATAATCATATTCGTTTAATGGTTCGTGAATCGTTAGAACTTGGTCGAGGTTGAATGAATGTATGAACATAGTTTAAAATTCTTGAAATTTAACTTAACAAATATTGATTATCGTGTCGGAAACATATAAAGATTAAAGTTTAAATTTGGTTGAAAATTTCCGGGTTGTCACAGTACTCTACTTCAACTCTTGTTCAATTCATATGTTTATAGCTATCTATATAAGAGTTTATAAACTAGAACATAGTTTAGTTGATTCTAAACTTGTTTGAAGTACTAATCTAATCTTTCTAACTCAACTCTAATAACACTTATTTATATGTATTATGATATTATATTAAGTTAATATAAGAACTTATAACTTGCACATATGAAGAACACCTTGAAACATAACATATATCGTTTAATCTCCATTCGGTAAAAAGCGGGCTGTTTTGGGTTGGGAATTAAAAAACCTATCTTACACTTTGAGTTCGAGGCTAAGACTTTGGAAATATGTTAATATATGTAAATAAGACTTCCAGTATTTTTTTCATGATTTTAAACAAAGTGGAAGTATTTTATCAAAAATCATATATTGGGTGGATGCCGGGATTTTTCCAAATCTGTCCACCGACACAAAAAGAGGGTAAAGCTCTAAAAATTACTACTTGGGATGAACTTTTCGAATTGGTTTTGTAAAATTTACTTCTTAATGAATCCATAGCAATTTGATTCATTTTAAACGGAGTTGTAATGAATATTTGGCGAGCAAAACAAAATCTGCCTAAATTAACGTTGTATAGACGAAATTTATATTATAAAAACTATATTAACCATATCCTTGTTAACTTTTCCTATATCCTATATATATTTGGACATGTTATCAGTAGTATAACAAAATATTATAATCTTGGTTAATTCTGTGATTGTATATATGTATAATAATATTCTTGGTACGTCCTAACACAATAAGTATATAATACGTTTTGATAAATCCTAAGACAATACGTACACAATACGTCTTAGTTAATTCTACGACAATACGTATACAATACGTCTCTGGGTTGATGCAAAGACAATACGTATACAATACGTCGTGGGGGTAATTCTAAGATTATATATATACCGATTATTGGACTGTTGGACATTTCGAACTATTTTGGACTACTAACAAAGGACTACTAACATAAAAATTTTAAAAATTAATTCTATAAACTTGTTTTATTAATATTATATGTTAATAATATTATTTAATATATAATTGATATAGGTTCGTGAATCCGAGACAAACCCTACACTTGTTCAGTGCCGTCATATACATAATTGCTACGAAATACAGTATTGTGAGTTTCATTTGCTCCCTTTTTAAATGCTGTTGCATTATATATTTTTGGGCTGAGAATACATGCGTTATTTTTATAACTGTTTTACGAAATGGACACAAGTACTAAAAACATATTCTACGTTGAGTTGTACCACTTTGCATATCTTCCCTAATAGCTTGGTAACTAATATTTACATGTTGTAAGAACATGTATACGCGAATCCTATTGATAGATCTATAGGGTTTGACAACCCCAACCGGGCTAGTCGCTTTAGTATCGTAAACGGTTGCATAGTACTTCGTTTTTACTACACTTGGTACAGTGTAGGGAGATTTCATAATAAAGGGAATATGCCACATTAATTGTTAAGTATGGTTACCAAAGCGCTCAACAACTTATAGAATACTTTTATACACTTGCGAGTGTACGGATATTTATAGAAACTGAAATCTTGTGGTCTATTACTATTACGGAAATGATTGATTATGATAAACTAATGAACTAACCAACCTTTTGGTTGACACTTTAAAGCATGTTTATTCTCAGGTATTAAAGAAATCTTCCGCTGTGCATTAGCTCATTTTAAGGATATTACTTGGAGTCATTCATGACATACTTTGAAAGATGTTGCATTCGAGTCGTTGAGTTCATCAAGATTAATATTAAGTCAATTATAGTTGGATGTAATATGAAATGGTATGCATGTCGTCAATTTTTGATGTAAAGAAAGTTTGTCTTTTAAAAACGAATGCAATGTTTGTAAAATGTATCATATAGAGGTCAAATACCTCGCGATGTAATCAACTATTGTGAATCGTTTATAATGTATATGAACGGGTCATTTCACCATCGACCGATGGTGTATAATTTCTGACCAGCGGATGTAATTTTGACGATCGACCGATTGGGGGAGACCATCGACTGATGGTGTGTTGACGATCGGCCGATGGATGTGACCATCGACCGATGGTCTTAGACAGTGAAATTTTTACTAAGTGTTGAATTATAGCTGTTATGCTGTCCGTGTGTTTTTATGATTTTCAGGATGTAAATTCTGAAAATGCACAAGTGTTAAACATGAAAATTTTAGCGGACGCATTTTTTTTACTAATTTTGCTATAATGCGCGGTCAGTGTGTCTAATCTTGATGGAAATACTATTCTAGCTTGGTTTTTGCTGTTCTCAGGAGATAAGGACAAGGACGAAGTTCAGAAATAATAACTGAGCAGTTGCTGGTAATTGGTGAGTGGGTCTATCTCCGGATAGAGTTTAAGTAGCATATCATGCTACTGTGGTTGACCCTTTTACCATGCATAGTGTAGAGATTGCCATGTTAGAATAATATAATATGGCTGATGTTGTATGTGAATTATCTGTACACTGTATGAATGGCACCAGTCGGGCCTAGGGAGACTGGGGACTCGAGACTGTGCCTAGGAGAGGTTAGAGTCCGTATAAGGTCAACCATGCCTAGGGGAGGTTGGGTCCATAGGCTACTGATTGTGAAGTATAGTGTGAACGATGCATCCCCTGCATCTGGATAACTATACTGTGAATTGAGTAGCAGGGACTATCGGTAGACTCAGGCCCGATCAGCTGGAAGTCGTGTGCTCGTACAAGCCGCCGATCCTCGTATTGTCTTATTGTATGCTAGATGGTTGTTAGCAAGTATTGTTGTTAGTATATAGCTTGTGTGTGGCTTAAGCTATATCTGTTAGATAGATTCCATTCACTTAGCGGTGAGCTAATCCCCCACATATTCTCCCCTTGCAGGTTTAGGTACTGCTAGTCGGGATGGGTGCTGTTGCAGAAGATATGTTTGACAACCCAACTCTGATGTGGAATTTTGTTTTAATAATGTTTTGTAATAACGTAACACCGTGTGTAAACTTAAACATAATTACACGAATTAATCTAATGACGTGACTTATATTGTGTTTGTTAATAAAGTCTTTCGCTGTGTATTTAAAAAAAATGGGTGTTACACCCACTACACCTTTTAATCGGAATACTAGAATACCGGTAATGGAATATTTGGCCCTAGACCAAACCAAGCTAATTTGTCTTCTACTGCATCTACTCACGGATACGCACCTACTGACATCGATTCCGCGTTCCACACTTTAACTCTTCACCCGCCCGATGAGAATTGGTACAAGGATACTGGTGCAAAATTACACGTAGCTTTCTCTTCAGGTAAACTCATGCCTTATTATCCTTTGAGCATTCAAAAAAACATTATTGTTGGTAATATTATGGTATTTCAATTAAATTGTATGGTAATTCATTTTTTCCTACTTATTCATGCCCTCTTATATTAAGAAACATCTTACATTCTTCGCAACTTATTAAAAATTTAATCTCTGTGCATCGTTTATCTAACGATAATCATGTTTCTCTTGAGTTTAATCCTTTTGGTTTTACTGTGAAGGACTTTCCGAAGGGCACACCACTCATGAGATGTAACAGCTCCGGCGATCTTTACCCTCTTTCCTCATTGTTTCGTCAACTTGGTTCACCTTCTACTTTTCTTTCCGTGTCGCAAGAATTATGGCATCATCGCTTTGGACATCAAGGAAATTCTATTTTATCGTTGCTTATGAATAATCATTTAATTTCTTGTAATAGGAATAAACAGACATCTATTTGGCAATCGTGTGTTTTTGGTAAACAAATAAAGTTTTCATTTTATGATTCAAATAATTCTTCTCGTTTACCTTTTGATATTATTCATAGTGATGTATAGACTTCTCCAATGTTAAGATATGCTGGACATCGTTATTATGTCCTCTTCTTGGATGACTTTTCCAACTTTCTATGGACGTGTCCTTTGTTAAATAAATCACAAATATTTTCCACTTTTCTTGCATTTCTACATATATAAAGACACAATTTCATGTGTCCATAAATCCTTTCAATGCGATAACGAACGAGAATATAATAACCAATCCTTTCATAGCTTTTGTACCAATAATGGTATGACCTTCCAATTTTCTTATCCATATATGTCATCACAAAATGGGAAGGCGGAATGCAAAATTCAAGCAATCAATAATATAGTCCGTACCCTTTTATCTCACTCTTCCATGCCTCACAATTTTTGGCATCATGCTCTTCAAATGGCAACCTATCTCCTTAACATTATTCCTAGCACATTACTAAATAACTCTTCGCCACACAAATACTCTTCAAGCTTCGTCCCTCTTATTCTCATCTTCGTGTCTTTTGGTGTCTTTGTTACCCACTTCTTCCTCTAAATTCTATTCACAAACTTGACACACGTTCCGTTCTATGTGTCTTTCTCGGTTACTCCAATAATCGCCAAGGCAATAAATGTTTTGACCTCTCCACTAAAAAATAATAACTGCTCTACACGTAACCTTTGACGAAAATCAGTTTCCATTTGCTAAAAATCATCATCCTACGCCTCATTCATATGCTCCATTTACCGATTCCATCCATTTATTTTTTTGTCAGTTCTGGTCGAGCCCACCGGCGATCAGGCCCAATAACCTGATATTCCCACGACCCACCAACCTTAGGTGGATTTCCACGGACCGTCACCATCTTCATCACCCACTAATAACAGTGGGTCTGAGTCCATCTTGTCACCTTAGTCCCCCGTCACCACCACTAATCCAAATATCAGTCCACCCCCTCGGCCTAATCTCTTCCTGTCCGTTCCATACACACTCGCAGCATGTCTGGTATTTTTAAACCAAAATTTCCTTTTAACCTGTCTGCTTCCACCGCACTCTCCCCCATACCACGCAAACCTAAGGATGCGTTACTTGACCGTAATTGCAAGTTGGCCATGACTAACGAGTTTAATGCTTTAATTGATAATAAGACATGGGTTTTAGATCCATGCACTACTGATATGAATATTATACGTTTTATGTGGGTATTTAAACATAAAATGAAATATGATGGTTCTTTGGAGCGTTATAAGGCTCGTTTAGTTGGTGATGGCATGTCACCATAGGTTGGAATGGATTGCTAGAGACATTTAGTCCGGTGGTTAAACCCACTACTATTCGCACGGTTCATAGTCTTGCTCTTTCGCAGTAATGGTCGATTCATCAGCTCGACGTCAAGAATGCGTTTTTACATGGCACTCTCCGAGAAACTGTCTATAAGCATCAACCTCTTGGTTTTCGTGATTCACGGTTTCCGAATCACGTATGTCTCCTCCCAAAGTCATTATATGGACTCAAATAAGCCCCACGGGCTATGTAAGCACGCTTTAATTCGTCAATAGCAAATGTGATAATTCTATCTTTATTTTTCGCAAAGGATTGGATACGTCATATCTTTTCTTATATGTTGATGATATTATACTCACTATTTCTAGTGACTCTTTACAGAAGTCTATTATTACTCGTTTGGCTAGCGAGTTCGCTATGAAAGATCTTGGTCCCTTAAGTTAGTTTTTAGGAATTGCGGTTAAAAGACTTTCGAGTGGCCTTTTCATACATCAGTCGACATACTCAAAAGATATAATCGAGAGGGCTGGAATTGCTCATTGCAATTCAGTTCCTACACCAGTGGATAATAACACTAAGTTAAGTAGTGTTGCCGGTCCTCTAGTTGTTGGTCCCACTAAGTATCGCAATTTAGCTGTGACGTTGTAGTATTTGACATTTACTCGTCTAGACATATCTTATGCAGTTCAGCAGGTTTGTTTACATATGCATGATCCATGGGAACCTCACATACATGCTCTCCAACGTACCGTGCGTTACTTGCAAGGCACATTGGAGTACGGTTTACATTTATACAAGGCGCCTAGTCGACGTTTGGTTGCTTACACAGATGCAGTCTGGGCAAGTTTCCCCGATACTAGGCGATCCACGTCTGGTTATCGCATTTATCTTGATTTGCATTGTCCACTTAGTAAGTGTACCTTGGTGTTTTGTGACAACGTCTGGGCTATATTTTTTTCGGTAATCCTTTTCAACATCAAAGGAGAAAGATACCGAGATGGACATTCATTTTATTCGGAAAAAAGTTGCTCGTGGCGAAGTTCGTGTTCTCTATGTTCCATCTAGATTTCAGATTGCTGATATCTTCACCAAGGGTTTATCGTGTCTATTATTTGATGACTTTCGTGACAATCTCAGGATTCGGTCTCCTCTTGCTGAAACTGCGGGGGTGTATTGGATGTGATATGTATTAGACATGGATATTACCATGTATAGAGTTTGAGGATTATTAGATTTATAATGAGTCTATAATTATATTATGGTAAGTTAGTAACTTGGCCAACAAGGCAATGTATGTGCATAAATAGATGTCGAATGAATGAGAAAGCCAGGCAATTCAATTCTAAATATTATCATAGACGGTGAAGATGGACTGACGGAGTATTAGAGTAGTATTTTATGAATTGTGAACATAAAAACAAACAGGACGTCCTATTCTTTTGGACCCGTAGAACCGACAAATACACAATTTTTAAAAGGATAAATAAGACTTAATGAGCCAAAGCGAGCTGCAAGTTGGCCCCGACACAGTTCTACCTTCCTACACTAGATAATACTGGTATGCATCTAATCATCAACTATTAACTTTGAATCTACAAGGGAAAATTGATAATTTAATAGTAGTATGTTAAAATAATGTTTACAATATATAAATAGCAAATAATTTAATTTAACTACCTTTAAACTTGAGTCAAGCTTCCCGGCCATAGCCAACAAGAGTGTCGTCTTCCCTGAAGAAGGTGGACCCAACACAAGTGCCATTCTGTATAACATCATAAAATAATACTATTACCTATTGTTATTAGTAATATAAGTAAGTATAAGTATACATACTCAGGACATATATAGAACCTTAATTAACTGGTATATTTAAGTACATACCTAGATGGTTTAATGATTCCAGATACATCTTTAAGGATGGTGATTTTAGTTTTGTTAAACAAACTGATCCCAATCGAACCCAGAAGCGATTCAATATAATTACGGGCTGCATTTGCTAGTGACGGAACTGCTCTGTCACCAACGTAACAATCAGCTTCTATCGTCAAATTTTGAAACCGAACTTCTACAGTTGGAAGAGACATGCCAACTCTGAAAACATCCAATAAATGAAAAAAATATATTAATTATTAATTAATTAAATGGAAACAAGATGATTAACACAGATCATACATAGAGATGAAGGCTAGCTTGATTACCTATCGAAACGATCTTTTAATCTTTTCAAGAACTTTTCATTATCTTCTTCAGCAATTTTAATGATCTTGTCTATGAACTCTTGTTGAGCATTTGTTTTCTGAAACAGCATCTTATCAATTGACATTTTTTGGTTGCTAGTGGAATGATTTATATGTATGGGATGAAGAAAGTAAAAATCAGAGACTATATATAGTTTAGCTCACAACTTCAAAAACATGGCTATAAAGCAAAACATATATATCAAAATAGGATACTAGCTCTGTGAAGAACTTAAAAGCAATCAAACATTTACATCACCCAGTTTATTTAAGTACCAGAGTATATGATTGATATTGTAATTTACAAATTTGGTTCTCTTTTTTCAAAAGATCTCATTTATATTCCTTTAAATGCCAGTTGTAACATTACAAGTCCTTGGGTCCACTAAGCTTTAGTTTTTTTTTCTCTTTTTTTTTTTTAAGGCAAAAAACATGAAATTAAATTAATAAGAATCGCCATCAAAAAGATGATTAGGATAAGTTACATAAGCAAAGCATCTATGCTTGAACAATAACAAGCATTAGACCCCTAAAAAAAAGTCAGGAACAACCACAATCATGACTAAAGAATGAAAACAACTAATTTTCAGTGAATATGAACGAAGATCTACATTTAAATCAGGATCCATGTAGATTGTAGCTGGGCAAATTAAACACCAAATCAAGCCACTGTAAACCTCATGCCCATACATCATATAGACCACTAGAAAGTGAACAACGATAGCATTTATCAAAAAACGTACTTCTAAGGAGACGGAAAATTGGCCCTCCAAATAAGTCACCCATTTGACCGAGACCGGATTACTCATGAAACAACCGCCTCTAGCACAGCCAACAACAAGCCAAATATGCATTAAAGGAACTCTTGCATTGCCACAAATTGAAAAAATAAACCGTAACGACCACTATCTATGCAACCGTGACATAGATGCCAACCTCATCTTCTATCTCTTGGAGGGAGGTGTGGGGGGCGCATCATACTTAGCCATTCCACTTATGAACTCTGTATAACTCTTCATTTCAATATCATGTTTTCTAGGGTTGATTAATTTCTAATAGAGATATTCTCACGTGTATGCTTTATATTGTATATATTCTAATTATTTAGATGATTGTAGTATATCACATCCTCAAATAAAGGATTGTGTTTGATTGTGTTTCTATATTTATTGTAACCATGTAATCTTGGGGCATATATACCCCACACATAATGAGAAAAGCATCGATCCATTTACAGAAATCTATACTCCTAGCATGGTATCAACCTAACCATCTTATTCTCCCCTTATTGTTTCTTCAACCCTACCACGATCTCTTTCTTTACCAATGGCCGAAACATCCAAATTCCACCCAGCAATCACCATTACCAACATCAAAAACTGCATCCCTATTATCCTGGATGTCGACACAAGCAAATATTTATCATGGGTCACCCTCTTCAAGACCCATTGTAAAGCATATCAGGTTCTAGAACACATCATCCCTACCACCACTAACACCGGTGATTCAACAGTTTCTTCTTCTGACCTCCAAGCTGCTGCTACTCAAAAGGAGACATGGGATCGTCTCGATGCGGTTGTCCTCAATTGGATCTATGGTACTCTTTCACCTGACATGTTAGATAATATTATGAAACCCGAGCAAACCGCTCTTGATGCTTGGAACGTATCAAATCTATTTTTGAAGACAACAAAAACTCCCGTATTATTCATCTTCGACATAAGTTTTCGAACACCCGCCTTGACAACTTTCCCAACATCACATCATATTGTCAGGAAGTGAAACGTATTGCTAATCAACTAGCGAACGTTGGTCCCGCTCTCGAAGACGATTACATCGTTCTTCAACTCATCACTGGTTTGAACGACAATTATAAACATGTTGGTTCACAAAGTTCTAACACCAAGCCGCTTCCATCATTCTTTGAAGCTCGCTCATTGTTAATCATGGAGGAAGATCAGAAACTGCAACAATTAAACAATTCGGCAAACCCTACCAATGATACGGCGCTGTCGGCTTCTTCTACTCCTTCGCCGCAACCCTATCAACACACTGGTCGTGGGTCTATTAATTCCTCAACTTACCGAGGTCGTGGTCGCAGTTCTTACCGGGGCAATAATCGGGGCCGTGGTCAGAATACACGAGGTCGTGGTTATTCTAGACCTTACACAGGTCCAAATCATGGACAAGCATGGATGTTTCCTCCTAATAATTCTACTGGACAACAACCCTGGATGTTTAATCCATGGACAGGGCAGCCCACTCAAGCAAATCAGTGGAGCCCATCTCCATGCCCGTATCCAACAACTGTCAGGCCCACAGTCTCGTCTACTTATCAAGGCATTTTGGGCCCTCGCCCTCCAATGGCCCATTCAGCTCCTACGCCTTCACATGCTTCAGCTCCCACTGACATCGAATCAGCAATGTATACTATGAGTCTCAACCCTCCAGACAACAATTGGTACATGGACACAGGCGCAACATCACACATGACGGGTTCTCCAGGTAAGCTCCTATCTTATTCTCAATCAAAGCTACCTCGTCATATAATTGTTGGTAATGGACATAAACTTCCAATTCATGGGTTTGGCAACTCTTCTCTTTATTCTACTTCACGTCCTCTCTATTTAAATAATATTCTTTATTCACCTCATTTAATCAAAAACCTTGTTTCTGTTAGACGTTTAGCCACAGATAATAATATCTCACTAGATTTTGATCCTTTTGGTTTTAATGTGAAGGAATTTCCGAAGGGGACCCCCATTTTGCGGTGTAATAGCTCCGGTTCTCTCTATCCATTCAATGGCCCACTTCTTCATCAACATCTCAAGAATCATTCTGCTTTTTCTGTTGTTTCCTCTGATTTATGGCATTATCGCCTTGGACACCCTGGCGAATTTATTTTAAAGCAACTTAGCAATAAACGTTACATTGATTGTAATTCAAAATTAAATAATAAAATTTGCCAGTCTTGCATTTTTGGCAAACAAATTAAATTGCCATTTTACCCTTCTTCTACTTTTACTTGTGCACCCTTTGATATTATTCACAGTGATCTATGGACATTCCCGATTCCTAGCAATGCTGG
The DNA here is from genome assembly GCF_046630445.1 of Rutidosis leptorrhynchoides. NCBI lineage: Eukaryota > Viridiplantae > Streptophyta > Magnoliopsida > Asterales > Asteraceae > Rutidosis > Rutidosis leptorrhynchoides. The sequence continues at coordinate 209,793,335 of NC_092341.1, read as the reverse complement.
TCACAAATATTATATATTATTTTTGGATGATTACACCAACTACCTATGGACATACCCAATTGGACATAAATCTGATGTTTACAATATATTCACCAACTTTCACTCTCTCATAAAAACACAATTTCGACGACATATTAAAATTTTTCAATGTGATAATGGGACCGAGTACAATAACAATTTGTTCCACGATTTTTGTCATCAACATGGCATGCTTTTTCGCTTCTCTTGTCCATACACTTCCTCTCAAAATGGCAAAGCCGAACGAAAGATTCGAGCTATCAACAACATTATTCGCACTCTCCTCTCCCACTCTCATGTTCCTCCACAATTTTGGCACCACGCTCTTGAAATGGCTACCTACCTTCTTAATATTCTTCCAAATAAAACATACAAAAATCTCTCCCCCACTCAACTCCTATACAACCGAGATCCAACCTACCATCACCTTCGGGTGTTTGGTTGCTTATGTTACCCTCTAATCCCCTCTACACAACGTCACAAACTTCAACCTCGCTCCACCCCGTGCGTTTTTCTAGGCTATCCTTCCAATCACCGTGGATATAAATGCTACGATTTATCTTCTCGTAAAATTCTAATTTCTCGTCACGTAGTTTTTAACGAAACTACCTTTCCATTCTCCACTATAAATACAATTACACCTACTACATATCAATTTCTTCATTCTTCCTTTAATCCTATTTTTTATACAGAACATACATCCACATCGCCACCCTCTTCTCCTAATTCCCATCAACCTCACTCCAATGACCCCACCACTACACCTAATATTCCCTCATCACCTTTGCATGCTCCCTCACCTATTATGCCTCCTGTGCATGCACCAGACTCTCCTAACTCCCCACCTGTGCATGTTTCACCTTCTGATGAACCTTCTGCTAGTCCTGCTTCTCCTCCTCTAGCCCCTACGATCCCAACCCGAACCATGACTACACGTGGTATGTCCGAAATATTTAAACCCAAACTCCCCTTTAACCTTTATATTTCGTCTTCTATATCACCTCTTCCATCTAACCCTAAAGTTGCTCTTGCCGACCCTAATTGGAAAGCAGCCATGTATGATGAATTTAATGCTTTGATTGATAATAAGACTTGGACTCTTGTCCCACGAGAACCTAACATGCAGGTTATTCGATCTATGTGGATTTTCAGGCACAAAACCAAGTCGGATGGTTCTTTTGAGCGATATAAAGCTCGGTTAGTAGGTGACGGGCGTTCGCAACTTCTTGGTGTTGATTGTAACGAGACCTTTAGTCCGGTTGTTAAACCGGCCACCATCCATATGGTATTGAGTATAGCGGTTTCTAAAAATTGGCAAATTCGACAACTTGATGTGAAAAATGCATTCCTCCATGGTCATCTCAACGAAACTGTATACATGTACCAACCGTTTGGATTTCGTGACAAGAACTTTCCGGACCACGTTTGTCATCTCAAACGTTCTCTGTACGGGTTAAAACAAGCCCCACGAGCTTGGTACCAACGTTTTGCTACTTACGCTAAACATATCGGTTTTGTCAATAGCTCGTGTGATCACTCTCTTTTTATCTACCATCACGGACAGGATACCGCTTATTTATTACTTTATGTGGATGACATTATTCTTACCACATCCAACGATAAACTACGGTTGCGGCTATTATCTCTTCTGTCACATGAATTTGCGATGAAGGACTTGGGTCCGCTTCATTCTTTTCTGGGTATTAATGTGAGTCGTACACCCCACGGTTTGTTTCTCAGTCAACGGGTTTATGCCGAGAGAATTATTGAATGAGCTGGGCTAACCGGTTGTAACACGGTTTCCACACCGGTGGATACCGCCGGCAAATTAAGCTCGAAACAGGAAAAGCCGTTTGCGGATCCTACAAAATATAGACAACTTGCCGGGGCTTTGCAATACTTGACATTTACTCTGTCTGACATTTCCTATGCGGTACAACAAGTGTGTTTATATATGCATGACCCGAAAGATGATCACATGCACGCTTTGAAACGAATACTTCGTTATTTAATGGGAACATTATCTCTTGGGCTTAATGTTAGTCGTTCTACCACCACAGACTTAATATCTTATACTGATGCAGATTGGGATGGTTGTCCCGACACGCGTCGTTCTACCTCAGGTTATTGTGTTTACTATGGAGATAACCTTATTTCTTGGTCCTCTAAACGGCAAACCACCATGTCGCGATCAAGTGCCGAGGCTGAGTATCGGGGCGTGGCAAATGTTGTTGCCGAGTCATGCTGGTTGCGTAATCTTCTTCTTGAACTTCATTGTCCGATTGCTAAGGCTACACTTGTTTTCTGTGATAACATGAGCGCCATTTACCTTTCGGGAAATCCCGTTAATCATCAGCGTACCAAGCACATTGAAATGGACATTCATTTCGTAAGCGAAAAGGTGGCAAAAGGTCAGGTTCGCATAATGCATATCCCAACTCGTTTTCAGATTGCTGATATTTTCACCAAAGGGCTTCCACGGTTATTATTTGATGAGTTCCGTTCCAGTCTTCGCATTTCTTTACCGATGGCTTCGACTGCGGGGAAGTAATAGAGATATTCTCACGTGTATGCTTTATATTGTATATATTCTAATTATTTAGATGATTGTAGTATATCACATCCTCAAATAAAGGATTGTGTTTGATTGTGTTTCCATATTTATTGTAACCATGTAATCTTGGGGCATATATACCCCACACATAATGAGAAAAGCATCGATCCATTTACAGAAATCTATACTCCTAGCAATTTCCCTAATGCTTTATTGATTTGCAAACTAGAGCTAGCAACCACGATCTCTTCATTAAAGTCGTCTTCAGGTTCAGAAATAGAAGAGGAGTCGAATATTTCCTTGCTAAAATTTCCGGCTTTAGATTTTGATTTTTTCTTTCTTGCGCTCTTTGAAGCATTGGAAACACTGTTTGGAAATTTTAAATCAAGTTCATTGGCGTTAAGAGCTTTTTATTTTTTATTTTTCTCAAATGACCACAATATGCGGTTTTTAAGTTTCCAATTTTTAACTTTAATTAAACAAAGTCCCTTGACTTTTTGATGTCTTGTTAATTGTGATTTTGAAGTTGTTAGGTGGACCCAGAAAGTCCCCTCACCGATATACTTACAATTAGGAATAGCATTGCATATTTGAATGTTCAATTTGTCAGATATTCGGATCTGATCATATGGATGCATGATTTAAACCGATGAAATGCATGATCTGAACAAATAAATAGTGAATACGGATCCCCATATGGATAACGTAGATGATCTGCAGATCAAATATAAAATAATAATTTATCATATTATCACATGTAATATATGCAAACATACATATATAATATATGTACTAAAAATATATACTTATACAAAAACATACATGTTAACGGATATTAGACGTAGATAATATTAATATCTTATGTAATATGTAGCATTAAATGTAGGCATATCTATCCATATCTCATATTAAATGTAGGATCCCTAAAATCAAAGGATATGAGATCAGACCATGTACTATATATTTGGCCTCTTTGATCAATAAGAATCATGGGTGAATTATAACATTCTAATATGGTATCAGAGGGTTTGATCCAAAACCTAGTCGGCCGAATGTGTGCCGCTTCTGCTCTACCACCCATCAAATCTTCTTCCTAACCCCATCAATACCGAACCTCTACTTCAGTCTTCTATCTTTTTTTCTTCAATCTATCTACCGAACCTCTACTTCGGTCTTCTATTTATCTTTCTTTTGTTTTTCAATTTCTTGCAAAAGCATCCAATTACGGTTGAAATATACACCGTCATACCACCACCAACAACATCACGGTTGAAATATACACCGTTTCAACTCCCGTCTTCTATATTTATTTTCTTCTTCAATTTTTGCAAAAAGCATTCAAATCACGATTGAAATATACACCGTCATCTCACCACCGGAGCAGCAACATCACGGTTGAAATATACACCGTCTCAGCTCCAGACTCTCTAAATCATCACCCCTTCTGTAATCAATTTCTTCAACGATCACCCTCCTTCCGTTCACGTGTTCTCCCTCTAATCTCTATTTTATTTTATTTTTTTATCTTTTTTTGTTAAAAAAAAAGGGTTGTACCACTGTTCGCCGTCGGTTATACTTCTTGTACACTCTGCTTTTTTGTATGCTCCTCTTTAAATTCTTTCCTGATCAACATATAATCTACCTATTTAATATATATTTTAGTTTAAGTACGGGAAACCAATCTCATAAATCATGGGATAATAGTCTACCTACTCCCACTATAATATTTTTTTTTATTTTCTTTGTCCCCACTTATCATATTATATATATATATATATATATATATATATATATATATATATATATATATATATATATATATATATATATATATATATATATATATATATTCCGTTTAATAAAGGATGAGCCGTCTAGGTAGCCTAGGTTCCAAACCTCGAAAAAAAAATAATAAGAATAATAATCTCTTCCGATAAAGATTGGTTATCGTCGACAAAGTTCAATACCCAAGTTCTGCTCAATCCTCAGGCAAAGCAAGCCACGACGTAAAAAAAAACGTTACGGAAAAGGAAACGCAGTCAAGCAATACGCAACCACATCAATGAATATCAGTCTGCTCGGAAAGAAGAATGTTATTTAGTTTTTAGCGTTTTAATCCAGTTTTACCGTTCATTCCTCTCCCGCTCAAACTGCGGGGGAATGTTAACGGATATTAGACGTAGACAATATCTTATGTAATATGTAGCATTAAATGTAGGCATATCTATCCATATCTCATATTAAATGTAGGATCTCTAAAATCAAGGGATATGAGATCAGATCATGTACTATATATTTGACCTCTTTGATCAATAAGAATCATGAGTGAATTATAACATTCTAACAATACATATACACAATACACTATTAACTTGCTATCGAAGATGTCGATTGTAAAATATATAAATATATGATATATGATTATTATTAAACCCGCATTTCTTAAATATTTGATGTTATTTGAATTTACATATATTCAATTATATTATGTTATAGTTTTTATTTGTTAAAATTACTTTATTCATTTCATTTTCATAATATAACAAATAATTTGACAATCTATTAATTAAACCACACAATCCAACAGATGAATATGACCGCAATATGGATAAAAAAAATAAAATAAAATAAAATGAATACGAATATAGATGTTGGATTATTTGAAGCATAGCCAATTTATGATGATAATATCTTTCATTTAATTAATTTATAAAATATGATTGAGCTCATGTTCCCTGTGATTTTCTGTTTTTGGACTTTTTGTTTTGTTGTCGCTTTTAAGTTTGAGCTATGTTTGGCAAAGAGCTTTTTGAAGCTTTTTAGAGCTTTTAGCTTTTAGTTTTTATGAAAAAGCTCCTAACTAATATTTAACTCCGTTTGTTTATAAGAGCTTCTAGCTTTTAGGATTGTGAAAAAGCTCCAACCTCAAACGTTGCTTCAACAAGCGTTTAAGAAAATGGAATAGCGTTTGCAATCCTATTTACCGAATTATCCTTCCATAATTATAAAACCTCCCACGTAAATACTCCATGTAGCAATATATTTTATGCATGGCCACGTAATAATATATTCTCCTCATGGTATTCTGCTCATAGTAAAAAGGGTAAATTGGTAGAGATAGGTTTCCAAGGTCTGGCACGCAAACATTATAAGACCAAAAGATTCAACTTTTCAACTAGTACCACCTCAAATCATGAACGACAAAAGATACATGTCGTATTTCAAGGTATGTTATCGGTTATTAGTAGTATTATATATGTTTTCGGTTATTTGGTAATGACTATGTTTTATTAAACTAAAATAATGATATTTAAGTATTTTTTCTAGTGTCCATTTTTGTCATTTTACTTATTTTATAACAGCTCCAGCTACTTTGCCAAACAATTAAAATGCATTTAAAAAGTTTCAGCTAAACGCCTGCAGCTAAACGCCTGCAGCTAAACGCTTGCAGCTTCCAGCTAGTTTTGCCAAACATACCCTTGGTCTTATTGGATTGTATAAGTTTGTTGCTCAAGGCTCGTCTTTAGTTAGCTTGTTAGGGTATGTTTACTGTTTTCGAGCCTTGCTGCGTTTTGTTTCAACTTTGTATTTTCTGTTTGTCTTTTCATCTTCCGATGAAAAGGCTATGTTTCAATGTTATCGTTATTTTTGCCAAAAAAAAAAAAAAAAAAAAAAAAAAAAATGTTCCCTGTGATTTTAATGGATGTCCATATGCCTTACAATGTGAAAATAATTTCATCAAGTTATATGAACTTTCGGTTCTTTTTACACCCATTTACTTACAACCATACATTTCATTCTCTTCGCCTCACCATTTATATAAATAACATAAAAATTATACTTGAATTCAATTCAATTTCACATTGCGTAAATCCATACAATTTCATATATTTCACCTGCTTCGTATCAGTAGCCAATTTATATAATTAAAATATAACAACTGCACTTTCATTCTTCATTATCACTAAAATTCACCTCCTTCGTATGATACTTGATTCCCAAACTAATCCGTGGTTGCGATTACATCTCTATTACTTACTAACAAGGATCAAAAAGGGAGGAAACCACCTCTGCTTTCCAAAAAAAAGTATCAGCAACCACCACTGGCATATAAGCCCCAACCATTTAATCCCAATTCATTAACGGAAAAATGTATTCTTGCTGTTAATACCATGACTTTCATTATCTGAAGAGAAGCAACGACACCGTTTGACAACCTGTGTAAATCGTCAGGACCTGTCCCAAAGTTCTTCGAGATTACAACTCTAATTTTGGAGTATTAAAAGTGAATTATAAATATTAAATATAAATATAATCTAATATAGATATAAATATAATATAATATAATGGATGGTTTGTTGAAAGATTACTTATATATTAGATGAATTTGGAATATCAAATATAATTATGGTTGATTTCTGACGTGCGTGCAGTCGTGTGCGTGTGCGGAATCAACAACTTTAAGTTTATAAACCTATACTACTACGACTTTAGCACTAATGGACAGAGTCCCGATTAGTGTAGAGAAGTGGGTGTAACTACATGATCGTCCCAAGAGAGGTAGGCAAATGCAGTCGGTGAATTGGTTTTATCTATTGACGTGCGTGCAGTCGTGTGCGTGTGCGGAATCAACAACTTTAAGTTTATAAACCTATACTACTACGACTTTACCACTAATGGACAGAGTCCCGATCAGTGTAGAGAAGTGGGTGTAACTACATGATCGTCCCAAGAGAGGTAGGCAAATGCAGTCGGTGAATTGGTTTTATCTATTCTAGCTCGTTTTATCTTATATATATATATATATAGTGGTAGGATCAAGAGGGAAGTAATCAATCGGGGGGAAGTGGGGGGAAGCAAAAACTTTTTTTTTTCCATTTTTTGAAAAAACTTTGTTCACGAACATTATAGATGAGATGAAAATATGAACATTTAATAGAGACACTTTGTGATAAATGTTTTTATTTTGGCGGGAAAACGCTCGAAGAAGTAATATATAACAATTATCGTGTTTTTCGAGCGTATGTTGAGGTTTTAGCTATTGGGGTTTAGATATTAGAGTTTAGATATTAGGGTTTATAGGGTTTAGATATTAGGGTTTAGAAATTTAGGGTTTAGGGTTTAGATTTAATGTTTAGATTTAGGATTTAGATTGAGTTTTTAACACGAACGGTTTAGAGTTTAGGGTTTAGGGTTTAGGGTTTAGGGTTTAGGGTTTAGGGTTTAGGGTTTGGTGTTTTGGGTTTATGGAATAAACCCAAAACACCAAACCCTAAACCCTAAATCGGGCTAAATTTTACTTCACAAAACATGAAAAAAAAAACGTTCATATTCTTCACGAACAATATTATCTTGAATGTTATTTTTGTTGATCATTTTCCCGCCTAAATAATAACATTCATCACGAAGTGTCTCTTCTAAATGTTCATATTTTCGTGTGATCTTGATGCCGGAAAAAAAATTCCAAAAAAAACGAAAAAAAAATATTTTGCTTCCCCCCGCTTCCCCCCGATTGGTTACTTCCCCATTGATCCTGCCCATATATATATATATATATATATATATATATATATATATATATATATATATATATATATATATATATATATATATATATATATATTAATATTTTGGGGGTCTTGTATTGTAGGAACAATGGTTAGATTTGGATTTAATTCAGATAAAAGAAAGGAAGGATGCTGGTTCGGTCGGAGATTTTATATGTAAACGGATTTTATTTTAAGAGCGTCTTCTCAAATGACTTTAAGTGTTTGAACATGAACATCGAGGTTGTAATGCCTCTATTCGCGAAGTGTACCTAACTGTCACTTAAGTGCCACTATGGTTAAACGTATGATCACACTTACGAGACTTGATCCGGCGGTTCCACCCGCACATACCGAATACATTAAGAGGTCCATTTCATCAATATATAACGATTCTAAGTCAACCTATGGGATCAATCTAGAACAATGGGCCTATTTAACCAACCCTGCAAGAATTCTCAACAAAAACCATTCAAAAACAGAGTAATAAGTCTTCTATCAAACCAGGCCACCGACTATTTTTATCCAGTCATCGCCTGGTGTATTGACAGCAAGCCTGCCGGCTTACCATAGGCTACCATCAGAGTTCTTAATAAGGACTTCAAAAAGGACTTTAAACAGGAGAAATATGAATTGCTCAAAGACACTTACAAAAGGTTTACTGGAGTTCTTAATGAACTTAACAAAAGTGGCTTAGAGAAGGGCAATGTTGAGATTAACATGAAGTTCCTAAAAAGGCTGAATGCAGACCGGTCTTCTTTTGGAATCACTATCCAAACTTCCAAGGAGATCAACAAATGACCATACATGAGCTTGTTGGTACCCTGATAATATATTAACCCGTGGTGTCCAGGATTCAAGCTGAACGAAAGGATGCTCTGTCTAGTAGTGATCCATTTGCCTTAGTTGCAAAATATAAAGGCTATCAAAATAAGTCTTCTAAGAGCTTCTCCATGAAAGCTACAGTTCAGTCAGATACTGAAGATTATGATGTGGACAATCTGTCTAATGTGGATGAAACTCACAAAGTTTTGATTAAGGCAGTTGCAATGTTCGCTAAGCAGCTCAACAAAACCAAGTTCAAAGGAGAGTCCAAAAAGAATAAGAGTTTGTCAAGCTTATCTTAATACAATACCCCTTAGGGCTCCAAAGAAGAAGTATGAAGCTCTGGAAGCAAAGAAGGAAGATAACCTCTGTTACAACTGTGGTAAACTGGGTCATTTCTCAAAAGAATGTAAAGTGCCAAAGAAGAAGGACTCAGCCAACTACAAATAAAAGATGTTGATTACCAGGGTTATGAGAAAGAGAAGGAGCTGTCAGATGCTGATGACACATGGTATTATTGGATTGATGACGAGGAATCTGAAGAGGAGGATGCTAACATTTGCCGAGTGACCAAGACGATTAAGGCCAAAAGAATTCTGAATTCAATTCAGACTCACCTTCATCTAACGATGAAGAGGTACCTACTCACTCGAATTCTCACAATATATCTCCTGATATTATTGAGATGCAAAACGAAATGATGAAGAACCTAGTTCTCGACGTCTAAAGAAGTAAAGGGTTTAAAAACTTAAAACGAAAATCAAAAGATAAACTAAAACTTAAAGAAAAAGAGACTAAGCCTTCATCATATTCTGATTCATACCAACTCATGGTTCAACTCAAAAAGAAAATCACCGAGTTAGATGAGTTGGAGAAAACCATCAAAACGTTAAAAATTGAAAGAACAGATTTCCGGATGAAGTATGAGTGTATTCAGGAAAAAATTGCATTTCTTGAAAGAGATTTAAACTTTATACAGATGAATTTGAACCTACCAAGAGATCACTTAAAAAAATTATTGTTTTAGAAGATGAGCTTATTGCTAAAACAAGAACCAAATTAATTCATTTAGTCACGATGTTATTAAAATGAGATCTCAACTAATTTCCTATGAGGAAAAACTTTATAAAATTGACGAGGAAAAAATAATTAATGAGACAAACATTTCAAAACAAACGTTTTTCATGAATAAATCAAAGAATTCATATAGTGATAAATGGGGGTTGGGATTCGAGAAACCTGAGACACTAACAGTTGCCGTGAAATCTGCTCTAAATCTATATGATGGTGATTATCTCAATGTTGGTTTACCAATGCATTTTCGACATTCAGTTGATTCTGGTATAGATGATATAATTGTTGTGCGTAATTATAAGAAATATGCTGAAATCAACTTAATGTATGAAAAGATCAACGCTAAGTAAGGAAAAACTAATCCAAAATATTTGAAGAATTAGTTGAAATGGAGGAAAGTGTTCAATTTGATAAAGATTATGTTCCTCAACGCTGACTAGTTTATATTCCATCACTTATGCTTGAGAAATACATCCGCATATTGGAGAAAGAAGTATTTGATGATACTGTTAAACATACCACTATATCTGAGATACCTGAACCTGATGTTAATATTGATAAACATGTTCAATTTGCTTTACCATCTACTTCTTATAACCCGCATGATGTATCTGCTACTCGTGTTTTGTTATGTGAAAGTCTAGCACATGAACTTAATGACCTTAGTTCTAAATTCTTTTCTAGGATATATTATGTCAAATGAAAGATAATAAATTCTAGGTCAAAATCACTAGATCAAAATGCTAATGAGCGTAAGGTAGAACCTATGATTGCACCTAAGGTAGAACCTAAGTAGATCCCGAATTTGTTGAATCTCAAGGCACTAACAACAATTGGTTTCAGCATGATTTATCACAGTTGGTAGATAAGTTAGATAAAAAGAACTTAGACCTACAGGTTAAGGTGTAAGACTATTGAGAATATCTTAGAAACACTGACAAATTGCCCGAGATTAAGAAGAAAGAATTTACTTATGCTTGTAGAGAAAGAGAAGTCTCCTAGAAATCAAGGACTTGAAAAAGTACTAAGATCTTCTAGGAAAGGAAAACAATTCGATGCACAATAGACTAAACAACAAGAACGTTAATTCTTCTAAAGACGCTACTGTTAAGACTCTTAAAAAGGAATTATCTGTGTGCAAATCTACTTGTGCTCTAAAAACTGTTAATGTAAAAGATGTGAATTCACGTGATCAAAAGTTATCTTATGGTTCCGTTTCTATTCATAAGAATCCTTTAAATGAGAAGAAGAATACTACACAAAAGAAATGGCCTCCTCCTAGGAATACTTCTTGATATCAAGTGAAGAAAGATTCTAAAGAAGTCGAGAGACTTGTAAAATCAATGAAATAAAAGTTTGATATCGTGATAATTGTTGGTCCCTTGATTAAACAACAGGAGTATTGTTTGGGGGGGGGGGGGGGGTGGGGTGAATACAATTCTTTTAATCAGCTTAACAGTTACAGCCATTTAGTATTCAAGCAAGTAATTTAAATGAGAGTCAAAGTTAATTTTTCAACGGTTATTCTTTCTTGATATGAATCACAAACAATTGACAGTTGGTTGATACAGATTATACCTGTCATACCCCCAAATAGGGCCGGGGAAATATGAATTCACAAATCACAACACAAATATGTATAAACGAGAACGACTCTAAATGAGACGTTTTTAATATAAACCAATGTATTAAAGCAGCGGAAAGTATAAGTCATTACAATAAATGTTTTAACGCAATAGTATGAATGTATAAATGCAGATTCCAAAAGCAGCAAAGTCCAAATAGCAAATAATCTTTAGCAATCTTCACCCGAGACAAAACATGCTTAAAGTGTCAATCAAAAATAGTTGAGTGAACAACATAGGTTTATAATAGTGTTTAGACCACAAGATTTAGTTATAAAGTTTAATCAGTTCGGTAGTAGTGCTGAGGTGTATGATATCGAGACTAAACATAAGTTACCCCGTGATCACTTTATTCGTTCGTGTCGTTAAATCATTATTATGTATCCATTGACCAACGGTCATCCGGATAGAGACATCACTCTCAATAGCGCTACTCACAATAATTAAGCTTGTCAAAATTCCAGCAACTAACGATATCATAGCAGGGATTAAGCATGAATCAAAGCATGTCATAGCACAGTTTGAACTAATCAAAATAAAGTTTTCATGTACTTGTGTCTAAGCGTAAAATAGTTTGAAAGCAAGCATGTGTCTCACCCCAAAAGTTCAAAACAAGTATATAAAGATAATTAAAAAGCGGGGCTATGAAGTTCACCTTAGTAGTAAGCAAGAAATTTCACGCAAGTTGTAAGAACGGAGTATGTAATCGAAGATCTCAACCTAGAGATATAATGTTTAATTAGTTAATATCTAATAGATATAAAGTTTGTTTATTAATATAGCAAACTATATTAACAGTGACGGTTTTCGAGAAAAGTTACTATTTCTCAAAAGTTTCTATTTTTGGAAACCTACTATTTATGGAAAGCTTCCACTTATAGTAAGCTTCTAGTTTAAGAATGTTCGGGTTATAATTCTTAACAAAGATGTTGTACAATCTCGCCCAAACTTCGTTGCTCACATGCAAGTCACTCGAATGATCTATTGTTACCGAGCGACCCAGGATCTCTTGACCAGAATCTAAGTCATGGCATTCGAGATTCACAAGCATCCTATTATTGTACCAAGGATCACCCTAGGCCACAAGTAGCGGTGATGTTTGTAGTCTTTGTACGCTATCTTTAATTATAACCTTCACGTTATAGGTGTGTACACATAACAAGTTATTAATGTATTTATTTATTATTTATATAGACGATAATATACTTAGTGTAATTATGTGTTACTATATAGTTAAGTGTATAAGTTATAATAATAGTATTATTATTTAATTAATCAACTATTATGTATACTTATCATTATATGTTACATATATAGATATACACCTATGTGATACATACATACATATATTCTTTATTTATTTTCATACATATATATGTTTATAACTATGTGATATATGTATATATATTAGGTGTACGTGTTACATATATATAAGTGTAAGATGATATATATATATACTTATTATTTTTATTATTATATTTACTAACCTTATATAACTTACATAATCCACATTCATACATACATTCACACGTACATATACATATGTATATACACATACATATATACGTATATATATATACATATACACACACACACACATATACCTACAATGTATACATGCACATACGTACGTATGCATGCATGCATGCATGCATGTATATCTTTATCATTACTAATCATACAATCAAAACCTACTTATCATATTCAAGACCTATTAACATTAACATAAAATCATAACTTTTTATTATAATAACTAATCATGTTCATTAACCCTAATCCTTTTTAATCATACCTAACTCATATTCATACTTATTTATATTCACTTACATAAAATCATAATCATTATCATTATTCCTACAAGATTCATGATCTTAATCTTTTATCATATTCATTATACTTATTTATTCACATTAATAATTCATTAATAATACTTGATCATACTCATTCTTAACCTATTAATCCATGCAAGACTTACTTCTATTAGTTCATAACACTTCATGATCAATTCATAAATTCAACATGAAATCATAAACTTTTTATTCATTAAACTTTAACATCTAACATCATACTTAATAATACTTATAACAAAATACTTAATTATAACTTTAAAAGTAATTAAATTGAGAACAAGATTAAACTAGGGTTTTAGTGGCTACCTTAGGGGTTAAGATCAACAATGATGATGATTATGAAAACTGAATAGCAGCAGCAAGAAACACGACCCAAAAGAAGAGTCTTTGGGTCTGAATTACCACGACAGGATTAACAGCAACCAGCAGCAACTTTGCAGCAACAATGGGTCATCTTGTGGCCTGTTTTGAGTGGCAAACAACTGTAGGAGAATAGCAGGTTTAAAGGCTGTAAGAGTGGCGATTAGGAGGGCTGTTTTGTGGAGATTTTAGTCGACTGCAGCAGCAGGTTTGGAGGGCTACTGTGGTCGACAATTAAGATGATGATGGTGATGCAAGATCAGTCGAACACAAGCAAAGAAGGAAGAGAGTTGGGCTGCTATTTAGTTGACAAAACAGAAGAGGGAAAGCTGGAAAAACAATCGACAATACAGCAGGTTTAGGAGGATTCGTAATTTGTTTTGGTGGTGCTAAATTTGGGAGATCATGATGCCTTTTATAGGGAACAAATCAAATGTTGGATCAAAATTATGATTCTAAGTTAACTTGGTGATCAAGGAGTGTATTAGGATTTAACTAGGATTAGGGAAACTTAGTGATCAAGTTCATTCCCTATTTTTTTACAACTAGCCGATTTCTTTTACTAATAGTTGTTATTTATATTTTTTTTTAAACCGGCACTTATTATTTATTTATATATTTTATATATTATTATTTGTATTATTATTATTATTATTATTATTATTATTATTATTATTATTATTATTATTATTATTATTATTATTATTATTATTATTATTATTATTATTATTATTATTATTATTAATAATATTAGGGTTACATTTAAATTACATTTTATCTAATTATTTATTAGTCCTTAACTTTTATTAATTTTTAATTTGGTTCTAATTAGTTTTTAATTTTTACAAATGTCACTATTTAATATTATTACATGTAGTTTATTTTAGTATTAGGGTAAGGGTTTAATATTAAATATTAAATGGTATTAGGGTTTAGCATTTAATGCATAGGGTTAGGTTTAGGGTTTTAAATAATATTAGGGTTTTAGTATTTATTACTTTATTTATTATATCCGGATAACAACCCTAATGCTAATACACAGAGTATGACATTGAAACCCTAAGGGCAATTTGGTAAATTCAGAAGGGAAAAGTGAGGGTTGTTATAGTATCTCCCCGTTAATTTAAACTTCGTCCCGAAGTTTCATTAAGACTTCTCGGATGCATCAACGTTTAAGAAAATATGAGGATATTTCCGCTTCATCTGGTGTTCACGTTCCCAGGTATACTCGGGGCCTTTTCGCGAATTCCAGCGGATCTTAACAACAGGAATAGAGCTTTGTTTCAAATGTTTAACCTCACAATACAGAACTTCTATAGGTTTTTCGGTAAAGTGCAATTTATCATAAATGCGAAGATCATTCAAGGGATTAACGAGTATGTCATCAACAAGACAGTTTTTAAGATTCGAGATGTGAAATGTATGAACTTTAATTAACAGGAAGTGTTGTCTAAAAATTGCCATTCGGTCAACGTTTTGTTAAAGCAAAGTTTACACTTAATTACAGTGGGGATCTACTTGAGTGATAGCTGATATTGTATGAAATTTTAGCCAAGAGAGCCTTAACGGTGATTTTTATAGGATTGACATGTATTCCTTCACTATCAACTACATGTCCAAGAAATTCTATGATTCGCAGCCAAAGTTCACACTTAGAAAAACTTGGCATACAGTTGTTCCTTCTTTAGGAGCTCTAGAATCAATCGCAAATGTTGCTCATGTTCTTTCTCGCTCTTGGAATAATTTAAGATGTCATCAATGAAAACGGCTATGAATTTATCAAGATAAGGTTTGCATACACGGTTCCTAAGATCCATGAATATAGCAGGAGCATTGGTTGAACCAAAAGGCACGACAAAAAACTTATAGTGTCTATAACGAGTTCGATAAGTAGTCTTAGAAACATCAGCTTCCTCGACTCTCAATTGATGATAACCCGACCTAAAATCAATCTTCGAATAGAGACTTGATCCTTGCAGTTGGTCAAACAGGTCATCAATACACAGGAGTGGATAACGATTCTTGGTGGTTAGCTTGTTGAGTTCTCGGTAATCAATACACATTCTCAACGTGCCACCTTTCTTCTTAACGAAAGAACGGGTGCTCCCCACGGAAACAAGCTAGGACGAATGAAACCTTTCTCTAAAAGTTCTTGGAGTTGATTGGATAATTCCTTCATTTCGGATGGAGCTAAGCGGTATGGTACCTATGCAATGGGTGCAGCACCGGACGTGGATAATTTACAAATGAAGGATAATTTAATATCTAGGGTTGATATTTTTAGTTGACAATATAGAGATAAGGAGTAGGTAACGGTACACAATGGTCCTAAGGTTGATCAAATCTTATTTTCATCATGATCCATTAGGATTTCTGCATGACTTATCATAATATAACTACGTTGATCAGGCACCATTATATTATACTAAATCATACTTTTATCACTCCATAAGGTTACTACTATGTCAACTATTCAATATTCATCTTCTTCGAGGTGAATGATTCAATGGAAAATGAAAGAAAAGAAAATAACATCATTCATTCATTTAAAAGAAAATAATCAAAGTATTACAGAAACTTAACGAAATCTTCAAAAATATAGAAGTACTAAATGATAACATAAAGAACACTATGAGAAATTTAAATGATGGTTGTAGTTGTCAAAACTCTTCATTGTGCCTCTTCCACTTCTTCCTCATTATTCCGAGCTTCTTCGGCAGTCATCACAAACGCTCGGCCTTTAGCATTTCCCGTGTTATCCTTTTTCTTTAGACACTGGTTACGAAAATGACCTTTTTCTCCACAGTCGTAGCATGTAGGAACGATTGCGTTGGTCTTTGTTGCAGGTGTACCAGTTGAAGGAACTGCAACCCTACAAGTCTTGGCTATATGACTAATCTTCTTACACTTGGTGCACTCAGCCTGGCACCACCCAGAATGGTGTTTCTTACAACAATTACAATAAGATTGTTTCCCTAAATAACCTCCTCTTGAATTTTCGGCAACTTTCTTATTTGAACCTTGGTTTGATTCCTGAGTGATAATGCTAAAAACGAACATATATTTCATAGCATTATTCCTCAAGAAAGACAAGCTTTTAGTTGCAATTGTTCTATTTACAAGTGATATTCGTTTAAATAATAAAAGGTGAAGACAAAAGACAGATTCGACGAATTGAAGACGCAAACGACCAAAAAGCTCAAAAGTACAAAATACAATCAAAGAGGTTCCAATTATTGATAAGAAACGTCTCGAAATTACAAGAGTACAAGATTCAAAACGCAAAGTACAAGATATTAAATTGTACGCAAGGACGTTCGAAAATCCGGAACCGGGACCAGAGTCAACTCTCAACGCTCGACGCAACGGACTAAAAATTACAAGTCAACTATGCACATAAATATAATATAATATTTAAATAATTCTTATAATTATTTAATATATTATATTTATTTATAAAACCGTCGGTAAACAAAGAGCCAAACTCGTGTGAGCTGTAAAAGCAAACTCCGCGACTCGCGGAGTTTGAAGGCAAAATGGGCCGCGAGTCGCGGAGGCCCAAACTCTGAAAGTCCCTATAAAAGCAACCGAATTCTGAGCATTTTTCATCCAATCATATATCCATCTCTCTATCTATATCGTATATATTTATATTTTAATTTTAATTTTAATTTTAATTTTAATTCTAATAATAAGGGTATGTTAGCGAATGTTGTAAGGGTGTAAGTCGAAATTCTGTCCGTGTAACGCTACGCTATTTTTAATCATTGTAAGTTATGTTCAACCTTTTTACATTAATGTCTCGTAGCTAAGTTATTATTATGCTTATTTAATTTGAAGTAATCATGATGTTGGGCTAATTACTAAAATTGGGTAATTGGGCTTTGTACCATAATTGGGGTTTGGATAAAAGAACGACACTTGTGGAAATTAGACTATGGGCTATTAATGGGTTTTATATTAACTAAACAATACCTTGTTAATTTAATATACAAACTTATAATTCGACGTATTTATATATAACCACATACACTTGACTGGGTACGGTGGGCGGGATATCTATAAATACCAATAATTATTCATTTTACCGGACACGGAACTGGATTAATAGTTAATAGACTTGTTGAAACAGGGGTGAATTACATTCAAGGGTAATTGGTGTAATTGTTAACAAAGTAGTAAAACCTTGGTTTACACGCAGTCGATAACCTGGTGTATTCATTAAACAAAGTATTAAAACCTTGTTACAATTCGAATCCCCAATTAGTTGGAATATTTGACTTCGGGAATAAGAATAATTTGACGAAGGCTTTCGCTCTTTATATTTATGACTGATGGACTATTATGGACAAATCCGTATGGACATATTAAATAATCCAGGACAAAGGACAATTAACCCATGGGCATAAAACTAAAATCAACACGTCAAACATCATGATTACGGAAGTTTAAATAAGCATAATTATTTTATTTCATATTTAATTTCCTTTATTTTATATTTAATTGCACTTCTAATTATCGCATTTTTATTGTTATTGTATTTAATTTCACTTTTAATTATCGTACTTTTTAATTATCGCAAGTTTATTTTATCGCACTTTTATTATTCGCAATTTCATTATCGTTATTTACTTTACGCTTTAAATTAAGTCTTGTATTTATTTATTATTTTACATTTGGTTTTAACTGCGACTAAAGTTTTAAAATCGACAAACCGGTCATTAAACGGTAAAAACCCCCCTTTATAATAATAATATTACTTATATATATATTTGTATTTTTATAAAAGTAAACAAATATAGTGTTAAGCTTTGTTTAAAAAGATTCCCTGTGGAACGAACCGGACTTACTAAAAACTACACTACTGTACGATTAGGTACACTGCCTATAAGTGTTGTAGCAAGGTTTAAGTATATCCATTCTCTAAATAAATAAATATCTTGTGTAAAATGGTATCGTATTTAATAGTATTTTCTGTAAAAATATAAGCTATTTTATATACTACTCTGCTAAAACATCAAGTATTTTTGGCGTCGCTGCGGGGGAAACTCTTAAACGCCAGAAGCGCAACGCTAATATAAAAATAAAAAAAAAAGATTTTTAGTTTACTTTTATTAAAATTCGTTTTTATAAAAATACATTTTAAATATTCGAAAATATAAAAAGAAAAACAAAAATATAAATATTTTTAGGAGTTTGATAAATATTTAAGTTTTATAAAGTTTCTTTAGTTTGTAAAAATATAAGTTTTATTTAATTTATTTTATAAATATATTTTATAAATATATAAAAAAAAACCGAAAAAAAAATATTTTTATATATATAAATCTATTTTTAAGATATTTTTAAATTTATAAAGAAGTTCTATTTTTATTTAAGTTTTTAAATATAAGTTTTTTTTTTATTATACAAATATTTTGATATAAACATAAATTATAAAACAGAAAATTATAAAACAGAAAATAAAAAAAAGAAAAGAAAAACGCGTCGAATTTTTAACCTGTCAGTTGAATTTTGAAACCCCGCGACTTGCGGGGTTTGCTGCATCGAATACCGCGACTCGCGGAGGAGACCTGACACCGACAGAAACCCTAACTGCAATTAATTACGGGTAATTATTAATTATTATAATTATTAACCCTAATTATTATTATTATTATTATAATTAGTTTTATTTTAAGTTTTACTTTTTATTTAATTTATATAATTAGTTAAATTAGTTTAATTAAATTGTAAAATTAATAGTTTTAATAAATAAATAATATAAAAATAATATTTTTATAAAAATTGTATTTTTTACAACTTTTTGTATATTTTTATATTTTGTCCCCTTTTAATTGTTTTAGCGTAATATTTGTATTTTTCGCTCATATTTAGTTTTAAACTTAGTTTTTACCATAGTTATTTTTATTTCTAGATTTTTTGGCTTTGCCGTAGAATTCCTTAAGTGCTTTTTCTTTAGACTAAGATTTAGGTACTTTAGAATTTTGCGACGCCTTTTTAAGTTTTAGTCTCTTTTTAAGTTATTTCCATTTGGGATTTAGTTTTTCCTGTAAGCTTTAATATTTTTAGACGACTTTTACCTATGTATCAATTATCATTCCAATTAGTGTGAAGACCCGTCCTAATCCATCCGGACGAAGTCCATATCGATTATAAACGATTCACAACAGTTGATTACATCGCGAGATACTTGACCTCTATATGATACATTTTACAAACATTGCATTCGTTTTTGAAAAGACAAACTTTCATTACATCGAAAGTTGACAGGCATGCATACCATTTCATAATATATCCAACTATAATTGACTTGATAATAATCTTGATGAACTCGACGACTCGAATGCAACGTCTTTTGAAATATGCCATGAATGACTCCAAGTAATATCTATAAAATGAGCAAATACACAGCGGAAGATTTCTTTCGTACCTGAGAATAAACATGCTTTAAAGTGTCAACCAAAAGGTTGGTGAGTTCATTAGTTTAACTTAAACAATCGTTTCCATCATTTTAATAGACCACAAGATTTCAGATTTCCATTTCTCATAAACATACGTCCCATGCATAGAGACAAAAATATCATTCATATGGATTGAACACCTGGTAACCGACATTAACAATATGCATATATAAGAATATCCCCATCATTCCGGGATCCTCCTTCGGACATGATATAAATTTCGAAGTACTAAAACATCCGGTACTTTGGATGGGGCTTGTTGGGCCCGATAGATCTATCTTTAGGATTCGCGTCAATTAGGGTGTCTGTTCCCTAATTCTTAGATTACCAGACTTAATAAAAAGGGGCATATTCGACTTCGATAATCCAACCATAAAATGTAGTTTCACGTACTTGTGTCAATTTCGTAAAACAGTTATAAAAGTTGCGCATGTATTCTCAGCCCAAAAATATAAAGGGTAAAAAGGCAAATGAAACTCACGATACTGTATTTTGTAGTAAAAATACATATGACGTCATTGAACAATGCAGGGTTGGCCTCGGATTCACGAACCTATATCAATTGTGTATATATTAATACGTATAATGTAAGTTACAAAATTTCATTTATTAATATGTATTATTTATATATTATAGTTTTGTAGAATTTATTCTAACCTTTATTTTAAAACGTATACTTATATTATATTTTAAGTTATATTTTATATATATATCGATTTTATGTATATATATCTATAATGATTTACGTTTATATAAATAGTGACATTAATATATTTATATACATATATTTGTGGTTAGTATTGTATTTATGAAATTTTATTAGTTTGTTATGTGAATTATTAATACAATCCTAGTATATACCATAAGTATATATATAGTGTACAAAAGATTTATTTGTTAAAATAATAATTTAGATAATAATGATTTACTAATAATAATAATAATTTTATTAATAATGATAATACTAATAGCAAAAAAAATGAAAATGATAACTGTTAATGATACTAATAATAATAACTCTAAAATAATATTAATACTAATACCATACTTATGTTAATAATAAGGGTTCTAATATTTATAAAATGATAAATGATAATCATAATAATACTAGTAAATATTAATGATGATACTGATAAATATGATATTATTAATTGTAAATGTACTGATGATACTATTATTTATAAACCGGTACAAATTCTAATATTGATGATAATAATATATTTTTATTTCCTTCATAATAATAATAATAATGATAATCATAATCATAATCCTAATGATGATAAAATACTAAAATGATAAGTTTATTACTAATAATAATATTATTAATACCTATCATAATAATAATAGTAATGTCTATAATACTTTCAAATATGATAACAAGTATGATACTAATAATAACAATAACAATAACAATCAAAACAATCACAATAATAATAATAATACTAATAATAATTAATATATAATAACAATAATAAAATTAGAAAAGAAAACTACCTCACATGAAAAGAGTTTCAAAAAAAAAAAGAAACTACCGTCCTCTGGACTCGATCTCGTGACCACATGCTCACACGCAAACACTCTCGACCATCCCACCAATTCTGATTCTCTGTACTAATATCGAATTTAAATTTTATATATAAACTGTTTTTCTTCTATTCCTCTTCTTCTCCACAAGTCTCATGGATTCAACAAAACATCAATAACCAAAAAAAAAAAAAAAAAAAAAATCAGGGTTCCTTTTAAAGCTTCAAAACATTACAGAAAAAATAATAATTTGGGTTCTAAAATAAAAAAAAAAAACACTAAAGGCCTACTGCAGTGTCGGTTCTTGGAACAAAACAAAAAAAATTGATTTCGTAATAGATAACATTATAGATAATGTTTATAACACGAAATAGTTTTCTAAACATGTATAAAAACTACTGGAATCGTCAATTTGATCAGAAACATATACACGAACGCGAATTTGTCTCAAGAACAATTGTTGACTTTTTTTAAACTAAACTTTGACTTCAAAATTCAAGATCGATATAAAGATTTGAGAGTTGAGATTTTGCAGATAGATTCAAAGAAAGATTTCTAACCTTTCTGCATTTTTAGATTTTGAAACTTTATTCGAAATTGAATTAAGAGAAAAAAAATTGGAGCGTGCAGAGAAGAAGAAAAAAAAAATATCGCTGTGCTCTTTAATCCCATTAGATTTACTTTTTATTTGATTTGCAATTATACATAATCATTTTGTAATAATAGAGATCGGTTGATAAAAAATGGAGAAAATGTCAACACAGGTTCACGAGTTTGGAGCAGGAAAGAAACAAAAAAAATAATAATAATAGAGATAAAGGATACAGAGGTCAAGCGTATAATATAGATCCCTACTGTTTTTTTTAATTAATAATAATAATATATAATAACAATACTATTAATATCTAATAATATTAATAAAATTAATAATAATGATAAATATAATATTAATGATAATAATAATTGTAAAAATGATAATAATAATAATAATAATAATAATAATAATACCATACTAATTATGATAATATTAATATTTTATCGATAATAATAATATTAGTAATAATAATCTAATTTATACATCCAATTTCATCTTTATATGATATAAAGTGATATTATGAATACAAATATTGATATTTGACGATACAAATAACATTACTACAACAACTATATTTGTATTTAAATTTAATTTATTAATATCATCTATTATTATGTAATATTTAATAATTATGTAATATGTATTGTAACATATACTGAATATTATATATTTATGCATTTTAATATAAATATATTATAATATTTATTTACATACTAATTATATTATACTTATGTATGTAATTATGAAAAATATAAATGTTTTATATATGTAAGTATTATATATATTTATTAAAATAGTACATTATTTCATCATAGATATATTATAAATTTCTACATATACATAATATAATAATTATGTATAAAATCATATATATATAGTTATATTTATGTATATATGTATACTACCATATATATAAAATCATGTTTTAAATGTTGAGTAGATGATTAATTATGTATATTAAACAATTAACTACAAAGTATAACATTGTACATTTAATATTTTGATAACGTTGGTAAAATATGTTTGAATCATTTATATACAATATACTATATATATTCAAAATGAAAATCTTTAGTTATTAAATGTTATCTTTTATAATAACAAAATTACTTAATAGTTCATTAATACTAATATAATTAGTTTTATATATAATTATTTATATTTACATTCTTAGTTACAATTAAAGGTTCGTGAATCGTCGGAAATAGTTAAAGGTCAAATGTTATCATGAAATAGTTCAAACATAATGAGACTCGGTTTAATAGACTTTGCTTATCGAGTCGAATCATATAAGATTATGTTTAAATTTGGTCGGAAATTCCCGGGTCATCACAGTACCTACCCGTTAAAGAAATTTCGTCCCGAAATTTGAGTGAGGTCGTCATAGCTAACAATAAATATGTTTTCCTGACGAATATGAGTTGATAACTTGAGTTTTATCATCATTGAGTAATATGGATAAAAATAATTCAATTATTCGAAGAGTGCGAATGAAGCTATTCACAAAAGGATGAAATGAGAAACAAAGATTTGTTTTTAACTTTTGACGTAGTCAGGTTTGAATTTAGAAAATAAGGCGCGTCTTAACTTTTGACATTGCCTTGGTTGAATTCCGGAATTTAAGGGATTTAAAGAAAATCTTGAAGATCTATAAAATCTGATTCTTCGGGATTTATGGAAATTAAGATCTCTTTAATTAAATACGGTGATCTGCCCCGATTACTACGTCTGATATTTCCAGTATAAATTAAGCTCTTCCTTTCCATTATTCTCACCATTCTTATACTTTCTTTCTTAGTTCATACATCCAAAAGATTCTGAAAATGATTAATCCAGTTCTGATCCTTGTCCTCATCCTTACTATCGCAACAATCATTCTCCTTTTCCAACTTCCACCAGAGGAATCTGCTTTCTTCTACTTCGCCCTCGGGATTATAATGTTTTTAATTCTCCCGTGTCTTTATGTTGCGATAAACATTGATATACACGGTTTGTAATTTATGTGTTGTTATCGGACTTTATATTCTCCCTTATATTTCAAAGCTCTATGCTTTTGTTTTCTCTTCCCGACTTCAAGTAAAGCGAATAATGGTCCATAATTTATAGATATAGAGTTTCGAATGATTATAATGTTCTAAGCATGAAGGAACGTGATAGCACGATTTGATTTTCAAATTTATCAACATCACGGAAGATAGAACCATCAAGAATACATTTTCTTGATTTGTTACGGAGTTAAGTAGGATGAAAGAGTTATGTAACATGGCACATGATGACGTTATGATCTGTGAATCATCACGTTTCATTTAGAAACTCAGCATGACTTACTGTAATATAATCACGTTGATCAAGTGTCATTATATTATACTAACTCATGCATCAGTTCCCATCATTACTATAATAACATTCATATTTTAAGCTTGAAAATTTACAGAATATAGAAACTAACAGTTTCTATATGATGTAATACTGATAGCACGAAAAGATTAATGATTTCAGATAAGAATAGTTATAAAAATATCTCCAGAAATATGGAGGATATTTATAATGAAAGGTACGATAATATCTCAGAATATCTAAAGATCAGAGGATGATAGAAACTATTGTCTGCAAGGGTTTAGAGTAAGGAGCAAGTTATTCACTATAGACTTTAGCAAACATTGAATTATTTGGATTCTTTGAAGTCAAACTTATTCTTTGTGATTTATCCACGGCTTTCTTCATAGTTTCGCATAATCTGCTTTTCGGTACTATATTTTCTATTGAATGTTTCCAATATATTGATACACAGGAAGCACGAAGAGGTATATAATTTCGGACGAGAATATTTATGAAAATATCCTCAGAAATATCAAAGATATTGATGATGATATTTTGAAATTTCTAAGTTCGACGGTTGATGGAGAAAGATTTTCCGCAAGATTTTAACATGACTTCGGAGCAAGATATTCTCTAAAGATTTCAACGGATCCAGAATTACCTGAATCCTTTGAATATAGGATTTGGTCCTTGTATTTGTCCTTGGTCTCCTTCATGGGTAACTCAATCTGTTTTTCAATACCCAATTTTCTATCGAGCGTTCCTAACACTCCTTTCTTTATCATCAAACTTTTGTCCGTTTAGACCATCTACCATTTTTCTGTTTCCTCTGCATTTAATGCTATGATATCTGAATCATCGGTTATTAATCCGAGGTGGTTTCAGGAGAATTGTGTTTTTAGATGATTAAACGCTGATGGTAATATGATGGAATATGAAAGGTTACCTGGTAACAATAAAAGAGCACGCGTATATATAAACGTTATAATAAGGTTGTTTCGTACGAAAAGTCGAAGTTGACTTGTTGGAGTTGTGACAAAATTGGCTAATTTTGAAAAGGGATCGCAAAGTTGTTTTTGTTAATAAATGCCAAAGGATCTGACGCGGCTACGTGTTGAACTTTTACTCAATTGCCGAGAGTTTCTCAGGTGCATAACTATATGCATAAATCTTTCCTTCCGTAGATGAAGTGCGGTTGATTCATCCTATCGATTGAGGTGTTTTCAAGAATCATGAAAGGTTTGAACGCAGAATGTAATCGTGAAGATACAAATGAGGTTTAAGACGAAATCAAGTGGCAAACTTGAAGAATTGTTTAGTTTCATATGTTATATTCAATATTTTAATTCATTTTAATTGTCCAATGTTATTAGTCCACAGTCGATAGTCCACAGTTGACAGTGCAATCATTCATATATAGTTTAATATATAATATTTGAATTAATTAATACGTATCGTGACCCGTGTACATGTCTCAGACTCGATCACAACTCAAAGTATATATATTATTATAGAATCAACCTCAACCCTGTATAGAGAACTCGATCATTACTGCATATAGAGTGTCTATGGTGATTCCAAATAATATATATAGATGTGTCGATATGATATGTCAAAACCTTGTATACGTGTCCCGATATTTAAAGTGCGTAAAATAAATAACAGAAATTAAATGACGATAAATAAAGTGCGTAAAGTAAATAACAGAAATTAAATGACAATAAATAAAATTGCGAGAATATAAATTGCGATAAAATAAATTGCGATAAATAAATTGCGATAAATAAAATGTAATACGGAATTAACAGTTAGCTAGGAACAGTTAGCTAGGATTTTGTTAGCGTGGTTTCTTAATAAAATTTAATATTGTTAATTAGTCTGTTTCTAATCAATTTTTATTGTGTCCATTATTTCTTCATTATGCCACTTGTTGGATTCTGATAGGTCAAAATTCAAATATGAAATTGAATTTGAATGAAAATAGTTATTCTTTGGTGAACGGATAAGTATCCCGGTGGTTGTAAATAGGATAGTGAATAACTGTTGAATCAGATTCGAAGAATATACAGTGTAACTTATTAATGTGAAATTTAAATATTCCTCGGGTATTACCTACCCGTTAAAATATTTTTATTATTAACAGTTTGTACAAAAGAATTTTTAATTACAATCTTTATGAAAACATATATACATATATATTTTCTTCAGATGTAATCATGAATTTAATGAGTTAACATGATATTAAACTCATTTAGTTTTCAGTTGGAACTAGAATAAATAATCTCTAAAACATTAGAGATTACATAATCACCATGTCGAACGAAGATAACTGATGTAGAATGTCATGTAGAATGATGATTATACTCGAGGTATAGATTGAGATGTTGAGGCATGTGATATTGAAATTTGGGTTGTTGGTGGTACCGTTGGTGCCGGTGATTTGGATGAAGCTGGTACGTTTTGCACCATATTTTCCAAGACTACAACTTATGCGCGAAGTTCGTTAACTTCTTCTATTACACCGGGATGATTGTCGGTTCGGACGAGCGGATGAATGAGGTTTAGAATCTGAGATAGTATATGATCGTGATGAGATACTTTGGAAATGAGAGAGAAAATGGTGTCTCGAACAGGTTCGCCGGTAAACGTTTTAGGTCCATTGTCAAGAGGTGAATTTGGTTAGTGGAAATGATCGCCTTCTTCGCGTTTCCATTGATTAAGTCGACTACAAACCCATCTCCAATTCATTCAGAATAGATGATGGCTAATTGATCGATTCATTCCGGTTACTCTGCTTTCGGAGCTCGAGTGGAAATCCATATCGAAATAGCTGTCGGAATAACTATCGAAATAGCTATCGAAATCAGATGGACTCGAACTAGTTGAGGGATTCATCTCGTACGATCAGATGAAGGATTTTCGATAAGAAATAGATTATAGGATGTAGATTAGTACCCTGCAATACATAATTTACATATGCATATATAATACTAAAATCCCATAAGCTACGGAGGAATCTACGGAAGCTGTCAGGCAAAGGTAACAATAACAGATACGCTAAGATATGAATTTAACTATACACTGTCTATGCAATAAAGGCAGTAAGACGTGTCTTAGACTTTAAGGATGATAAGCAAATAATTTTTCGACACTAAATGATAAGCAAAACTTTTGACATGCAAACACGGTCGAAGTCCAGACTCATTAATGCATTCTAATGACTATCAGTTAGACTCACTAATGCAAGACCTGGTTCGCTAAGACCACCGCTCTGATACCAACTGTGAAGACCCGTCCTAATCCATCCGGACGAAGTCCATATCGATTATAAACGATTCACAACAGTTGATTACATCGCGAGATACTTGACCTCTATATGATACATTTTACAAACATTGCATTCGTTTTTGAAAAGACAAACTTTCATTACATCGAAAGTTGACAGGCATGCATACCATTTCATAATATATCCAACTATAATTGACTTGATAATAATCTTGATGAACTCGACGACTCGAATGCAACGTCTTTTGAAATATGCCATGAATGACTCCAAGTAATATCTATAAAATGAGCAAATACACAGCGGAAGATTTCTTTCGTACCTGAGAATAAACATGCTTTAAAGTGTCAACCAAAAGGTTGGTGAGTTCATTAGTTTAACTTAAACAATCGTTTCCATCATTTTAATAGACCACAAGATTTCAGATTTCCATTTCTCATAAACATACGTCCCATGCATAGAGACAAAAATATCATTCATATGGATTGAACACCTGGTAACCGACATTAACAATATGCATATATAAGAATATCCCCATCATTCCGGGATCCTCCTTCGGACATGATATAAATTTCGAAGTACTAAAACATCCGGTACTTTGGATGGGGCTTGTTGGGCCCGATAGATCTATCTTTAGGATTCGCGTCAATTAGGGTGTCTGTTCCCTAATTCTTAGATTACCAGACTTAATAAAAAGGGGCATATTCGACTTCGATAATCCAACCATAAAATGTAGTTTCACGTACTTGTGTCAATTTCGTAAAACAGTTATAAAAGTTGCGCATGTATTCTCAGCCCAAAAATATAAAGGGTAAAAAGGCAAATGAAACTCACGATACTGTATTTTGTAGTAAAAATACATATGACGTCATTGAACAATGCAGGGTTGGCCTCGGATTCACGAACCTATATCAATTGTGTATATATTAATACGTATAATGTAAGTTACAAAATTTCATTTATTAATATGTATTATTTATATATTATAGTTTTGTAGAATTTATTCTAACCTTTATTTTAAAACGTATACTTATATTATATTTTAAGTTATATTTTATATATATATCGATTTTATGTATATATATCTATAATGATTTACGTTTATATAAATAGTGACATTAATATATTTATATACATATATTTGTGGTTAGTATTGTATTTATGAAATTTTATTAGTTTGTTATGTGAATTATTAATACAATCCTAGTATATACCATAAGTATATATATAGTGTACAAAAGATTTATTTGTTAAAATAATAATTTAGATAATAATGATTTACTAATAATAATAATAATTTTATTAATAATGATAATACTAATAGCAAAAAAAATGAAAATGATAACTGTTAATGATACTAATAATAATAACTCTAAAATAATATTAATACTAATACCATACTTATGTTAATAATAAGGGTTCTAATATTTATAAAATGATAAATGATAATCATAATAATACTAGTAAATATTAATGATGATACTGATAAATATGATATTATTAATTGTAAATGTACTGATGATACTATTATTTATAAACCGGTACAAATTCTAATATTGATGATAATAATATATTTTTATTTCCTTCATAATAATAATAATAATGATAATCATAATCATAATCCTAATGATGATAAAATACTAAAATGATAAGTTTATTACTAATAATAATATTATTAATACCTATCATAATAATAATAGTAATGTCTATAATACTTTCAAATATGATAACAAGTATGATACTAATAATAACAATAACAATAACAATCAAAACAATCACAATAATAATAATAATACTAATAATAATTAATATATAATAACAATAATAAAATTAGAAAAGAAAACTACCTCACATGAAAAGAGTTTCAAAAAAAAAAAAGAAACTACCGTCCTCTGGACTCGATCTCGTGACCACATGCTCACACGCAAACACTCTCGACCATCCCACCAATTCTGATTCTCTGTACTAATATCGAATTTAAATTTTATATATAAACTGTTTTTCTTCTATTCCTCTTCTTCTCCACAAGTCTCATGGATTCAACAAAACATCAATAACCAAAAAAAAAAAAAAAAAAAAAATCAGGGTTCCTTTTAAAGCTTCAAAACATTACAGAAAAAATAATAATTTGGGTTCTAAAATAAAAAAAAAAAACACTAAAGGCCTACTGCAGTGTCGGTTCTTGGAACAAAACAAAAAAAATTGATTTCGTAATAGATAACATTATAGATAATGTTTATAACACGAAATAGTTTTCTAAACATGTATAAAAACTACTGGAATCGTCAATTTGATCAGAAACATATACACGAACGCGAATTTGTCTCAAGAACAATTGTTGACTTTTTTTAAACTAAACTTTGACTTCAAAATTCAAGATCGATATAAAGATTTGAGAGTTGAGATTTTGCAGATAGATTCAAAGAAAGATTTCTAACCTTTCTGCATTTTTAGATTTTGAAACTTTATTCGAAATTGAATTAAGAGAAAAAAAATTGGAGCGTGCAGAGAAGAAGAAAAAAAAAATATCGCTGTGCTCTTTAATCCCATTAGATTTACTTTTTATTTGATTTGCAATTATACATAATCATTTTGTAATAATAGAGATCGGTTGATAAAAAATGGAGAAAATGTCAACACAGGTTCACGAGTTTGGAGCAGGAAAGAAACAAAAAAAATAATAATAATAGAGATAAAGGATACAGAGGTCAAGCGTATAATATAGATCCCTACTGTTTTTTTTAATTAATAATAATAATATATAATAACAATACTATTAATATCTAATAATATTAATAAAATTAATAATAATGATAAATATAATATTAATGATAATAATAATTGTAAAAATGATAATAATAATAATAATAATAATAATAATAATACCATACTAATTATGATAATATTAATATTTTATCGATAATAATAATATTAGTAATAATAATCTAATTTATACATCCAATTTCATCTTTATATGATATAAAGTGATATTATGAATACAAATATTGATATTTGACGATACAAATAACATTACTACAACAACTATATTTGTATTTAAATTTAATTTATTAATATCATCTATTATTATGTAATATTTAATAATTATGTAATATGTATTGTAACATATACTGAATATTATATATTTATGCATTTTAATATAAATATATTATAATATTTATTTACATACTAATTATATTATACTTATGTATGTAATTATGAAAAATATAAATGTTTTATATATGTAAGTATTATATATATTTATTAAAATAGTACATTATTTCATCATAGATATATTATAAATTTCTACATATACATAATATAATAATTATGTATAAAATCATATATATATAGTTATATTTATGTATATATGTATACTACCATATATATAAAATCATGTTTTAAATGTTGAGTAGATGATTAATTATGTATATTAAACAATTAACTACAAAGTATAACATTGTACATTTAATATTTTGATAACGTTGGTAAAATATGTTTGAATCATTTATATACAATATACTATATATATTCAAAATGAAAATCTTTAGTTATTAAATGTTATCTTTTATAATAACAAAATTACTTAATAGTTCATTAATACTAATATAATTAGTTTTATATATAATTATTTATATTTACATTCTTAGTTACAATTAAAGGTTCGTGAATCGTCGGAAATAGTTAAAGGTCAAATGTTATCATGAAATAGTTCAAACATAATGAGACTCGGTTTAATAGACTTTGCTTATCGAGTCGAATCATATAAGATTATGTTTAAATTTGGTCGGAAATTCCCGGGTCATCACAATTAGTAATCTCAATTTGTGATTATAATTTTAAGTTAGTTGTAGTAATAAGGTTAGGTTAGTCAAGTATTTTTAAGTTTTATAAGTTTCTTTTATTTTTCCGTCACCTTTTATGTTTTAACCATTTTTTCTTTTTCAACCTTTTTCCGACGAACTCTTTTTCTTTCTTATTTCTCGCTATTCTAGTTTTAGGACATAGATTTTTTATTCTACTTCTTATCTAAATTTCTTAAAATTACGAAAATTTATTTTAAGTGGTTAAATTGATAGACATCAAAATTTTCTGGTTCGTAGTAATAGTTGGATTTGTACGTGGACCGGGTTATTGGAGCCAAACAGTCCTCAATTATATTGAGACCAAACGAATCCTGCCCCTCTGCTGCATCTTTTGGCTATTCGAAACGTGGGCAAAATCAGAAAAGTCTATTGATTGGATAACTTATTATAATTTTTCTTTCCTTTTAAAAACTAATAGGATATTCAGTGAATGCACCGAGCAAGACGTTCACCACCTTTTGTATGTTCACCACCTGTAACTAGATCAAGACATTTAGCAAATATTACTGCCGTTGATTTTTCTTTAGAATCGTCATCCAGTCGACCAAGTACTTCAGTTCAAATTTCCGATAATCCATATTTTGAACCCGACCTCACAATTGAGAATCCGGAGAATATTCAGGAATGATTCGTAGATCCTGAACCACTAAACTTTCCTCCGGAACCACCAATCATTCAAACAGAGATTGTTGAGGAACGAACCATTAAATCAGAATCCTCTAGTGATTCCGATTCAACAAATTCAATTATGGAGAATCTGGAACCTTTAAGTATGGAAGACCGAATGAGAGCTAAGCGCACTGGCCAAGGTCACGCAATTACTCATCCAGACATTAATGCGCCAGATTATGAAATCAAAGGACAAATTCTACACATGGTGACTAATCAATGCCAATTTAGTGGTGCGCCTAAGGAAGATCCAAATGAACATTTACGTACCTTTAATAGGATCTGCACACTATTTAAAATCTGAGAAGTGGAGGATGAACAGATATATCTCATGTTATTTCCCTGGACTTTAAAGGGAGAAGCCAAAGATTGGTTGGAATCGTTACCTGAAGGGGCGATTGATACATGGGACGTTTTAGTTGAAAAATTTCTTAAACAATTCTTTCCGGCATCTAAAGCCGTAAGACTTCAAGCAGGAATTGTTACGTTTACACAGAAGCCAAATGAAACTCTATATGAGGCATGGACAAGATATGGAAAGTTGTTAAGAGGATGTCCGCAACATGGTTTAGACACCTGTCAAATAGTACAAATATTCTACCAAGGATGCGACATCACTACAAGGAAAGACATAGATATAGCAGCTGGTGGTTCTATTATGATGAAAACCGAAACTGATACTTACAAAATTATTGATAACACTGCTTCCCACTCACATGAGTGGCACCAAGAAAAAGATATCGTTAGATCATCTAAAGCAGCTAGAGCCGATTCTAGCCATGACTTAGATTCCATTTCCGCAAAGATAGATGCTGTGGAGAGACGAATGGAAAAGATGACTAAAGATATTCACTCAATACGAATTAGTTGTGAGCAGTGTGGAGGACCACATTTGACAAAAGATTGTCTCAGTATTGAATTAACAATGGAACAAAGAGAGAATATTTCATACATAAACCAAAGGCCTGGAAATAATTATCAGAATAATTATCAACCGCCAAGACCAATTTACAATCAAAACCAGAACTATAACAGAAATATTCCATACAACAACCAACAAGGTCCTAGCAATCAACAAGTATCCAATAATACTTATAATCAGCAAAGACCTAATTTTCAAAACAAACCACCACAACAAACCGATGATAAAAAGCCGAATTTAGAAGATATGATGACGAAGCTAGTTGAAACTCAAACGCAGTTTTTCACATCTCAGAAACAAACCAATGAACAAAATGCTCAAGCATTTAGAAATCAACAAGCTTCTATTCAAAATCTGGAACAAGAAGTAAGTAACCTAGCAAGGTTAATAGGTGAAAGAAAACCGGAAAGTCTACCTAGTGATACAAATGCTAACCCCCAGAATGAAACAGCTAAAGCCATTACCACAAGAAGTGGTACAACACTTAAACCACCTGAAATACCTGTAACTTCTGATGAAGCTATTCCTACTCCACAAGAACCACAACCTGATCAAGATAAGGAAAAAGAACCGGTAGTTGAAAAGGTTAATGAAGATAACACAGCTAAGGCTAAACCTTATGTTAAACCATACCAACCACCACTTCCTTACCCGAGTAAAATGAAGAAAGAGAAACTTGAAGCTGAGCAATCCAAATTCTTGGATATGTTTAAACAGATAAATGTAAATCTTCCTTTCATTGATGTGATTTCAGGAATGCCTAGATATGCTAAATTCATGAAAGTTTTAATCTCAAATAGAAAGAAAATGGAAGAACTCTCGGCTGTTACCATGAATGGTAATTGTTCAGCAGTGCTGTTGAATAAGATACCAGAAAAACTATATGATCCAGGAAGTTTCACAATTCCATGTTTTCTGGGTAGTATTAGTTCAATAGAAGCATTGGCAGACTTAGGTGCTAGTATAAATTTAATGCCATATTCACTATACGCTAAACTAGACCTTGGAGAATTAAAACCAACCAGAATAAGCATACAACTAGCCGATAGATCAATAAAATATCCTAGAGGGATAATGGAGAACATGCTAGTTAAAGTTGGTACTTTAGTATTTCCAGTAGATTTTGTTGTTCTGGACATGGAAGAAGATTCTCAAGTTCCTCTCATATTAGGAAGACCATTCTTAAACACGGCTAAAGCAATGATAGACGTGTTCGGTAAGAAAATGACCCTAAGTATAGAGGATGAGAGTGTTACCTTTTCAGTTGATAGAGCAATGCAACAACCACAATCTGCAGATGATACATGTTATTATATTCAAACTATAGATGCACATGCAGAATTATTAGAAGAATTTCCAGAATTACAAGGAACAGGAGAATGTTCTTTAGGAGAAGGTTATGAACCAATTGGTGAAGCTGAAATGTTAGCTACACTTATAGCTAATGGATATGAACCAACAATAGAAGAAATTCAAATGCTAAAAGAAGAAGACAGATATCGATACAAATCATCGATAGAAGAACCTCCGAAATTAGAGTTAAAGCCACTTCCAAACCATTTGGAATACGCTTATTTACATGGTGAATCTGAATTACCTGTAATAATATCGTCTTCTCTTACTGAAAATGAGAAATCACAACTCATTTCTGTGTTGAAAGCTCATAAACCAGCCATTGCATGGAAGATTCATGATATTAAAGGAATAAGTCCTTCATATTGCACACATAAAATCCTTATGGAAGAAGGTCATAAAACGTATGTGCAACGCCAACGAAGACTAAATCCTAATATGCAAGATGTAGTTAAAAAAGAGATTATTAAACTGCTAGATGCAGGTTTGATATATCCAATTTCTGATAGTCCATGGGTAAGCCCAGTTCAATGCGTGCCTAAGAAGGGTGGCATGACTGTCATTACAAATGAGAAAAATGAGCTTATTCCTACTAGGACTGTAACAGGATGGCGTGTATGTATTGATTATAGAAAATTAAATGACGCCACCAGAAAAGATCACTTTCCCTTACCTTTCATTGATCAAATGTTGGAAAGATTAGCCGGAAATAGTTACTATTGTTTTCTAGATGGATTTTCCGGATATTTTCAAATTCCAATAGCACCCGAAGATCAAGAGAAAACCACATTCACATGCCCTTATGGTACTTTTGCTTACAAACGCATGCCATTTGGACTTTGCAACGCCCCTGCAACCTTTCAAAGGTGTATGATGGCGATTTTTCATGACATGATAGAAGGATGCATGGAAGTTTTCATGGATGACTTTTCAGTCTTCGGTGATACATTTGAAACATGTCTAGCTAATCTTGAACGAATGCTTATTAGATGCGAACAATCAAATCTAGTACTTAATTGGGAGAAATGCCATTTCATGGTTAAAGAAGGCATCGTTCTTGGACATAAAATTTCAAAAGAAGGAATTGAAGTGGATAGAGCTAAAGTAGATGTAATTGCTAAACTTCCACATCCCACCAATGTTAGAGGAGTTAGGAGTTTTCTAGGGCATGCCGGTTTTTACCGACGTTTCATAAAAGATTTTTCTAAAATTGCCACTCCTATGAATAAACTCCTAGAAAAGGATACTCCATTCATCTTTTCAGATGAGTGTATCAAATCTTTTAATATTCTTAAAGAAAAACTCACTAATGCGCCGATCATGATAACACCAAATTGGAATCTACCATTTGAATTAATGTGCGATGCAAGTGATTTTGCAATGGGAGCCGTTTTAGGACAAAGGATTGAAAAACGATTTCAACCTATATATTATGCTAGTAAGACGTTACAAGAAGCACAAACGAACTATAAAACTACTGAAAAAGAACTCCTTGCTATTGTCTTTGCTTTTGACAAATTTCGATCATATCTCGTTCTAGCAAAAACGGTGGTCTATACCGACCATTCTGCTCTTAGAAACCTATTTTCGAAACAAGATGCTAAACCACGATTAATCCGTTGGATCTTACTCTTACAAGAGTTCAATATTGAAATCTGAGATAAAAAAGGAGCAGAAAATCTCGCCGCTGATCATCTTTCTCGTCTTGAAAATCCCGAATTAGAAGTTCTAAATGAATCGGCCATACAAGACAACTTTCCTGATGAATATCTATTGAAGATAGATTATAATGAAATCCCATGGTTTGCAGACTATGCAAACTACTTAGTTTGTGGATTCCTTGAAAAAGGATTATCGTACCAAAGACGAAAAAAATTCTTCAGTGATATAAAACACTATTTTTGGGAAGATCCACATCTGTTTAAAAGTTGTCCTGATGGAATAATACGCCGATGTGTATTTGGAGATGAAGCTAGTAAAATATTAAACCATTGTCACACAGGACCAACAGGAGGGCATTATGGGCCTCAACTAACAGCAAGAATAGTTTATGATGCTGGATTCTATTGGCCTACAGTTTACAAAGACGTACACCTTCTTTGCAAATCCTGTGATGCTTGTCAAAGGGCCGGAAAAATAAGTCAACGTGATGAAATGCCACAAAATGTCATCCAAGTATGTGAAGTATTTGACATTTGGGGTATTGACTTTATGGGTCCATTTCCAAAATCTCATAATAATCTCTATATTCTCGTAGCCATTGATTATGTATCTAAATGGGCGGAAGCACAAGCTCTCCCAACTAACGATGCACGAGTTGTAGTCAATTTTTTAAAACGTCTTTTTGCAAGGTTTGGAACACCGAAAGCTTTAATAAGTGATCGGGGTACTCATTTTTGTAATAATCAACTTGAGAAAGTTCTTAAAAGATATGGAGTAACTCATAAAATCTCCACCGCATATCATCCACAAACAAGTGGACAAGTTGAAAATACCAACCGAGCTTTAAAACGTATTCTAGAGAAAACCGTAGGAACAAATCCAAAGGAATGGTCCATTAAATTGGAGGATGCACTCTGGGCTTTTAGAACAACCTACAAAACTCCAATTGGAACCACACCTTTTAGACTTGTTTATGGAAAAGCATGTCATCTTCCAGTAGAAATTGAACACAAAGCGTTTTGGGCTTTGAAGACATGTAATCTTGATTTACATGAAGCTGGACGTTTACGATTAAATCAACTAAACGAATTAGAAGAATTAAGACATGAAGCATACGAAAATTCGTTAATCTATAAGGAAAGAACGAAGAAATGGCATGATAAAAGAATCAGAAGTTCAAAAGAATTTAAAGAAGGAGACAGAGTTCTTCTTTTCAATTCACGATTCAAGCTATTTCCTGGAAAATTGAAATCAAGATGGTCTGGACCATTCATAGTCAAAAGAGTTTTCCCATACGGAACGATAGAATTAATAAATTCAAATGGGATTGAATTTAAAGTTAATGGTCACAAAGTTAAACACTACATACATAGTCCGATGGAAGTCGACAACGAAGTTAATCACAATTTCGACACCACAGCTAACTAAGTGTGGGGAGAATCAAGGGGTTTATGTATTTCTGTTAGAGTTAGATTGTCTGTTTTCGTGTAGTTCTCGAAAATGGAACCCGAATGGTCTTTCCCTAGCAGACCCTAAAGAACTAGTCTTCTCCCACCATTCTGAATTTTTATTTTTTTTAGGAAATGAAGACTGCCTGTGAACTAAACCATGGTCTAATGCTACACGCTTTGATCACTAAATATAATAATGACACACTACCGAGTGAAATAGTATCAGTAATCAGAGAAAGAATGGACGGAGTTAGAAAAGAATCCAGATGCGAAGATAATAAGTTACAATTTGGTAAAGGAAAATCAAAATCCGCAGCAAAAAGAAGAGCACGACACCTAGAAAGATGTCACAAATGCGGAAAATGGTCAAATGGAGGTAAATGTTCAAATAATCAAACCTATTCAAACACCGAATTTGTTACTTTATGCAGAGATGGACCGTTCATATGTTTAGAAGAAAAGACACTGAATGCTCGAGGTTACGCCTATGTAGCTATGGAAAACCAATTAAACCGACTATCTTATGAATGGGATAGATCATATAACTAAGAAATCTATTTCACAGGTATATCTGTACAGTTTTTATTTTTAACCTTTTGATAATAAACGCTAATTTGTTCGCTAAAAAGTATTAAATTGGTATTAAATAAAATTAGGTTTGGCGACCGAAATTATTGATATCATTCAAAAATTTATTACATCACTGCGAAATTTAACGTTTATTCTTAAGGTATAAATATCTTTAAACAATCAACCCAAAATATTTCAAAAATTCGTCATGAGTTAAATTAGGTCTTGGAACTGAAATTACTTTACCGAAAAGAGGGGCGCATATTTTTGATAATATTTGATTAATTAAAGTGGGATAAAAAGCCAAAAAGATTTTTAATTTTATTTTTACCATGTTTTTAAAATTAATATATAAATCTTAAATTAATATTGTAAAATTTGTAAAAACAATATATATAAAATTGTAAATATTTGAAAAATTAATATAAGTTTGGTATGAATTTATAATATGAATTTTTAAATTAAGTTTGGTGTGAATTTTTTATTTTTAAAATATGAATTTTTAATTTTATGCATTTTAAATTGTAAGTTTGGTGTGAATTTTTAATATTAATTTTGAATTTTATATTTAAATTGTGTGAATTTAAAAACAAAAATTTACTTTATCTCATTAAGTTAAAAATATGATTTTTAAAATTCGTCGTAAGTTGAAGACTAGGTCTTTGAACCGAAATTGCTTTACCCGAGGGAGGGACGAGAACTTTTATTATCATTATTTTTAATCTTATTGAATTAAAGTATGCCAAAAACATTAAAAAACCCAAAAATCTTAGCTTTTAAAACAATCGCTACAAAAAGACAAATTTTAAAATTTTGTCGAGGAACGGACTAGGACATCGATCCGAAACAACCTCCTCCTAAATAACAAGGGAAACAAAATTTTAAAATTAATTACTTAATTGTTTTAAGATGTTATAAAAAAAAAAAAAAAAAAAATAAACAAACTCCGCGACTCGCGGAGTTTGAAGGGGAAATCTCCGCGAGTCGCGGGAGGATCGAATTCCAGAAAAAAAATATATACTGATTAAAACTGATCAGACCACAAAAACAAAAAAACACTGCGAAGAACAGCCGCGAAAAAACCCCAAAAACACCCCCAAAATCACAATTTTTAACCATTAATCACCAAATCTTTTACTAAAATCATGTTGAGAAGGACGCTATCAAGGAATTACTCAAGAAAAAGGTAAATTTCTACACCTAAACACCATTTAATCCGAAAATTAGTGTTCTTGAGCAATTTTTTCCCCAATTTGATTTTGATGCTTTTTAGTGTAATTAGGCTTAAATTGTTTATGTATTATGCTTGTATAACCTAGATTGATGCTGTTTAACATGATTAGAAGCCTTAAACTTCAAATTTT
Organism: Rutidosis leptorrhynchoides; assembly: GCF_046630445.1. Classification (NCBI taxonomy): domain Eukaryota; kingdom Viridiplantae; phylum Streptophyta; class Magnoliopsida; order Asterales; family Asteraceae; genus Rutidosis; species Rutidosis leptorrhynchoides. The sequence goes on along the minus strand of NC_092341.1, from coordinate 209,753,444 downwards.
GAGTAATCTAGGGTTTGTGTTCTTGAGCAAATTTGGGGCTTTTTGATATAAACAGGTTATGGCCGATTTTTGTCATGAATTGTTGCTAAATTAAGTAGTGTAACATGTTTAGGTAGTTAAATGATCCAAACTTTGAGCCTAAACATGATTTTGAGAATTAAAGTAGACTTTTTCAAGTCTAAAATTCATGAACTTGATTTTTGAAAGATAATGCCATTTGAAACTTGTTTAATTGCTAGTAATGATTATTTTGACATGTTATTTGAGTTGAATGCTTATGAACTTGGCGTACATTTTCGTATATGCTTATTTGAAAAAATATAGATTTGATGAAAATATGAAAATGAGCTTAAGTTTGATATAAATTGATCATGTCATTGTAATTATTTTGATTAATGATTTTGCTGACACTAATGCATATTTGGATGCACAAAAATTGTGTTTGATGTGTTTTGCAGACTGAAAGGGGTGAATCTTCATCCCAAGCCCACAATGCTCCTGCTGAGAATACGGAACAACAGGAGGTGGATAACTACTACAAGCAAGATATACCTCATCCAGTCATGACATTTTCTGATATGCACTTGGAAGAGTTGCACCCGAACCTGAGATTTGACAGACTTTGGATAGATTATCCAAAATACCAAAGGGGTTTGCATACTCTTCATTCTAAGGTTGTTGAGGTACCTAGGGTCATAGAATGGGGACCATTAGAAGCTGTAGAATTGGCCGGGCCAATTAGGGAATTACTTGCACAGAGGTATGGTAATTCTACTTTTAATGACTGGGTACGTTTATTCACCATGCGTAGACCTGTATATAAAGTATGGTGTGAAGAATTGTTATGTAGTATAGAATTAAATGATCGGGTAGCTAGTTTAACCGATCGATATTTTATTAGATTTTTGTTAGGAGGTTCGATGCGACACATGTCTTTACAAGACATGGCTCAGGCTTTACGTATATATACGCCTGAGGAGTTAGCATCTGCCGATTGTAGAGGGTTGATACTAAATGGTAGAAAGATAGATGAAAATTTTGATATACACGGTGTATGGAGTCAAATGACAAGCCATCACCGATTCAAAGGGGGAAATTACTCTTATTTGGATATAGATAGAGCTGAATTAAGAGTAATTCATAGGTTTTTAGCTAATTCGATTACACAAAGAGGTAAGAACAAGGAAAAGGTAAATGAACAGGATTTGTTTTACCATATGTGTATTCGAGACCCACAAAGCGCTGTAAGTATACCTTATTGTGTGGGTTATTATTTATCAGCTATGGTTAGGGGGATGAGACCGCATAGCATAATAGGAGGTGGTATTTTTATTACTTTGATTGCTGAATATCTCGGTGTGGATATAAGTCGGGGGGGATTATTAGTCGAAGAACCAGAACCCCGCGATACTATAGGTTTAAATGTATACCATGGTGCGAAAGTTTTGAAAAGGCGAAATAACGCCGCAGTACAATACCATGGTAGACATCCACAGGTTGAGAGAAACCAACAGCAAGGTAATGTAGGAGGGGGAAATGAAATGCAAGAAATGCAAAGGTTTATAGCTTCACAGGAGTACGAAAATGCTAGACAGAGAGCATTTGAAGATTGGCAAGTTCATCAAAACCAAATCATAGCTCATTGCCAACATATAGGTAGAAACTATATTCCTACACCAAAACCCATATTCCCTCCCTGGTCTATAGAGATGCAACCACCGTATCCTACGTATTACCCTGCCGAAGCATTTTATAGCTCCTATGGTTATGCTTGGAACCCCTATTGGTACCAGTATCATCCCTAGTATACTTAGTTTTATTTATTTTGTAATTTGTAATGTTGATACGTTTAATACTTATGTTAATATTGTAATACTTTTTATAATTTTCTAACTTTTATTCTTAGATTTTAATAATTTTTGAATGTGGGGTAATATACCAAACTTCGAAAATATGTATATATGTTTGCAGTTTATCTTATGTACACAACAGGGTAAAACAACGCATTTTCAAAGACTGGCATTAAGTTCAGCAAAAGCAACTAATTTTGATGACAAGATGCAAAATATATGTGAAATAACAACAAGACGGAATGAACAAATGATGTGCACCATTTATCATTCAGCAAACAAACGCCAATATATTTGGAAACTTTGGTAAAAATTTAATCATTTTCACACAAATCACCCTCAATAATTTAAATTGTTACTGATTTCTTGCAAATGAGGGCATTGCAAGATCTTAAGTGTGGGAAGGGGTTAAATTCTTTCGGATTTTAAAATTTTTACTTTAAACACTTGGTTTCCATTAAAAATACTAGTAAAGCAGTAGTTGTATTAGAATCTAGTGCTCTCTGATAATAAAGAACATCCCTAGTCTTATATACTGACTACCCAATTCTAGTAAAATTTTTCAAAATTTTCAATTAAATGAACTCAAATTCATGTTTATACATATTTATGAACGATAAAACTAGGTTTTAACACCGAAATTATTGTTACCTCAGAAAGGACATAAATTGAGAAACAAACCAAAATGTTAAAATTCATTTAAAATGGAATAGAGGACGATAAAAAGGAAAATAAAAGCCAAGTGTGGGAAAATTTACCAAGTTATCTTAAACATATGTCACATATATCTGTAACAAATAACTGAAAATACTTTTGCTTTGGACTAAACTAAACTGTTTTACCTGATTTACTGTAAGAAAGATGGATCTACATGATGAATCAATTCCATCATTAAAAGGAAGTAAAGTCTTCCGAAAAAGACACGCGCTTCTTGATTTAGGTCATGAAGTTGTCGTCCAGACCAGCTGTAGGTTGACGAAAAATCTAGAAAAGTCATCACTAAAATCAGCAGGAAATCCACGGACCTCAGCATTAAACAGGGTCGCCAAGTGGTCAGATTTATCCTAACCATGAGAAGGATTTATCTCGTACAATGGGGGGCACCATGCAAATTAGCTGGATAAGACTAATGAATCAGATCACCAGAAAGGATAATCTCCTTAAAAGATCAAAAATCAGCTTTTAAGACTGATATTACTCAATCCTTGAGATTGACCTTAAAGATTGAGAATTCAAACTCATGGAATTCAATGATATCTAAACTCGAGCTTGAACGAGAAAATATTTTGATCAAAATTACAAATCGATTTGTTTTCTGAAAACCCTATTTTCAATGCGTTCATTACCATTGAACGTAAAATCCTAGGAATTCACCTGGAATTCATTAGGTCACCTGAACTAAATCAGGTGTCAACCGTAAGAACGGTGGTTGCATAGTGGTCAAAGACAGGACCTTGTGCCAGACCGAAAAATAATAAGGGTGAGCTTTACTATTACTCCTACCAAGGATAGTAATTGCGTCCGACACGTTATAGACCATAATTAAAAGCATGTCAGGGGACATTGCCTTAACAGTTGCTTGTTCAACGCTTTCCTTTATAACCAGACGGTAGTTTACCGAAAGGTAATATATGGGACAAGTAAACTGGACGTGTTGCTTTCCAAATACAAGGTTAGCAAGTGGGTGACACAAAACCATAAGTTTTGAGCTAAAATTTTCAAATCTGAAACCCACCAAACCCACAAAAATATTTTGCAAACACCGGTAAAGGGTTATTCCGGAAAACTTATCTAGGGTAAAAACTAGATTAAATTTTCAAAAGATCAAATGTTTTCATAAAGATCCAATTTCCTTAATGGATCTAAATTTTTATAGTCATGTGGGACTGTAAACCATATCGTTACTACCATTGTTTATACCACCGTATAGAAATCACTGATGTACAAAGTGTGAAGAATAAAGAAGTGATTCTAGTATTTCAAGATGATATTGCTTGAGGACAAGCAACGCTCAAGTGTGGGAATATTTGATAATGCTAAAAACGAACATATATTTCATAGCATTATTCCTCAAGAAAGAGAAGCTTTTAGTTGCAATTGTTCTATTTACAAGTGATATTCGTTTAAATAATAAAAGGTGAAGACAAAAGACAGATTCGACGAATTGAAGACGCAAACGACCAAAAAGCTCAAAAGTACAAAATACAATCAAAGAGGTTCCAATTATTGATAAGAAACGTCTTGAAATTACAAGAGTACAAGATTCAAAACGCAAAGTACAAGATATTAAATTGTACGCAAGGACGTTCGAAAATCCGGAACCGGGACCAGAGTCAACTCTCAACGCTCGACGCAACGGACTAAAAATTACAAGTCAACTATGCACATAAATATAATATAATATTTAAATAATTCTTATAATTATTTAATATATTATATTTATTTATAAAACCGTCGGTAAACAAAGAGCCAAATTCGTGTGAGCTGTAAAAGCAAACTCCGCGACTCGCGGAGTTTGAAGGCAAAATGGGCCGCGAGTCGCGGAGGCCCAAACTCTGAAAGTCCCTATAAAAGCAACCGAATTCTGAGCATTTTTCATCCAATCATATATCCATCTCTCTATCTATATCGTATATATTTATATTTTAATTTTAATTTTAATTTTAATTTTAATTCTAATAATAAGGGTATGTTAGCGAATGTTGTAAGGGTGTAAGTTGAAATTCTGTCCGTGTAACGCTACGCTATTTTTAATCATTGTAAGTTATGTTCAACCTTTTTACATTAATGTCTCGTAGCTAAGTTATTATTATGCTTATTTAATTCGAAGTAATCACGATGTTGGGATAATTACTAAAATTGGGTAATTGGGCTTTGTACCATAATTGGGGTTTGGATAAAAGAACGACACTTGTGGAAATTAGACTATGGGCTATTAATGGATTTTATATTAACTAAACAATACCTTGTTAATTTAATATACAAACTTATAATTCGACTTATTTATATATAACCACATACGCTTGACTGGGTACGGTGGGCGGGATATCTATAAATACCAATAATTATTCATTTTACCGGACACGGAACTGGATTAATAGTTAATAGACTTGTTGAAATAGGGGTGAATTACATTCAAGGGTAATTGGTGTAATTGTTAACAAAGTAGTAAAACCTTGGTTTACACGCAGTCGATAACCTGGTGTATTCATTAAACCAAGTATTAAAACCTTGTTACAATTCGAATACCCAATTAGTTGGAATATTTGACTTCGGGAATAAGAATAATTTGACGAAGGCTTTCGCTCTTTATATTTATGACTGATGGACTATTATGGACAAATCCGTATGGACATATTAAATAATCCAGGACAAAGGACAATTAACCCATGGGCATAAAACTAAAATCAACACGTCAAACATCATGATTACGGAAGTTTAAATAAGCATAATTATTTTATTTCATATTTAATTTCCTTTATTTTATATTTAATTGCACTTCTAATTATCGCATTTTTATTGTTATTGTATTTAATTGCACTTTTAATTATCGTACTTTTTAATTATCGCAAGTTTATTTTATCGCACTTTTATTATTCGCAATTTCATTATCGTTATTTACTTTACGCTTTAAATTAAGTCTTGTATTTATTTATTATTTTACATTTGGTTTTAACTGCGAATAAAGTTTTAAAATCGACAAACCGGTCATTAAACGGTAAAAACCCCCCTTTATAATAATAATATTACTTATATATATATTTGTATTTTTATAAAAGTAAACAAATATAGCGTTAAGCTTTGTTTAAAAAAATTCCATGTGGAACGAACCGGACTTACTAAAAACTACACTACTGTACGATTAGGTACACTGCCTATAAGTGTTGTAGCAAGGTTTAAGTATATCCATTCTCTAAATAAATAAATATCTTGTGTAAAATTGTATCGTATTTAATAGTATTTTCTGTAAAAATATAAGCTATTTTATATACTACTCTGCTAAAACATCACTGAGTAGGCTCAAATTTCCTTTTGCCTTCATTAGTCTTAGCCTTGGCTTGTTTATTAGCCGCAACCTTTCTTCTCTTAGCCATCATCAAGTTTTGAGCCATAAGTATCACCGCATCTAAGGTCTCTTTACTAGCAGTAATAACATTTCCTTGTATCTCGTCAGGAAGACCTTCTATGTATCGCTTAATCTTCTTTTGTTCAGTGGGTACCATATCCGGACACAATGAAACCAACTCCATAAACCTGTTGGTATAAGCTTAAATATTAGTACCATTGACCTTCAACTCCCAAAACTCAACCTCTAACTTTTGAATTTGGTTCCTTGGGCAAAACTTATTAGTCATCATTCTTTTCACAATGGCCCATGGAATAGCATTAGCAGCATCTAGCCCTACAGTTTGGGCATAAGAGTTCCACCAAGTCAAAGCAAGACCACTTAGTGTATGAGTGGCATACTTCACTCGGTCGACCTCCGCGTAGTTACAGATGCGAAATATTGATTCGAGTTTTTCGAACCAACGAGTCAATTCGACTGCTTCCTCATTTCCATTGAAGGATGGAGGCTTACAGTTCATAAACTCCTTGTAGGTGCATGATGTAGGTGGATTTCCTTGGTTGTTCCCTTGATTATTGTTGCCTTGGGCGACAGCAAGCAGTTGTTGAAATTGTGCGGGAGTCAAAGTAACATTTGGAAGAACGTTAGCACCATGAGTTGCCATTGATCTTCAATACACAAAACAGTATTAGTTGAAGAGTTTTTGGTGTACTGGGTAGCAACACCAATGGAGAAGAAAAGGTAGTATGGGTTAGTTAGTGATAATGATGATAAAGCAAGTAAGTAATTAGGTGTGCGGATAGATCCTTCGGTGTTCGAAACGATGACTGGGTGATGACTAGACATCCTAGAGAAGGAGTACCAACTAGATTCTAAGGCACGGTATGACGGTAAAGATATAAGGAGAGCATAGTAAGGCAAGCATAGAAATGAGGATCGCACTTTAAACTAAGGCAAGAATATAGACAAATAAGTAAGGCTTTTAGGCTAAGCCAGGAAAGGTTATAGTCCTAAAGATTTCTAAGGAACCCTAACTAACATCTAAGGCACACATAATATGCAATCCTGGTTCTCTATAACAAACCTGGTTCAGATACCACTCTGTCATACCCCCAAATAGGGCCGGGGAAATATGAAATATGACTTCACAATATCACAACACAAGTATGTATAAACGAGAACGACTCTAAATGAGACGTTTTTAATATAAACCAATGTATTAAAGCAGCGGAAAGTATAAGTCATTACAATAAATGTTTTAATGCAATAGTATGAATGTATAAATGCAGACTCCAAAAGCAGCAAAGTCCAAATAGCAAATAATCTTTAGCAATCTTCACCTGAGACAAAACATGCTTAAAGTGTCAACCAAAAATGGTTGAGTGAACAACATAGGTTTATAATAGTGTTTAGACCACAAGATTTAGTTATAAAGTTTAATCAGTTCGGTAGTAGTGCTGAGGTGTATGATATCGAGACTAAACATAAGTTACCCCGTGATCACTTTATTCGTTCATTTCGTTAAATCATTATTATGTATCCATTGACCAACGGTCATCCGGATAGAGACATCACTCTCAATAGCGCTACTCACAATAATTAAGCTTGTCAAAATTCCAGCAACTGACGATATCATGGCAGGGATTAAGCATGAATCAAAGCATGTCATAGCACAGTTTGAACTAATCAAAATAAAGTTTTCATGTACTTGTGTCTAAGCGTAAAACAGTTTGAAAGCAAGCATGTGTCTCACCCCAAAAGTTCAAAACAAGTATATAAAGATAATTAAAAAGCGGGGCTATGAAGTTCACCTTAGTAGTAAGCAAGAAATTCCACGCAAGTTGTAAGAACGGAGTATGTAATCGGAGATCTCAACCTAGAGATATAATGTTTAATTAGTTAATTTCTAATAGACATAAAGTTTATTTATTAATATAACAGTGACGGTTTTCGAGAAAAGTTACTATTTCTCAAAAGTTTCTATTTTTGAAAACCTACTATTTATGGAAAGCTTTCACTTATAGTAAGCTTCTAGTTTAAGAATGTTCGGGTTATAATTCTTAAGAAAGATGTTGTACAATCTCGCCCAAACTTCATTGCTAACATGCAAGTCACTCGAATGATCTATTATTATCGAGCGGCCCAGGATCTCTTGACCAGAATCTAAGTCATGGCATTCGAGATCCACAAGCGTCCCATTATGGTACAAGGGATCACCCTAGGCCACAAGTAGCGGTGATGTTTGTAGTCTTTGTACGCTATCTTTAATTATAACCTTCACGTTATAGGTGTGTACACATAACAAGTTATTAATGTATTTATTTATTATTTATATAGACGATAATATACTTAGTGTAATTAAGTATTACTATATAGTTAAGTGTATAAGTTATAATAATAGTATTATTATTTAATTAATCAACTATTATGTATACTTATCATTATATGTTACATATATAGATATACACCTATGTGATACATACATACATATATTCTTTATTTATTTTCATACATATATATGTTTATAACTATGTGATATATGTATATATATATTAGGTGTACGTGTTACATATATATAAGTGTAAGATGATATATATATATATATATATATATATATGTATGTATATATACTTATTATTTTTATTATTATATTTACTAACCTTATATAACTTACATAATACACATTCATACATACATTCACACGTACATATACATACATATATATACATACGTATATACGTATGTATATATTTACATATACACACACACATATACCTACAATGTATACATGCACATACGTGCGTATGCATGCATGCATGCATGCATGCATGCATGTATATCTTTATCATTACTAATCATACAATCAAAACCTACTGATCATATTCTAGACCTATTAACATTAACATAAAATCATAACTTTTTATCATAATAACTAATCATGTTCATTAACCCTAATCTTTTTTAATCATACCTAACTCATATTCATACTTATTTATATTCACTTACATAAAATCATAATCATTATCATTATTCCTACAAGATTCATGATCTTAATCTTTTATCATATTCATTATACTTATTTATTCACATTAATAATTCATTAATAATACTTGATCATACTCATTTTTAACCTATTAATCCATACAAGACTTACTTCTATTAGTTCATAACACTTCATGATCAATTCATAAATTCAACATGAAATCATAAACTTTTTATTCATTAAACTTTAACATCTAACATCATACTTAATAATACTTATAACAAAATACTTAATTATAACTTTAAAAGTAATTAAATTAAGAACAAGATTAAACTAGGGTTTTAGTGGCTACCTTAGGGGTTAAGATCAACAATGATGATGATTATGAAAACTGAATAGCAGCAGCAAGAAACACGACTCAAAAGAGGGGTCTTTGGGTCTGATTTGCCACGACAGTATCAACAGCAACCAGCAGCAACTTTGCACCAACAATGGGTCGTCTTGTGGCCTGTTTTGAGTGGCAAACAACTGCAGGAGAATAGCAGGTTTAAAGGCTGTAAGAGTGGTGATTAGGAGGGCTGTTTTATGGAGATTTTAGTCGACTGCAGCAGCAGGTTTGGAGGGATGCTGTGGTCGATAATTAAGGTGATGATGGTGATGCAAGATCAGTCGAACACAAGCAAAGAAGGAAGAGAGTTGGGCTGCTGTTTAGTCGACAAAACAGAAGAGGGAAAGCTAGAAAAACATTCGACAATACAACAGGTTTAGGAGGATTCGTAATTTGTTTTGGTGGTGCTAAATTTGGGAGATCATGATGCCTTTTATAGGGAAAAAATCAAATGTTGGATCAAAATTAGGATTCTAAGTTAACTTGGTGATCAAGGAGTGTATTAGGATTTAACTAGGATTAGGGAAACTTAGTGATCAAGTTCATTCCCTATTTTTTTTACAACTAGCCGATTTCTTTTACTAATAGTTGTTATTTATATTTTTTTTTAAAATCGGCACTTATTATTTATTTATGCATTTTATATATTATTATTATTATTATTATTATTATTATTATTATTATTATTATTATTATTATTATTATTATTATTATTATTATTATTATTATTATTATTATTATTATTATTAATATTAGGGTTACCTTTAAATTACATTTTATCTAATTATTTATTAGTCCCTAACTTTTATTAATTTTTAATTAGGTTCTAATTAGTTTTTAATTTTAAAAATATCACCATTTAATATTATTACATATAGTTTATTTTAGTATTAGGGTTAGGGTTTAATATTAAATATTAAATGGTATTAGGTGTAGTACAAAATACTATTATTTTTATTACGAAATACGATACAATTTACACAAGTTTTATTTATTTATATAGATGGGATATACTTAAACCTTGCTACAACACTTATAGGCAGTGTACCTAATTGTAGAGTAGTGTAGATTTTAGTAAATCCGGTTCGTTCCACAGGGAGCTAGCTGAGTTTAACGCTATATTTTTAACAACTATATTTATATAAAATATATATAATTATATATAGTAATATTATTATAAAAGTGGGTTTTTTACCGTTTAATAACCGGTTTATCGATTTTAAATAAAGCGTAAAGAGAATTGATGAAAATATAAATGACAGAATTTAAATTGCGATAAAGTAAATTGCAGTAATTAAAATGATAGTAAATAAAGGTATGATGAAATATGAAATAAAAGTATTATGCTTATTTAAACTTCCGTAATCATGATGTTTGACGTTTTGATTTTAATTTATTTATCTGGGTTAATTGTCCTTTGTCCTGGATTTATTTGATACCTATCTGGTTTTTGTCCATAATAGTCCATCGGTCATAATTATAAAATGCTCGTCAAATTAACCTTATTCCCGAAGTCAAATATTCCAACTAATTATGGATTCGAACTGTAACAAGGTTTTAATACTTTGTTTAATAATTACACCAGGTTATCGACTGCGTGTGATCTAAGGTTTTAATACTTTGTTAACAATTACACCAATTATCCTTGTATGTAATCCACCCCTATTTTAATTAGTCCATGATAGATTAATTTATTCACTTTGGCCATAGTGAATAATCAATTACCCAATCCAATTGATTAATTAAATGATTGTAAACGATGTCGAATAAACGTCGCTAAATAGGACATTTGTAATCAATTTAATAATTATTAGATTAACTAATTTGAAGATAGGTTTGACAGATTCCAATGAGTTATCATTCGATTAGACAATACCCCCTACCTATTAATAGTCAATAGTCTAATGTTCACAAGTGTCGGTCTTTTGTCCAAACCTTAATTATGGTACAAAATCCAATAAACCCATCTTAATATTTAGCCCAACATCACGATTACTTCGGCTCAAATAAGCATAATAATAACTTAGTTACGAGACATTAATTTAAAAAGGAAGAACATAGGTTACAGTGGTGATTAATCGCGTAGCGTTACACAGACAGAGTTCCGACTTTAAAACCCGTAAAACATTTCTTACAATAACCCAACTAAACCATAACTTTATTATTAAAATTAACTTAAATTAAAATTATAATATAAATAGATATATTATGTTTACAGAGAATGAAAGAAAGAAATGAAATATGGTGTATCATTCGAGCAGAATTCGTTGGCTTTTATAGATGTGAACTGATCCTGAGGGCCATGCGATTGCATGGCTTTTCAGTGTTATTCCCATGTAATCGCATGGCCAGGCTGGCATGCTCCAATCAGTTTGTTTTCTAGTTTGCCGACGTTTTATTTAATAATATAATATAATATATATAATTTTATATAATTATATATATATTATATTATATTCATGGGCATAGTAGACTTGTAATTTTAGCTCCGTTTTCTCGTACGTTTACGCCCGGTTTATGTCTCGATTTCGGATTTTCGAACGTCCTTTCGTACGCGTAGATATCTTGTACTTTGCGTTCCGCGGTTTGTACTCTTGTAATTTTTAGATGTTTCTCATCAATAAATTGAACCACTTGAATTATATCTTGTACATTTGAGCTTTTTGGTCATTTGCATCTTCAAATCGTCGTTTTCTTCTTTTGTCTTCGCACTTATTTATTTAAACAAATATTACATAAAAATAGAACAATTGTAACTAAAATCTTTACATATTGGAAATATATTGATACTAAATATATGTTCATTTGGAGCATTATCAAATATCCCTACACTTAAACGTTGCTTGTCCTCAAGCAATACCGAACTTGATATAAAACAAACTTCACTCGAATCACTTTTTTATTCTCACACTTTATACATCAGTGATTTTGATACAGCGGTATAAACAATGATAGTAACATTGTGGTTTACAGTCCCACATGACTATAAAAATTTAGATCCTTTAAGAAATTGGATCTTTATGAAAATATTTGATCTTTTGAAAATTCATTCTAGCTTTTACCCTAGACAAGTTTTCCGGAATAACCCTTCACTGGTGTTTACAAAATATTTTTGTGGGTTTTGTGAGTTTCAGATTTGAAAATTTTAGCTCAAAACTTATGGTTTTGTGTCACCACTTGCTAATCCTTGTATTAGGAAAGCAACACGTCCAGTATACTTGCTTCGTATATTACCTCTCGGTAAACTACCATTCGGTTGTAAAGAAAAGCGTTGAACAAGCAACTGTTAAGGCAATGTCTAATGACATGCAGAAGTTCATGGTCTAAAACGTGTCGGATGCAATTACTATCCTTTGTAGGAGTAATAGTAAAGATCACCCTATAGTTTTTTGGTATGGCACAAGGTCCTGTCTTCGACCATGCTATGCAACCACCGTTCTTACGGTTGACACCCGATTTGATTCAAGTGACCTAATGAATTCCAGGTGAATTCTTAGGATTTTACGTTCAATGGTAATGAACGTATTGAAAATAGGTTTTCAGAAAACAAATCGGTTTTAATTTGATCAAAATATTTTCTCGTTCAAGCTCGAGTTTAGATATCATAGAATTCCATGAGTTTGTAATTCTCAAATTTTAAGGTCAATCTCAAGGATTGAGTAATATCAGGCTTAAAAGCTGATTTTTAATCTTTAAGGAGATTATCCTTTCTGGGGGTTTGATTCATTAGTCTTATCAAGCTAATTTGCACGGCGCACTCCCCATTTTAAGAGACAGATCCTCTCATGGTTAGGATAAGTCTGACCACTTGGCGACCCTATTTGATGCTGAGGTCCGTGGATTTCCTGCTGATTTTAGAGATGACTTTTCTAGATTTTTCGTCAACCTACAGCTGGTCTGGACGACAACTTCCTGACCTAAATCAAGAAGCGCGTGTTTTTTTAGAAGACTTTACTTCCTTTTAATGATAGAATTGATTCATCGTGTAGATTCATCTTTCTTTCAAATATACTACAGTAAATCGGGTAAAACTGATTAGTTTAATCCAAAGCAAAAGTACCTGCAATAATCTGTACTAAATATGTGATATGTGTTTTAAAGAACTTGGTAAATTCTTCCCACACTTAGCTTTTATCTATTCTTTTCTTTGCCTTTTTATTTTCTTCTATTCCTTTTTAAATGAATTCTAGCATTTTGGGTTGTTTCTCAATTTATGTCCTTTCCGAGGTAACAATAATTTTGGTATTAATACCTAGTTTTATCGTTCATAAATATGTGTAAACATGATTTTGATTTCATTTAGTTGAATTTTTTTTTTTTAAATTTTCACAAAATTTGGCAATTAAACTAAGTGTAAACTCGAGAGAATTTATAACCATTCCCCACATTTGAGATCATGCAATGTCCTCATTTGCATGAAATCAGACTATAATTATAAATTCATGAGGGTGATTAGTGTAGAAAAGTGATTAAAAATACCCAGTTTGTAATTACAAAGCTCGTCGAATGATAGATGGTTCGCCTCATCGTTCATTCCTTTTGTTGTAATTTCACATATTTTTTGCGTCTTATCGTCAAAATTAGTAGCTTTTGCAGAACTTAATGTCAGTCTTTGAAAGTGCGCTGTTTTACCCTGTTTTGTACATAAGATAAACTATAAACATATATACAATATACAATATATATATATATATATATATATATATATATATATATATATATATATATATATTTATAAAACCTTTAATTATTAAAAAAATTTAAATGAACAATTTTTTTAAAATTTTGTTTCCTTTTCCTTTAGGTAGTTTCGGTATGTTTACCTAGTCCGTCCCTCGACAAAATTTAAAATTTGTCGTTTTTAAAGCGATTGTTTTAAAACAAATATTTTTTTTTTGGGTTTTTTAATTTTTTTTTGGTATACTTTAGATCAATAAAATTAAAAATAATGATAACAAAATTTTTCGCCCCGTCCTCGGGTAAAGCAATTTCGATTCTATGACCTATTCTTCAACTTACGATGAATTTTAGAAATCATTTTTTTTAAACTTAATGAAATAAAGTAAATTTTGTTTTTAAATTCACACAAAACTTAAATTTAAAAATGCATATTAATTTCATACAAAACCTACAAAACAAAAATTCAGAATGGGGGGAGAAAACTAGTTCTTTAGTGTCTGCTAGTGGAAAAGACCAATCGAATTCCATTCTCGGAACTACACGAGAATAGAACAACTAACCCTAGACAGCATTTTCTTTTTAGAACTTTTGAATCTCCCCACACTTAGGTAGCTGTGGTATCGAAATTGTGATTAACTTCATCGTCAATTTCTTTTGGACCGTAATCAACTTGCATATCTGTGACTTTTGCTTTAAGCCATTGGTCGGATTCCTGTGTAATATCCACAAATTCAACTTGTTTTGCTTTTTCTTTAGGCGATAGATTGGATACTAACCGATTACATAACTTAAAGTTCCCCTTAATTCTAGTATCGCGAATTCGTTTAATAAGTTTCTTCATTGAATTATTAATAACGGGGTCATTTAATTTCGTATCAACAACGGGGTTCTTTGTTATCAAGTCATCATTAGGTGTTACTTCATCTTCCCCACACTTAGGCATTTTATTATTGTTAAGCACTACCGTTGAAGTTGGTAAAACAATATGGTTCTTACCAATCGTTTTTGTTGGTTCAACGGTTTTGGTTGGTGGAGATTTAGACTTTCGACTTACAAAGGTGATCGATTTTTCATCATTACTAAGTGTCATTCTACCCTCTCTTACATCAAATAACGCCCCGGTGGACGCTAAGAATGGTCGACCTAAAATTAGATGAATGTTTGGGTCCTCTTCTATGTCAATGACAATAAATTCGACTAAAAAGGTTAAATTACCCACTTGAACGGGTAAGTTGTCAGCAATTCCAACTGGGTGCTTAATGGTTTGATCAAAGAGTCGAACACTCATTTTCGTTGGATTTAACTCACCTACTCCTAATCTCTTATATAATGAAAGAGGCATAACACTCACACTTGCCCCTAAATCTGCTAGTGCATCATACATGACACAATCACTAACTAGACAAGGAACAATAAATTCACCCGGATCACCTAACCTGGGTGGAGGTTTCGGTGGAAATGTCTTTACCGGGTTTACTTTTATGGTTTTTGTTTCTTGCACTTTCTTATTCTTCTTCTTTTTTCCTAAGGTATCACAAATTTTATTACCTATCATTTGCACATACTCAACTCCTTTTCTTGGAAACGGGATGGGTGGTCTTTATAGTGCCACCACTGGCTTTACATACGCGGGTGGTGGTGGTGTTGTAACTTCTTCATTGTTACTCACATCTAAAACCTTCCCATCTTCTGGTGCTGGTTTTTCAGAATTCGTTGAAACCATATTAACATTCTCATTCTGAGGATTTACTTCAGTATTACTCGGTAGCTTTTCTTGTTCCCTCTCACTCATCATGCTAGCAAGAGTACCTACGTGTTTTTCTAGATTCAAAATGGAAGCTTGTTGAGTTCTAAATGACTGATCAAACCTCTCATTTGTTTGGGTTTGAGATGTAATAAATTGTGTTTGAGATTCCATTATCTTTGCCATCATTTCTTCCAGATTTGGCTTTTTCTCTTCGGTTTGTTGTTGTGGTTTATACAAGTTAGGTCTTTCTTGATTGAAAGTGTTTTTTTGAGTTGGTTGGTTATTTGGACCTTGTTGGTTGTACGAGTTATTGTTGGGTCCATTTGGATTGTAAAGAATGTTTTGATTTAGATTAAAGTTTAGCCTTGGCGGTTGATAATTATTTTGATAATTATTTCCAGGCCTTTGGTTCATGTAGGAAACATTCTCACGTTGTTCCATCGTTTGTTCAATGTGACAATCTTTCGTCAAGTGTGGTCCACCGCATTGCTCATAACTGATTCGTATTGCGTGAATATCTTTAGTCATATTTTCCATTCTTCTTTCGAAAGCATCTATTTTTGCGAAAACAGAATCAAAGTCATGGCTAGAATCGGCTCTAGCCACTTTAGATGAACGAAAAATATCTTTTTCCTGGTGCCACTCATGTGAGTGGGAGGCTGTGTTATCAATAATTTTGTGAGCTTCAGTTGCAGTTTTCTTCATAATGGAACCACCAGCTGCTATGTTGATGTCTTTTCATGTAGTAATATCGCATCCTTGGTAGAATATTTGTACTATTTGAGAAGTGTCTAAACCATGTTGAGGGCATCCTCTCAACAACTTTCCAAATCTTGTCCATGCCTCATATAGAGTTTCATTTGGCTTTTGCGTGAATGTAATAATTTCTCCTTGAAGTCTCATAGCTTTAGATGCCGGAAAGAATCTTTTAAGAAATTTCTCAACTAAAACATCCCATGTGTCAATCGCTCCTTTAGGTAACGATTCTAACCAATCTTTGGCTTTTCCCTTTAAAGTCCAGGGAAACAACATGAGATAGATCTGTTCATCCTCAACTTCTCTGATTTTAAATAGAGTACAGATCCTATTAAAAGTTGGAAGATGTTCGTTTGGATCTTCTTTTGGCGTACCACTATATTGGCATTGATTAGTTACCATGTGTAGGATTTGTCCTTTGATTTCATAATCTGGTGCATTAACATCTGGCTTAATAATGGCGTGACCTTGGCCCGTGCGTGTGGCTCTCATTCGGTCTTCCATATTTAGAGGTTCCGTTACTTCCATAATTGAATTTGTTGAATACAAATCACTAGAGGATTCCGATTTAACGGTTTGTAGTTCAGGAGGAATGATTAGTGGTTCAGGATCTTGGAATTTTCCTTGAATATCCTCCGGATTTTCAATTTTGAAGTCGGGTTCAAAAGATGGATTATCGGAAATTTGAGTTGGAGTACTTGGATTACTAGATGATGATTCTAAAGGAAAATCATCCGCGACAATATTGGCTAGATGTCTTGATCGAGTTACTGGTGGTGAACGTATAAAAGGTGGTGAACGTTTTGCTCGGTGCATTCATTGAATATCCTATTAGTTATATAGATAAAAATTATATAAGTTATCAAATTAATAGACTTTTCTGATTTTGCCCACGTTTCGAATAGCCAATAGATGCAGCAGGTAGCCAGGACGCTTTAAATCGGAAGCCCACAACTCGCCACTAACAAATCCAACTATTACTACGAACCAGAAAATTTTGGATGTCTATCAATTTAACCGCTTAAAATAATTTTTCGTCGAAATTTAAAGAAGATAAAAATCCATGTCCTAAAAATTAGAGCGTAGAAATGAGAAAGAAAAAGAAGCGCGTTGAAAAACGTCAAAAAAATAAGAAAGAAAAACGTCGAAACTTAAAAGTCTAAAAACTAAATATAAAAAGTTGCGCCTAAAGGTATTAAGGCTTAAAAGGAATTCTATTTCGAAAACGGCGATAACCTAATTAGGCATTAAAATCTAAAACTGCGTCGCAAAATTCTAAAGCGCCTAAATTCTAAATTTAAAGAAAAAGCACTTAAGGGATTTTACGGCAAAGTCTAAAAATGTAGAAATAAAAATAACTACGGCAAAAACTAATCTTAAAACTAATTACGAACGATAAATATACAAATTACGATTTAAACGATTAAAAAGTACAAATTATAACTAAAATGATAAAAATACAAATTTTATAAAAATATTATTTTTATATTATATTTTATAATTATATAATCCATTATGTAAATAATAAATACAAAAACTAAAAATACAAATTTAAAAACTAAAACTAAATATTATTAAATATAAACCCTAATTAACTTAAATAATAATAATTATATTTAACCTACAGCGTAATTAATGCGATACTAGGTTCAGCCTGTCAGACTTATCATGCGACCGCATGATTTTTGAGCGTTCGGGTCATGCGATCGCATGGCCCAGGAATTCCAGAACTGATTCGGGCTGGTACCAGTTTCGGCCCAAATTTAATTTTAATTTTTTTCATTTATTTGATTTTATCAATTTTCAAAATATTACAAAATATTTATATAATTTAAAATAAACTTATTTTTTTAAATCTAAGAATAAAAGTACTTGTTAATATTATATATAAAATCTTAAATATATATATATATATATATATATATATATATATATATATATATATATATATATATATATATATATATATATATATATATATATATATATTTTCTTTTTAATTTTTTTAACACTTATAATAAATAACAAAATATTTTTACGAAATAATACATAATATATTTTTACAAAAATATAGTTTTTCACCGAGTCCACGGCAGCGGCGGCAAAAACTTGATGTATTAGTATTCCCGCCTGTCACGCGGGTGACCCGAGTTCGTTCCTCGGCAGCGGCGCTAAAAACTTGATGTGTGCGAGGTGTAGTACAAAATAATATTATTTTTATTACGAAATACGATACAATTTACACAAGTTTTATTTATTTATATAGATGAGATATACTTAAACCTTGCTACAACACTTATAGGCAGTGTACCTAATCGTAGAGTAGTGTAGTTTTTAGTAAGTCCGGTTCATTCCACAGGGAGCTAGCTGAGTTTAACGCTATATTTTTAACAACTATATTTATATAAAATATATATAATTATATATAGTAATATTATTATAAAAGGGGCTTTTTTTATCGTTTAATGACCGGTTTATCGATTTTAAATAAAGCGTAAAGAGAATTGACGATAATATAAATGACAGAATTTAAATTGCGATAAAGTAAATTGCAGTAATTAAAATGACAGTAAATAAAGGTACGATGAAATATGAAGTAAAAGTATTATGCTTATTTAAACTTCCGTAATCATGATGTTTGACGTTTTGATTTTAATTTATTTATCTGGGTTAATTGTCCTTTGTCCTGGATTTATTTGATACCTATCTGGTTTTTGTCCATAATAGTCCATCGGTCATAATTATAAAATGCTCGTCAAATTAACCTTATTCCCGAAGTCAAATATTCCAACTAATTAGGGATTCGAACTGTAATAAGGTTTTAATACTTTGTTTAATAATTACACCATGTTATCGACTGCGTGTGATCCAAGGTTTTAATACTTTGTTAACAATTACATCAATTATCCTTGTATGTAATCCACCCCTGTTTTAATTAGTCTATGATACTTTAATTTATTCACTTTGGCCATAGTGAATATTCAATTACCCAATCCAATTGATTAATTAAATGATTGTAAACGATGTCGAATAAACGTCGCTAAATAGGACATTTGTAATCAATTTAATAATTATTAGATTAACTAATTTGAAGATAGGTTTGACAGATTCCAATGAGTTATCATTCGATTAGACAATACCCCCTACCTATTAATAGTCAATAGTCTAATGTTCACAAGTGTCACCCTTTTGTCCAAACCTTAATTATGGTACAAAATCCAATAAACCCATCTTAATATTTAGCCCAACATCACGATTACTTCGGCTCAAATAAGCATAATAATAACTTAGTTACGAGACATTAATTTAAAAAGGAAGAACATAGCTTACAGTGGTGATTAATCGCGTAGCGTTACACGGACATCCGACTTTAAAACCCGTAAAACATTTCTTACAATAACCCAACTAAACCATAACTTTATTATTCAAATTAATTTAAATTAAAATTATAATATAAATAGATATATTATGTTTACAGAGAATGAAAGAAAGAAATGAAATATGGTGTATCATTCGAGCAGAATTCACTGGCTTTTATAGATGTGAATTGATCCTGAGGGCCATGTGATCGCATGGCTTTTTAGTGTTATTCACATGCGATCGCATGGCCAGGCTGGCATGCTCCAATCAGTTTGTTTTCTAGTTTACCGACGTTTTATTTAATAATATAATATAATATATATAATTTTATATAATTATATATATATTATATTATATTCATGTGCATAGTAGAATTGTAATTTTAGCTCCATTTTCTCGTACGTTTACGCCCGGTTTATGTCTCGGTTCTGGATTTTTGAACATCCTTTCGTACGCGTAGATATCTTGTACTTTGCGTTCCGCGGCTTGTACTCTTGTAATTTTTAGACGTTTCTCATCAATAAATTGAACCACTTGAATTATATCTTGTACATTTGAGCTTTTTGGTCATTTGCGACTTCAAATCGTCGTTTTCTTCTTTTGTCTTCGCATTTATTTATTTAAACAAATATTACATAAAAATAGAACAATTGTAACTAAAAGCTTTACATATTGGAAAGATATTGATACTAAATATATTTTCATTTGAAGCACTATCATAGGGTTAGGTTTAGGGTTTTAAATAGTATTTGGGTTTTAGTATTTATTACTTTATTTATTATATCCGGATAACAACCCTAATGCTAATACACAAAGTATGACATTGAAATCCTAAGGGCAATTTGGTAAATTCAGAAGGGAAAAGTGAGGGTTGTTATAATACCTAAGTTATAGCTATTGAGGATATCTTAAGCTATTACAAGTTTGGACTCTAAATAAATAAACCCACACCACTAGTTATTACAATAGTGGATACTTCTATTTATAGTAGTCCTAATATCCATGTAATTATTCTATTGTCCATTGGTACATAGAATGTCTGTACTTGTGGGGACAACTGCATTAGAGAGCGTGCTCTATTCTTTCCTCTTTGGTAGCTATTTGCAGGAACACCCTAATTCGGTTTAGCACCACTATTGAATAAACAAATATAATGTTGTGTTCCCTAGGCGTTGACAAAGTATTACACATGTCTGCACATGCGTTAAACTTTTGTATTCCCACGTGGTCTTGTAAGGTTACTTGTCAGCCGCTGACACGTGTTCTTTTCTGTTTAACTTTGTCTTCGACTTCTGTTGAATAGTACAATTTATGTAGACCACTCAAGAAACCACTATGCTTGTAATGGAGCATAGCTGTCTTCGTGTAGTAAGCTGCTTAATAGCTATGCTGGTTCTTCTATGCTGAGTCACTTAATCTTCATGATTTGCTGGGCACTCATCCTGTGCTAATTGAAGAATACTGTATGCCTTGTGCTGGTAGACTAGGAAGCATACTAAGCACTCGACATAGCAACATTTGCTGTCTTTACATAAACAAACCTATGATGGCTGCACATAACATTTTACTGTACATATTTGCTGTTTTGTCATAATTAAATCCTTAATTATTTTGGGAACTCAACAATCTCCCCCTATTTGATGATGACAAAACTTATGGCATATAGAGAAAGCACTAAAACCAACACTAAGAGACCTAATGAAAATAGGCAGTAAAATTTGTCCCTTTTTAGGTTTGTTTTGAGATCTTTTGTTGAGTTATCTGTATCTTATAAATTGATATGATTTTTGAAGATTAACTCATTTCACATTCATTATATGAAATATATACAATAATTACAGTGCAGTACAATGAAATGTGACAAAACAAAAGATACAAGTTCAACAACAGAAGGCTATCTATCTTTATCTTTTTCCTTTTCCTTTTCTTCATCAGATAGCTCTTCTTCTTTCACTTTAATAGCTGCCCAGGCTTCAGGGAATAGGTCAGGCAAGTCTTTCATATCAAAAACTGGTATTTGAGGAGGTAGAATGATGAGATCTCTTCTGTGTGGGCCAGCAACAATAGATTTCTTTCTTTTAGGCTTTTGAGCCAGTACTTCTTCTACTTTTATCCGTAGTGCATCCCCATACTTGACTGCTTTATCAAATAGGTCTTGTAATTCAGGTTTCAACATGTCTCTGATATTACTTTGACCTTTATCAATGAAATACTACAGTATCTCCATCCATTCACTAAATCCAAAAGTTCTCAGATCTGTATAATCTACCTTCTCATAAATATTGTTACCTTTACTGATACTGAAGGCCCTTTTTGTACCTTTATGGACCTTGATGATTTTACCAGGGTTAGACCTTCTGGTCATTACATCAGCATACTTGCTCTTGAAGAAATGATCAGTCAATTCTTTAGTTCTTTCAGTTTCTTCTGGAACTTCTGTAGGGACCTTCTCAGCAGCTTTCAGCTTATCAAAGACTTTGTCCTGAGCTTTAACAATGGCTTTGGCTAATTTAAGAGATTCAACTTCTTATTTTCTATCAGTAGTCAGTTTAGCTTCTTGCTCTCTAAGCCTCAGCCTTTTAGCATATTCAGCATTATCCCTGTTAGGACCCCGAAGTTGTATAGTGTTAATGTGAAATAAACTTAAATGAAGGTTCCTTAGAAGAGGGCTATATAAGGAACCTAAGTAGTCCTAATTAGATAGCCATTGCATTGTAACTGAGTTCTAGAAGTCGTGGAATGTAATTTGTACCAATTCTCTCTCTTACCGAATCTCATTCTCCCCTACCGAATCTCATTCTATCTTATCGTTTCTCTCAATCTCAACATGATCTGACCTATCATTTGGGATCAGAGATTCTAGGGAGTGATATTACATCACTAGATCGATCCAGAGATTGTAGATTACAGAATCTGAACACACTCGGTATTTTGAATCAGACTCGGTATAATCGTATCTGATAATCTGACGTTCAGATTCCTGTGATAAGTTCAGCGAAGGTGTATTAGGTTGATTAGAAAGAGTTTTGATCATCATTACAGCTTTTTAACATCAATTATGGAGAATCAAGTTAATTTTTAGAGTTTGTGACTAAAACTCTCGGTATTCATCATTTCTAGCTTGATTATATAGTTAAGTAAAGATTTGAGGTTTCAGTTGTGATCGTGAGGTGTTTAATCACATTTCTGACGGTTTAATTTCATCAATTCTTCAAGTTTTGAAGATTTGATACACATTCGGTATCGTAACTGCCATACTGAATCTGCTTCAAGTTAATAATTCTCATTCAGTGTTGCAGATTGTGGTATGTTTGTGATTCTATCACATTCGGTTTGTTAATACGCAGCTAGTTGGTGTCATTTTGGAAAGGATTTGTTTGAAATTCTAAGTTTTCATACTTAGACTCGGTATTATCAACTGCTACAGTTGACATTCGGTATTCAATACATTCGGTATCTTTGTTATTTTGTGTGATACTAATGTGTTTCCTTATGCAGAAAGGTTACATAATCTAATTCAAAGGGATTGAATTGTGTTTGAACTTCATATTCATACAGAATCTGACTACCGAGTCAGATACCGAATCGGAATCTCTGTATCACTTAATTCATTATTTTAAGTGTTCTCAGGCTTCAAGTCTTGTGGTTACCGAATCTATACTAAATCTGGGTGTGTTACTTGTATTCCTGATCTGTTTCTGTTACAGAATTGGGTTTACCGAATCTACTACAGTACAGAATCTATACCGAATCTGCTACAGTACCGAATCTGTAACTGAATCTGACATTCTTGTTAGATTGTTGTGATTTTTCATCTTAGATTTGTGTAATACCGAATCTTTACCGAATCTACCTCATTTTCAAGATGTCTACTCAAGATACTTTGATCATTGGATCAGATTCCCGTCCTCCAGTGTTGTTTGATGGCAAGTACACTCAGTGACGTCACTGTATCACTCAGTACATAGACTACAAGGGTGAGAAAGTAAAGTACATATGGGCTTCTCTGAGAGATGGTCCAGTTGTAGATTATCATCCGGATATTGGTATGCCAATTCCAGTCTATGAACTTTCTGGTGATAAATGTGAGAGAGCTCAGGGTGACATAGAGGCAAAGAACATTGTTATGCAAGCTATCCCGTATGAATTGTTTGAAAATGTTGATAGCAACACAACAGCAAAAGATATATGGGATGAGATCAAACGACAGCAAGAAGGTTATGACATGTTAGATGTTACTAAACTGAATAAGGCTCTGGGATTTTATGAAGACTTCAAGCAGGAACCTGATGAACCACTCAAGGATACCTATCGTCGTTTCAATGGTGTTCTCAATGAGTTGAAAAGGTGCAAGATCATAAAAGTAAATGCTGAAGTCAACATGAAATTTCTCAAAAAGCTCAATGCTGATTGGCTTCCTTATGGAACCATTGTTCGATCAACCAAAGAGATTGATAAGATGACTATTCATGAGCTTGTTGAAGTTCTTATGCATTACCAACCTGAAGTGTCTAAACTTTAAGAAGGAAGGAAAGAGTCATCTCCAAGTGATCCTCTTGCTCTCATTGCCAAAAAGAAGAGCAAATCATTTATGACTTCCAAATGCTTGTCCAAGAAAGTGCTTGTTGAAGATTCAACTGATTCTGAAGAATTGAATCTGTCTGATGTTGATGATTCTCACCTGGAATTAGTCAAGATGGCAGCCATGTTCACAAAAGCCTTGAACAAATACAAATTCAAAGGCAAATCAAGCAATCAACGCAAGAATTCATCATCTTCCTTATACTACAAGAAAGCTGATCAGTCAAAACAACAATAACGTGCTGATGATTCCAAGAAGGATGATTCAATCTGTTTCAATTGTGGAAAAGCTGGTCATTACTCTCGTGAATGCAAAATGCCTAAGAAGAAGGATGCAGCTCACTACAAGAAGAAAATGTTGTTGGCTAAGATTGTAGAAACTGGGGGAGAGCTGAAACCAGTTGATGATACTTGGTTTAACTGGACTGACGATTCAGATTCAGAGGTTGAACATGTAAATGTTTGCAAGGTGACTAAGCTCATCAAAGCTACAGAAGCAATGAAGAATTCTGCTCAGCATCTGATGATGATGAGGTACAATCATCTGAAATTCTACCTGATTTTATCAAAGTGCAAAATGACATGATGAAGAATTTGGTCTCAATGTCAAAAAGAAGTTAAAGGTTTAAAATCTGAAAACAAGGTTTTAAAAGATAAAATCAAACTTTTTAAGACCAAACCATCTTCATCTAAATTACAATCGAAACAGCAAAGATTGACTGTCCAACTCAGCTCCACGAAAACTGAGTTGGAAGATCTTAAAAAATCAGTTCATCCGATTAAGGTCGAAAGGATAGATTATCGTCTAAAATTAAAACGACTTGCAGAAAAAGTTCAATTTCTAGAAAAAGATCTTTCTGATTTGAAAACTCAACATGAACTCACACTTTCAAAGCTAAACAAGAAAATTAT
This sequence comes from Rutidosis leptorrhynchoides, assembly GCF_046630445.1. Lineage (NCBI taxonomy): Eukaryota > Viridiplantae > Streptophyta > Magnoliopsida > Asterales > Asteraceae > Rutidosis > Rutidosis leptorrhynchoides. Next base: position 209,728,121 of record NC_092341.1, on the reverse strand, counting down.
TCAATTGGAAAAATCTATCATTGAAAAGGACTCTGAAATCTCTTCGTTGTCAAAAGAGTCTTTTCAAATGAAAGCACAACTTGCTCGATATGAGGAAAAACTCTATCGAACAGATCAATCCAAAGCTATCATGAATATGGAACTTTCAAATTAAACGATTTTCATGAATAGACCAAAAACAATTCATGGTGACAAGTGGGGGTTGGGTTATGAAGATCCTAAAATCTTAGATACTGCTTCCAAAAAGATTCCAGGATTATATCATTCTGATTATTTTCAAGCTGGTTTACCATATCATTTTGTGCATGCTTCTGATGCTGATTTTGATGATATTATTGTTAATCACAAATCTAGAAAATACCATCAAATTAGCTTAATGTATGAGAAAATCAATGCTAAAATGGGTAAATCAAATCCTGATTTCTTGAAGGAACTTGTTGAAACTGAAAAGAACATGCAAAATGAAAATTATGTGCCTAAGTGTAGACTGGTTTATATTCCAACACTTATGCTAGAGAAATATATTTTAATGCTTGAGAATGAAGTGTTTAACAAACCTAGTTCTAACATTATTGCCATAGATGAGGTGTTTGATGAACCAACTTTTGATGTGAAACCAATTCTACCCGCTTTGCCTGCATGTTCTGATAATGTTTACCGTGAAGACCTAGCACATGAATTAACTGTCTTCTTTGAGACAGAATCCCTAGGTCAAACTGATTTAGATGTAAAGGTAGAACCTCTAGATGAACCAACTCCTATAAATCTGATAGACTTTGACAAACCAATTGATCCTTTGAATGAATTTTATGCGAACTTACCTATTGTACAAAACTTGAAACGTATACTAGGTGAAGTTGAACAGGAAAACATTGATTTGCAACTTAAGTGTCAATCATTAGAACAAATGCTTGCTTTGTGTGATAAATTGCCTCCACTTCCTAAGAAAAAATGTACTTATGATTTTAAGGAAGGTGAAGTGATAGTTTCTACAGAGGAATTATATCTTGAGATTAAGAGCTTAAAACAAAAAATAATTCAACTGAAACAGGCTAACACACTTAAGCAATCATCCATTGTTGAAACCATTGTGTCTACAAGTGTTGGTGGGATAACTAAGAAGGGGAAGGGGACAACAACATCTAAGGATGTAAAACCCATTACTATTCTTAAAAACCCACTACGTTCTCAATTTGGAAACCGTGTTTCAAAAGTTGCACCTTCAAAACAATTTATTGTCAAGAGAGTTCATTCTCAAAATGGTTCTGTGTTAACTGAAAAGATTCCTATGATTCCAATGTCAAATCAATCAAAGGAAAGTCTTTTAAAAAAATCAGTCAAGTCAACACAACACAAGAGTCCAAACCTGATTTGAGTGAGTATGATGCAAAGGAACGTAAAATCAAATTGGAAATTTTGCAAAATCAATCATCTCATGTGTCAACTGCAAAGTTTGGACGTCTAACTAACAGAGGTGTTTTTCGTGTCACAGGTTATAATCCAAATTTGACTTACAAGTCTGTATGGGTTCCTAAGTCCACGACTAAGAAAGTAGCAACTAAACCAAAGAAATCTGCTAGTGGACCTAGGAAATCACCTCATGTTTTTCGATTTTTGTCTATGAACAAAACATCTACTTGGAATAAGTTATGCGTTAAGACTTCTGATAATGATGTAAAACTTGATATTGCGTATGATGCTTCATGTAATGTGGTTTTAAATGATGCTTTATTGTCTAAGTTGCATGATGCTTTACGTGATAATCTCATTGTTGATCTAAAGTTTATTGTTAGTACTAACCGAAAAGGACCCAAGAAACTTTGGGTACCTAAACTCTAGGAAATTAACGTTTACAGGGTTTTGACGTCTATGTTTGGTATATCAATTCTGGTTGTTCTCGACACATGATGGGTGATAAATCCTTGCTTGTCAATTTCATTGACAAATTCCTATGAACGGTTACTTTTGGAAATGATGAGATTGCAGCAATAACGGGTTATGGAGATTTTGTGAAGAATGGCATAATGATCAAACGGGTCTCATATGTTGAGGGTTTGGGGTGCAGTTTATTTAGTGTTAGCCAGTTTTGTGATGGAGATCTCAAAGTTTTGTTTGAACGTCGTCAATGCTCGGTGCAATCCACCGATGAAAACGATCTCCTTGTTGGTAAACGTTTTGCTTCACTTTATACTATTGACCTCAATGATGCACCATCACATGGAACTATGTGTTTGGTCACTCGTTCAATGAAGGAGAATTCATGGTTATGGCATCACCGGATGTCTCACCTGAATTACAAGGGTATCAATCAACTAGTCTCTAAAGACTTAGTTGATGGTATTCCAAGCTTTCAATATGATAAGCATCATGTGTGTCCATCATGTACGATGGGTAAGCTAAAACAGACTTCTCATCCGCCTAAGCAACACCCCAGTACTTCATCGTCCTTGCAATTATTGCATATGGACTTATGTGGATCCATGAGAATTTCTAGTCTTGGTGGCCGGAAACATGTGCTTGTCATTGTTGATGACTATACCCGATTTACATGGATTTTCATTCTACGAACAAAGTCAGAAACCCCTGCCATTATCATTGAGTTCATTAAAAAGACTCAACACTCTTTTAACAAACATGTCAAGAGTATTTGAACTGATAATGGGATGGAATTTAAGAATGACCTGCTTGATAGTTATTTGAAAGCCCAAGGCATTGAACATCAGTTATCTGCTGCACGAACCCCTCAACAGAATGGAGTCGCCGAACGACGTAATTGTACGTTGTGCGAAGCAGCTCGAACGATGCTTGCTTACTCCAAACTACCTCCGAAAATGTGGGGGGAAGCCATTTCTACTACATGTTATACCCAAAATCGCTGCATCATTAATAAACGTTTTGATAAAACTCCTTATGAGTTACTATATGGTAGATGCCCGAATGTCAAATATTTTCGTGTCTTTGGTTGTATATGCTATGTGCTTAACGATTTTGACAGCCTCGGAAAGTTTGATCCACATGGCGATCAGGCCATATTTCTTGGTTATTCTTCGAACAAAGTTGCCTATCGTGTTTATCACAAATGGACAAAGACGATCAAGGAAAGCATTAATGTAAGGTTCGATGAATTATCGGGAATGGATTTTGAAAACTCAGTTCAAAACCCGATCCGAACCTGGCTATTACTTCTTTCACGCAAAACTCAATTTTCTTGAAGAAGGGTGTTCCTACTATTACAACAGAGGAACTGGATATCTTGTTTGATAGTCTTTATGCTCCTCAACGAAATTTAAATGTTCAAACCGTACCGGTTACACCATCACAGTCAACTACTGTGGAGACTCAATCAAGTCTTTTTGATGAAGATACAACACCAACTGATTCACCCGTTGCTTCTTCATCCTCCCTCCCACCTCCAGATACAGATAATCTTGAACCAATTCAAGATTCATCAGTTGATACAACTCCAGTTGTTTCTCCAGATACTCAATTGAATCCATTAGATGATGTTACATCAGATCAAGCGGATCAAGGCTCCACGTCAATAATGGTTGATGTTCCAACGGATACCACTGATGTACAACCTCTTCCACATAACAACCAATGGACTAAACGTCATCCATTTGATCTTATCATTGGTGATGCATCTGCTCCAGTCTCAACTCGAAGGGCGACTCGAAATATGTGTTTATACACTGCATTTCTTAGTAAAATTGAACCACCAACGGTTGCTCAAGCTTTACTAGATCCGAACTGGGTAGTAGCAGTGCAAGAAAAGATAAGTCAATTTGATCGTTTGAAAGTTTGGTGATTAGTTCCAAGACCAACGGGTCAACGACCAATAAGGGTTAAGTGGATTTTTAAGAACAAGAAGGATTCTGATGGAATTGTGGTTCGTAATAAGGCACGTCTTGTGGCCAAGGGATATCGACAACAAGAGGGTATTGATTACGATGAAACGTTTGCTCCGGTTGCTAGGATTGAGGCTATTCGTCTTTTCCTTGCATTTGCTTCTCACATGAAGTTCACGGTGTTTTAAATGGATGTCAAAACTGCTTTTCTGAATGGTCATCTTCAAGAGGAAGTTTATGTTGATCAACCAGAAGGCCTTATCGATCCCATTCATCCAAACCACATCTATACTTGGAGAAAGCTTTATATGGTCTGAAGCAAGCACCGCATGCATGGTACGAGACCTTGACAAAGTGTTTGCTGGACAATGGCTTCTCTCATGGAACGATTGAAACAACGCTATTCATCTGTAAAAACCACAGTCACATTCTCTTGGTTCAAATTTACGTTGATGATATTATTTTTGGTTCCACGTCCCCGGCCTTATGCAAAGAATTTGGTGACCTTATGGCCAACAAATTCGAAATGAGCATGCTTGACCAGTTAAATTTCTTCTTGGGGTTACAAGTAAAACAATTACCAAATGGGATTTTTATTAGTCATAAAAAGTATATCAATGATATGCTAAAACGTTTTAAAATGACTGATTTAAAACCAACGACAACCCCAATGAGGACTTTACTGGATACTGATGCAAATGGGGAACCTTTTGACGTAACGCTTTATCGAAGCATGGTTGGTTCTTTAATGTATCTGACTGCAAGTCAACCAGACATTACACTTGCTGTAACTGTCTGTGCCCGCTTTTAGTCTAACCCTAAGAAATCTCACTCCAAAGCGGTGGTTAGGATTTTTCAGTACCTTAAAGGTACACCTAACCTTGGGATCTGGTATCCTCATGGATCCGATTTCAATCTCAATGCTTATACTGATGCGGATCATGGCGGTTGCCATGTTGATAGAAAAAGCACATCTGGATCAATTTAGATGTTGGGGAATAGGCGAGTTGGTTGGTCATAAAAAAAGCAGAACTGTGTGTCTTTATCAACAGCTGAGTCTGAGTACATTGCTGCAGCTTATTGTTGTTCACAAGTTTTGTGGATGCAAACTCAACTTTTGGAGTATGGCTTTAAGATTTCTAAGACCCCAATTTACTGTGATTCACAAAGTGCTATTGCAATTACGAGCAACCCGGTCCAGCATTCTAAGACTAAACACATTGATATTCATTATCATTTCATTAAGCACCATGTAGAAAAAGGGGATGTAGAGTTATACTTTGTGCCTACCAAAGTGCAATTAGCTGACATGTTCACTAAGCCCTTAGATGAACTTAGGTTAAAGTTCTTGATCAAAGAAATTGGCATGGTAGAGTATAGTGCTTGACATTCCTTAGATCTGTTAGGACTTATACTTGGGATCTTGTGTTTAGGGGGAGTAGATACATTCTAGGGGGAGCAACTACTTCTTTTGCTTTAGATAACATCTTTCAAGGGGGAGCCATACTTTTAGAATTCTGTTAACTACCTGGGATTGAATTTCAATGGTTGCGAAAGGGGGAGGTAACTCATTGATATCATATTTCAAGGGGGAGTTAACTCATTTTCTTGGGAATATATCAAAATGGTGATTTACTTTCTTGTATATCACATTTTGAGGGGGAGAAAAAAGGAGAAAATGAAAAGAAAACTGTTTTTCAATAGTGAATTTCATAAATTCTTTGTTTTTATCTGAAATAATTCACTAAGGCTTGTATACATCTCAGTATGCAACCCGTTTTAACAATTGGTATCACTGAAGATTTGTACTTTGTACATAATTCAATATTTTCTAAGTACAAATCTTGTTTTGATAAAAATTCATAAAAATTGGAAAAGATAAAATCCAAAAATATTTGAATTTTACTGAATAAATGCTAATTTTAGCATTATACCGAATCTGACAACCAACTGTACAGATTCGGTAAGACAAAATTTTCAATAATTGTCTCAGAAATATTTTTCATGAAAAGATTGAAATGAATATTGAGAGAAAAAGTCAATTTGTCAAGATTTGAAGTTAAATTGATAAAGTTTTGAAAAGTGGACTGTATTCGGTATAATAGGCCCATTCAGTAAAGCCTATTCGGTATTTTATCTTCGGTATCTATAAAAGGAGGGTCAAAGTCAAACTAACTCTCTTACTGTTCTTAATTACCTACCTAGTCTGACTGAACATACCGAATCTGCCTAACCTACCGAGTCCGTCCTTCTCTTTCTTCAAATCTTTGGTATATTTTCATTTTAATCAATGTTTAAGATACATAATTGTAGATCTGAGATAATTAAGTGTTTATCAACCAGAAAAGATCAAAATAACTGGATTATGACTTTTAATTTTGAAATATTGTTGATTATACCGAATCTGAGTCGTACCCTTTTAATCTTTGATTAAAGTCAACTGATTTGGATAATTAACATAAAATCTTGTCTAATCTGAGTTAAATTTGATTGATCTATCATTTGACCGAGTCTGATTACATGGTTAATTGCTTATTTGATGGATTCTGTATATACCGAATGTGTTCTATCTACAGTACCGAGTCTGTTCAAACAATTAACATGTTTTTATGCTCTAATTAAATGGTTAATTGATTTTGGTTGTGTTCTTGCATGATATGTGATAGAATATGCATGTTTGAGAGATGTTTTGTTAATTTTGAAGATACCGAATCTGTTCTTGTCTTGATACCGAGTCTAACATTTGGTACCTCGAAATTTTCTGGTTTTATCTTCGAACACTTAACATGTTTATTCTGGATCTTTTTGAATTGAAAACTCAAAACTAATTTGGTTTCCAAATCTTAAAATTTTTGGTATACCGAATCTGCTTAATTGTGTTTAAAATTTAATAAGTGTTGTTCTGATTCTTTGTGTTATATAATTGACTTTGTATGATGAATTTATACTGTAATGAATATCATATGAATGTCATGTTTGTCAATTACAGGTGCATATTTGGAATAAATTGTGTTTTTAACTTAGAAAAACCATAAAAATTATAAAAGTAGAAAAATACAAAGGATTTCAAAGGCAAATAAGAATAGATATATGTGATTTATGTTGAATATCTTGTGGTCTTCTATTTCTTATTCATATAGCTAAATGGCGAACAATCACTTCATCAACTCTGAAACTAACATTCCTTGCAATTACTAGACTGCAATTCTAGAGAGGCATACACTATGGCCTGCTCTAAGCTCAACTGTCAATATACCAGTAACAGATCTGGAGTTACTCAATAGAACCATTAGGTTTGTGGAAGCTGCACAACCTACTGCTGAAAATCCAGAAGGAACTCAAGCTCGTTTTGAATTTCAACTAAGGGGAGTTCAAGGGATAAGGAGTAACACTAAGGCTAATTTCAGGAGGATCTTTAGACTTCCTCTTGTACAGAATGCTCCTGCTTTCCCTGCTACTTAGCAAATGATGAACGCAGTCTTCGATCTTGGTTATGTTGGAGCTACTAATGTTCCACCGGCTAAGTTCCAGAAGAAATATCTGCACTCAAGGTGCTATGTGATCTTCTCAATCATCAACAGATGCTTGCTAATGACAAGGAGTGGATCCGACATCCTTACCGTGCCAATGCTGAAGTTGTTCTACTCTTTCATAAGAGTAGAGGCTCCTAACTATGCTGAGCTTCTATGGGAACTGGTTCAGGCACAAGTTAATAAGCCAAGGGGTTCTTACATCCCTTGTGAAAGGTTTTTCTGTATCTTTATCCATGATGCTATCACTGCTTGCAGAAATGCAAATATTTTTGTACCAGGCACACATGGATTACAGATGAAGAGATTTGGGGAGCTGAAGATGAATACCCCAGTGATTTCTGACAATCAATTCACTGCGCCGATTCCGAATTGGCTTGTGGGGCTAGCTGTACCCCAAGACGCTCGAATGCGCTCTTATTTTGAGGCTGTAGGAATACCTCTTTAGAACCCAGCACAACAAGAACAAGTTGAACCCGCCGCGGTTCCAGCCCCAGAGGTTGTAGAGGAACCTGTAGTACAACCACCCAGACCAGCTAATCCTCCACTTAGGGTGAACCTCAAACGTTTAAGGGTAGCACACCAAGCTCAACCCGTGAGGATCAGGGAGCCTAGTTCACCTAGAATTGAACCAACCCTTTCAACAACACCCAAAGTGAGCAGTTACACTGATTCTTCAGCAACTGAGTCATCTCCTGAACCTTCTCCTAAGAGAACTCGATTTATACCTGATAAGATGATTCAGACTCCTCCAACCCAACGAGTAACTAGATCTAGGACTTTGAAACCCATTGTTCGCCAAACAGTTACTCCAACCGTTGGTGATACGGACCAAGACCTAGAACCAATTTGGTCACCCTCACCCATATCCGTATCATATCCAATAATAACAGTAAGCCCTACGCTAAATGAAGCACAAGCTTCGGTTGGCAAGAGTTCTAAACGCAAGGATGGTAAAAAGACTACTAATCCCATCCAATCTAACAGGACTTAACAATAAATCTTACACAGAAAGATGCTTCGGCATCTAAGGAAGTAAAGTCTTCCTCTGCAGTAAAGTCTGCGTTGACTCAATCGATTGAGGAAACTCAATCATTGAAGTCCAGAATGGCCGAAGGGGAGCCAAAAAGTCTTGAAAAGGTACCCTGTGTATCGGCTGGAAATCCTTCTATGCCTCAACGTACAACAGGGTCTCGAGGTCCGGCTTATATTGATGAGGAAGATCTGCCGCGTCCCATGGAAACGAGTCAACATGACAATCCTTCGGGATATTTATCAGACTTCCAGCAGACTGATCCCTTGGGTCATGAAAGTGATCCATTGGTTCAAACCACTTCTCTTTCAGATTCTGAAACTCAGGGTCTGGAGGAAGAGTCGTTAACTAAAAGAGATGTACCATCTCATGGTATATCAATGACTTCAGGAGTCGGAGATAGCAATATCTCTGCGAGATCAAAACCGACGGGTAGTTCTAATACTTTGTCTGAGTCTCATGAGACCAAAGTCATGGAGGCGGATGTTTCGAAAGAAACTTCGCCGGCGACAACTCCGGTTGTTGCCCAACCTCCATCAGAAGGGGATATCACGAATCTGACTAGTAGTATGTACAACCCTACATATAAGAATAATACCGCACAAACATCCTTACCTGCCCTCACGGCAACTCAAACACTTCCACCGACATCGCCTTCAACAGTTGCTGCTGATGCTGATGTTGTTTGTGGTTACACTGTTGTTTCACTGACTGGGTTACCTTCTCAGATTTCAAATAGATATGGATTAAGATATCTCTCTGACAATGAGGTGGAGGAACTATATCTTGCTGAGTTTGCTAAACGAACTGATCTTGATTAAGTTCGTGAGAGTATGATGATTTATCTTGAGCAAGCAAGGATAGTATATCCTTTATCTCCATGCAAGTCTCCTGGACCAATTCACATGCCTGATCATGATGATTTCGATCCCGACAATCTTCATGAGGGGGAGAATAGACAAGGTGGTTATCGGTCCAGTGGTTTTCAAAGATCAACGTATGAAGCTGGTACATCTAGTCAACATAAGGATCAAGATGTTGTTGATATTTCTGATTCTGAAAGTGATGAAATTGAGTAAATTCAGTTTGAAAGTTTTCTAGATGAATCGAAAGGTCAGAGAGAGGGTGACCCAGGGATGCTTATAATTATGGATTCAGCTGATCATGTAGAGAATAAGTCAGCTCAAGAGGATAATCAAAACTTCGATAGCATTGAAGATATTTTGAAGGGGTCGTCGAGTGTCGCCAATGAATTCAACGATCATCAATTTATTAATTTGTCATCTCCAACTGATGAATTTGGGATACACTTTGAGAAAGAGATTTTCTCTAATGGCAAGGAAGATACTACGACTCCTCCTGATCTGAATGTTCCATTTCAAATTGCAGAGATTGTTCTTGATCGTGATGCTGATTTCCAATTAAGTGAGAAAGAAGAGAAGATGATTCTTCGTTCACCATTCATTGAACAACAAACGTATAGAATCTATGGTGATTCTAATCTCATCCTTTCTGCATCAATGAGTGTTCTGGGTGCATGGAAATATCATAAGAAACCAGAATATCACAAAGCTTATCTGAGTGTTCGTGACAAATATAAATTGAAGAATGAAGAGAAACTTCAAGTTCAGTGAAATTCAGAGATCAAAAGCATAAATAAGATTTTGATGATTAACAAGGATGGAGTGAAGATGCCATTGTTTCAAGTAACAAGAATGGATGATGAAGATTATCAATTCTCTGAGGCAGATTTTGATAGATTGAAGATGGATGACATTATTTTCATTTACAACTACTTGATTAACTTGAATGAATCTGCAACAATTTATCATGCTACCGCGATGAAGGCAGTCTACAGATTTATTCTTGACTCGATGAGATGGATGTCCGTTCATGATTTTCAAATGGGATTAGAATCTGGACATAAAAAGCTCGGAATCAAACTGCCAAATCAAGTAATCGAAGAGCTGAGATATATGTCCTTACTTGAAGTAAGTGACAGTTCTTATGGGTTTGTGTTTGTCAATTCTCACTATACAAAGATCTTCATCAGAGTCTCAGATTTCAGAAGATACTCAGACGGAACGTTGATGTATGCTTTCAAATATTTGAGATGGAGACTGATCAATAACTGCTATTCAACTGAAGATAATGAGATTGTCAAATACATTCTCACAAGATTGAAAAGTCGTCTAAAGACAAGAGTGAACATACGAAGATATGAGAATCTCAAGGAATTCAAATCCAAAGTTCACTTCAGAGGAACAAAGTTCGTTTAGATGTTTTAATAGGATTATATTATAAAATTTACATTTAACACTAAGGGGGAGATTGTTAGGACCCCGAAGTTGTATAATGTTAATGTGAAATAAGCTTAAATGAAGGTTCCTTAGAAGAGGGCTATATAAGGAACTTAAGTAGTCCTAATTAGATAGACATTGCATTGTAACCGAGTTCTAGAAGCTGTGGAATGTAATTTGTACCGATTCTCTCTCTTACCGAATCTCCTTCTCACCTACCGAATCTCATTCTATCTTATCGTTTCTCTTAATCTCAACATGATCTGACCTATCAATCCCTTCTTTTCCGTTCCAGTTGAAAACTTGTAATATATTCGTTACAGTGATGTTCAGGGATTTTGCTGTTGCAATCAATTGCCTGCCTTCATCAATAGTCATGGCATTGAAATATTGCTCTAAGTCCATACCCAGTTACACAGCCTCATAAAAGAGTGCCTTTTCCTCATCATTATGGAGTCTTTGGCCACTATTTGCTAAGAGTACACTAAAAATAATGTTGCAATCCATAGCATCAATATAGAATTGTTGATCAAGAGGAAGATACAACATTCTGATCTGGCAATTTCTCTCTGTTCTCCCTGCTGCCTGTATGCTAAGCAGCTTACTAACAGAAATCTCAAGCCTGTAAGCCTCCCTTTCATTTGGATTCATCTTTCTAGGATCAGGCTTCTTACGTGCAGCTGGTTCATCTTCCTATGTTGTATGTTTATCATTTTTCTTTAGAGAATAAGGAGGATATTGATATGGTAGTTTTGTTGTGCCAGAAGGACTCACTGGTTCATAGAAATGGAGATCACCCAGTGTCCTGTCAAAATGAGTGCGAATGCTTGCTGGTAGTGGTGATAGCATAAATGTTAAGTTGCCACTACCCCAGATAGTATAATCAGCAGCAACATCAGAATCATTATCAGGTTTAACTCCCAGTTCATCCTCCTTTGTTGGGTCTTCTATACTTCTATCTCCCAGCAGCACACTACTGGATGGGTCTTCTGTTACAACACTCCTTGATGTGTCTTCATCACCAGCTGACTGTGTATGTTTATCATTTTTCTATGGAGAAGATGGAGGATATTGATATGGTAGTTCTGCTGTGCCAGAAGGACTCACTGGTTCATAGAAATGGAGATCACCCAGTGTCCTGTCAAAATGAGTGTGAATGCCTGCTGGTAGTGGTGATAGCATAAATGTTGAGTTGCCACTACCCCAGATAGTATAATCAACAGCAACATCAGAATCATTATCAGGTTTAACTCCCAGTTCATCCTCCTTTGTTGGGTCTTCTATATTTCTATCTCCCAGCAGCACACTACTGGCTGGGTCTTTTGTCACAACACTCCTTGATGTGTCTTCATCACCAGCTGACTGATTACTATCAGCTGGTGCCACTGCCACAATATCTTCATTACCTGCCTCAAAAAAGGGCTCTTTCTAATGATACGCACATCCGCAAGACTATGCGGATTACGCATCCAAAGCCCTAAACCGCATGTAAATTGCCATGTCAGAGATATGGCACGGGTATAGCCGCACTATATGCGCCTATACCATCTGATGTGAGTTTCGTATACTTGCATAGGGGTCCAGTACATTCTAGAAGAATGTACGTTATAATCAATTCGGATTCTTTTCCTTAAATAACGAAAGTTTGTTGGGATAAGATTGCATTTAATTAGGGAAGAGATTCTACTGAAACCCTAATTCGTGAGCCTATAATTACATAGCTCATAAACCCTAAAAACATATATAAATTCATTCGTTTACTCATACGTAAACCACATCATACAAATCTTCGTCGTACGAACAAAGCTTCATACGATCTCTAAGACTTTCAGGTATGTCCCAAACTATAAAACCTTTATGTCTTTGGGCCACTCAACCTCGTATGTTAGGTTATTGGTGGACTCTCAAACTGGCCACCCTGTCGGAATCGAAACGATATCGATATGGGTTATCCACGACTAAGTGTCGGAGGTCCGAATATTGTTAGTCCTTAAACCCTATTATGCACTTAAGCGTAAGTTCACCTTGACCTCGTGAAAATATGCTTAATCATTTGTCACCATCTGTGGGACCGGTTACATGAACAAAAAGGAAATTCACATTGAATATATAATTCTTTTTGCGTTTTCCATAAACTGTTTTTTGTTCACACTAATCGCTCAATTTCAGGTTATTCACCTAATTCAGATCAATGGTGGACAACAAAGGTTCGAAGCCGACTTTTCAGGCATTTACAGGTCACTGAACACCTGCACAAACATCAAAACAAGCATCTGTGGTAAAAGGGAAAAAGGTGTCAAAACCCCTTCGACTGAGGCTATCCTAATGGGGCCGACAAGCGCCGAGATGAAAAAAACGGTTCCTCCGACCATGGCGGGGACAGAAAGTGAATGGCTACAGAGCGGTGGGGAAGATATGCCCCAGAAGTAGAAACTAGTTATGTACGTTTCAAAGAAATGGAAACGGGGCGCATGAAGTCTCCAGAAAAAATAAGTTTCGGATCTCCAGCCCACACTAACTATAAATACGCTCTAAAGAAACATACAACATGTATGAATCTCCGCCAAGTAGTGCCAAGCTAATAGCAAAAACTACGTATGTAGGAACAATTCCAATTATCACAACGGTTGAACCAGAAACTCAAACTTTGAGGGTTACCCCTGCAAGTGCGCAGGAAGAAATTAGAAGATTGGGTTTGAGAAACCTAGATGGTTCGTACATCACAGTAGCACCACTGCAAGCAAAGATGACCTATGCACCACCCCAACCAAATGTAGGTGGGTTAACGCAAACTCAGCATCAGGATGATCAGGGGAGTGCGCCTTATAACCCACTGGAGCCGAACAACTCGAATAATTTTATTTCACAATTGCAGCAAGTTGCACCTCCACACCTAGCGCAAGCACTTAACGAGCCAGCGCGATTCCAGGAGGTTATGAAAAACTGGTTTGTAGTGACGCAAGGGCATAAAGTAAGGCAATCTCTAGAAGTGGCTCCCACTACCGAAAAATTCATCGCACATACAGCGAATCATCCGTTTCCTCAAGCACCTGTAATCCCGCTAACATTAGGAAGTTACGACGGGTGTCTGACCCTGATGACTTCCTACAAAGGTTTGAGGGAACGACAAGAACCCACAATTGGGGGGACGTGCGGTAGCATGTCATATGGTACCAATGGTGCTGCAAGGAGTGGCGCGGGAGTGGTTCAATAATTTAACGCCCAGAAGTGTGAAGACCCGGAAAATTTCGACCAAATTTAAACTTAATCTTTATATGATTTCGACACGATAAGCAAAGTATATAATGTTGAGTCTCAAAAAGTTTAAACTGTTTAATATATGCAATTGACCATTGACTTTTCCCGACGGTTCACGAACAATTGTGTGTAAATAAATATTTAAATATAAATAAAAGTGTATATAGTAATTTGAATTAATATAATACAAATTAATTAGTTGAATTGTAAATATAAAATAATATGCAAAGTAATTAAGCTGTTACTAACATGAATATATATATATATATATATATATATATATATATATATATATATATATATATATATATATATATAAATTATATACATAAGTAGTATTATATGTTGTAATTTATAAAGATTAAATATTCAATATATGTTATTTTATAATATATATTATATAAATAATAAATATGATATAATTAATAAACATTACATTAATATATTAAATGTAATTACAATTTGAAAATATATTTGTTATAATAATATTATCATTACTTTTATTATTACTATTAATATTAATATTAATATTAATATCAGAATTATTAATAACATTATTCTAGTATGAAAATGGAAACATGTAACTTATTATACCTTCATTATTACTGGTATTATTATATTATTAGATATAATTATTATTAAAAATCATTATTATCAATTAAAGTTATTAAAATTTCCATTATTGTTATTATTAATATTAATACCATTATTATTTGTAAAATTATGATTATAAAAATAAAGATTTTATATATATGTATATATATTATTATAAGAACAATTAAATGTATAATTTAGTTATAATGTCAATAGTTATTATTAATTTTTCATTGTTATTAATAATTAACATATTCCTTATTATTAATATTATTTATTCATTGTCATTATTTTTAAAAGTATTATTATAAAAACTATCATTTATATTGTTATTACTACTATTATCATTATTATAATTATGATTTTTGGTTATTAATAGGAATAATATTATTATTAGTATTATTTTAATATTATTAATTTATATCCTTATTATTAGTTACATTATTATTACTAATTATTTTACTGTATTATAAATTATTAAGAATTAATTACTAAAATTAAGTTACTTTATATAAAATCAATTATGGATCGAATTCTGTAACCAGCTCCATCGAATTGTATCTAACCCTTGTTCTTATCTCCAATCAGTTAGCTGTCTTTATCAAATTGACGATATAATACAAACTCAAATCAAAATCGTACGCATAAATCTCTTTTCCTATCTGTTTTATTTTATTTTATTTTATTTTTTTTAGTATCTTTTTTTGATTGAATTAGTCCTTCCTGTCTGAAGAAAATCGAATCACCACTACTTTACAATCTGTTACCAAACAAATTCAACTACAGCAATATCCAAATTCAGTTAGGAATCGTACATCATTTTATTATTTATTTTTTTTTTCAATATCTGATGGATACATCTGTCGAACACGATTGGATATAATTCATAAGAATTACACAATGTTATTGATTACGCCTTTCCTTTTAACCATTGTCATTCTCTATTAAATTCATTACAATTCATTACAATATTAGTCCGAGGCATCTCATTCTTCATAGAGATATTGCCTTGCCTTTGGCATGCGTCGCAACGCTTTACAAGCTCTTGCGCATCTCGAAATATAGACGGCCAGTAGAATCCTGATTCGTAGACTTTCCTCGCGGTTAAGTTTGCTCTATGATGACCTCCAGTTGGTCCATGGTGACATTGGTGGAGAATCCCTGCTGCTTGCTTTTCATCTACGCACCTCCTGATTATCTGATCAGGGTAAATTCTAAACAGGTAAGGATCTTCCCAGTAGTAGTACTTGGCGTCCCTGAAGAACTTCCTTCTTCGGGAGGTACTCATACCCTTTTGTACTACTCCAGCAACTAAGTAGTTGGCCATGTCGGCATACCAAGGAGTGTCAATAAATTGTGATCCTATGTGAGTTTGTCCTAAACTCATAAGCTGTTCTTCCGGAAATTTATCTCTGATATCTTGTTCTGCAAGTTTTTCCATCGTTGGGTTCTTCAAACGACTAAGATGATCTGCTACGACGTTCTCTACTCCTTTCTTGTCTTTAATCTCGATGTCAAATTCTTGAAGGAGTAAGATCCATCATAGGAGTCTTGGCTTTGCGTCTTGCTTTGTGAATAGATATTTGAGGGCTGAATGATCCGTATAGACTGTAGTCTTGGACAGAATAAGATAGGAACAAAATTTTTCGAAGGCGAATACTATGGCTAGCAGCTCCTTCTCCGTGGTAGTGTAATTCTCTTGAGCTTCGGTTAAGGTTTTGCTTGCGTAATAGATTGGATGAAAGTGTTTATCTACCCGTTGTCCAAGCACTGATCCAACTGCGAAATCGCTCGCATCATACATGATCTCAAAGGGTAGACTCCAGTTAGGAGCTATCATGATCGGTGCATGTGTTAGCTGCTCTTTCAGATAGTTGAATGCTTTTTGACATTCTTCATCGAAGACGAACGGGACTTCCTTTCCTAGGAGATGAGTGAGAGGTCGTGTGACCTTTGAAAAATCCTTAATGAAACGTCGGTAGAAACCGGTGTGTCCTAGGAAACTCCTTACCGCTCTTACCATGGTAGGCTTTGGAAGTTTAGTGATGGTCTCAATCTTAGCCTTATCAACTTCTATTCCTGCTTTAGAGATCTTATGTCCTAAAACTACCCCTTCTTTTACCATGAAGTGACATTTTTCCCAATTTAGAACTAAATTTGACTCTTCACACCGGGTGAGCATCTTGTCAAGGTTTGAAAGGCATGAATCAAAGGTACTACCAAAGACTGAGAAGTTGTCCATAAAGACTTCCATATAACGTTCAATCATGTCGTGGAATATTGCTACCATGCATCGCTGAAATGTAGCTGGTGCATTGCATAACCCAAAGGACATGTGACGATAGGCAAATGTTCCATAAGTACAGGTAAAGGTTGTTTTCTCTTGGTCCTTTGGATCGAGAGAAATTTGAAAGTAGCCGGAAAAACTGTCTAGGAAACAGTAGTACTCATTTCCTGATAGACGTTCCAACATTTGATCAATGAAAGGTAATGGAAAATGATCCTTCCGGGTTGCATAGTTTAATTTACAATAGTCTATGCAAACCCTCCAACTGGTGACTTCCTGAGTTGGAATAAGCTCATTATTCTCATTTTTAATTACGGCCGTCCCTCCCTTTTTGGGTACTACTTGAACAGGACTGACCCATGGTGAATTAGAGATTGGATAGATCAGACCGGTGTCCAGAAGTTTGATTACTTCTTTCTTGACGACTTCTTGAATCATAGGGTTGACCCTTCTTTGCCTCTGAACTGATGGTTTGAAATCGTCTTCCATGAAGATCTTGTGGGTGCAATAGTTGGGGCTGATCCCTTTGATGTCGGAGATCTTCCAAGCAATTGCCTTCTTATGTGATTTCAAGATTTGAATCAATTTCGCCTTCTCTTGTGGCGTGAGGTCTTTCGATATGATCATAGGGAGTTTCGATTCTCCTTCTAAGAATGCATACTCCAGATTGTCGAGTAACTTCTTCAATTCCAATTCCGGAGGCTCCTCGATAGATGGCTTCATCCTAGCTATCTCCTTACGGTCTAATGAGTCGTACTTCTCCTGAAATTCTGATTCTTCAGCAGCGGTCACTGATGCTATCTGTTCTTCATTTCTGGAAATTGTCCTTCTTAGTGCTTCTTCTTCAGAAACTTCTTCTTTAGTTTCGAAGGTAGGTTCGGGAAAATCCTCACAGTCTTCCCTTGACTGGGGTTCCTGGTATACTAGAATGAAATCTGTTTCTTCATTCGGTCTTCTCCTTAATAGAGGTAAATGAATGCCTTGTCCTAGCGGTGCTATTCGAATAGTATTGCCAAGAAAGTTACTTTCAGAGAGGGGAGATATGAGATGACTAAGGTCTATGGTTGAATAGTTATCGAGATTTCCTTCAGGAGGTGTAAAGAACAGATCCTTAGAAATTTGATCTTGACTGCAAATGGCCAGAGTCTCTTCCAAGTATTCATTGACGAGTTCTTGAAAAGAATCAGAGAGATTCACTTCCTCTTCCTTAGGACGGTTCATGAGGCGATCAATATTGAATGTGATTTCTTCTCCTCCAACCCTTAACTTTAGAGATTTCTCGTGAACGTCAATTACGGCCTTGGCATTATTTAGGAATGGTCTGCCAAGAATGAGTGGGACCTTCGTGTCTTCCTCAATATCCATAATGATGAAATCAACGGGAAACGCGAACTTATCCACTCTAACTAGGACATCTTCAGCTATTCCCCTAGGAATTTTAACTGATCTGTCCGCGAGTTGGATAGTCATTCTGGTTGGCCTTAAGTCATTTAATCTTAGCTTCTTGAATAATGAATAGGGAATTAGGTTTACACTGGCTCCTAAGTCTGCTAACGCATTGCTAATTTGGACATCTTGCAGGTAGCAAGGTACCGTAAATCTTCCTGTATCTCCTAACTTAGGGGGAATTCTATGTTGTAACACTAACGAGCATTCTTCACTTAAGGGCAAGCTAACTATCTCTCTTAATCTCTCTTTGTTTGAAAGCAGTTCTTTGAAAAATTTAGCGCAGTTTGGCATTTCTACTAAAGCATCTACTAGACGTACATTCAAATGCAAATTCTTAATAATATCCCAATACTTAGCAAATTGTGCTTCTTGTTTTTCCTTCCTAAGTCTACCTGGAAAAGGTATGCGGGCGCGCGGAATAATTTCTGGGGCCTTAGGAGAGATAGGTTCCGGTGGATTGACGACTGGGTCTATTGGCACAGGTTTCTTATTAGAAAAATCTTGTATGGGTATATTGATAGTTGTTTCTTTTCTACCTCTAGTAATCACTAGGGCATCAAACTCACTACACTCTATATCAATTTTAATGGTTAAGCGTTTAAGCGTAAGCTGAAAATTTGTGATTAATTCTTCAAAAGTCTTTATCAAAGTGTTGAACTTGTTCTGGCATTCTATGACTTGAAGGTTTATCATATATTTCTTTTTCATAAATTCAGCTAAAATTTCCTTAGAGTGGAGAGTAGGTTTGTGCAATGGAAAAATTATATTATAATGCGAGCTATTTTGCTGTTTGTGTGCCCATCTAGGGTAAGGATACCGTAGATTGGTTCTAGTAGCATCGGAGTTATTAGGAATTTGTAAACTTTGAAGAGTGAGGGTGAGATCTTGTAACCTGGTTTCCAGCATTTTTACCGTATGAGCGAAGACGTCATCCTTCTCAGCAGCTTCATTGTTCCAATCTTCCTGTTGTGCAGCTATCGTGTCCAAGAGATCCCATGCTTCATCTGCTGTTCGAGACATGAAATTTCCTTGTGAGGCCATGTCTAGGAGAGACTTATCATCCTTGGTCAAACCATTGTAAAGCGTACAGATTATGTCTGCCCGACTTAACGAATGATTCGAACATCTTTTAAGCATCATCTTTACTCTATTCCATGCTAGACACAATGACTCATTTTCTTTTTGAGAAAAGTTAGTGATGTCATTTCTTAAACAGGTTTGTAGGGAGGGTGGATAATATTCGTTTAGGAATTTAGTGGCTAAATCCTCCCATGTATGAATTGAATTCGGGTTAAGTGCGTCAAACCATGCTGAAGCGTGTTTAGAAAGTGAATATTGAAAAAGATGAAGTTTTAAAATGTTTTTCTCGTTTTATTCCTTCTTAAAAGAGTCAACTAGACTGATAAATTTGTTTATATGAAAGTTAGGATCGTCAGTCGGTAATCCTTGAAATTTACAGATCATACTGACTAGTTTAATCATGTGTGAACTGATTTCAGGAATTCCTTCGGTTCCTAAGGTGATTGGTCCTCCTCTTTCCTCTAAGCATGACTTATGCATAGAAGCAAGGGTGTCTTGTTGTTCCATATTTTTTTTTTGATTTTTCTGTTAATAAAAAGACTTAAAAGTAACTTTTAGAAAATATTAATTTACTAAAAGGATCGATAATTTAATAAAAACAATTATTCTCGAAATTCGATCGCTAACCAGATCGGATATCTCAACTGATAGGACTTCTCACAGATTACTTGTATCTAGGTGGCCAGGCCGACTACGGAGAGGCAGGATCCTTTTGGTTCCAATATAATTGGAGACTATTCGGAAAATCCAATAACCAAGTCCGTGTATAATTGTCTTTCTTAGACACCACCAAACAATACTTTATCTGTTTAAAATCTTTCTCGATCAAAATATTCGATCCCCGGCAGCGGCGCCAAGAGAAACAGTGATATGCCACTAACGGACGATTTTATTTCTGCGGTGTCGTTAGGTTGCAGGGTGTCCGATTCGGTAGCACACAGTGTCTTCATTTATTTATATTTTGCTGGGCCTAAATTTATTTTACTTTCTAAGGTGTAGAAGGTGTAAGTTAACCTAGTGTCAAATTTTATGCTGATTAACGAATTGAAGATCAAGTGGATAATTGTCTTTTAGTTAAATTACCTAGATAAAGATAGTAGTTGATTTTAGCTAAAGGTCCTAAATGTAGAAAAGTAAATAAAGTGGAAGGATATCCGGAGTATGCAGATCAGGGAAATGTTGACCAAGATATCAGTATTGGGTTAGGGAAAGGTAATTATGCTTATGTTAAGACTATGCTTGGATTGATGTTGATCTGTGTAGTGACCCGAACTTTTCCATATTTTTATATATATTAAATGAAATTGTTATTTACATGATTAAGTGTTTCCAACATGTTAAGCAATCAAACTTGTTAAGACTTGATTAATTGAAATAGGTTTCATATAGACAATTGACCACCCAAGTTGACCGGTGATTCACGAACGTTAAAACTTGGAAAAACTATACGATGACATATATATGGTTATATATATAGTTAACATGATTTTATTATAAGTATGTATTTCATTAGGTATTTTAACAATGAGTTACATACATAAAAATGAGACTATTAATTTAAGAAACTCGAAAACGATATATATAACGATTATCGTTATAACAACATTTTACTAGGTACATATAAATCATATTAAGATATTGATACACTTGGTTAATTATGTTAAATGATAAGTAAATATATTATTAAGTGTATTAACAATGAAATACATATGTAAAAATAAGACTACTAACTTAATGATTTCGAAACGAGACATATATGTAACGATTATCGTTGTAACGACATTTAACTGTATATATATCATACTAAGATATATTATATATCATAATATCATGATAATATAAAAATTTAACATCTCATTTGTTATAATAAACAATGGGTTAACAATATTCAACAAGATCGTTAACCTAAAGGTTTCAAAACAACGTTTACATGTAACGACTAACGATGACTTAACGACTCAGTTAAAATGTATATACATGTAGTGTTTTAATATGTATTCATAAACTTTTGAAAGACTTCAATACACTTATCAAAATACTTCTACTTAACAAAAATACTTACAATTACATCCTCGTTCAGTTTCATCAACAATTCTACTCGTATGCACCCGTATTCGTACTCGTACAATACACAGCTTTTAGTTGTATGTACTATTGGTATATACACTACAATGATCAGCTCTTAGCAGCCCATGTGAGTCACCTAACACATGTGGGAGCCATCATTTGGCAACTAGCATGAAATATCTCATAAAATTACAAAAATATGAGTAATCATTCATGACTTATTTACATGAAAACAAAATTACATATCCTTTATATCTAATCCATACACCAACAACCAAAAACACCTACAAACACTTTCATTCTTCAATTTTCTTCATCTAATTGATCTCTCTCAAGTTCTATCTTCAAGTTCCAAGTGTTCTTCATAAATTCCAAAAGTTCTAGTTTCATAAAATCAAGAATACTTCCAAGATTGCAAGTTTACTTCCAAGTTTTCTAAATCCATTCCAAATAATAATCCAAGATCAAGAAACCTTTGTTACTTACAGTAGGTTATCTTTCTAATACAGGGTAATAATCATATTCAAACTTTAATTCAATTTCTATAACTATAACAATCTTATTTCGAGTGGAAATCTTACTTGAAATTGTTTTCGTGTCATGATTCTGCTTCAAGAACTTTCAAGCCATCCAAGGATCCTTTGAAGCTAGATCTATTTTACTCATTTCCAGTAGGTTTATCCAAGGAACTTGAGGTAGTAATGATGTTCATAACATCATTCGATTCATACATATAAAGCTATCTTATTCGAAGGTTTAAACTTGTAATCACTAGAACATAGTTTAGTTAATTCTAAACTTGTTCTCAAATAAAAGTTAATCCTTCTAACTTGACTTTTAAAATCAACTAAACACATATTCTATATCTATATGATATGCTAACTTAATGATTTAAAACCTGGAAACACGAAAAACACCGTAAAACCGGATTTACGCCGTCGTAGTAACACCGCGGGCTGTTTTGGGTTAGTTAATTAAAAACTATGATAAACTTTGATTTAAAAGTTGTTATTCTGGGAAAATGATTTTTATTATGAACATGAAACTATATCCAAAAATTATGGTTAAACTCAAAGTGGAAGTATGTTTTCTAAAATGGTCATCTAGACGTCGTTCTTTCGACTGAAATGACTACCTTTACAAAAATGACTTGTAACTTATTTTTCCGACTATAAACCTATACTTTTTCTATTTAGATTCATAAAATAGAGTTCAATATGAAACCATAGCAATTTTATTCACTTAAAACGGATTTAAAATGAAGAAGTTATGGGTAAAACAAGATTGGATAATTTTTCTCATTTTAGCTACGTGAAAAATGGTAACAAATCTATTCCAACCATAACTTAATCAACTTGTATTGTATATTATGTAATCTTGAGATACCATAGACACGTATACAATGTTTCAACCTATCATGTTGACACATCTATATATATTTCGGAACAACCATAGACACTCTATATGTGAATGTTGGAGTTAGCTATACAGGGTTGAGGTTGATTCCAAAATATATATAGTTTGAGTTGTGATCAATACTGAGATACGTATACACTGGGTCGTGGATTGATTCAAGATAATATTTATCGATTTATTTTTGTACATCTAACTGTGGACAACTAGTTGTAGGTTACTAACGAGGACAGCTGACTTAATAAACTTAAAACATCAAAATATATTAAAAGTGTTGTAAATATATTTTGAACATACTTTGATATATATGTATATATTGTTATAGGTTCGTGAATCAACCATTGGCCAAGTCTTACTTCCCGAAGAAGTAAAAATCTGTAAAAGTGAGTTATAGTCCCACTTTTAAAATCTAATATTTTTGGGATGAGAATACATGCAGGTTTTATAAATGATTTACAAAATAGACACAAGTATGTGAAACTACATTCTATGGTTGAATTATCAAAATCGAATATGCCTCTTTTTATTAAGTCTGGTAATCTAAGAATTAGGGAACAGACACCCTAATTGACGCGAATCCTAAAGATAGATCTATTGGACCTAACAAACCCCATCCAAAGTACCGGATGCTTTAGTATTTCGAAATTTATATCATATCCGAAGGGTGTCCCAGAATGATGAGGATATTCTTATATATGCATCTTGTTAATGTCGGTTACCAGGTGTTCACCATATGAATGATTTTTATCTCTATGTATGGGATGTGTATTGAAATATGAAATCTTGTGGTCTATTGTTACGATTTGATATATATAGGTTAAACCTATAACTCACCAACATTTTTGTTGACGTTTAAAGCATGTTTATTCTCAGGTGAATACTAAGAGCTTCCGCTGTTGCATACTAAAATAAGGACAAGATTTGGAGTCCATGTTTGTAGAATATTGTGTAAAAACTGCATTCAAGAAACTGATTTCGATGTAACATATTTGTATTGTAAACCATTATGTAATGGTCGTGTGTAAATAGGATATTTTAGATTATCATTATTTGATAATCTACGTAAAGCTTTTTGAACCTTTATTTATGAAATAAAGGTTATGGTTTGTTTTAAAAATGAATGCAGTCTTTGAAAAACGTCTTATATAGAGGTCAAAACCTCGCAACGAAATCAATTAATATGGAACATTTTTAATCAATAAGAACGGGACATTTCAATCTGGTTGTATAAGCTAATTACACAGACCTACTTATCTCTGAACTCTCGGAGTTCTCTTTGAGCAGTGAGAAGTATGTCACTTGGTCTTATAACTGAAGTGTACCAATACCTCGGAGGTTATCCTCAGTAGAGTTCTAGGTTTATTAGTAAGTTAAGCTCTAATCTTATCCCTCGTTATCAATTTAGATAACTGAATAACAACGTGCCGTGTTGATTGAACACTGATCACAAACGGAAGGAGTCCTTCGGTTTAAGTTGGCAACCATTACATCATACTAGTGAGATCACAACAAATCAAACATTATACAGCATTACAGTTAATATACTGATAGTAAAGCAGATAGAAACCTAATAAGTACCTAAACAGTTGATATGACTAAGACCTAGGGCAACAATCAGACAAGAACATGCAATAGGCTTGGGTCATACATTAGAGGCACTAACTAGATCTTAACAGCTCCTAAGAGGTCTCTTCGGAACAGTTAATAGGCATACTAGGTCATTCATGTCTCAATTCCTAGGTTCCGTGTCCTAAAAGTACATTAAATGCCTCTCGGGAACTCCGGCCATACCGAGTTCATAGAATCTTCAGATACAGTATAACCAGGGATCTTAATCCTATGAAGTAGCTAATTTTATATAGGTAGACAAGTCCTGATCACAACCTAAGTTGGTCAATCCTTAAGATGCTAGCATACAAATCTATCAGACTTCCTAGTTCAGCATTATAACAATAACCGTACTATATTAACATAATTACGCTAACCCAAAACTTCTATCATGGCAACATACAGATAAATTAAGCTATCATGACAATATTGGAATGCATTATTAAACATAAAAGATAAGAATACATGTTTAATACAAAAGACAAGCGTTTCGGATAAAAACCTGAAATGGCCGAACTAATCTGCCCGGGATCGCAGGGACTCGCCGGGATATCCTCCGAAAAATAAAAGCTAAGCTAACTACTACTAAAAACTAACTAAAATATTGAAAATGTATATTGAATTGCAAGTTGAGTGTGTCTTGGAATGAATGGAGAAAGGCCCTTAAATAGACTTGGAATTCTGCCAAATACGCCTGGCAGGGCGTATGGCAGGGCGTAGGGCAGGGGGTATGGCAGGGCGTATTTGGCAGCCCGTATGAAAGGCAGGCTGTATGGTGAAGGCACTTGGTGGGGCGTATCTGGCAGGGCGTATCCATACTGGCAGGCCGTATGGCAGGCCGTATGTTAAGTCGTATGGTGTACTGATCGTGCCTTGATTCACTGGATCGTAACTTGATTTCTTGTCTTTCACCGTTTTCGCTCTAGAATCTTCGTTTTAGCTCCGTTTTACTTGATTCTTTTTGAATCGCTTTTGTAATTACTTAATCTACAAAATCAATCGAAAACGCGATAATTTTGCCGACAAAGTTTTAATCTTTATTGTTTTAGGGTCTGATTTAGGGGGTAAAAACGTGACTTTTTGCCCGATATCAAGTATTAATGAATCAATTAATTAGTTTTAGGATAATTAAACAAAATAAAATCGATCACTAACCAGTTGTGGTATAGGGATTAACAGATAAATTTTTTTTAAAACAGATGAAGAACACGAATTGTAACTCAATATTGATTCTCGATTTTAAAAACATTTTAGCTCACGATCACAACATAAATTATGTGTCAAATCCTTCCTAGAAACTATAGGAACCATCAATTTAACCCAAATTAAAACAGAAAATTCGAATTTTGATGAAGAACAAAAGTTGACTTTTTGAATTTAAAACTTTGACCTTGAAATTTGAATTCAATATAAGGAATTGAATTTTGAAACTTTGCAGAAAGTATCACAACATGATTTAGATCGTTTCTGCATTTTCAGTTTTTAAAAATCATTACAAATTCATGATTTTTATAAAATGAAGTAGAAACAGAGAAGTCGACTGGTACAGCTTTCTGTTTCAATTTTTATTCAATAAATTGAATTGATTAATCTTGATAATTGAGAATGATAGTGAATATTTGAGTAATGGTGAGAGTAACGTATGACACTCTTTGGATTTATGGCCAATTAAACTTGTCTGATTCCATTAAATCAAAAACAGGAAGAAAAAGAAAATAATAAAAAAAAATAAAAAGCTGACACAGATTACTAACTAGTTTATTTGTTACTGAAACATATATAATCGATTCGTACTAGATTGGAAATATAAAGCAAACATTACTACAGCTTGATATCGATTGATAACAAATTAGGTTTGGTGCTGTATATTTATACGGATTTAATTATCTGTATAATGTATATCTGGTTATCTGTATATCTATAGTCATAATCTTGGTATTATATTAATACTATTAATAATTAAAATAATAATAATAATAATCCATAATATTAACAATAATATAAATACTTCTAATAATACTATAACAATAACATTAATAACAAGTATTTAATAATATTTGTCATAATATTTGTCATAATAATAATACTATATCCATTTATATATATATATATATATATATATATATATATATATATATATATATATATATATATATATATATATATATATATATATATATATATATATCAAATTCGTACCTATAGATTATATATTTAAATAACACTAGTCTTAATATTAATATTGAAAGTAATAATAATTTTATTAATATAATATTTATATTTTAATTTGTAATTACATTTAATATTACAATTTATTAGTTATGTAATAACATACAATTAATATTATATATATACTAATACTAATAATAACAATTTATTTAATGATATTATTGATAATATTTCTTAAAAATAATAATAATAATAAAATAATACTTGTCAATTAAGTTTAATATATTACCGTTCATCATATACTACTTCTCAATTATATAATTTATTGAATCTTTACTATTTATTAATATGTATAGATATTACATATCTATTTATACATCGATGTTCGTGAATCGTCGGGAATAGTCACAAGGTAATTGCATATATCAAACAGTTCAAAATTTCAAGACTCCACAATACCGACCTTGATCATCGTGTCGAAATCATAAAGAGATTAGGTTTAAATTTGGTCGAAAATTTCTGGGTCGTCACAGTACCTACCCGTTAAAGAAATTTTATCCTCGAAATTTGATAGAGATCATCATGGTTGATAATAAGTATGTTTTCATGACGAATATGAGTTGATAAATAGAGTTTTATTACCATAGAGTAATATGGATAAAACAATTCGATTACTCGAAGCGTATGAGTGAAGCTATCACAAAAGAATGAAATGCAGATTTGACTTAACCGTTGACTTAGTCACAGTGGATTTTCAGAATTCAAGGGATTTAAAGAAAATTTTCGAAATCTAAAAGATTTGATTCTTCGGCGAATAAGGAAATTTAGATCTCTATAATTAAATACGGTGATCTGTCTCGATTACTCTGTCTGATATTTCCATTATAAATTAAGATCTTCAGTTCTATTATTCTCACCATTCCTATACTTTCTTTCTTAGTTCATACATCTAAAAGATTGTGAAAATGCTTAATTCCGTTCTAATCCTTGATATTTTTCTAATTATCATTTCTGTCATCCTTCTTTTCAATCTTCCACCAGAAAAATCTATTTACTTCTACTATTACCTTGGGTGATACTATTCTTAATTATACCGTGTCTTTATATTGCTATTCGTATTAATATCCACGGTTTGTAACCTCCGTGTTGTTACTGGGCTTTATATTTTCTCTTATTTTGGAGCTCTTTGCCTTTTTATTCTCTTCTCGACCTTTAGTAAAGAGAGTAATAGTCCAGAATTCATAAGTACGGAGTTTCGAATGAACTTAAAGTTCTAAACAAGAAAGAACGTAATCGCACGATTTGATTTGTCAAATTACCTGAATCACTGAGAATAGAACTATCAAGAATATATGTTCTTGATATGTTTGGAGGCTTGATTGAATATAAGAGTCGTGTAACATGGCACATGATGATGTTATGGTCTGTGAATCGTCATATTTCATTAGAAACTCAACATGCCTTACTGTAATATAATCACTGTGACAACCCAGAAATTTTCGACCAAATTTAAACTTAATCTTTATATTATTTTGACATGATAAGCAAAGTCTGTAATGTTGAGTCTTAAAAAGTTTTGGAACTATATTCATGTAATCAATTACCCTTTGACTGTGCTCGACGATTCACGAACATTTATGTGTATATAGATATGTATATATAATATATAATTATATTAATTGAAAATGTTAACAAAGTATTAGATGTATAATACTTTACATGAACGTATTTGTTTCAATATATATTTAATATATTTATCGACGAAATTAAAAGATAATATCAAATTATTGAATTATCAGATACATTGTGATATGATTACGGGTCTATGTTATGAGGTCCACTGTGATTTAAGAAAACTATTCTTTTTGATAACATTCGGAAAATGGTAAAGTGATTTATAAGTAAGAACAAATATGTCAATTAACGGAAACTAGACAAGGGTTAGTAGAGATTCCTGTTTAATTTCCAATTCATGTTTTATAATATTTTCCTCATGACTTTGATAAGATAACTATGTTAACTTTCATTTTATTTAATATGAAAGTAAGAACGTGGAGTGTAAATAACTTAGATGTTGGATATCGACAAGTTAAGTAACTCGATAATTTTCATTAAGATGATTTCATACGTTTATTTAACCTTTGGACTTTATCCCATGCTTCACCAACAGACTATAATTTAAAAACTTGAAACCTATTATGAATATATATAATTCTACTTTTCTAAAATGTTTTATGATATAACGATTTCCATTATTTTAATCTTTTAACAAAATGATTTTTAAATATATTTAGTTTTGGAAAACAAAGTTTATCATATTTATTTGATTTAGTTTCAGACGTACAAAAACGTTTTCAGTTTAAAAAGAACTTATTTATTATTAAAATGTATATAACTTTTATACATATCTAGAACCACTTTTGACAACTAATTACTTAGCCAGTATGATAAAGATAACGATATTTATATTTTATTTTATTAAATATATATAACGAATTAAATTAATATTATATATATTTATACGCGTATTATACGTACATACTTTTATACTTTTACTATACTTTAACTTTACCTTTACTTTACTTTTACTTTACTTTAACTTTAGTAATTCACTTTAATAATTCATACTTTAATAATTCACTTTAATAATTAATACTTTAATAATTCACTTTAATAATTCATACTTTAATAATTCACTTTAATAATTCATACTTTAATAATTCACTTTAATAATTCAAAAATCTATTATAAATAGAATTCAATAGGTTTCATTATTTCATAGAAATTTGAAAATATATTTCTCTAAACTCTCTCAATCGATTTACAAATATATATATATATATATATATATATATATATATACTCTGTATTATTTCAAGATATTATTAGTATACATAAAATACTACGACGAGGTTCTGCTAGCATGTTTTCAAAATGGGTTTTGCGAGCGGGATAGGGCTAAGGAAATTATGGGTTATAGCTATGGAGGTTATGGATAATGTTCGGGAGTATGCTCATGAGGTCAAACTAGTGTTTATCATCTCCGTTACGTCTACATACTTTCCTGCAATATTGAATCACAATATTGATACGTGAGCACCTTTAACTTAACTTTTATATATTAGTATTGTATCCCTGACTAGTGCTAGAGTATATATAATTATGCATGCTTGTATGTTTAATTTTGTCGTTAAATAGTTTATGATAGATCATGAGTTTAATACACATACTACTGAGATAAGGTATATGATATGCATGTCATTAGAAAGCTGGCGAAAAATCAATAACTTTTCATTTAGATATCGAATAGTTTCGATGAACGGATTAAAAGATGTAGTCAATTGAATTATCTATAATTTTAAGTATTATTGTTAAAATAATTATTAGTATTACTATCGTCGTTATTATCTTCGTTATTATTATTATCTAAATAATAATAATAATATTATTATTATTATCATTATCATTATTAGTATAAATATTATCATTTAAAAATTGTTATTGTTATTACTATCGTTATTATCATTAAAAGTTATTGTTAATATTATTGATAATATTAATATTATTATTAGTATTATCATTAATATTTATTATTACTAGTATCATTATCAATTAAAACTAATATTAGTATCATCTAATTATTATGACTAATATTATTATCAATATTATGAATGTGATTTAAAAGAGGACTAAAAGCTATTAAACAAATCGATTAGGAAATAACGAGTATAAGTATCATGATGAAATTAAAATATTGTATGATATTGATTTAAGAGAAAAATATCCTTTTTCATTATTTTTATCATTATTATTATTATTAAAAGTATCATTTGTGACTACCCGGAAATTTCCGATCAAATTTAAACTTTAATGTTAATATTATTTTGACACGATAAGCAAAGTCTATTAAACCGAGTTCCAAAATGTTTGAACTATTTTTTATGAATGTATTTGAACCTTTGAGTATCTCCGACCATTCACGAACATTTATATGTGTATAGATATAGTATAATGAATTGGTAATATATTATATGTAATTACAAGTTAATTCTAGTTGTTATATTATTATTATATACATTATTATTTAATCTCGGTACCATTAAATATTACTAAAAATTATAATATAAAATTTATACATTTGATTTATTATGTTATTGTTATTATTAATATTATAAGTATCAAGGTTAATATCATTATTAATATAACTAATAATAAACATATAATTTAGTGTTTATGATTAATAATAGTATTATTATTAGATATTATTACCATTATCATTAATAATTAGTATTATTATTATAAATTATTATTAATATCATTTTTAGTATTATTTGATAATATCATTATTATTATTAATGCAATTATTATTGGAATTTTAATTATTATTAATATAATTATAATTATTAATTATATATATGTATGAATCATACGTACCAATTCTGCTGTAAATCACTATCTATTTTTAAAGTATGTCTGCTAGGTTTAACAACTTGATTCCCTTAGCATTACAAACCAAAATCATTTGGATGTCATAATCCTTCTTATTTGGATTTTATTCATTTTTCTTCTGACATATTTGATTTCGTCTAAAGGTTCTTTACGCGTCCAAATCAATACAATACAAACCCACTTGGCAAAATTGAATTATAATGGAATTGCTATGTTTCACTTTCAGATGCACATCCTTTTCATATATAATATATAAAGAAAATATAGCTATATAATACTCCACAATGTGTTAAGCAACACTGATCACAATTACCATCATTTTGACTTTAATATTTTTGATCCAACCTTTTTGTAAACTACTTTTGTTTTGTTGGCATCAATCGAACCAAGTAACACCTTATTAATTATCACTGCATTACTATAGATACAACGGATATATATATATATATATATATATATATATATATATATATATATATATATATATATATATATATATATATATATATATATATATACCTGTGTCTCTACCATATACAAAAACCACCAACACTTAACCTATCAAGATACTATTCTATTACACATCTATATCTATCATTATCTATCTAATCTCTATCTTATATATACATTTACATATGGAAATTTAAAGGACACACACAAAACTAAAACCCATTTAATTTAGTATTTACTACTAAAATAAATTGTTGCACTTAACCAAAGCTAAACCCCCATACTTGATTCCTACTCTTGATAGAACATCATCATCCCAAGACCATCACCAATTCGAGAACACAAAAACATGTTAACCACTAATGCTACTACCTTCTGTTCCAATTCAAAGGAAACCCATCACCACCACCATTCTGTGGAGGATCGTAACCACAGCCAGCACCTATAACCATTTATTCTATTTTTCTATTTGATGACTAAAACCACCATCATTACCTCCTATATACTGCTGCTCGTTCCTGTGTTTGAATCAAAGATAAACAAGAAACCTCAAACCATCACAAACATCAATTCTTTAAACTCCATATGTTTCTACCTTGTTTCTGTTTCATAATAAAATAACCTACAATCATCAAGAGTAAACAAACACTTACCTGAGATAATTTGAAGCCCACGGTATTGACAAAGTTGCTGCTCTTTTCCTATATGCTCGAACAGCCCACTAGAACCCCACAATTAAACCTGCTGTAAGTTCCTGCTGCTACTCTTCTTCTTCCTACTGCCTTCATTAACCTGTTCTGTCCAAAAACATCACGATAACAGACCTGCAACAATCTTTTAGGATCATATACTTCAACCAAATCTTTGTTCCTGTATTTATTCAAAACTCTAAAACAACAAACTCACCAACAACTTTGCGACTTACTCTTTTTATACCATCAAACCATCTTCCCCACAAAACACCATCAAAATTATTTTTTTTCACAAAATCATATCGAAACAATTTACAAATTAGCAAAAGAAAACATAATACTTCAATCCTTCATATATGAACCAACTGATTGATTACATTGCAGTACAACTGGATGAATTGATTTACAACTTTCGATGAACGATGATGGATAATAAAAATATATAAATAAATAAGTAAATAAATAAAGGGAGCACCATTTACGGTTTCTATTCTCTGTAATAATTCAGTGATGATAATAACCGATGATAATTAGATCGATGAAGATGATAAACGATGCAGTACCTGTAGTTACTGATTGTTGATTGCTTCATAAGTTGAACATCAATTACTTCAATCTTCTACTGATTCGATAACGGTGAGGATGATAAATTGAAGACTGACTATACATTGATAGGTGTTGCTAGATCGATCGATTGTTTAGTGAATCAAAGAAAACTCGAGCTGCGATTGTCTTCTGAGTTGAGGATTTTACTATACTCGATCTACTTTGAGCCGACAACAGAATTATAAACGGAGTAAATGCGTCTGTTAAACTGATTGGGGTATTAAACCTTTAATTGATTTATTAATTGGGTCGATTGTTACCAGTGAACTGATAAGAGTACTAGGCCTCAATTTCTGTGACGACCTCCCAATAGGGTCTGGAAGGAACGTCACTAATATCAAATAAACCAACATATTATAATACGAGAACAATTCTAAATGATAAAAATAAGCTTTATTGAGTACGCAGCGGAAAATGAGATGTCGTTGCAATAATGGAAATTACAATAAAGTAATTGTTTTAAATGCAAGAGTAATAAATATCCTAAGTCTAAGTAGCATCACATAAGCAGTAAGTAAGTAAGCTTGATCAATCAGCACCTGAGACAAAACATGCTAAAGTGTCAACCAAAAAGGTTGAGTGAAATCATAGGTTTAACAAAAGTAGTTGTTGTTGTTTTTAGACCACAAGATTTAGTTGTAAATTTGAATTCCCGCAGGATCAAAAAGTTATGCCAATGCGTGATATTTAGAGTAAAATTCAAGTTTGCCCCAAGACAAGTTATTGTTTATACTTGTCGGTTTAATTTCATTATCAAGTAATACAAAAACTTAGTCAAATGTATCGGGGACATTACTCCCGATAGGCCTACCCCCAATAATTTAGTTTGCAATCAACGAGCAATTAAAAATATCACTGTAGGGACTTAGTCGAACATAGTCGGGTATAGCATAGTTTTAGCAGTTGGTACTTGTGTCTAAAGTGTAAAATGTAAAAACAGCATTTGTCTCACCCTAATAAAAGTTAAGTAAGTTGTGCACAATATAAAGTGGGGCTATGAAGTTCACCTTAGCAAAAACCCTGAAATATCTTAGCAAATCATACTGTAGTCGAACAATCACGACCGAACAATATAACCTAGTCAAATAGGTCATCTTAAGTATACACATATAGGTCATAATGTCAACCCATAGTTTATGCAAAGTCCTAGTGCTCAGACTGACTCAACGAACAAGTAAAAGTCCACTAATCCAAGCAATTCAACAAAAGTCAACCAAAGTCAACCCTAAAGTCAACTCGGTCAAAGTGGTCAACTAAAGTCAAACATTTCAATTGGTCATGCAAACATGATCAACATGTCAAACCTAGTTCAAATATCATTTTACAACTCATAGTGAAGCAAATTGCACTTTTGCATCTTTAAGCATGCCTTCGAAAAACGTACATCGTAGAAAGATACAACTACAGCTCATAGCACATAATTCATGAAATTATGAACAACTGCAGATCATAACTAAACTTAAAATCATTTCCAAAAAGTCTGGCCAAAGCCTCATACGATATATAAAAGTCCAATATCAGAAAGGGTCTAATCATAGTTCATTACAGCAATTTCTGTCCGCGCGTCAGTTTTTAAACATTTTTCAAAAAATATAGAAAACAGATTTTGACAAACGGAAAATTGGAGTCATCTCAAAACATCTCAAGGTTTTAGTGATAAAATAATCAGAATTATTGCTTTAGCCAATTTGTACAGT
Source organism: Rutidosis leptorrhynchoides (assembly GCF_046630445.1). Taxonomy (NCBI): domain Eukaryota; kingdom Viridiplantae; phylum Streptophyta; class Magnoliopsida; order Asterales; family Asteraceae; genus Rutidosis; species Rutidosis leptorrhynchoides. The sequence goes on along the minus strand of NC_092341.1, from coordinate 209,693,591 downwards.
TTCGCAAAACATTACAGACTCATCAGTTTTTGACCATCAATCGGACGCATCACATAGATAAGCATATATCTCATGGCAATTCACGTTCTCACAAGTTCTCATACAAATGAAACATGTCAAGGAACACTTATACTAACATATTCCAGAAGATCTAAGTCTCAATCAATTCCTAGTTCACTCTAGCAATTTTTATGTAACTTTGAAAAATGATTCAGCTCACTTTAAAAATCAAATCTTCGTTTTGACATAACGGGAGCATTACATAACCTTTTGACACAAATCTTAAGTCCAAATTGCATAAATTTTCATAAGGAATACAATAGTACACTTTTTATAAACTAAAACACAAAGCATGCAACTCATAAAATTCGGATTACATGTGAAACCCTAACGAAACTTCGATTAATCATAACTTAAGCATCCGGTAACGAAATCATGCAAATCCAAAGTCCAAATTTATTAATTTTTCGAGATCTACACATCTATATACATTATATTACTAGTACATAAACTCATATAATCAGATTCATAACAATCAAATTATGTTTTCATAACAAAGACAATAATCGAGCAAATTAACGACAAACAACGACTCTAACCGCAATCAATTGAGCACTAGACTCTTGTACACCATGTAATTGATTGAAATCAGATCTAAATAGATTAGGGTTAATGAAATTATACCTCAAAAGCTTAAATTTATTATAATAGCGCGTAGAGAACGATCAAAGGAAGCACTTTAGTGTAGAACGCAAAAGCAAACAATCAAAATTGAATGGAGAATGATGATGATGATGAAATCGATGATGGAGAGGGGATTTGGGACTGCCCAGGTCATGGATTTAGGGTTTGGGTGAAAGAATTATGATTAAATGCCTTTTTATACTTATTTCCTTAATTAGGTTAGGGCTTAAACGAGTGGGTTAATAATCAAAAGGCCAATACATGAACTAAATGGATATGGGAGGTAGATTTTCAGCCATTAGAGCCTTAAGGAAAGTATTTGGGCTGAATCTAACAAGTTGGTACATTTCTAGTGTAGCCCGTTAGGTGTCGTTGGCCGAAAACGCTAACTGGAATGTTAACTGAGCGTTTTAGCGAATTCTACATGTTTTAAATCCTTAAAACTTCTAATAAATTAAATGTATTCTTAACACATAATAATTACATAAAATAATTATTAAAAGTGAAATATCATTCGTTTCGTTATTTTCTTGTATGCGCGTGGTCCGTTTCGAGTGTCGTGAGCCAAAGGAGAGGGAGAGATTGTTGTTGAGAGAGGATTGTGAGAATTGTTTGGGTATTTAATATTGAGAAAATATAGAATGGAAAAATGATGGTCGTTATAGTACCTCCCCGTTATTAGAAACTTCGTCCCGAAGTTTTAAGTAGAGCTCTCGTTTGCATCAGCAGTTGAGAAGAGATGGAAGTATTTTCGTATCGTTTGGTCTTTGCGTTCCCATGTATATTAGGGGCTGCTACGCGAATCCCAATGGATTTTAACAATAAAGTTTGGTTTTCACGTTCCCTGGTACAATCGGGGCCCTTTCGTGAATTCCAATGAGTGTTAACAATAAGTATATTATTTTGTTTATATGTTTGATCTCATGATCCTTAACCTTATTAGGTCATTTACAAAGTGCATTAAATGCGGAGATTTTCCAAGGAATAACAAGAGTGTCGTTTGACTAGTTTTCCTTTAAAAGGAAAGATGATGCTATATCAGCATTAAATGTGTCGTGGAGCTCTTTATAGTTTTGAGTGTTCATGCCATAATAGTAGGGCAGATAAATGGAATGAAGTACGTAGAGATTTCAGTTACGTAGTTTGATGTATGGCTGGTGTTTGTTAGAGATAGTACCAGCTTCAAGTTGCGGAAGGTAACCATAATACCTTTAGTTTTTAAGAGATGTCTAATAGACAAATGAGATGTTAGTTGAGGATTCATTGACTTCAGGATAATATGAGCGATTTAAATGAAACACATCGTTCAGTATACATGAGAACTTGTCTTTAGAAATAGTTTCAGGATGTAGCTTTAAGATTTTTCAGTTCAGTTTCATGTCGAATCATAGATTAAAACTTAACTAGAATAAAATCTAGTTGCAATCCAAAAAGGGAGAAATGTTTAGAGTATCTTCATACATATTTAAGGTAACTCCTTTAAAGTCAGAAAAGTGTTTTCACACCAATGGCGAGTCGGTCTATTATTTACTTACGTGTTTAAACGTGGATTCGAATAAATGTGAATCATTGTTTATAAGATATTGTTTCTATTATGAAGGAACCTCTGCTTCCTTGTTCGAAAGATCATATATTTAATGTTTACGAGGGCGTTGTGGTTTAGCTGTGAAATACCGGAAGTAGAAACTTCTTAATGATTAACATAGCAAGGAAGAGATGATGTACATAAAGAGGTAAGTCTCGTACTTACACGGAGAATGAGAATAAAAGTGATCCAAACACATTGGAGAGCAATACGAAGGTTTTAATAATAAGCCAAAGTAATTTTTGAAAAGTTGCGACGTTTTAATATAACAATATAAATGAAGCGGAGCTATTAGTAAAACTTGAGTTACGTATATCACGTACTATTTTATGTGAAATAATTTGAACCATACGGAAAAGAGTTGATTAAAAGAATGTTTAATTTGATAAAACAAAGGTATATTGATAAAAATGCGAAAGTGTTTATATAATAAGTAGAAGTAATTTTGGAGGATGTGATGAACTGTAGTTCATAATGAAACTAGGGTTATGTATAACTGGTAAAATAATTTCGATTTAGTCAAAGTGGAAATTTGTAATAGTGAAAGTATAATTTGATGTGTACTAGTCAAAATACGCAAAGGTAAATTTATGTATAAGATTTTTTTAGATCGCCATATTGAGGGAAAAATTAAAGAACAGGCGGCCGAGGAGGCCAAAATGAAACAAGTCAAGAGAAAGTGGGACTAAAACAGTGACAAGAGTCACCAATACAACAACAACAACAATCGCAAAAACAATCACAACAACAATCGCAACATCAATAGCAACAACAACAATGGTTACCCTAACAACAACAACTACAACAACTGTCCCAACAACAATAACAACCGCAACAACAACCTTGATATCGGCTAAAAAGTCACGTTTTACCTCGATATTAGCCCCATTTATGATAATGTAATTGACTTTATCATCTAAATAAGCATTTATTTGCTTCATTTGGTAGATTATGTCATTACAAAGGCTATGTTTCAAGAATCACTAAAAACGGATGAAAAACGAGCATAACCGGCTAAGACGATTAACTCGCGTTTAAATAACCTATTTTATAATTTTTGGAAAACTTTATTTACTTAACCTCATGTTTTAGGATATTTAATTACGAACGCGTTGGCAGAAGAATCGTCAAAAATGGAGCTAAAACGAAGATTCTAGAGCGAAAACGGTGAAAGACAAGTTACGATCCAGCAAACGGCTTGCCAAACGGCTTTCCAAACGGAAAAACGGCCTGCCAGCAAACGGGCATAAAAAATGGTTTACTTTTGTAAATGGGCATCGAAAATGGCCTTGGCAAACAGCTTGCCAAACGGCCAGCCAAACGGCCTGCCAGGGGTTTTTCAGCCATTTAATTACAATTTTGCCACCATGCATTTCCTATAAATGGGGGTTTCATCCTACCTTTCAACACACCATTCTTTACTTCTCTCTCTAAATATCTCTCTATAGTCGCTCTCTAGTGATCTATAAGAGATTAGTTTTCTCTCTACTTTCTCTCTCTAGATTCTAGAGAGAGAAAAGTACAGAGATTAGGAAAAATAATTATTTCTCTATTGTCGCTCTCTAGTGATCAATAGGAGATTAGTATGTAGTGAATAGATAGAAGCTATCAAGCATTGTAACGCTATGGATATTATGAAGAAATACAAGTGTTATTCTGCCGACATTATTCGGTAACATCTATCCTTTCTTTTATTAATTTATTATAATATTCTTGTTCGATGTTTATGATTTATTAATGTTAGAAATGCTTGTTGCCATGATGTGTGAGTAATTGCTTGATTGTTTGCCATGATTTAATAATGTTAGTTAGGGATGATTATCGTTTCGTACTCTCTTTCTGTCTATGATATTAAACCTCGTTATTATCATCCTTCCACCAATAAACGTGAAAACCTTTTATAAAGTCGACAATTATAAGGTAATTAATTCCGTATTTATACATTGGTCAAGGTATGAACCCATTGGAAATACTATAAAGTACATGGGAAATTACCATAGGACCAGATCTAGACATTGGTGAAGAGTATAAGACTCGAGAAAATATTGTTGTAACAATAGAGTACAGTGTTGATATACTATAGGACCACTTGAGCATGGTCAAGGTTAGAAGCTATGGAACCACTATAAGTCTAGTACATGGTGGATAACTAAGGGATTTATCGGGTAGATTTAAGTAAGGGCTGGTTTAAATCATAAATGGGAGTTTAACACACTACAATACAAACTAAGCTTATAAATCTTTAAGGATGACTGAAAACTATAAGAGGTTCTAATTTGTTTACAAACCCTTAAATTTTATCAAACCATTGACAGAAAGGAATTCGAAACACAATCATAGCCACTCACTTGGGTGATACACTAAGGTGTTGGATATTCTATATAAATGGCTATGCTACTTTATTCTTGCGCCCAAGGTATGCACTGCATCCAAGATGGGCCGTTTGTATCCTTAACCCAGATAAAGCGTCGGGAGTTGAGCATAGTCCATCCGATCAGAATCACGATAGCCAAGTTCCTCGTGATATGCTAATCGAGAAATCAATTAGTAGGGAATATAGTGTTTACACCAAGGTATATTTATCCAACGAGTGTCTCGCAATCATCCTGACACTACGTTATCTTAAATCATGGTGAACCACGTCTTCTCAGTCCTTAGCTGTTGCATGCTAGCTAGCTTATTTTAATTATATTTCTTTAATATATTAATTACAAGTATATAAAGTATTCAACCCAACTCTTGCCTTTACACAATTTGATATTCTGGATAAAGTAGTGTCTAGAATAAACCGGTTGGATTTGGTTGTTGGATTTTCCGAACAGTCGCCAATTTATTGGGACCAAAAGGATCCTGCCTCTCCACACAAGGTGTACCTGGCCACTAGTCTTAGATACTAAATTGTGTACGAACTCAATCTTAATTACTAAATTATCTGATAAGCTCTTGTTCGAATTCGACCGCTCAAGGAACAACCCTAGGTCATATTTGCCCTTGCTAACCCATAGGAAGGAATAATAGATTTAGGCCCAGCATATATAAATTAAACAATCAACTTCTTATGTTGATATCCTAAATTGACGTTTTGTGACCTAACGACACTGCATAAATAAACCGTCCGATTCGGGCATATCACAAGATGAGTTAATTTTTTGCGCCGCTGCCGGGGAGCGGTAGTACGATTTGGAGCCTGCTTAGATTAGTTAGTTTTTAAGAGACCCTTTCGACTGATGCTAGCTTTGTCAGAAGTTACTAGGTTAAAAAGTTTAAAATGGACTTCCTTATTAGTGAACCATTAGGATGGTTTAACCTACTTAGACCGCTAAGAATTCTTTCGAAACATCATTTCTTCTATCTGATATCATACAGTGTACCCATCCGACGAGATCCACACTGACCTGCCGATAGTTCGACGATGTCCGCACGCATCACTCTCGCTGACATCACCAAACCTTCGTTATAAGGACGAGGAGAACCGATACTCTATACAGAGGTTAATGGAGCGTCTTTTGTGCTTAAGCGTAGCATCATACAACTCATTCAGAACCATTGCCAGTTCCACGACTTACCAATTGACGATCCCAACTCTCACTTAGATAGATTCCTCTCCTTATCCAACTCATATAAGCAAAACGGGGTTGAACAAGATATAGTTTGTCTGTATCTGTTCCTCTATTCTTTAACTCTTCATGCAAAAGCCTGGTTCGAGGGGTTAGAACCCAACTCTATCACCTCATGGGAGGAAATGGCAACAACTTTCTTAATCAAGTACTTTCCCTCATCAAAACAAATCAGACTTAAGAATGACATTGTAAACTTTCAATAAGCCTACGATGAATCACTCTACACCGCATGGGAAAGATTCAAACATTTGCGTCGTAGATGCCCGAACCACCGTCTTGAGAGCTCTGAACAGATTTTGACCTTCTACAAAGGATTGAATCAGAACAACAAGTCTACTCTTGATGGTGTTTCTCAAGGTAACTTCATGAAATTCACTGCTGACGAGGCCTGGAGATTGATCGAGGGGATGACTATGCACCATCACGATTGGAACACGGAAGAGCACATTTCATCATTAACACCGGTTTCTGCCTCCGATCCTATCGAAATTAAAACCATCAAATTTGTCTCGAACCAAATAGAAAACCTCACCAAAGAAGTTGGAGAGCTAAAGAAACTCCCGCAACATGTATCTCAAGTGCAATTATGCCAGGATTGTATTGACCCACATCCGGCCAAGGTATACGAGGATAAATGTGAGACTCTATTGTCTTCTCTGATAAGATCCTAGCTCATCCACACAACCAACCTACCAAACCCACTACCCCACCAGAGACAAGTCCAGATGATGTCCTACTGCGAATCATCAACATGATCACAGTAAGATAAGACGCAGCTGACTTAGTCATGACTAATCACTTTAGTAGTCTTGAAAATTAAATAAGCCAGCTAAATTGATGTTATGCGAGGCGTATATGAAATAGTGTATATTTTACTAGGAAAAACTATTAAATACGATACAATTTTACACAAGATATTTATTTATTTATAGAATGGATATACCTAAACCTTGCTACAACACTTATAGGCAGTGTACCTAATCGTACAGTAGTGTAGTTTTTAGTAAGTCCGGTTCGTTCCATAGGGAAATCTTTAAACAAAGCTTAACGCTATATTAGTTTTAATTTATAAAAATACAAATATATATATAAGTAATATTATTATTATAAAGGGGGGTTTTTACCGTTTAATGACCGGTTTGTCGATTTTTAAAACTTTAGTCACAGTTAAAACCTAATGTAAAATATTAAATAAATAAAACTTAATTTAAAACGTAAAGTAAATAACGATAATGAAATTGCGAATAATAAAAGTGCGATAAAATAAAATTACGATAATTAAAGAGTACGAAAATTAAAAGTGCAATTAAATACAATGACAATAAATAAAAGTGCAATTAAATACAATAACAATAAATAAAAGTGCAATAATTAGAAGTGCAATTAAATATGAAAATAAAGGAATTATGCTTATTTAAACTTCCATAATCATGATGTTTGACGCGTTGATTTTAGTTTTATGCCCATGGGTTAATTGTTCTTTGTCCTGGATTATTCAATTTGTCCGTCTAGTTTTTGTCCATAACAGTCCATCAGTCATAAATATAAAGTGCGAGTATCCTCGTCAAATTATCCTTATACCCGAAGTCAAATATTCCAACTAATTGGGGATTTAACTGTAACAAGGTCTTAATACTTTGTTTAATAATTACACCAGGATATCGACTGCGTGTAACCCAAGGTTTTAATACTTTGTTATCAATTATGCCAAGTGTCCTTGTACATAATTTCACCCATGTTTTAATACTTCTAGTGACTATTAATCCATTCTCGTGTCCGGTTAAATGAACGATTATTCGTACATATAAATATCCTGCCCATCGTGTCCGATCGAGTGTATATGGTTATTTATAGGTACGTCCAATTGTAAATCTTTATATTAAAATTAACAAACTATCATTTAGTTAAACAAATATAAAGCCCATTAATAGCCCATAGTCTAATTTCCGCAAGTGTCATTCTTTTGTCTAAACCCCAATTATGGTACAAAGCCCAATTACCCAATTTTAATAATTTTAGCCCAACATCATGATTACTTCGGCTTAAATAAGCATAATAATAACTTAGCTACGAGACATTAATGAAAACAACATAAACATAACTTACAGTGGGTGTTATTAGCGTATTGGTACACGGACAGAGTTTCGACTTACAAAACCTTAAAACATTCGACTAATTGATCCTTATTATTATCACTAACTTAAAATTAAAATTACAAATTGATATTATGATTTGGAGTGATACTTGATACATAAAAATGGGGAAAGAAATATATATATAAAATATAAAAGGTGTCTATAAATCGTCGAAATGCATGTTCTTTTATAGCCAGAGAGTGCTCCGCGAGTGCGGCCTTTTTGGTCTTTAAAGCTCCGCGAGTGCGGAGCTGTGGAATCCAGCTCACACAAGTTTGGATCTTAGTCTGCCGCCGGATTTAATTATATAAATATAATATAAATATATAATTTATATAATTAATTATATATTATATTATATTTATATACATAATTAATTTGTAACTTTTGGTCCGTTGCGTCGTACGTTGAAAGCTGGTTCATGTCTCGGTTCTGGATTTTTGAACGTCCTTTCGTATAATTTAATATCTTGTACTTTGCGTTTTGCAACTTGTACTCTTGTCATTTTTAGACGTTTCTCATCAATAATTTGAACCACTTTGATTGTACTTTATACTTTTGAGCTTTTTGGTCGTTTTCGTCTTCAATTCATCGAATCTGTCTTTTGTCTTCACCTTTTATTATTTAAACGAATATTACTTGTAAATAGGACAACTGCAACTAAAAGCTATTCTTTCTTGAGGGATAATGCGATGAAATATATGTTCGTTTTTAGCATTATCAAATATTCCCACACTTGAGCGTTGCTTGTCCTCAACCAATATAGTCTTGAATAAAAACATACTAGAATCACTTCTTTATTCTTCACACTTTGTACATCACTGATTTCATTACGGCGGTATGAACAATGATAGTAACGTTGTGGTTTACAGTCCCACATGACTATAAATATTTAGATCCTTTGAGGAAATTGGATCTTTATGAAAACATTTGATCTTTTTGAAAATTCAATCTAGCTTTTACCCTAGATAAGTTTTCCAGAATAACCCTTCATCGGTGTTTGCAAATTCTTTTTGTGGGTTTGGTGAGTTTCAGATTTAAAAATTTTAGCTCAAAACTTGCAGTTTTGTGTCACCCACTTGCTAACCTTGTATTAGGAAAGCAACACGTCCAGTATACTTGCTCTGTATATTACCTTTCGGTAAACTACCATCCGGTTGTAAAGGAAAGCGTTGAACAAGTAACTATTAAGGCAATGTCCCTTGACATGCTTTTAATTATGGTCTATAACATATCGGATGCAATTACTATCCTTTGTAGGAGCAATAGTAAAGCTCTCCTTTATAATTTTTCGGTCTGGCACAAGGTCCTGTCTTTGACCATGCTATGCAACCACCGTTCTTACGGTTGACACCCGAATTGGTTCAGGTGACCTAATGAATTCCAGGTGAATTCCTAGGATTTTACGTTCAATGGTAATGAGCGCATTGAAAATGGGTTTTCAGAAAACAAATCGGTTTGTAATTTTGATCAAAATATTTTCTCGTTCAAGCTCGAGTTTAGATATCATCGAATTCCATGAGTTTGTAATTCTTAATCTTTAAGGTCAATCTCAAGGATTGAGTAATATCAGTCTTAAAAGCTGATTTTTGATCTTTAAAGGAGATTATCCTTTCTGGAGATCTGATTCATTAGTCTTATCCAGCTAATTTGCACGGCGTCCTCCCCATTTTACAAGACAGATCCTCTCATGGTTAGGATAAGTCTGACCACTTGGCGACCCTGTTTGATGATGAGGTCCGTGGATTTCCTGCTGATTTTAGAGATGACTTTTCTAGATTTTTCATCAACCTACAGCTGGTCTGGACGACAACTTCATGACCTAATTCAAGAAGCGCGTTTCTTTTTCGGAAGACTTTACTTCCTTTTAATGATGGAATTGATTCATCGTGTAGATCCATCTTTCTTACAGTAAATCGGGTAAAACTGTTTAGTTTAGTCCAAAGCAAAAGTATCTTCAATTATTTGTTACAAAAATATGTGACTTATGTTTTAAATAACTTAGTAAATTTTCCCACACTTGGCTTTTATTTTCTTTTATTTGCCTTTTTATTGTCCTCTATTCCATTTTAAATGAATTCTAACATTTTGGTTTGTTTCTCAATTTATGTCCTTTTTGAGGTAACAATAATTTCGGTGTTAACACCTAGTTTTATCGTTCATAAATATGTATAAACATGATTTTGAATTCATTTAATTGAAAATTTTGAAAAATTTTACTAGAAGTGGGTAGTCAGTATATAAGACTAGGGCTGTTCTTTGTTATCAGAGAGAACTAGATTCTATTACAACTACTACGTTACTAGTATTTTTAATGGTAACCAAGTGTTTAAGTTAAAAATTTTAAAAATCCGAAAGAATTTAACCCCTTCCCACACTTAAGATCTTGCAATGCCCTCATTTGCAAGAAATCAGTAACAATTTAAATTATTGAGGGTGATTAGCGTAGAAAAATAATTAAATTTTACCAAAGTTTTCAAACATATTGGTGTTTGTTTGCTGAATGATAAATGGTGCACATCATTTGTTCATTCTGTCTTGTTGTTACATCACATTTGTTTTTCATTTTTGTCGTCAAAATACTGGCTTTTGCTGAACTTAATGCCAGTCTTTGAATATGCGCTGTTTTACCCTGTTTTGTACATGAGATAAACTACAAACACATATATACATATTTTTGAAGTTGGGTTTTCACACCACATTCAAAAATTATTAAAATCTAATAAAGTTACAAAATTATAAAAGCTATTATAATAATAAAATAAGAAATAAGAAATAAGAAAATTAAAAATTAGTAACATTACAATAAAATAAAGAAAAATAGAAAATTACGGATGAGGAGGATGGTTCCAGTATGGGTCCCAAGCGTATCCATAGATGCTGTAAAATGCTTGGGCCGGGTCATATGTAGGATATGGTGGCCGGCTCTCTAAAGTCCAAGGAGCAAATTCGGGCATAACGGTAGGAATATAGTCTCTACCTACGTGTGTACAATGACTTATGATTTGCTTTGATGATACTACCAATCTTGAAATGCTTTTTGTCTAGCCATTTCATACTCCTGTCGAGCCATAAAATTTTGCATTTCCGTCATTGGATTACCCCCTCCCGGTTGACCTTGCTGTTGATCTCTCTCAACCTGTGGATGCCTGCCATCATAACGCGCTGTCGCGTTGTTTCGTTTCTTTAAGACCTTAGCACCATGATAAACACGCAAATCTATTCTATCGTGGGGTTCTGGTTCTGCCATTAATATTCCCCTCGACTTCTATCCACACCAAAATATTCAGCAATTAAAGTAATAAATATACCACCTCCTATTATGCTACCACGCCTCATACCCCTAACCATAGTCAATAAATAATAACCCACACAAAAAGGTATACTTACAGCGCTCTGTGGGTCTCGAATACACATGTGGTAAAACAAATCCTGTTCATTTATCTTTTCCTTATTGTTACCTCGTTGTGTAATCGAATTGGCTAAAAACCTATGGATTACTCTTAATTCAGCACTATCAATATCAAGATAAGAGTATAATCCCCCCTGGAATCGGCGATGGCTAGTCATCCTACTCCATACGTCATTCGTATCAAAATTCTCATCCACCCTCCTACCATAAACTATTAACCTCTGACAATCATAAGATGCTAGCTCCTCGGGCGTATATATATGTAAAGCCCGAGCCATATCTAGTAAAGAAATATGGCGCATCTCCCCTCCTAATAAAAATCTAAGAAAACTACGATCGGTTAAAGTATCTACCCGATCATTTATTTCAATAGTACATAATAACTCTATACACCATTCTCTATACACAGGTCTACGCATGTTGAATAAACTTACCCAATCACTAAAAGTAGAATTACCATACCTTTGAGTAAGTAATTCCCTGATTGGCTCGGCCAATTCCACTACCTCTAATGGTTCCCAATCTATAACTCTGGGTACCTCAACATAATTAGACACAAGGTTGTGCAGGTTCTTTTGATATTTTGGATAGTCTATCCAATATCTATCAAATCTCAAATTCGGATGTAAATCTGCCTCATGAATGTTTGAATATAAAACAAATGGGTGAGGCATATCTTGTCGGTATTGGTTATTAATTTCCTGTTGATCTGCATTTTCCGGAGGAGCATTGCGAGCCTGGGATGAAGATTCACCCCTTTCAGTCTGCAAAATAAACACAATTTTTGTGCATCCAAATATGCATTAGTTTTAGCAAAATCATAAATCTAAACAATTACAATGACATGTTTAATCCATATTAAACTCTATACACATTTTCAAAATATTAACAATTCTACACTTTTACAAATATATTTTTACAAAAATATATAGAAAGTTCCTCCGCATTTATCTTTTAAAACATGTCAAAAACAATCATTATAACAATTAAATAAGTTCCTCATGGCATTCATATCAATTAAATCAAGTTCATACAATTTTGGTTCAAAAAGTCCACTTTAATCTTCATAAATCATGTTTAGGATCAAAGTTTTGATCATTTAGCAACCTAAACATGTTACACTACTCAATTTAGCATAAACTAACAACAAAATTCGGCCATAACCTGTTTATATCAAAAAGCCCTAATTTTGCTCAAGAACACAAACCCTAGATTATTCAAAAATTGAAGTTCAAAGCTTCTAATCATGTTAAATAGCATCAATCTAGGTTATACAAGCATAATACACAAAAAATTGAAGCATTATTACACTAGAAAGCATCAAAATTGAATTAGGCATAAAATTGTTCAAGAACACTAAAAATTCGGATTAAATGGTGTTTAGGTGTAGAAATTTACCGATTTCCTTGAGTAATTCCTTGATAATAGTCTTCATTATGATTTTAGCAACAAATTTGACGATTATTGGTGAAAAATTTCGATTTTGAGAGGTTTTTGTGTGTGTTTTTCGTGGAAAATGGGTGTGGTGGTGAAGGGGACTGGTCTGTTCGACCAGATATGTTTCTGGGTTTTTTGACCTCCGCGAGTGCGGTGGTGGGGCCATTTAAACCTCCACGAGTCGCGGTGGTTTTTTTTTTTTTATATATAAAACCTTATACTAATAAAACATAAATTAAATTTAAAATTTTGTTTTTCCTTTTATTTAGGACGAGGTTGTTTCGGAACGATGTCCTAGTCCGTCCCTCGACAAAATTTTAAAATTTCGTCATTTCAAAACATTGTTTAAAAAGTAAAGATTTTTTGAGTTTTTTAAATGTTTTTGGCATACTTTAATTCAATAAGATTAAAAATAATGATAATAAAAGTTCTCGTCCCTCCCTTGGGTAGAGTAATTTCGGTTCAACGACCTAGTCTTCAACTCACGACGAATTTTAAAAATCATATTTTTAACTTAGCGAAATAAAGTAAATTTTTGTTTTTAAATCCACGCCAAACTTAAATTTAAAATGCATAAAATTAAAAATTCATATTAAAAATTTACACCAAACTTAAATTATATTTTTGTTTTTATACATACAAACTTATATTAAAAATATTAATTTTTTAAATATTTACAATTTTAAATATATATATTAAAAAAAAATTTACAATATTATTTTAATATTAATTTTAAAAACAAAGTAAAAATAAAATTAAAAATCTTTTTGGCTTTTATCCCACTTTAATCAATCAAATATTATCAAAAACATACGCCCCTCTTTTCGGTAAAGTAATTTCGGTTTCATAACCTAATTTAACTCATGACGAATTTTTGAAATATTTTGGGTTGATTGATTAAAGATATTTATACCTTAAGAATAAACGTTAAATTTCGCAGTGATGTAATAAATTTTTGTATGATATCAATAATTTCGGTCGCAGGACCTAATTTTATCGAATACCAATTTAATACTTTATAGCGAACAAATTAGCGTTTATTATCAAAAGGTTAAAAATAAAAATAAAAATAAAAATTGAAAACTGTACAAACTTACATGTGAGATAGTATTCTTAGTGATATGCTCTAGCCCACTCATAAGATAGTTGGACTAATTAGTTTTCCATAGCTACATAGGCGTAACCTCGAGCATTTAACGTTTTTTCTTCTAAACATATGAACGGTCCGTCTCTGCATAAAGTAACAAATTCGGTATTTGAATATGTCTGATTCGTCGAACATTTTCCTTCGTGTGACCATTTTCCGCATTTGTAACATCTTTCAAGGTGTCGTGCTCTCCTTTTCGCTGCGGATTTTGATTTTCCTTTACCAAATTGTAACTTATTATTTTCGCATCTGAATTCTTTTCTTACTCCGTCCAATTTACTTCTGATTAATGATACTATTTCACTTGGAAGGGTGTCATTATTACGTTTAGTGATCAAAGCGTGCAGCATTAGACCATGGTTTAATTCACAGGAAGTCTTCATCTCGTAAAACCTAAAAAAAAAAAAAATTCAGAATGGGGGGAGAAGACTAGTTCTTTAGGGTTTGCTAGGGAAAGACCATTCGGGTTCCATTTTCGAGAACTACACGAAAACAGAAAATCTAACTCTAACAGAAATACATATTATCCTTTAAAAACTTGATTCTCGCCACACTTAGTTAGCTGTAGTGTCGAAATTGTGATTAACTTCGTTGTCAACTTCCATTGGACTATCTATGTAATGTTTAACTCTGTGACCATTAACCTTAAATTCAATCCCATTTGAATTTATCAATTCTACTGTTCCGTATGGGAAAACTCTTTTGACTATGAATGGTCCAGACCATCTTGATTTCAATTTTCCAGGAAATAGCTTGAATCGTGAATTGAAAAGAAGAACTCTGTCTCCTTCTTTAAATTCTTTTGAACTTCTGATTCTTTTATCATGCCATTTCTTCGTTCTTTCCTTATAGATTAACGAATTTTCGTATGCTTCTTGTCTTAATTCTTCTAATTCGTTTAGTTGACTCAACCGTAGACGTCCAGCTTCATGTAAATCAAGATTACATATCTTCAAAGCCCAAAATGCTTTGTGTTCAATTTCTACTGGAAGATGACATGCTTTTCCGTAAACGAGTCTAAAAGGTGTGGTTCTAATTGGAGTTTTGTAGGCTGTTCTAAAAGCCCAGAGTGCATCCTCCAATTTAATGGACCATTCCTTCGGATTTGATCCTACGATTTTCTCTAGAATACGTTTTAATGCTCGATTGGTATTTTCAACTTGTCCACTTGTCTGTGGATGATAAGCAGTGGAGATTTTATGAGTTACTCCATATCTTTTAAGAACTTTCTCAAGTTGATTATTACAAAAATGAGTACCCCGATCACATATTAAAGCTTTCGGTGTTCCAAACCTAGCAAAAAGGCGTTTTAAAAAGTTGACTACAACTCATGCATCGTTAGTTGGGAGAGCTTGTGCTTCCGCCCATTTAGATACATAATCAATGGCTACGAGAATATATAGTTTATTATGAGATTTTGGAAATGGACCCATAAAGTCAATACCCCAAATTTCAAATACTTCACATACTTGAATGACATTTTGTGGCATTTCATCACGTTGACTTATTTTTCCGGCTCTTTGACATGCATCACAGGATTTGCAAAGAAGGTGTGCATCTTTGAAAATTGTAGGCCAATAGAATCCAGCATCGTAAACTTTTCTTGCTGTAAGTTGAGGCCCATAATGCCCTCCTGTTGGTCCTGTGTGACAATGGTTCAAAATTTTACTAGCTTCATCTCCGAATACACATCGGCGTATTATTCCATCGGGACAACTTTTAAACAGATGTGGATCTTCCCAGAAATAGTGTTTTATATCACTAAAGAATTTCTTTCGTTTTTGGTACGACAATCCTTTTTCAAGGAATCCACATACTAAATAGTTTGCATAGTCTGCAAACCATGGAATTTCATTATAATCTATCTTCAATAGATATTCATCAGGAAAGTTGTCTTGTATGGCCGATTCATTTAGAACTTCTAATTCAGGATTTTCAAGACGAGAAAGATGATCAACGGCGAGATTTTCTGCTCCTCTTTTATCTCAGATTTCAATATCAAACTCTTGTAAGAGTAAGATCCAACGGATTAATCTTGGTTTGGCATCTTGTTTCGAAAATAGTTATCTAAGAGCAGAATGGTCGGTATAGACCACCGTTTTTGCTAGAACGAGATATGAACGAAATTTGTCAAAAGCAAAGACAATAGCAAGGAGTTCTTTTTCAGTAGTTGTATAATTCGTTTGTGCTCCTTGTAACGTCTTACAAGCATAATATATAGGTTGAAATCGTTTTTCAATCCTTTGTCCTAAAATGGCTCCCATTGCAAAATCACTTGCATCGCACATAAATTCAAACGGTAGATTCCAATTTGGTGTTATCATGATCGGCGCATTAGTGAGTTTTTCTTTAAGAATATTAAAAGATTTGATGCATTCATCTGAAAAGATGAATGGAGAATCCTTTTCTAGGAGTTTATTCATAGGAGTAGCAATTTTAGAAAAATCATTTATGAAACGTCGATAAAAACCGGCATGTCCTAGAAAACTCCTAACTCCTCTAACATTGGTGGGATGTGGAAGTTTAGCAATTACATCTACTTTAGCTCTATCCACTTCAATTCCTTCCTTTGAGATTTTATGACCAAGAACGATGCCTTCTTTAACCATGAAATGACATTTCTCTCAATTAAGAACTAGATTTGATTGTTCACATCTAATAAGCATTCGTTCAAGATTAACTAAACATGATTCAAAAGTATCACCGAAGACTGAAAAGTCATCCATGAAAACTTCCATGCATTCTTCTATCATGTCGTGAAAAATCGCCATCATGCACCTTTGAAAGGTTGCAGGGGCGTTGCAAAGTCCAAATGGCATGTGTTTGTAAGTAAAAGTACCATAAGGGCACGTGAATGTGGTTTTCTATTGATCCTCGGGTGCTATTGGAATCTGAAAATATCTGAAAAAACCATCAAGAAAACAATAGTAACTGTTTCCGGCTAATTTTTCCAACATTTGATCAATGAAAGGTAAGGGAAAGTGATCTTTTCTGGTGGCGTCATTTAATTTTCTATAATCAATACATACACGCCATCCTGTTATAGTCCTACTAGGAATAAGCTCATTTTTCTCATTTGTGATGACAGTCATGCCAAACTTCTTAGGTACGCATTGAACTGGGCTTACCCATGGACTATCAGAAATTGGATAAATTAAACCTGCATCAAGCAGTTTAATAATTTCTTTCTTAACAACATCTTGCATATTCGGATTTAGTCCTTGTTGGCGTTGCACATACGTTTTATGACCTTCTTCCATAAGGATTTTATGTGTGCAATACGAAGGACTTATTCCTTTAATATCATGAATCTTCCATGCAATAGCTGGTTTATGAGCTTTCAACACAGAAATGAGTTGAGATTTTTCATTTTCAGTAAGAGAAGACGATATTATTACAGGTAATTCAGATTCACCATGTAAATAAGCGTATTCCAAATGGTTTGGAAGTGGCTTTAACTCTAATGTCGGAGGTTCTTCTATCGATGATTTGTATCGATATCTGTCTTCTTATTTTATCATTTGAATTTCTTCTGTTGTTGGTTCATATCCATTAGCCATAAGTGTAGCTAACATTTCAGTTTCATCAATTGGTTCAGTACCTTCTCCTAAAGAACATTCTCCTGTTCCTTGTAATTCTGAAAATTCTTCTAACAATTCTGCATGTGAATCTATAGTTTGAATATAATAGCATGTATCATCTGCAGATTGCGGTTGTTGCATTGCTCTATCAACAAAAAAGGTAACACTCTTGTCCTCTATACTTAGGGTATGTTTCTTACCGAACACGTCTATCATTGCTTTAGCCGTGTTTAAGAATGGTCTTCCTAATATGAGAGGAACTTGAGAATCTTCTTCCATGTCCAGAACAACAAAATCTACTAGAAATACTAAAGTACCAACTTTAACTAGCATGTTCTCCATTATCCCTCTAGGATATTTTACTGATCTATCGGCTAGTTGCATGCTTATTCTTGTTGGTTTCAATTCTCCAAGGTCTAGTTTAGTGTATAGTGAATACGGCATTAAATTTATACTAGCACCTAAATCTACCAATGCTTCTATTGAACTAAGACTTCCCAGAAAACATGGAATTGTGAAACTTCCTGGATCAGATAGTTTTTCTGGTATTTTATTCAACAGCACTGCAGAACAATTAGCATTCATAGTAACAGCCGAGAGTTCTTCCATTTTCTTTCTATTCGTGATTAGATCTTTCAGAAATTTAGCATATCTAGGCATTCCTGAAATCACATCAATGAAAGGAAGATTTACATTTATCTGTTTAAACATATCCAAGAATTTGGATTGCTCGGCTTCAAGTCTCTCTTTTTTCATTTTACTCGGGTAAGGAAGTGGTGGTTGGTATGGCTTAACATAAGGTTTAGCTTTAACTGTGTTATCTTCATTAACCTTTTCAACTACCGGTTCTTTTTCCTTATCTTGATCAGGTTGTGGTTCTTGTGGAGTAGGAATAGCTTCTTGTGGTAATGGCTTTAGCAGTTTCATTCTGTGGGTTAGCATTTGTATCACTAGGTAGACTTCCCAGTTTTCTTTCACCTATTAACCTTGCTAGGTTACTTACTTCTTGTTCCAGATTTTGAATAGAAGCTTGTTGATTTCTAAATGTTTGAGCATTTTGTTCATTGGTTTGTTTCCGAGATGTGAAAAACTGCGTTTGAGATTCAACTAGCTTCGTCATCATATCTTCTAAATTCGGCTTTTTATCATCGGTTTGTGGTGGTTTGTTTTGAAAATTAGGTCTTTGCTGATTGTAAGTATTATTAGATACTTGTTGATTGCTAGGACCTTGTTGGTTGTTGTATGGAACATTTCGATTATAATTCTGGTTTTGATTGTAAATTGGTCTTGGCGGTTGATAATTATTCTGATAATTATTTCCAGGCCTTTGGTTTATGTATGAAACATTCTCTCTTTGTTCCATTGTTAGTTCAATACTGAGACAATCTTTTGTTAAATGTGGTCCTCCACACTGCTCACAACTAATTCGTATTGAGTGGATATCTTTAGTCATCTTTTCCATTCGTCTCTCGACAGCATCTATCTTTACGGAAATGGAATCTAAGTCATGGCTAGAATCGGCTCTAGCTGCTTTAGATGATCTAACTATTTTCTTGGTGCCACTCATGTGAGTGGGAAGCAGTGTTATCAATAATTTTGTAAGCATCAGTTTCTGTTTTCTTCATAATGGAACCACCAGCTGCTATATCGATGTCTTTCCTTGTAGTGATATCGCATCCTTGGTAGAATATTTGTACTCTTTAACATGTGTCTAAACCATGTTGCGGACATCCTCTCAATAACTTTCCAAATCTTGTCCATGCCTCATATAGAGTTTCATTTGGCTTTTGTGTGAACGTAACAATTTCTCCTTGAAGTCTCACGGCTTTAGATGCTGGAAAGAATTGTTTAAGAAAATTTTCAACTAAAACGTCACATGTATCAATCGACCCTTCAGGTAACGATTCCATCCAATCTTTGGCTTCTCCCTTTAAAGTCCAGGGAAATAACATGAGATATATCTGTTCATCCTCCACTTCTCGGATTTTAAATAGAGTGCAGATCCTATTAAAAGGTACGAAGATGTTCATTTGGATCTTCCTTCGGCGCACCACTAAATTGCATTGATTAGTTACCATGTGTAGAATTTATCCTTTGATTTCAGAATCTGGCGCATTTATGTCAGGTTGAGTAATTGCGTGACCTTGGCCAGTGCGTTTAGCTCTCATTCGATCTTCCATACTTAGAGGTTCCAGATTCTCCATAATTGAATTTGTTGAATCTGAATCACTATAGGATTCTGATTTAATGGTAGGTTTCTCAACAATCTCTGTTTGAATGAATGGTGGTTCCGGAGGAAAGATTAATGGTTCAGGATCTATGAATTATCCCTGAATATTCTCTGGATTCTCAATTGTGAGGTCGGTTTCAAAAAATGGATTATCGGAAATTTGAATTGGAGTACTTGGTCGACTGGATGACGATTCTAAAGAAAAATCAACGGCAACAATATTTGCTAGATGTCTTGATCGAGTTACAGGTGGTGAACGTACAAAAGGTGGTGAACGTTTTGCTCGGTGCATTCACTGAATATCCTATTAGTTTTTAAAAAGAAAGAAAAATTATATAAGTTATCCAATTAATAGACTTTTCTGATTTTGCCCACGTTTCGAATAGCCAAAAGATGCAGCAGAGGGGCAGGATTCATTTGGTGTCAATATAATTGAGTACTGTTTGGCTCCAATAACCCGGTCCACGTACAAATCCAACTATTACTACGAACCAGAAAATTTTGATGTCTATCAATTTAACCACTTAAAACAATTTTTCGTTTGAAATTTAAAGAAATATTAGATAAGAAATAGAGAAAATTCTAAGTCCTAAAAACTAGAATGGCGAGAAATAAGAGAGAAAAAGAGCGCGTCGAAAAATGTCGGTGAATAAAAGATAAGAAAGTAGCGCGTCGAAACTTAAAAAGAAACTAAAATTTGTAGCGTCGTAAAATTCTAAAGCACCTAAATCTTAGTCTAAGAAAAAGCACTTAAGGAATTTTACGGCAAATCTTAAAAATCTAGAAATAAAATAACTACGGCAAAAAACTATGTCTTAAATTAAATACGAGCGAAAAAAAATTTCAAAATATTACAAGAAATGATTAAAAAGGTACGAAATATAAAAAATAAAACTAAAGTTTATGAAAATATAATTTTTATAAAAATATAATTTTTATATTATTTATTTTATAAAACTATTAATTTTATAATTTATTAAAACTTAATATAACTTAAAAATACAAATTAAAATAAAACTAAAACTAATTTTATTTAATTAAAACCCTAATTATTAATAATAATAAAATTTTAAACCCTAATTTCGTATTAATTGCAGTCCTAGGTTTGACTTGTCAGAAGACCTCCGCGAGTGCGGTATGGTCCAGTTCAAATGCTCCGCGAGTCGCGGAGGGTTCAATTTCAGCTCAAAAGGGGTCGATTTTTACAGGTTCAGTTTTTTTTTATTTTTTTACTTTTTCTATTTTTCTGTTTTATAAAATATAAAAAATATAAATATAACTTAAATAAAAATTTAATTTTAAAACTAAAATAAAAATACTTATAAATATTATAAACTCTTAAAAATATAAATGTATTTTTCTTTCTTTTTGAATTTTTATATTTTTATTATTTTTAAAACTTATATTTATAAAAAGAACTTAACAAAAACTTTTATAAAAACTTTTTTTTTATTTTTTTTTATTTTTAGCGTTGCGCTTTCGGCGTTTATATTCCCTGGTAGCGGCGCCAAAAATACTTGATGTTATGCGAGGCGTATATGAAATAGTGTATATTTTACTAGGAAAAACTATTAAATACGATACAATTTTACAGAAGATATTTATTTATTTATCGAATGGATATACCTAAACCTTGCTACAACACTTATAGGCAGTGTACCTAATCGTACAGTAGTGTAGTTTTTAGTAAGTCCGGTTCGTTCCACAGGGAAATCTTTAAACAAAGCTTAACGCTATATTAGTTTTAATTTATAAAAATACAAATATATACATAAGTAATATTATTATTATAAAGGGGGATTTTTACCGTTTAATGACCGGTTTGTCGATTTTTAAAACTTTAGTCGCAGTTAAAACCTAATGTAAAATATTAAATAAATAAAATTTAATTTAAAACGTAAAGTAAATAACGATAATGAAATTGCGAATAATAAAAGTGTGATAAAATAAAATTACGATAATTAAAGAGTACGAAAATTAAAATTGCAATTAAATACAATGACAATAAATAAAAGTGCAATTAAATATAATAACAATAAATAAAAGTGCAATAATTAGAAGTGCAATTAAATATGAAAATAAAGGAATTATGCTTATTTAAACTTCCATAATCATGATGTTTGACGCGTTGATTTTAGTTTTATGCCCATGGGTTAATTGTTCTTTGTCCTGGATTATTCAAATTGTCCGTCTAGTTTTTGTCCATAACAGTCCATCCGTCATAAATATAAAGTGCGAGTATCCTCGTCAAATTATCCTTATACCCGAAGTCAAATATTCCAACTAATTGGGGACTTAAACTGTAACAAGGTCTTAATACTTTGTTTAATAATTACACCAGGATATCGACTGCGTGTAACCCAAGGTTTTAATACTTTGTTATCAATTATGCCAAGTGTCCTTGTACATAATTTCACCCATGTTTTAATAATTCTAGTGACTATTAATCCATTCTCGTGTCCGGTTAAATGAACGATTATTCGTACATATAAATATCCCGCCCATCGTGTCCGATTGAGTGTATATGGTTATTTATAGGTACGTCCAATTATAAATCTTTATATTAAAATTAACAAACTATCATTTAGTTAAACAAATATAAAGCCCATTAATAGCCCATAGTCTAATTTCCACAAGTGTCGTTCTTTTGTCTAAACCCCAATTATGGTACAAAGCCCAATTACCCAATTTCAATATTTTTAGCCCAATATCATGATTACTTCGGCTTAAATAAGCATAATAATAACTTAGCTACGAGACATTAATGAAAACAACATAAACATAACTTACAGTGGGTGTTATTAGCGTAGTGGTACACGGACAGAGTTTCGACTTACAAAACCTTAAAACATTCGACTAATTGATCCTTATTATTATCACTAACTTAAAATTAAAATTACAAATTGAGATTACGATTTGGAGTGATACTTGATACATAAAAATGGGGAAAGAAAAATATATATAAAATATAAAAGGTGTCTATAAATCGTCGAAATGCATGTTCTTTTATAGCCAGAGAGTGCTCCGCGAGTGCGGCCTTTTTGGTCTTCAAAGCTCCGCGAGTGCGGAGCTGTGGAATCCAGCTCACACAAGTTTGGATCTTAGTCTGCCGACGGATTTAATTATATAAATATAATATAAATATATAATTTATATAATTAATTATATATTATATTATATTTATATACATAATTAATTTGTAACTTTCGGTCCATTGCGTCGTACGTTGAAAGCTGGTTCATGTCTCGGTTCTGGATTTTTGAACGTCCTTTCGTATAATTTAATATCTTGTACTTTGCGTTTTGCAACTTGTACTCTTGTCATTTTTAGACGTTTCACATCAATAATTTGAACCACTTTGATTGTACTTTGTACTTTTGAGCTTTTTGGTCGTTTGCATCTTCAATTCGTCGAATCTGTCTTTTGTCTTCACCTTTTATTATTTAAACGAATATTACTTGTAAATAGGACAACTGCAACTAAAAGCTTGTCTTTCTTGAGGGATAATGCGATGAAATATATGTTCGTTTTTAGCATTATCATAAATCATTGTCTCGATTCTCTAGGTTGTCCTAAAAATGACTCAAAGCTGGCATATAGCCAACCTTCAGTTTCTTCTAAGGAGAAGAAACTAACTAAAACCCGTTCGATAGTAGTCATTGAGTCATCACCTAAACCTGCTACAAAAACACCCATTCCATTCCCGGGCCGTCTCAAGTAAAGACATAACAAGATGAAATCTTTTAAGCTTGACGGTAAATTTTTGGACACTGTGTCTAAAAATCCTCGTAGTAAGAATTATTTTAGGAAACTCCTATCAACCAAGGATAAGGTACCCGAAGCACCCAATGTCCCGCTGAATGCAGATTGTTCAGCCATTCTCTTAAATACTCTTCCTGAAAAACTAGGGATACCGGAAGATTTACCCTTCCTTGTTCTATCTACCAATCTGGTACTATCCATTCTCTCGCTGACCTTGGTGCCAGCTTCAATCTCATGCCCTACTCACTGTTCCAGAAATTCAAAATTGGAAACCTTAACCCTACCAAAATGAGCATCCAGCTAGCTGACCAATCCACTAGATATCCTAAGGGAATAGCTGAGAACGTTATGGTTAAGGTCGACAAATTCCTTTATCTGACTGACTTTGTATGGACTATAAAGAAGACATGAAAACCCCTATCATCTTAGGAAGGCCTTTCATGAATACAACCAAAGCAATCATTGACGTTTATTCACGGACTATCACCTTGAGAGCCCGTGGAGAATAGGTGACTTTCACGATTGACGAGTCTATATGTCCTTCTGATGGGAACGCCAAAGTAAAAACCATCTCCACTAGGAAAGTCACATTCTATTCCGAGAATGAAGAGAAGAAGATAGAAGTAGAAGACAAGAAGAATAACCACTCCATACCAACTCAATCTTCACTCCCACCTTATTTTAATCTTTTATTGACTGGAGAGGATTTCGTTCTAGAAGAACTCTCTGAACCAATTATACTTGAATCTCCCACCCAGAGTGACGAGGAGGTGGATGAAGAAATAGAAATGCAAAGCCCGAATGAGAAGAAAGAGATGGAGGATTCTAGCGTCGAAGTAGTTGCTAATGTTGTTACCGTATTGGAGACATCAATGGACATCGTCCCACCTCCATCCTTAGAGTACAACATTACCACCAACCTGAAGTCACAAAGAAGAAAGATGGGTTTTGCGTCAGGGCTACCCTATAAACCATCACTCAAACACATAATGACATACACATCATGGAGTGATGAGTACTTCATTGACCAACCCGCACCAGTCAAGGAGGTAAAAGAAGTTGATAACTTTGTTATACCTCAAGTTAAACAAAGCATTCACTTCAAACCACCTTCTCCTTTCATTGGACATACCTTATTCTACTTCCGCTTCAATATCATCGGTATGTTCCAATATTACCTCTTGTGTCTAGTGATGGATGCAAGGGAGCTGCCTAGATTTCCTGAGAAATAAGGCTAGAGTCAGGCTCGTGACTCGAAAAAAACAAGCGCTTCTCGGGAGGCAACCCGTGTGTTTATTTTTCTATAGCTTTAGTAGTAGTTAGATTAGGATAATTAGAGTAATTGAATAAGTGAAAAGTGAAACTTAAAATAAAATTTTTAACATTTCGTAGGACGAATTCACTTCTCCTACTTGTCTTGGGCTTAAGTAAATTAATTGCTACATTATTTCAAAAGTCTTAAAATTAAAGGTAGTCAACAGTTTAAGTGTGGGATTAAGCTTTTTAGTCATACACTGATTTGTTGAATTTTCAAAACCTAATTTTGAAACCCTCAAGTTTTCAAATAACTTTTTCATCAAAACGCAAATCAGTGAATTTATGGCCTAAAGCTTAATCACCTGTCTTGGATTAATGTTTTCTATCTTTGGTTGTAATAGACACTTATTGATGCCTGTGGTGGAGACTCTTTGAATAATGATGAAACGACAAGGAAACCCGTTGATTATTTCATTACAAGTTATTAGTGGATGGTGTATGGAGGATGAGAGCGCCCTAATGAGCTCGTGTACACTTCAAGAAGACCAATTCAAATCCAGCAGAAGATGGTTCTGACTCAGTCTACCTTCAGATCCTCAGCTCACAGCCACACCAAATGGGAGTAACTCGTTTCTTTCTCTTCGTTTATTTATTTTTCTTCGTTATATCCTTAAACTATACACTATCCTAAGCTTATCACTAAGTGTGGGATTCCAACCCAATATTGAGCTTAGATATATTTTTCGACATGTTCAAACTCTAATTATAGGATTTTAGTCCCTAAAATCTAAGAATGAACATTAAGGACAATGTTCCTCTAAGTATGGGATAGTGGTGTAGTACACCGTAATTAGCTATGGGATGCTCGAAAAATGTTCTTAACTTAAAATTTTACTAAGATTTTCGAGTATACCTACTATTTAGATTCTTTGTCCTCTACGTAAATTTTTCAAAATTTTTTTTACTAAATGATACTTTCTGAAAAAGTACTTTCGAAAATCAAGCGTGTTTGTTCTAAAATTAAGACAAATGAGGACATAAATCTTCTTAAGGATGAACCGATTCTCTAAAAGAGCATTGCATGACTAGGCATTATCGACCCAATATAATTTTTGTGAGGCACCCCAAATATGGCTCAATAAGCATTCATTTTTAATGCTTCACTATCTTTTCCGTTGAGAGTGCCGATGTTAGCATTTAGAGTTAGAACTTGACCTTGACATACATTTCAAGGCCAATAGTTAGTAAGCGCCATACGTGGTGTAGGTGTGATACTCATTCCGAAATCATTCTGAATAGAGAAGACAAAAACCATCCATTTTCGTTTCCACTCCACGCATTTAAACCGACCAACTCACGCCAAAGAGTTGATGAATCAGAAAATACTCACCCCAAATTCACTATCAAATACGTTACCCTTTCCACCCTCTTTCCTTTCTCATTTCCAAAATCTAGAAATTCAAAGAGATAGATCGACCAAGTTTACTTCAAACACTTGTCGAAAAATTCCGAAATTCCAGACTGTTTTTGATAGGTCAAAAAAGACCTAATTTTGGTGAAATACCTTTCTCTCTAGGCACAAGAAGAAATAGACAAAGGTATGAAGATGGGATGTCAAAAAAAAGAAAAAAAGAAAAAAAAAGCTTTTATAATAAGTTCATATTATGCTACAAAATAGTATTGGCTACTCCTGATATTCTATATGATTAACTTAACTTTTTTGGCTATTTTTGAAGGAAATAGCTCCAACGACCAGACAAACTCTGAACATGAGCGAGGAAGATTTCCGTGCTTTCCTTGTTGCGAACATAGCCGCAGTGCAGGCTGTAATGCAAAATAACAACAATAATTCAGGGTCTAGCAGTGGACCTAATTCCACAGGAAATCATGTAGGATACTCCTACAAGGCTTTCCCTGCCTGTAAACCCCTTGAGTTCAATGGAACCGAAGGACCAGTCAGACTAAAACGGTGGATCGAGAAGGTCAAATCGGTGTTTGCTATAAGCAAATGTGCTGAAGAAGATAGGGTGAAGTATGCCACGCATACTTTCACAGGTACTGCGTTAACATGGTAGAACACCTATCTCGAACAGATGGGACAAGATGTTACTTACGCACTACCGTGCTCAGCATTCAAACACATGATGAATGAGCATTACCGTCCCAAGAACGAGGTCAATAAGCTCAAGACAGAGCTTCGAGAATTACGAATGCAAGGATTCGATATTGCCACATACGAGCGAAGATTCACAGAGTTGTCTCTATTGTGTCCAAGAGTGTTTGAAGATGATGAAGAAAAGATTGACGCGTATGTGAAAGGGTTACCGGAGAGAATTCAGGAGGATGTGAGTTCTTACGCGCCCACCTCAATGTAGAAGGCAAGTCGAATGGCTCACAAACTTATAGGCCAGATTGAGTGAAGAATTAAAGAACAGGCGGCCGAGGAGGCCAAAATGAAACAAGTCAAGAGATAGTGGGAAGAAAATAGTGACAAGAGTCACCAATATAACAACAACAACAATCGCTTCAACAATCACAAAAACAATCACAACAACAATCACAACATCAATCGCAAAAACAACAATCTTAATCCTAACAACAATAACTACAACAACTGTCCCAATAACAATAACAACCGCAACAACAACCTTGATATCGGCTAAAAAGTCACGTTTTTACCCCCGATATTAGCCCCATTTATGATAAAGTAATTGACTTTATCATCCAAATAAGCATTTATTTGCTTCATTTGGTAGATTATATCATTACAAAGGCTATGTTTTAAGAATCACTAAAAACGAATGAAAAACGAGGAAAAGCGAGCAAAACTGGCTAAGATGATTAACTAGCGTTTAAATAACTTATTTTATAATTTTTGGAAAAGTTTATTTACTTAATCTCATGTTGTAGGATATTTAATTACGAATGTGTGGGCCCAAGAATCGTCAAAAACAGAGCTAAAACGAAGATTCTAGAGCGAAAACGGTGAAAGACAAGTTACGATCCAGCAAACGGCTTGCCATAAGGAAAAACGGCCTGCCAGCAAACGAGCATCAAAAACGGCTTACCTTGGCAAACGGGCATCAAAAACGGTCTTGGCAAATAATGATACGCATAATGATCCGTCTCAAAAACAGGCAAGCATCTCGGCAAAAATCTTAGCCGGTACCGCGTGTCCCGGAATACGGACTTCGTTTCTCGACGTCCGCCTGATGTCATCCCGGAAACTTTACCATGCCGGAAAAATGGCAAGACTGAGAAACCGAATGACATATGCATAACTGGCATCATACAGCCAGTCGTGATAATCATAACCGTGAAGAAACACTTGGAACAAAGTAGAAAGCGAAACCTTCCCGGCTAGACTGAGAGCACCGTGATGCCGTAACCGGAACTAACCTGTCGTCAGTACTGACATGGAATTCCATCTCAGCACGAAGATATTCTCCCGGGACAAGCACGCTGTCCCGGAGTAAGTGCACTATCCCGGAGCAGACACTTCGTCCCGGAACGATTACCTAACGACGGAGTAAGCATGCAAGCAAGTTGCACGCCACGTCAGCCAGCGAATCTAGGGAAGTTCGTTAGGATCTGTTATTCCCCATGAAAGGGACAGGTTCCACATCACCCCTCGGGATTGACAAAGTTTTTTACAACCATGAAAGGGACATGTGCCACGTCATCATTCCCTCCTAGACATCTATAAATACGTAAAAAAGATCTTTCATTCGGAGAACACTGGATGCATTAATGTTACTCTACCCAAATTAATTGCGATAACATTACTCCAGTCGTTAAACCAATTCCGGCCGGTGCTCCGGTCATCGTCGGAATTAATCCTCGCTTTTAGATATTAACTTATTCGATTCCGATCATAAGGTTAATTCAATCGATTGTCTTACACCCTTGGAATCCACATTCCAAATTGAGGTTTGCACAATTATTGGAGTTAAAACATTCGACTTACTATTTCTCCCAAATCAAGCACTCATACCCGAAATCTATTCATACTAGACGATTTTAGTTTGGTCAAGTGGCGCTATCTAAAGGTACGAAATTAATCACAACTCGCCACGATGAGCTGGAAAATGAAGAAACAAGCATACACAGCACCTTCGACGCTGATGTGTATATGATTCACTCATGGGTCGTGGGACAATGACGAAAATCAGGGGCGTTAGATGAATGAAAGCACTAACCCATCGTCTTCCACTCGTTATTTAATATCAACCAATCCTCGCACCCAGTTATTATACGGGCACATATATCCAATTGCCAAATTAGGCGAATATACACCGACACCGGTGCAGGGGCAGAAGTCATGTTTGAACATTGTTTTCTGCAGCTACCAGAAAACATTAGACGGCAGAAGAAAGCCGCAACTTTGACATTGGAGGGGTTCAACAGTGCTGCAACTTGGCCGGCGGGCTCCATCACGCTGGAGGTCATCTTGGGAACATTACCCTTCCAAAGTGCGGCAGACATCGAATTCGCCATAGTCAAAACAGACTCACGGTATAACGTTATCTTGGGACGTAATGCCATGCAGAAGTTTGGTGTAATTGCGTCAACAGTACATGGAATGCTGAAGTTCCCGACTCCGGTCGGAGTCGCTACAATCTGGACACAAGAAATGGAACCAATCGAATGTATGCAAATATTCAAAGGAAGCAATGATATTGTAGTCCATGATAACGGCTACGTATCCCCAAATCCCAAGTACCCAGACCAACGAATCCAGATTGGTGATACTTTAAGCACCAACATAAAGGATACGCTCTGCAAACTCTTAGCAGCAAGTATAGATGTCTTCGCCTGGGAACCGTCCAACATGACGGGTGTCCCACGCGAAATAGCCCAACATTGGCTAAACATAAACCCAAATATCACACCGGTTGTTCAGAAGAAAAGACCAATGGTGTTAGAACATAGAGATTTCCTGGACAACGAGGTACAATGACTGGTTGACGCCGGTATAATGAAAAAAGTAAAATATCAAACATGGGTGGCGAACCCCGTGATGGTAAAAAAGGCAGACGGATCTTGGCGCATGTGTGTCGACTACAAAGACATCATCAAAGCATGCCCATAGGACAACTACCCTCTGCCGGAAATTGACTGGAAAGTCGAGTCCCTCTCAGGGTACCCGTTTCTGAGCTTCCTGGATGCATACAGGGGTTATCAACAAATCCCTATGGCAGAAATTAACGAAGAAAAAACCGCATTATTCACGGGTATCTTTTGCTTTACCAAAATGCCATTTGGGCTAAAGAATACCAGAGCAACATACCAACAGCTAATCGAAAAAGCATTCCAGGACCAAATCGGACAAAATGTCGAAGCATACGTGGACGACATCGTCATCAAGAGCAAAACAGAAGAACAAATGATTTTAGACATCATCGAAATGTTCGATTCGCTACGCAAGATCGATATGTAACTAAATCCGTCAAAATGATCTTTCGGAATGAACGAAGGCTGTTTCTTGGGTTTCATGATCACTCCGAGAGGAATCATGGCAAACCCAAAGAAGATCGAAGCAATCGAAGATATCACCCAGGAGTAAAAAAGACGTGCAGAGCCTAAATGGAAAACTAGCGGCACTAACAAGGTTCTTGTCACGAGCCATCGACAAGGCTCTCCCCTTTTTCCAGACGTTAAAAGGTTGCTTGAGCAAAAAAGATTTCATATGGACGGATGAGGCCGAGAGAGCCTTCCAGGATATGAAGGCATTCTTAAAAAAGCGGCCAGCATTAACAGAACCTATACCGGGTGAAACCCTAACGGTATACCTGGCCGCCTCCTCTGAGGCAATCTGCTCGGTCCTAATTGCCGATAAGGTAAAATTCAAATGCCAGTGTACTTTGTAAGCAAAGTATTGCAAAATGGAGAAGTAAATTACCCGGCCATGGAAAAACTAATCTACGCTTTAGTACATACAGCCAGACGGCTCCGGCGCTATTTTCAAGCGCATCCGATACAAGTTTTCACAGACCAACCAATTAAACACGCCCTGACTAGGCCGGAAATCTCCGGAAGAATGGTGAAATGGTCAATCGAACTCGGAGAGCACGAAATCACTTTCCTCCCGAGACATTCGATCAAGGGCCAAGTCATAGCAGACTTCCTGGTAGAGCTCCCTTCCGACATGATCAAGTCGGGCGAAACCACAGTTACAAGAAGAGAGACAGACGAATTCTGGGAACTATATACGGACGGTACGTCAAGTGAGGAGGGTGCTGGCATAGGCAAACTCCTTGTTTCCCCAAACAAAGAAGAAATAACTTACGCTATCCGGTTGAAATTCGCCGCCTCAAACAACGAGGCGGAATACGAAGCACTAATAGCCCGATTACGCTTAGCTAAAAGTATCGTTCTACGACAGCTCGCAGCTTATGTCGACTCCCAATTGGTGGCAAGCCAGTTAAACGGCAGCTTCGAAGCAAGAGACACATCGATGCAAAAATACCTAGAACTCACAAAGGCACTAACCAACACCTTTTCGGCATTCGAAATAAAACAAATACCCCGTAATCGTAACAAGAAAGTAGATGCTTTGAGCAAGCTCTCCTCTTTGCTATACGATCATTTCACTAAAAAAGTTTTGGTTGAAGTACTGGAAAGGAAGTCAACTGAAGAGGATACCCTCATGGCGACGATCACAACAGAAGAAGAATATTGGATGACACCCTTCATAAAATATCTTGCCGACGGTACACTACCAGAAGACAAATTACAAGCCCGTAGGATACGAATGCGGGCACCATTGTATTACTTTAAAAACGCAATCCTGTATAGGAAATCGTTCACAGAGCCCTACTTAAAGTGTGTTGGCCCGGCACAGGCCAAAGAGATAATACGAGAAATGCATAAGGGAGCCTGCTCAACGCACTCCGGCTACCGATCGATAGTTAGCAGGATCAAGAGAATGGGTTATTTCTGGCCACACATGTACCGAGATACATATGACCTGATCGTAAACTGCGAGGCATGCCAGATACACAATCCCGTCAACAGATCCCCTCGTCGAAACATGATTCCCATACACGCCGCTTGGCCGTTTTGCAAATGGGGGATCGACATTTTCGGCCCATTCCCACGATGTATCTGCAATGTTAAATTTTTAGTAGTCGCAATCGACTACTTTACTAAATGGGTTGAGGCGAGACCGTTAAGCACGATTACGGGAAGATAAATCTTAACCTTTGTATGGGAGGACATTGTTTGTCATTTCGGCTTACCACGAGAGATAGTCAGCGACAACGACACACAGTTCGCACACAATCCATTTAAAGACTGGTGTGCAGACATGGACATTCAACATTCATTCACTTTCTTGGCCTATCCGCAAGCCAACGGACAAGTCGAGGTCACTAACAGGGACATCATTGTTGGCATAAAATCAAGACTAGGCAAACATCGACAAGGATGGGTGGACGAACTACAACATGTACTATGGGCACACCGGACAACACCGAAAGATAGTACGAACGAAACACCTGTCAGTCTAGTGTACGGAACCGAAGCGGTTATACCGGCTGAAGTGCTTGTCCCAACTGACCGAATAATAGCATTCGATG
This sequence comes from Rutidosis leptorrhynchoides, assembly GCF_046630445.1. Taxonomy (NCBI): domain Eukaryota; kingdom Viridiplantae; phylum Streptophyta; class Magnoliopsida; order Asterales; family Asteraceae; genus Rutidosis; species Rutidosis leptorrhynchoides. The sequence continues at coordinate 209,661,161 of NC_092341.1, read as the reverse complement.
CACAACAAAATGATGACGCATTACGAGAAAACTTAGATGCTTTAGAAGAACGTCGGACAATAGCACATATCCGGTAAGCCGAGAAGAAACAACAAATCGCAAACCAATATGACAAAAAAGTCAAGCCACTGGACTTTCAGTTAAACGATTTGGTGTTACGCAGCAATGAGGCCAGCCAACAGCAAGACGTCCAAAAATTGGGCCCCAAATGGGAGGGACCCTACAGGGTTATCGGAATAACTGAGTATGGTGCATACCACCTGGAGACACCAGATGGGGTTCCGATACAATGCCCTTGGCACGCCTTCCATTTGAAGAAATATCACGTGTAACTTATCTGTGACCGGGAGGACTAATCACCCACTCGGATGGCAGAAATGCAAAGCACCTATGTACTCAAATAATTTCTATGTATAAGTCATCAATAAAATTTCATTTTTTTATACTTATGCACTGTAATGACGCTGAATATGACACAATTAAAATCGAAAGTCTTTCGGCATATTTCAGACCTACCGCCAGAAGAAATGCTTTCTAGCTTTCGTTGGTAGGCGGACACCCCTTGAAGAACCTTAACGGATGACAAGGACGTCCGGCGATATCATTGGTGGTCCGTTTCTACCGTATAAACAACTCGACCACACTCAAGCATAGTCTAGATATCTACGTTTTTGTCATGACAACATATGCAACTCACAGCAAAGTAAACTAGTGTATACACAACATACAACAAAATACAGAACTCAAACTAATCATATAAAAGATAACCGAGTGGATATCTCTACGGTTGGTAATTTATAATATCCTCAACGGATGAGTTCTCGTCCCTACAGATGTTGTCTAGTTCTTCAAAACTAATTCGGTCGAGAGCCTCATGTGCCCGATGACAATCCTGCACACAGGTAGCGCTCAAGTCAATCTTCTTCTTTTGGGCCGCGCTACCAGGCGGCAAGAAACGCTGCACCGCCTTCAACACCTCAAACATAGTTAACTTCTTGATGGCCTCAATAAAGGCATTGAATGGCTGATGAACAATAGATGACTTCAGGAGTCGGGCAAAAAGCACAGGAATACCATGCTGAAGACGGGTAAGTTCGCCTAACGTGGCCAACACCTTCTCCGATAACTTTTTATTGTCATCAAAAAGTAAGGCGACTTTCTTCTATTCTTGGGCAAGCGCAGCCTTCAACGACTCATGTGTTTCCCGGGAAACACGCAGCTCATTCTGGATAGGCTCCAAAGCCTCCTTGGCTGACACCAACTCCCTTTCAAGGCGAACAATCGTGCCCGAAAATTCCGCCACCCGACGGTTATCATTCTCAAACAGTACACAATGCTCGTGAATGCGACAAGCATCAGCCTCGCTCCGGTTCAGTTCATCCGTCGCAAGGTGCTGAGCAAACACGGTGAATTGAGAACGCAAGTGCTGTGCCTGGGCGGTGGAAAGAGCGGCCAGCACCTCTTTCATGAAATGTCCCGTTCTTATTGATTAAAAACGTTTCATATTAATTGATTTCGTTGCGAGGTTTTGACCTCTATATTAGACGTTTTTCAAAGACTGCATTCATTTTTAAAACAAACCATAACCTTTATTTCATAGATAAAGGTTTTAAAAAGCTTTAAGTAGATTATCAAATAATGATAATCTAAAATATCCTGTTTACACACGACCATTACATAATGGTTTACAATACAAATATGTTACAACAAAATAAGTTTCTTGAATGCAGTTTTTATACAATATCATACAAGCATGGACTCCAAATCTCGTCCTTATTTAAGTATGTGACAGCGGAAGCTCTTAATAATCACCTGAGAATAAACATGCTTAAAACGTCAACAAAAATATTGGTGAGTTATAGGTTTAACCTATATATATCAAATCATAATAATAGACCAAAAGATTTCATATTTCAATACACATCCCATACATAGAGATAAAAATCATTCATATGGTGAACACCTGGTAACCAACATTAACAAGATGCATATATAAGAATATCCCCATCATTCGGGAACACCCTTCGGATATGATATAAATTTCAAAGTACTAAAGCATCCGGTACTTTGGATGGGATTTGTTAGGCCCAATAGATCTATCTTTAGGATTCGCGTCAATTAGGGTGTCTGTTCCCTAATTCTTAGATTACCAGACTTAATAAAAAGGGGCATATTCGATTTCGATAATTCAACCATAGAATGTAGTTTCACGTACTTGTGTCTATTTTGTAAATCATTTATAAAACCTGCATGTATTCTCATCTCAAAAATATTAGATTTTAAAAGTGGGACTATAACTCACTTTCACAGATTTTTACTTCGTCGGGAAGTAAGACTTGGCCACTGGTTGATTCACGAACCTATAACAATATATACATATATATCAAAGTATGTTCAAAATATATTTACAACACTTTTAATATATTTTGATGTTTTAAGTTTATTAAGTCAGTTGTCCTCGTTAGTAACCTACAACTAGTTGTCCACAGTTAGACGTACAGAAATAAATCGATAAATATTATGTTGAATCAATCCACGACCCAGTGTATACGTATCTCAGTATTGATCACAACTCAAACTATATATATTTTGGAATTAACCTCAACCCTGTATAGCTAACTCCAACATTCACATATAGAGTGTCTATGGTTGTTCCGAAATATATATAGATGTGTCGACATGATAGGTCGAAACATTGTATACGTGTCTATGGTATCTCAAGATTACATAATATACAATACAAGTTGATTAAGTTATGGTTGGAATAGATTTGTTACCAATTTTCACGTAGCTAAAATGAGAAAAATTATCCAATCTTGTTTTACCCATAACTTCTTCATTTTAAATCCGTTTTGAGAGAATTAAATTGCTATGGTTTCATTTTGAACTCTATTTTATAAATCTAAACAGAAAAAGTATAGGTTTATAGTTGGAAAAATAAGTTACAAGTCATTTTTGTAAAGGTAATCATTTCAGTCGAAAGAACGACGTCTAGATGACCATTTTAGAAAACATACTTCCACTTTGAGTTTAACCATAATTTTTGGATATAGTTTCATGTTCATAATAAAAATCATTTTCTCAGAATAACAACTTTTAAATCAAAGTTTATCATAGTTTTTAATTAACTAACCCAAAACAGCCCGCGGTGTTACTACGACGGCGTAAATCCAGTTTTACGGTGTTTTTCGTGTTTCCAGGTTTAAAATCATTAAGTTAGCATATCATATAGATATAGAACATGTGTTTAGTTGATTTTAAAAGTGAAGTTAGCAGGATTAACTTTTGTTTGCGAACAAGTTTAGAATTAACTAAACTATGTTCTAGTGATTACAAGTTTAAACCTTCGAATAAGATAGCTTTATATGTATGAATCGAATGATGTTATGAACATCATTACTACCTTAAGTTCCTTGGATAAACCTACTGGAAAATAGAAAAATGGATCTAGCTTCAACGGATCCTTGGATGGCTCGAAGTTCTTGAAGCAGAATCATGACACGAAAACAAGTTCAAGTAAGATCATCACTTGAAATAAGATTGTTATAGTTATAGAAATTGAACCAAAGTTTGAATATGATTATTACCTTGTATTAGAATGATAACCTACTGTAAGAAACAAAGATTTCTTGAGGTTGGATGATCACCTTACAAGATTGGAAGTGAGCTAGCAAACTTGAAAGTATTCTTGGTCGTTGGTGTATGAATTAGATATAAAGGATATGTAATTTTGTTTTCATGTAAATAAGTCATGAATGATTACTCATATTTTTGTAATTTTATGAGATATTTCATGCTAGTTGCCAAATGGTGGTTCCCACATGTGTTAGGTGACTCACATGGGCTGCTAAGAGCTGATCATTGGAGTGTATATACCAATAGTACATACATCTAAAAGCTGTGTATTGTACGAGTACGAATACGGGTGCATACGAGTAGAATTGTTGATGAAACTGAACGAGGATGTAATTGTAAGCATTTTTGTTAAGTAGAAGTATTTTGATAAGTGTATTGAAGTCTTTCAGAAGTGTATAAATGCATATTAAAACACTACTTGTATATACATTTTAACTGAGTCGTTAAGTCATCATTAGTCGTTACATGTAAGTGTTGTTTTGAAACCTTTAGGTTAACGATCTTGTTAAATGTGGTTAACCCAATGTTTATAATATCAAAAGAGATTTTAAATTATTATATTATCATGATATTATCATGTATGAATATCTCTTAATATGATATATATACATTAAATGTCTTTACAACGATAATCGTTACATATATGTCTCGTTTAAAAATCATTAAGTTAGTAGTCTTGTTTTTACATATGTAGTTCATTGTTAATATACTTAATGATATGTTTACTTATCATAGTATCATGTTAACTATATATATATATCCATATATATGTCATCATATAGTTTTTACAAGTTTTAACGTTCGTGAATCACCGGTCAACTTGGGTGGTCAATTATCTATATGAAACATATTTCAATTAATCAAGTCTTAACAAGTTTGATTGCTTAACATGTTGGAAAAATTTAATCATGTAAATATCAATCTCAATTAATATATATAAACATGGAAAAGTTCGGGTCACTACAGTACCTACCCGTTAAATAAATTTCGTCCCGAAATTTTAAGCTGTTGAAGGTGTTGACGAATCTTCTGGAAATAGATGCGGGTATTTCTTCTTCATCTGATCTTCACGCTCCCAGGTGAACTCGGGTCCTCTACGAGCATTCCATCGAACCTTAAAAATTGGTATCTTGTTTTGCTTAAGTCTTTTAACCTCACGATCCATTATTTCGACGGGTTCTTCGATGAATTGAAGTTTTTCGTTAATTTGGATTTCATCTAACGGAATAGTGATATCTTCTTTAGCAAAACATTTCTTCAAATTCGAGACGTGGAAAGTGTTATGTACAGCCGCGAGTTGTTGAGGTAACTCAAGTCGGTAAGCTACTGGTCCGACACGATCAATAATCTTGAATGGTCTAATATACCTTGGATTTAATTTCCCTCGTTTACCAAATCGAACAATGCCTTTCCAAGGTGCAACTTTAAGCATGACCATCTCTCCAATTTCAAATTCTATATCTTTTCTTTTAATGTCAGCGTAGCTCTTTTGTCGACTTTGGGCGGTTTTCAACCGTTGTTGAATTTGGATGATCTTCTCGGTAGTTTCTTGTATAATCTCCGGACCCGTAATCTGTCTATCCCCAACTTCACTCCAACAAATCGGAGACCTGCACTTTCTACCATAAAGTGCTTCAAACGGCGCCATCTCAATGCTTGAATGGTAGCTGTTGTTGTAGGAAAATTCTGCTAACGGTAGATGTCGATCCCAACTGTTTCCAAAATCAATAACACATGCTCGTAGCATGTCTTCAAGCGTTTGTATCGTCCTTTCGCTCTGCCCATCAGTTTGTGGATGATAGGCAGTACTCATGTCTAGACGAGTTCCTAATGCTTGCTGTAATGTCTGCCAGAATCTTGAAATAAATCTGCCATCCCTATCAGAGATAATAGAGATTGGCATTCCATGTCTGGAGATGACTTCCTTCAAATACAGTCGTGCTAACTTCTCCATCTTGTCATCTTCTCTTATTGGCAGGAAGTGTGCTGATTTGGTGAGACGATCAACTATTACCCAAATAGTATCAAAACCACTTGCAGTCCTTGGCAATTTAGTGATGAAATCCATGGTAATGTTTTCCCATTTCCATTCCAGGATTTCGGGTTGTTGAAGTAGACCTGATGGTTTCTGATGCTCAGCTTTCACCTTAGAACACGTCAAACATTCTCCTACGTATTTAGCAACATCGGCTTTCATACCAGGCCACCAAAAATGTTTCTTGAGATCCTTGTACATCTTCCCCGTTCCAGGATGTATTGAGTATCTGGTTTTATGAGCTTCTCTAAGTACCATTTCTCTCATATCTCCAAATTTTGGTACCCAAATCCTTTCAGCCCTATACCGGGTTCCGTCTTCCCGAATATTAAGATGCTTCTCCGATCCTTTGGGTATTTCATCCTTTAAATTTCCCTTTTTTAAAAATCCTTGTTGCGCCTCCTTTATTTGAGTAGTAAGGTTATTATGAATCATTATATTCATAGATTTTACTCGAATGGGTTCTCTGTCCTTCCTGCTCAAGGCATCGGCTACCACATTTGCCTTCCCCGGGTGGTAACGAATCTCAAAGTCGTAATCATTCAATAATTCAATCCACCTACGCTGCCTCATATTCAGTTGTTTCTAATTAAATATGTGTTGAAGACTTTTGTGGTCGGTATATATAATACTTTTGACACCATATAAGTAGTGCCTCCAAGTCTTTAATGCAAAAACAACCGCGCCTAATTCCAAATCATGCGTCGTATAATTTTGTTCGTGAATCTTCAATTGTCTAGACGCATAAGCAATCACCTTCGTTCGTTGCATTAATACACAACCTAGACCTTGCTTTGATGCGTCACAATAAATCACAAAATCATCATTCCCTTCAGGCAATGACAATATAGGTGCCGTAGTTAGCTTTTTCTTCAATAACTGAAACGCTTTCTCTTGTTCATCATTCCATTCAAATTTCTTCCCTTTATGCGTTAATGCAGTCAAGGGTTTTGCTATTCTGGAAAAGTCTTGGATGAACCTTCTGTAGTAACCAGCTAGTCCTAAAAACTGGCGTATGTGTTTCGGAGTTTTCGGGGTTTCCCACTTTTCAACAGTTTCTATCTTTGCCGGATCCACCTTAATACCTTCTTTGTTCACTATGTGACCGAGGAATTGAACTTCTTCCAACCAAAATGCACACTTTGAAAACTTAGCGTACAATTCTTCCTTCCTCAATACTTCTAACACCTTTCTCAAATGTTCACCGTGTTCTTGGTCATTCTTTGAGTAAATAAGTATGTCATCAATGAAAACAATGACAAACTTGTCAAGGTATGGTCCACACACTCGGTTCATAAGGTCTATGAACACAGCTGGTGCATTAGTTAAACCAAACGGCATGACCATAAACTCGTAATGACCGTAACGTGTTCTGAAAGCAGTCTTTGGAATATCATCTTCTTTCACCCGCATTTGATGATACCCGGAACGTAAGTCAATCTTTGAATAAACAGACGAGCCTTGTAGTTGATCAAATAAGTCGTCGATTCTCGGTAGTGGGTAGCGGTTCTTGATGGTAAGTTTGTTCAACTCTCGGTAGTCGATACACAACCTGAATGTACCATCTTTCTTCTTGACAAACAAAACAGGAGCTCCCCAAAGTGATGTGCTTGGTCGAATTAAACCACGCTCTAAAAGTTCTTGTAATTGGCTTTGCAGTTCTTTCATCTCGCTGGGTGCGAGTCTGTAAGGAGCACGAGCTATTGGTGCAGCTCCTGGTACAAGATCTATTTGAAATTCAATGGATCGATGTGGGGGTAATCCCGGTAATTCTTTCAGAAATACATCGGGAAATTCTTTTGCAATGGGAACATCATTGATGCTCTTTTCTTCAGTTTCTACTTTCTCGACGTGTGCTAGAACAGCATAGCAACCTTTTCTTATTAGTTTTTGTGCCTTCAAATTACTAATAAGATGTAGCTTCATGTTTCCCTTTTCTCCGTACACCATTAAGGATTTTCCTTTTTCTCGTATAATGCGAATTGCATTTTTGTAACAAACGATCTCTGCTTTCACTTCTTTCAACCAGTCCATACCGATTATCACATCAAAACTCCCTAACTCTACTGGTATCAAATCAATCTTAAATGTTTCGCTAACCAGTTTAATTTCTCGATTCTGACATATATTATCTGCTGAAATTAATTTACCATTTGGTAATTCGAGTAAAAATTTACTATCCAAAGGCGTCAATGGACAACTTAATTTAGCACAAAAATCTCTACTCATATAGCTTCTATCCACACCCGAATCAAATAAAACATAAGCAGATTTATTGTCAATAAGAAACGTACCCTTAACAAGCTCCGGGTCTTCCTGTGCCTCTGCCGCATTAATATTGAAAACTCTTCCGCGGCCTTGTCCATTCGTGTTCTCCTGGTTCGGGCAATTTCTAATAATGTGGCCCGGTTTTCCACATTTATAACAAACTACATTGGCATAACTTGCTCCGACACTACTTGCTCTGCCATTACTCGTTCCGACACCATTTGTTCCTTTCGTTCTATTAACCCCTGGTCTGTAGACCTCACACTTCACTGCGCTATAACCATTTCTTTTACACTTGTTGCAAATTTGGTGCAGAACCCCGAGTGATACTTTTCACACCTTTGGCATAGCTGCTTCTGATTGTTGTTGTTGTTGCGGTTATTATTGTTGTTGGGATGATTATTGTAGTTGTTGTTGTTGTTGTTGTTGTTGTTGGGCCGTTTGTTGTAGTTGCGATTGATGTTGCGATTGTTGGGATAATTGTTGCGATTATTGTTGTAATTGCTGTTGTTGTTGTATTGGTGATTCTTATCACCGTTTTCCTCCAACTTTCTTTTGACTTGCTTCACATTGGCCTCTTCAGTAGTCTGTTCTTTAATTCTTTCTTCAATCTGGTTCACTAGTTTGTGAGCCATTCTACATGCCTGTTGTATGGAGGCGGGCTCGTGTGAACTTATATCTTCTTGGATTCTTTCCGGTAATCCTTTCACAAACGCGTCGATCTTCTCTTCCTCATCTTTGAATGCTCCCGGACACAATAGGCACAATTCTGTGAATCGTCTTTCGTACGTGGTAATATCAAATCCTTGGGTTCGTAACCCTCTAAGTTCTGTCTTGAGCTTATTGACCTCGGTTCTGGGACGGTACTTCTCGTTCATCAAGTGCTTGAATGCTGACCACGGTAGTGTGTACGCATCGTCTTGTCCCACTTGCTCTAGATAGGTATTCCACCATGTTAACGCAGAACCTGTGAAGGTATGCGTAGCGTACTTCACTTTGTCCTCTTCAGTACACTTACTTATGGCAAACACCGATTCGACCTTCTCGGTCCACCGTTTCAATCCGATCGGTCCTTCGGTTCCATCAAATTCGAAAGGTTTGCAGGCAGTGAATTCTTTGTAGGTGCATCCTACACGATTTCCTGTACTGCTAGATCCAAGGTTATTGTTGGTATGTAGTGCAGCCTGTACTGCGGCTATGTTTGAAACTAGAAAAGTACGGAATTCCTCTTCATTCATATTCACGGTGTGTCGAGTAGTCGGTGCCATTTCCTTCAAAATAGTCAAATGGAACAAGTTAATCATACAGAATATTAAGAGTAGTTAATAGTATTTCGTAGCATAATATGAACTCATTTATAAAAGCTTTTTCTTCATATTAGCATTTTATAAGTTTAAATTCGGGTAGTACCTACCCGTTAAGTTCATACTTAGTAGCTAATATACAATTCAACTACTACAATTCTATATGAAAAACTGATTATAATAATATTTCACGTTCAAACTTTTACACAATATTTTACAAACTTACAATACCGCTTATTTTACATATAGCATGAAATATAGCACACAATAAATTTGATACAAGATGGTTGTGAAGATAATTCTAGCTAGTACACAAGTCGTTCAGCAAAGGCAATAAAGATACGTAATTCATACGTCCAGAAACAAGTCATGCATTCTGGTTTTACTAGGATTACTTCCCATCCTTGGTCTTGTGGAACATAACCGTTATGGCCGTTGATAAGACAACGTGTTGTAACGTCGTCAAAGGGACGAGGGTTACGTAATGTCCAACAGTCCCGTAACAATCTAAAAACCTCATTTCTTACCCCAATTACCGACTCCGTCACTTGTGGAAACGTTTTGTTTAATAGTTGTAGCCCGATGTTCTTGTTCTCACTTTGGTGAGAAGCGAACATTACTAATCCGTAAGTATAACATGGTTCTTTATGTTGCATGTTAGCCGCTTTTTCTAAATCACGAAGTCCAATATTCGGATATATTGAGTCAAAATAATTTCTTAACCCATTGCGTAAAATAGCATTTGGGTTCCCCGCAATATATGCGTCAAAGTAAACACATCGTAACTTATGGATTTCCCAATGTGATATCCCCCATCTTTCGAACGAAAGCCTTTTATAAACCAAGGCATTCTTGGAACGTTCTTCGAATGTCTTACAAACTGATCTCGCCTTAAATAGTTGTGCCGAAGAATTCTGACCGACTCTAGACAAGATTTCATAATCATGTCTCCGGTAGGTCTCTTAAAATATTGGGTTATCTATCCATTTTGTGTTTTTATACTGTAAAATAGACAAGAGTTAGATTCATAAAAAAAAATACTTATTAATACAAGCAATTTTTACATATATCATAAAGCATAAGCACACTATATTACATATATTACACCACACGAATACAACTATCTTATTCCGACTTGCTTGTTTCTTCTTCTTCTTCTTCGGTTTTGGTTCGTTTTGCCAAGTTTCTAGGGATATATGATGTTCCCCTAATACGAGCCATCATTTTCCACATTGGTTTAGAAAAACCTGGTATTTTAGAGGTTCCCGGGTCATTGTTACAACTTAAGGACTTCGGGGGTTGACGATACATATAAAGTTCATCGGGGTTGGAATTAGATTTCTATATTTTTATGCCCTTTCCCTTATTATTTTCTTTTGCCTTTTTAAATTCAGTTGGGGTAATTTCTATAACATTATCGAAATTCTCGTCGGAATCCGATTCATCGGAGAATTGGTAATCCTCCCAATATTTTGCTTCCTTGGCGGAAACACCATTGACCATAATTAACCTTGGTCGGTTGGTTGACGATTTTCTTTTACTTAACCGTTTTATTATTTCCCCCACCAGTTCTATTTCTTCATCCGGTTCCGATTCTTCTTCCGGTTCCGATTCTTCTTCCGGTTCCTCTTCGGGAACTTGTGAATCAGTCCACGAATCATTCCAATTTACATTTGACTCTTCATTATTATTAGGTGAGTCAATGGGACTTGTTCTAGAGGTAGACATCTATCACATAATATCAAACGCGTTAAGAGATTAATATATCACATAATATTCACATGTTAAAAATATATAGTTTCCAACAAAATATGTTAACCAATCATTTTTCAAGTAAACACGGTCGAAGTCCAGACTCACTAATGCATCCTAACAAACTCGATAAGACACACTAATGCAAAATTCTGGTTCTCTAAGACCAACGCTCGGATACCAACTGAAATGTCCCGTTCTTATTGATTAAAAACGTTCCATATTAATTGATTTCGTTGCGAGGTTTTGACCTCTATATGAGACGTTTTTCAAAGACTGCATTCATTTTTAAAACAAACCATAACCTTTATTTCATAGATAAAGGTTTTAAAAAGCTTTAAGTAGATTATCAAATAATGATAATCTAAAATATCCTGTTTACACACGATCATTACATAATGGTTTACAATACAAATATGTTACAACAAAATAAGTTTCTTGAATGCAGTTTTTACACAATATCATACAAGCATGGACTCCAAATCTCATCCTTATTTAAGTATGTGACAGCGGAAGCTCTTAATAATCACCTGAGAATAAACATGCTTAAAACGTCAACAAAAATGTTGGTGAGTTATAGGTTTAACCTATATATATCAAATCATAATAATAGACCACAAGATTTCATATTTCAATACACATCCCATACATAGAGATAAAAATCATTCATATGGTGAACACCTGGTAACCAACATTAACAAGATGCATATATAAGAATATCCCCATCATTCCGGGACACCCTTCGGATATGATATAAATTTCGAAGTACTAAAGCATCCGGTACTTTGGATGGGGTTTGTTAGGCCCAATAGATCTATCTTTAGGATTCGCGTCAATTAGGGTGTCTGTTCCCTAATTCTTAGATTACCAGACTTAATAAAAAGGGGCATATTCGATTTCGATAATTCAACCATAGAATGTAGTTTCACGTACTTGTGTCTATTTTGTAAATCATTTATAAAACCTGCATGTATTCTCATCCCAAAAATATTAGATTTTAAAAGTGGGACTATAACTCACTTTCACAGATTTTTACTTCGTCGGGAAGTAAGACTTGGCCACTGGTTGATTCACGAACCTATAACAATATATACATATATATCAAAGTATGTTCAAAATATATTTACAACACTTTTAATATATTTTGATGTTTTAAGTTTATTAAGTCAGCTGTCCTCGTTAGTAACCTACAACTAGTTGTCCACAGTTAGATGTACAGAAATAAATCGATAAATATTATCTTGAATCAATCGACGACCAAGTGTATACGTATCTCAGTATTGATTACAACTCAAACTATATATATTTTGGAATCAACCTCAACCCGGTATAGCTAACTCCAACATTCACATATAGAGTGTCTATGGTTGTTCCGAAATATATATAGATGTGTCGACATGATAGGTCGAAACATTGTATACGTGTCTATGGTATCTCAAGATTACATAATATACAATACAAGTTGATTAAGTTATGGTTGGAATATATTTGTTACCAATTTTCACGTAGCTAAAATGAGAAAAATTATCCAATCTTGTTTTACCCATAACTTCTTCATTTTAAATCCGTTTTGAGTGAATTAAATTGCTATGAAACCATATTGAACTCTATTTTATGAATCTAAACAGAAAAAGTATAGGTTTATAGTTTGAAAAATAAGTTACAAGTCATTTTTGTAAAGGTAATCATTTCAGTCGAAAGAACGACGTCTAGATGACCATTTTAGAAAACATACTTCCACTTTGAGTTTAACCATAATTTTTGGATATAGTTTCATGTTCATAATAAAAATCATTTTCTCAGAATAACAACTTTTAAATCAAAGTTTATCATAGTTTTTAATTAACTAACCCAAAACAGCCCGCGGTGTTACTACGTCGGCGTAAATCCAGTTTTACGGTGTTTTTCGTGTTTCCAGGTTTTAAATCATTAAGTTAGCATATCATATAGATATAGAACATGTGTTTAGTTGATTTTAAAAGTCAAGTTAGAAGGATTAACTTTTGTTTGCGAACAAGTTTAGAATTAACTAAACTATGTTCTAGTGATTACAAGTTTAAACCTTCGAATAAGATAGCTTTATATGTATGAATCGAACGATGTTATGAACATCATTACTACCTTAAGTTCCTTGGATAAACCTACTGTAAAAGAGAAAAATGGATCTAGCTTCAACGGATCCTTGGATGGCTCGAAGTTCTTGAAGCAGAATCATGACACGAAAACAAGTTCAAGTAAAATCATCACTTGAAATAAGATTGTTATAGTTATAGAAATTGAACCAAAGTTTGAATATGATTATTACCTTGTATTAGAATGATAACCTACTGTAAGAAACAAATATTTCTTGAGGTTGGATGATCACCTTACAAGATTGGAAGTGAGCTAGCAAACTTGAAAGTATTCTTGATTTTATGTAACTAGAACTTGTAGAATATATGAAGAACACTTAGAACTTGAAGATAGAACTTGAGAGAGATCAATTAGATGAAGAAAATTGAAGAATGAAAGTGTTTTTAGATGTTTTTGGTCGTTGGTGTATGAATTAGATATAAAGGATATGTAATTTTGTTTTCATGTAAATAAGTCATGAATGATTACTCATATTTTTGTAATTTTATGAGATATTTCATGCTAGTTTCCAAATGGTGGTTCCCACATGTGTTAGGTGACTCACATGGGCTGCTAAGAGCTGATCATTGGAGTGTATATACCAATAGTACATACATCTAAAAGCTGTGTATTGTACGAGTACAAATACGGGTGCATACGAGTAGAATTGTTGATGAAACTGAACGAGGATGTAATTGTAAGCATTTTTGTTAAGTAGAAGTATTTTGATAAGTGTATTGAAGTCTTTCAAAAGTGTATAAATACATATTAAAACACTACTTGTATATACATTTTAACTGAGTCGTTAAGTCATCGTTAGTTGTTACATGTAAGTGTTGTTTTGAAACCTTTAGGTTAACGATCTTGTTAAATGTTGTTAACCCAATGTTTATAATATCAGAAGAGATTTTAAATTATTATATTATCATGATATTATCATGTATGAATATCTCTTAATATGATATATATACATTAAATGTCTTTACAATGATAATCGTTACATATATGTCTCGTTTAAAAATCATTAAGTTAGTAGTCTTGTTTTTACATATGTAGTTCATTGTTAATATACTTAATGATATGTTTACTTATCATAGTATCATGTTAACTATATATATATCCATATATATGTCATCATATAGTTTTTACAAGTTTTAACGTTCGTGAATCACCGGTCAACTTGGGTGGTCAATTGTCTATATGAAACATATTTCAATTAATCAAGTCTTAACAAGTTTGATTGCTTATCATGTTGGAAACATTTAATCATGTAAATATCAATCTCAATTAATATATATAAACATGGAAAAGTTCGGGTCACTACATTTCAGAGCTGGAAAAGTAATAAAATCAATATATTCTCTATAAACCAGGTAGTCTGAGGCATCACAGTGGAGAAGATCACGGAATGCCCCGATATTACAATCGGGCAGAACGTAAACATTCTGCCTAGCATTTGTCGTCAGCCGGGGGCAAGCATCCGAGGCCTCCACATCGGGTTCTTTGTTGGGATGATGCCCTTGAGCCGACTCTCTTTTAGTAGCTGACCCCTCAGTCAAGCGATCCTCCCTAGCAACCGGCTCAAGTTCCTCTCGGGGAGCAGCTACCTCCAACAACGGAACCATGCGGACAGACGCCTGCGCCCCCACAGGGGTCACACCAGTGTTACCTATGCATAACATGAAACAAAACAATATAATTAGCGCAAGATACTGTTAAGAAAGTTAAAGTAAATACGGGACTAACACGTACCTTCAGCTGCCGCAGTCGGCTCAATCCGACGCCGGGTACAACGGATCATCCCACCCTCCAAAGAGCCGCCATTAGAAGATTCCAAATCTTCAGGAGGTAACGTCCTGAAACAGCTGAACGACGCCGGTGTCGTCCCTTCAACCACTTTATCGGTGAAAATCATGCCATCCAGGCTCAACGCCCTCAGAACCTCCGACACGATCAACTCTGCACAAATCATCACCTTATAAATCATGGTTACATAAAAAAGGGGATGGAAAATGTCAGACGGTCAAATACCTCTCCCGCCTCTCCGAGCGACAGGAATCCTATCAGAATGTGTCCAGTTGTTGCTAACATTAGCCATTACCAACACCTGCTCCTCATAAAACCGTTGTGGAATCCTCAGGCACCTCAGTTGGTCAACCATCAATTCACCTAGCTCAAAAAGCTGCCTCGGCAGCTGAACAGTCACCGACCTAAACAAATAGGACTGTGCGTTCTTCAATGGAAAGTCAGAACACTTGGTAAAAACAAATGATTGCACCCAGTTATCTGCAATCGCCGGTGCCTCCCCAAGGAAATCGATTTAATCAGTAAACGTGTACCACCCTTTGCGATAGGACGATAATCAAAAAATGCTTCTGAAGATATTCAAGCTCAAGCCCATGCCTAAACCATTAAAGTACAATTCAAATAGCACGATCGCGCTAACCTCATTCGGATGCAAGTGAGCAACGCTAAGGCCATAAAAATTTAAAACCTTCATGAAGTAGCGAGTAAATGGGTATCTCAAATTTGAGACCTCAAAGGGTCTCAAATAGATAGCGCAATGATTGGACGGGGGCCCACAAGCGCGCTACTATAACCTTGGAATAACTAACCCCAAACCTCGCAGCTGAGGACATATATAACAAACCCTATCAAGGTATGCTTCATCAACGAGGCTAGGCGCACGTAACACGTCATGAAGAACGTTAGGTCTGGGGGCTATACTGCAAAAAGATGAAAGGAATACGATCCAAATCAAGGAAAACAAGAAAATTGTTTCTCTGTATTTTGTAAAGCGAATACTATCGAAGGTAGAAAGAATCGAATAAAGAAAAACGCTCCTTTATATAGGCAAAAGTCCTACGTGGGTCCCATAAAACTCGAAAAGGTGCATTGGAACACGAGATGTACTATGATTAAGACAGCATGCAACACGCATTTATTGCACATCGAATCATGTGAGTGGGTCATGATAATTTAAGTTTGGCAACGCAGCTGTCCCAGATGACCTCACAAAACTGGGGGGGGGGGGGACTTAATGATACGCATAATGATCCGCCTCAAAAATAGGCAAGCATCTCGGCAAAAATCTTACCCGGTACCGCGTGTCCCAAAATACGGACTTCGTTTCCCGACGTCCGCCTGATGTCATCCCGGAAACTTTACCATGCCAGACAAATGGCAAGACCTAGAACCCGGATGACATACACATAACTAGCATCATACAGCCAGTCGTGATAATCATAACCGTGAAGAAACACTTGGAACAAAGTAGAAAGCAAAACCTTCCTGGCTAGACTGAGAGCACCGTGATGACTTAACAGAACTAACCTGCAGTCAGTACCGACATGGCGTTCCATGCCGGCACGAAGATATTCTCCCGGGACAAGCACGCTGTCCTGGAGTAAGTGCACTGTTCCGGAGCAGACACTTCATCCCGGAACGATTACCTAACGACGGAGTAAGCATGCAAGCAAGTTTCATGCCACGTCAGCCCACGAATCTAGGGAAGTTCGTTAGGATCTGTTATTCCCCACGAAAGGGACATGTGCCACGTCACCCCTCGGGATTGACAAAGTTCGTTACAACCATGAAAGGGACATGTGCCACGTCATCATTCCCTCCTAGACATCTGTAAATACGTAAACAAGATCTTTCATTCGGAGAATACTGGATGCATTAATGTTACTCTGCCCAAATTAATTGCGATAACATTACTCTAGTCGTTAAACCAATTCCGGCCGGTGCTCCGGTCATCGTCGAATTAATCCTCGCTTTTAGATATTAACTTATTCGATTCTGATCGAATAAGTTTAATTCAATCAATTGTTTTACGCCCTTGGAATCTAGATTCCAAATCGGGGTTTGCACAATTATTGGAGTTAAAATATTTGACTTACTATTTCTCTCAAATCAAGCACTCAAACCCGAAATCTATTCATACTAGACGATTTTGGTTTGATCAGCAAACGGCTTGCCCAACGGCTTGCCAAACGGCCTGCCAAACGGTCTGCCAGGGGTTTTTCAGCCATTTAATTACAATTTTGCCACCAAACATTTTCTATAAATGGGGGTTTCATCCCACCATTTCAACACACCATTCTTCACTTCTCTCTCTAAATATCTCTCTATAGTCGCTCTCTAGTGATCTATAGGAGACAAGTTCACTCTCTAATTTCTCTCTCTAGATTCTAGAGAGAGAAAAGTACAGAAATTAGGAAAAATAATTATTTCTCTATTGTCGCTCTCTAGTGATCAATAGGAGATTAGTATATAGTTAGTCGTAGAAGCTATCAAGCATTGTAACACTATGGATATTATGAAGAAATAAAAGTGTTATTATGCCGATATTATTCGGTAACATCTATACTTTCTTTTATTAATTTATTATAATATTCTTGTTCAATTTTTATGATTTTTTAATATTAGAAATGCTTGTTGCCATGATGTGTGTGTAATTGCTTGATTGTTTGCCATGATTTAAAAATGTTAGTTAGGGATGATTATCGTTACGTACTCTCTTTCTGTCTATGATCTTAAACCTCGTTACTATCATCCTTCCACCAATAAACGTGATTAAAACCTTTTATAAAGTCAACAATTATAAGGTAATTAATTCCGTGTTTATACATTAGTAAAGGTATGAACCCATTGGAAATACTATAAAGTACATGGGAAATTACCATAGGACCAGACCTAGACATTGGTTAAGAGTATAAAACTCAAGGAAATACTGTTGCAACAGTAGAGTACAGTGTTGATGTACTATAGGACCACTTGAGCATGGTCAAGGTTAGAAGCTATGGAACCACTATAAGTCTAGTACATGGTGGATAACTAAGGGATTTATTGGGTAGATTTAAGTAAGGGCTGGTTTAAATCATAAATGGGAGTTTAACACACTACAATACAAACTAAGCTTATAAATCTTTAAGGATGACTGAGAACTATCAGAGGTTCTAATTTGTCTACAAACCCTTAGATTTTACCAAACCATTGACAGAAAGGAATTTGAAACACAATCATAGCCACTCATTTGGGTGATACACTAAGTTGTTGGATATTCTATATAAATGGCTATGCTACTTTATTCGTGCGCCCAAGGTATGCACTGCATTCAAGATGGGCTGCTTGTATCCTTAAACCGGATAAAGCGTCGGGAGTTGAGCATAGTCCATCCGATCCAAATCATGATAGCCTAGTTCCTCGTGACTTGCTAATCGAGAAATCAATTAGTAGGGAATCTAGTGTTTACACCAAGGTATATCTATTCAATGAGTGTCTCGCAATCATCCTGACACTAGGTTGTCTTAAATCATGGTGAACCACGTCTTCTCTATCCTTAGCTGTTGCATTCTAGCTAGCTTATTTTAATTATATTTCTTTAATATCTTAATTAAAATTATATAAACTATTCAACCCAAGTATTGCTTTTACACAATTTGATATTTCGGATAAAGTGGTGTCTAGAATAAATCGGTAGGACTTGGTTGTGGGATTTTCCGAACAGTCGCCAATTTATTGGGACCAAAAGGATCATGCCTCTCCACACGAGGTGTACCTGGCCACTAGTCTTGGATACTAAATTGTGTACAAACTCAATCATAATTACTAAATTATCTGAATAAGCTCCTTTTCAAATTCGACCGCTCAAGGAACGACCCTAAGTCATATTTGCCTTTGCTAACCCATAGGAAGGACTAATAGATTTAGGCCTATCATATATAAATTAAACAATCAACTTCTTCTGTTGATATCCTGAATTGACGTTTTGCGACCTAACGACACTGCATAAATAAACCGTCCGATTCAGGCATATCAAACCTCAACAATAACAATGACAACAAGAGACAGAAAATTCCATGCAAAAGGTGTGAAGGATACCATCTGGATAAGTTCTGTGGGGTAGTATGTACCAAATGTAATAGAAAGGGTCATGGTGTGACGAAGTGTGACGTCTATGGACCGATGACCAATAAAGATAACAGAACAAATAATTCTATTATTTGTTACGGATGCGGAAAGTCGGGCCATTACAAAAACACATGCCCAAACCAAGGGAATAATAACGTACAAGTCCGCGGAAGAGCTTTCAACATTAACGCGGCAAAAGCGCAGAAAGACCCGGAGCTTGTTACGGGTACGTTCCTTATTGACGATAAATCTACTTATGTTTTATTTGATTCGGGTGCGGATAGAAGCTATATGAGTAGAGATTTTTGTGCCAAATTAAGTTGTCCTTTAACACATTTGGATAATAAGTTTTACTCTAATTAGCAAACGGTAAATTAATTAAAGCCGATAAAATATGCCGAAACCGAAAATTAAACTGGTTGGCGAAACATTTAAAATTAACTTGATACCAGTAGAGTTAGGGAGTTTTCATGTGATAATTAGCATGGACTGGTTGAAAAAAGAGAGAGCAGAGGTCGTTTGTTACAAGAATGCGATTCGCATTCTGCGCGAAAAAGGAAAACCCTTAATGGTGTACGGAGAAAAGGGTAACGCAAAGTTAAATCTTATTATTAGCTTGAAGGCGCAAAAGCTAATAAGGAAAGGTTGCTATGAAATTTTATCGCACGTTGAGAAAGTCAAACCCGAAGAAAAGAACATCAATGATGTTCCCGTCGCAAAAGAATTTCCCGATGTATTTCTGAAAGGATTGTGACGACCCGGAAAATTTTGACCAAATTTAAACTTAATCGTAATATGAAATCGACACGATAAGCAAAGTATGTAATATTGAAGTCTCAAAAACTTTGAATTGTGTTCATGTATTCATTTGACCTTCTACCAGTTCCGACGATTCACGAACAATTAATTGTAACTTGATAGGTATATATATATATATATATATATATATATATATATATACATATATAAATAATAATTGTAAATATAATTTTAAATATTGTATGTTGTTGTTACTAAAATTTATTTATGTAAATTAAAATAAAAATAGGATATTATAATAATTATTATTTAAAATATATCTCTATATATAAATAAATTATATTAAAAATAAATATTAAATGATTGTAATACTCGTTTGATGTTTCGATTGATATTAAACAAGTTAAATTCAAACTTATGTAATTTTATAATAAACGGTGATACGAAAATGAGTTCTATAAATTTTAGGCTTATTAAAAATGTATTTAGGAACTATTTGTTAAGTTTTAACACTTTTTATATTTCACCCATAAATGAGAGGGACAGTTGATATAATTTTTATTTAATAGTTAATGATCGAATTTTATACCATAATGACCAAAATAAATAAATATAGTTAATTTAAAAATATGGAATTTTTCTGAACACTTTTATCCGCCACTGATTTCGCAAGATACACAGCCCGTGAAAACTGTCGGTACAAATAGGGAGGCTGCTAATGTTCTATCACATGTTTTATGTATTCATTTATATGATAGTATATTTATTATTAAATTATTACTTTATCTTATTATTATATTATATATATACATTATATTACATATATCTATGAATATGATTGTATGCATTATCACTATCTTGGCAACTCAGTTCTTCTCTCCTGGCAAATTATTTCTTCGAGAAGTTGATAAACTAGTTCAAGTAGTGTGAATTCAGATTTTTAATAAAAGTTAAACCGGTAACCATCTTGTAAGTTTCTTCTCTAATATAATACATGAGATTGTTAGTTATTTTCCATCTGCAAACACCCATCTATCTATGTTATCTGCGATATATAAACATGAACCCATCACCTTTCTTCATTTTTTCTATCGATCATCTATAAACTCAAACAACCTTCCATCACTACCACATCCCATCATAAACCTTCACCTTTAAACCATCATCACCCATTATAACCCATCACCATCCCAAACCCACTTGCCATCACAAGGTCGCCGCTATGTTTTCCCATTTCTTACTCAAACCCACCTCACCACGCCATCCACGAACACCATCGTCACCCTCCAAAGCAACCCACCTTCGGTTACCATCAAATCGTAACAAGAAACCATCAAAAACCATCACTTTTCTTAAACCCATCCCTTTGCAAACCGATTGTTTTTGTTCTTGTTTGTTCGACACCTCTTAATACCACTTCATCATTGACACACTCACCTCAAACCACCTTCACGACACTTTTATTTTCGGTTCATAACCACCACAATGAGCACCGTGAACTACCAAGTAAACCACCAACACCGTCCTTATTTTTCTTCTTCTCTCCTACTGTTCGAGTATGTCTGCTATAACTACTATATATCGTTTTTGTTTCCTTAACAACCACCCTTGCCGTCCCATTCAGGCTACTGCTGACCACCGTGAAACCCACCTGCACCATTATATTTTTTTCTGTTTTTTTTCCGCTGTTCAACACCCCAAAACACCGCTTATTATCTCTGTATTACTTCCTGTTCCACTGCAACTACTGCTAATTCTGTGGAGATTTAAAACACGAAGAAAAAGGAAGAAGATGATGAATAGTAAAATTAAACGATTATAGATGATGAAGGTTACGGAGGTTATGATGATGATGGAGGAGATAACTAGATGATGGTGACGATGAATAGTAGACGAGATGTAGGATGATGATGATCATGCAATCATGATGATTGAACGATGATGGTGATGATGGAAGATGTGAGGTACGGTGATGATGATAGAAGTCGTTAGTGATCATGATGAACATGAGATGAAGCAGAGGTAATGACGAAGTGATGAATCGAAACCCTATTATTGTTGCTCGATCGGTTTTAATAAAAAAGGGGAACCGAAGACCTCTCCTGTTGTTCCTGGTAAGATTACTTTAATCCACTTATCACACAAATCAGTTAGTGGACCTTAAATCAATTTTGGACTTGAGTAAAATTGTTCATGGGTTTAATTGATGGGCCAAAAATTAATCAAATGTTGGGCCGCGTTTCTGTTTATAGTATTGGGCCGGATTAGGATGCTTGTAACAAGTCTCGACATCCAATGACAATGAGGATAAGTGGACAAGGATAGATGGATGGTTTAGTGAGTGTTTGGATGAGCGAGAGGTCTCGGGTTCGAGTCTTGTAGCAGCCATATTTTTTTTTAGAAAGTGCTTTATGAGGTAGTTTACTCCCATTTATTATTATTATTATTATTATTATTATTATTATTATTATTATTATTATTATTATTATTATTATTATTATTATTATTATTATTATTATTATTATTATTATTATTATTATTATTATTATTATTATTATTATTATTATTATTATTATTATTATCATTATTATTATTGTATTATTTTTAGTATTATTATTATTATTGTATTATTATTAGTATTAAAATTATTATTATTGTTATCATTAATTCTAATACATGTAATAAATATTATTTATAATTACAAAAATGAGTAATATTAGTAATATTGTTAATATAAGTATTAGAATTATTATTAAGTAATAATATTATTACTATTAGTATCATTATTATTAAAAAGTATGAATAACATATATTATTATTACTACCAGTATTATTATTATTATTATTATTATTATTATTATTATTATTATTATTATTATTATTATTATTATTATTATTATTATTATTATTATTATTATTATTATTATTATTATTATTATTATTATTATTATTATTATTATTATTATTAGTATTATGATTATTTAAAACATAGTATTAATGTTATCATTAATAGAATTATTAATACTATTATCATTAGTATTAGTATTATAATTATTTTATCATTTCAAATATTATTTTGTATTAATATAATTACTATTTTAACAAACAAATGAAATATATACATATAAAATATTTGATACATATAACATAACAAAAGTTATATTTTTATATAGTAATAATGAGTTATATAAATTAATAATATAAAAATTATATCAATAATAATAATATATATATTTGTTCGGTTACAAGTATATATTTTAATACATATATAAATGATATAGGTTCGTGAATCCAAGGCCAACCCTACACTTGTTCAATGTCGTCATATGTATTTTTACTACAAAATACAGTATTGTGAGTTCATTTGATTCCCTTTTACTCTTTACATTTTTGGGACTGAGAATACATGCGCTGTTTTTATAACTGTTTCCTAAATGCTTTTGACATATATTTTTTGAACTGAGAATACAAGAACTTCTTTTATAAATGATTGACGAAATAGACACAAGTATTCAAAACTACATTCTATGATAGAATTATTTGGATTTAGAGGTTCGATTTAGTAGTTAGTAACGGTGAGATGATTTCGTCATTGCACTACGCGTTAGCTACCGTTTTAACTACCATCGGTGAGATGATTTCGTCATTGCACTACGCGTTAGCTACTGATGTATTATAATGTATTGTATTATTGTCGACTTTGTAGTTGGTAACGGAGGGATGATTTTGCATTGCATACGCATTAGCCCCCGTTTCAGCTACGCTCGGAGGGATGATTTTGCATTGCATACGCATTAGCCCCCGTTGTAAGAATTATATTGTATTAACTACTACGGTGAGATGATTTCATCATTGCACTACGCGTTAGCTACCGTTGGTTAGTTGTTTGAAAGGTTGCGGTGTTCTTCATATGAATGATTTTATAGCAGGAGTAGACCTGCACAGATTGTTTTCTAATTATGAGTATCTTATGGTCTATTAAAATGATGAATTTTATTATTTACGATAAACCTATGAACTCACCAACCTTTTGGTTGACACTTGAAAGCATGTTTATTCTCAGGTATGAAAGAAATCTTCCGCTGTGCATTTTCTCATTTTAGAGACATTACTTGGAGTCATTCATGACATATTTCAAAAGACGTTGCATTCGAGTCTTTGAGTTCATCAAGATTATTATTTAGTCAATTATAGTTGGATATATTATAAAATAGTATGCATGCCATCAACTTTCGATGTGATGAAAGTTTATCTTTTAAAAATGAATGCAATGTTTGTAAAATGTATCATATAGAGGTCAAATACCTCACAATGTAATCAACTATTGTGAATCGTTTATAATCGATATGGACTTCGTCCAGATGGATTAGGACGGGTCTTTTCAGTTGGTATCAGAGCGATGGTCTTAGCGAATCAGGTCTTGCATTAGTGTGTCTAACTGATAGTTGTTAAGATGCATTAGTGGGTCTGGACTTCGACCGTGTCTGCATGTCAAAAGTTTTGCTTATCATTTCGTGTTGAAAATTACCTGCTTATCATTCTAAGTCTAGACACGTCCCACTGCCTTTATTGCATAGATAGTGTATAGACAAATTCATATCTTAGCGTATCTATTACGGTAGATTTTGCCTGATATCTTCCGTCAATTTCTCCGTAATTTAAGGGATGCTGGTACTATATATATATCTATGCATATTATGCATTGAGAATACCATCCAACTATCAATTACTGTCACTAAACTCTTCATACCAAAAATCTTTCCTGAGATCGCGTAAGATGGCCTCTACTAATCGACCAAGTTCCTCTGACTCCGAAGATAGTGTGATAGGAGCACATCAACCAATCAACTACCGTGATTACTGGAGAAAATGGGGGTGGGTTCGTGACATACTCACCCTATTGAGAAGGGAAGAAGGTACTCCATATCATGAACCGAATCTACCACCTAACCTTGGAGTACTTGAACCGCTCACCGGCGAACCCGTTCGCAACACCGTTTATACCCTTTTTACAAGAATTTTTCTTCTTGAGGCTACCATTAACAGAACTATAGAAGATATCCAACCTCTACCTCACACTGATAACCAACTAGGGTTAGTAGAAGAAGTTAGAGAACTCCAAGCTTTAGAGAGCACGGTACATAATTTGCAAGCACCAGCAGTATCACCAACACCAGTAACATCACCAGCCTCAGCACCAACGACACCAGTACCATCAACTGTAGCGACCCGACAAAATCGTCATTGACGGCGCCGTCTACTTAGGTCCCGTTATGTGGTCATAAGTCTTTAAAACAATGTTTGACCTAAAGTTTGTGGCATTCATTTCAAAAGTAAAGATGTTTCAAAGTTTACAAGGTAGTTCGACAACTAGTTACATACAAAGTTTAAAGTACAATTTAAACATATGTGACACAAATGAAAGTAGCCAAAAGACGCTCCACGTATGCATGTTTACTCGACATCCAAGCAAGTATCAAAAGTAATGAGCGGAAGCATGTATCACACAAATGTTCAAGGACCTGAGAAAAACAAAGAAAATTGTCAACGAAAACGTTGGTGAAATCATAGGTTTGAGTAAGTAAGTACAAGTGAACCACAAGATTTGCAACAATGATATAATAGTAATACATTCCAAAAGTTTGTTTCACGAGCACCCAATTATCAATGCTTAACATTCCTTCCATAGAACCCCATCACAATAGTGTTAGAACATACACTGTTTCTCGAAAATATATTTCATTCGTAAACGGTAGTGAACCGTTTGAATGAGGGTTTGTCAAACCCATATGGCCATAAAACATAAGTTCTCGCTTACACCCGGCAAGTGTAACTAATGATAATCGAATTGAGGATTTTTGTTCAAACTCGTATGTAGAATGTTTGTTTTCCTGTACTTGTGTTCACTTAGTAAAAAGAAACGTTTATGTTTTCTCATCCCAAATGTAAGTGCAAAAGAGTAAAAGTGGGACTATGATCTCACCTTGTGTGCACGAGTAATAAGTACTTCAACAAGTAATGTGTGCAAAGAACAATGCTAGTCTTGACCTAAACAAATAGGTTTATATCAATATTGGTAAACACGATAGGTCAAAGTGTTCAATTAGTCCTATGGCTCGTTAAGACTCGATCATAATAGCATGTGAATCAAATTTTCATGTTTCATGCAAGGTACAAGTATAAAAGCATGTTAGAACGATTGCACAAACATTTGGTTAAGTTTGATTAAAAGTCAACTTAGGTCGGGTCAAAGTCAACGAAAAAGTCAACACGTTCGGGTCGGGTCCTGAACTATTTTTCTGAGGTTTTTAATCATATATGAGCATGTTAGAACAAGTTACATGTGAATCGGAGGTCCATAGCATAGCAAACATTTTCCGTAAAATGACCAATGAAGACAGAAGCCTGCCAGTGTATCTGGACGGCGTCCAGCTTTGAAGGCTGGGACGACATCCAAATATCTGGATAGCGTCCAGCTTTGAAATTTGGGACGGCGTCCAAGGGTCTGGACGGTGTCCAGATTGGTATTCAAGTCTGATGCAGAAAACTTCTAAGTGCACGAACCAAAAACCAAACTAACACATTTTATGATCCGCAAACAACCAAAACATGTATCTTATATCATCGGAAAGGTATTTTGACGAGGAAAACATCTAAACACATTTCATCAATCACATTTACCTTTACAACAACCAAAATCACATTGAATGCTCAATCATTTAATGCATTCAAGTTCATAAATGAATAAATGATTCGGCAACCAATTTACATGAATGATATGCCGTCTCGAAGGTAATCAAGCATACAATACAACCTAATACTTACTAATAACATTTCATGTCATTCCAAGCATCAAAAGTCCATTTCACGTTCATCAAACCCTAACCCAATTTCACCAAAATCACTAATCAAGTTCATGAAGTTTTCTAAAGCAACCTACACATCAAATTGAAGCTAGTAATACTAGGAACACATTTTATACTTGCACTTTATCATAACAACAACATTAAATCATCCAAAACTCAAAATCAAGCACACACTATTCATGTTCATGCTAGTTACACTAAAACAACGAGATCGAGCATATATATCATATATTCATGTTAGACTTGAGCCATAGACCCTAACTAACAACTTTATAAGTTAAAAACATCAAGAACACAAAATCTAGTGATTTTAGAAAGTTGCCCAAATGTAATGAAATTGGTATGGAATCGAAGAGGAAGTTGCAAGGATTCCAAAAATGTAATTTGTTTTGCAAAACACCCGCTAGCTCGGATTTGGATGATGATTCTTGTTAGTGTTCTTTGAGAGAGAAAAGGAAGTAGTAAAAGATGAGGAAGAAAATGAATGGATGAAAGGGGTTTGACCCTTTGACCTAGTCAAGGGTTTGATCCCTTGTCAAGTTTAGTCCCTCAACTTTCGTTCGGGTGCGTGAATTACCTAAACGAGATAATTTAAAACGCGTATTAAAGGGAGATGTTATAAGCATATAACGGAGTTTAAAATAGTATAACGGAAAAAGGCGGGATGTTAAATTACTTACTCCTTAAAAGAAATTTCGTCCCGAAATTTAAGTAGGCGTAGCAGTCGTTGTTTCTTCCTCTATACCTTGCATTTCCGAGTTTGCGAATAGATGAGGATATTTCCTTTGCATTTGATCTTATCTTTCCCAAGTAAACTTGGGTCCCCTTTTGGCGTTCCAACGGACTTTGACAATTGGAATTCGGCTTTGTTTTAACATTTTGACGGAGGTGTCCACAATTTCAACCGGTTCCTCCACGAAATGAAGTTTGTCATCAATGGTAAGCTCCTTGAGAGGAATGACGATATCGGGTTCGGCAAGGCACTTTTTCAAGTTGGATACATGGAAAGTAGGATGAACGGAGCTCAATTGAGGCGGAAGATCTAAACGATAAGCAACGGTTCCAACACGCTCCAAGATTTCGAAGGACCAATATACCGCGGAATTAATTTCCCCCGTTTTCCAAAATGAATTACACCTTTCCAAGGTGAGACTTTTAACATTACTCTGTCACCGACTTGAAATTCGAGGTCGTTGCATCGTTTGTTGGTATAGCTCTTTTGACGACTCCTGGCCGTCTGAAGCCTATCTCGGATTTGTACGATCTTCTCGGTGGTTTCGTGAATGAGTTCGGGTCCGGTGATTTGCACGTCGCCTACCTCGGCCCAACAAAGAGGTGAACGACATTTTCGGCCATATAGCGCTTCAAAAGGTGCGGCTTTAATACTCGCGTGATAACTATTGTTGTAAGAGAACTCGGCGAGAGGTAAGTGCTTGTCCCAAGCTTTTCCAAAATCAACCACGCAAGCTCGTAACATGTCCTCCAAGGTTTGAATGGTGCGTTCGCTTTGCCCATCGGTTTGGGGATGATATGCGGTGCTCATGTCTAAACGCGTTCCCAACGCTTCTTGCAAGGTACGCCAAAACCTAGAAACAAAACGGCCATCTCGGTCGGAGATAATCGATAAGGGTACACCGTATCGGGCTACGATTTCTTTAATGTAAAGTTGTGCTAGTTTCTCCATGTTGTCGGTTTCCTTCATGGCTAGGAAGTGCGCGGATTTGGTGAG
Source organism: Rutidosis leptorrhynchoides (assembly GCF_046630445.1). NCBI lineage: Eukaryota > Viridiplantae > Streptophyta > Magnoliopsida > Asterales > Asteraceae > Rutidosis > Rutidosis leptorrhynchoides. Next base: position 209,632,784 of record NC_092341.1, on the reverse strand, counting down.
ACGGTCAACAATAACCCAAATTGTATCATAACCGCCAACCGTCTTTGGTAGTTTGGTGATAAAATCCATCGTTATCCTTTCCCACTTCCATTGCGGGATTTCGGGTTGTTGAAATAGTCCGGACGGTCTTTGGTGTTCGGCTTTGACTTTGGAACATGTCAAACACCTAGAAACATAAGTAGCTACGTCCCTTTTGATGTTCGGCCACCAATATTGTTCTTTAAGGTCGTGGTACATCTTATTGGCACCGAGATGAATCGAGTATCGTGATTTGTGGGCTTCATCTAAAATAAGGCTTCGTAGGTCCCCATAGCTAGGCACCCAAATCCTTCTGCCGTAATATCGGAGTCCGATCTCCCTAATTTCAAATCGAGAGAGGAGAATGTTCAAGAGCTCGTGTGAAACATTTTCATCCTTGAGAGCCTCATCTTGGGCTACCCGAATTTGGCTATTAAGGTTGGTGTGGATGGTGATGTTTAAGGCTCAGACACGAAGAGGCACCGCTCTTTCTTTTCGACTTAAGGCATCGGCTACTACATTTGCCTTTCCGGGATGGTAACGAAGCTCACAATCATAATCGTTTAAAGTTTCAATCCACCGTCGTTGTCTCATATTTAGTTGTTTTTGATCGAAGATGTGTTGAAGGCTTTTGTGATCGGTGAAGATGGTACTTTTGGTTCCATAAAGATAGTGTCTCCACATTTTAAGTACGAAGACAACGGCTCCGAGTTCGAGATCATGTGTCATATAGTTTCGTTCATGAATTTTGAGTTGTCAAGAAGCGTAAGCAATGACTTTCGTTTGTTGCATCAACACACACCCAAAACCATGTTTCGAGGTGTCGCAATACACAACAAAATCATCGTTGCCTTCGGGAAGTGACAAGATAGGAGCGGTGGTTAGCTTCGTTTTCAAGATTTGAAATGCGGATTCTTGTTCGATTGCCCAAATGAATTTCTTTCCCTTATGAGTTAACGCGGTTAGAGGACGAGCAACCAAAGAGAAATCCTTGATGAATCTACGATAGTATCCGGCGAGACCCAAAAATTGACGAATGTGAGTAGGAGTAGTAGGAGTCTCCCATTTACTAATGGCTTCGATTTTTGATGGATCGACTTTAATACCTTGATCACTTACAACATGACCAAGAAACTGAACTTCCTTCAACCAAAATTCACACTTGGAGAATTTGGCATAGAGTCGTTCTTGCCTTAAAAGTTCAAGCACAAGTCGGAGATGTTCCTCGTGTTCTTCTTCGTTTTTAGAATAGATCAAAATATCATCGATGAACACGATAACGAATATGTCAAGGTACGGTTTGCACACGTGGTTCATAAGATCCATGAACACTGCCGGTACATTAGTGAGACCAAATGGCATGACAAGGAATTCATAACTACCATAACGAGTCCGGAAAGCGGTTTTTGAGACGTCTTCCTCCTTAACCCTTAGTTGATGATAACCCGAACAGAGATCGATTTTTGACTATACACAAGACCCTTGTAATTGATCAAAGAGGTCATCGATGTGAGGAAGAGGATATCGGTTCTTAACCGTCAATTTATTTAGTTCACGATAATCAATGCACATTCGTAGGGATCCATCTTTCTTCTTAACGAATAAAATCGGAGCGCCCCACGGTGAATGGCTAGGTTGGATGAAACCACGATCGAGTAGTTCTTGGATTTGACTTTGCAATTCTTGCATTTCGGATGGAGCGAGTCTATATGGTGCACGTGCTATGGGTGCGGCTCCCGAAATAAGATCGATTTGGAATTCAACTGGTCGATGAGGTGGAAGACCCGGCAATTCGTCGGGAAATACATCAGAATAGTCACTAACAATTGGCACATCATCGATGTGCTTCTCATCGGACTCGAATTTCTTAACGTGAGCAAGGATCGCAAAACAACCCTTACGGAGTAGTTTTCTAACTTTAAGGCACGAAACGAGGTTGAGTCCGGTGCAACTCTTATCGCCATAAACAATCAAAGGTTCACCATTCTCGATAGGAATTTGGATTGTGTTAAGATCACAAAGGATGTGAGATTTCGTTTTGGCTAACCAATTCATACCGATTATTACATCAAAGCTTCCTAGTTCCATGGGTATCAAGTTAATTTCAAACTCATTACCCAAAATGTTTAATGTGCACCCCCGGTAATATGTGTCAGCACTCAATAGTTTCCCGTTGGCCACTTCAATGGTATAAGTGGTATCGAGTGGGAGTGGTGGAGTGCTAAAAGAATGAATCAAAGTCTTGGATACAAAGCATTTATCGACACCCGAATCGAATAAACAAGTAACATAAGTTTTGTTGAGGAGAAACGTACCCGTGACTAATTCATTGTCATCTCGGGCTTCCTCGGTGTTGATGTTGAAAGCTCGGCCGCGCGTATTGGGGTTATCTTTCCTCTTCGGGCATGCATTTCTATAATGGCCCATTTGGCCACATTCATAACAAGTGCCCGTTTTTGGTGCATTGGGCCCCTTTCGAGCGATGGGGGCAACACTTTTACACTCATTGGCCTTATGACCAACTCCTTGGCACCGATGGCAAATTAACTTGCCACATTCACCAAAGTGATGTTTGTTGCATTTGTTGCAAAGAGGTAGGTTCTCGGCATAAGCCTTCTTGCCGTCGGAGGTGTAAGGCTTCTTAGCAAAGTTTTTGTTGCTTGATTGGGGGGCTTCCCACTTTCTTTTATTGTTACCCGACTTATCCTCGGCTTTAGGTGCCGGCACTACAATTTCGTCCACCGTTTCTATCAATTTGCGGGCCATGTTCAAAGCTTCTTGATGATTAGTGGGTTTGGATGACATTACTCCGTGTTTGATGCTCTTTGGAAGACCATCCATGTAAAGTTCAACCCTTAAAGCTTCGGGGTTCACAAGATTTGGGCACATCAAGGCTAGTTCAGAAAATCGTTGATTATAAGCCTTGAGATCATTTCCGACCGCCTTTAAAGTTCTTAGCTCTTGTTCGAGCCTTCGGGTTTCTTCATGAGGGAAATATTCGACAATCATCTTTTCCCTCAAGTCGGCCCAAGAGAGGGCGTGAGCTTCATCGGTACGCACCGATTGTACATAGGTATTCCACCACGTGAGGGCGATACCGGCAAAGGTGTGGGTGGAATATTTGACTTTATCTTGGTCTCGACAACCGCTTATGCTAAAAATGGCTTCCGTTTGTTCGAACCATCGAGTGAGTACAACCGGTCCCCCGGTTCCATCAAAAGTGTGAGGTTTGCACCCCATGAAGGCTTTATAGGAGCATCCCTCGCTTGAGTTATCGGCTCCTTGATTGTTGTTGTTGTGGTTGTTGTTATTGTTGGAGGAGTGATCGGCCATGGCCGCTTCCACAGCGGTGGCTATCATTCATTGTAGAGCTTGTTCGAGAGTCTCATAGCGTGGCACACGACGAGGAGGCATTGTTCTTTCAAAACACAAGAATACCGTTGATTAGTATTTTCAATAATACTAATCATGATATGGAATAAGGATAGAGAGAAAAATTTTCCTTGACTCGCCTTAAATTCTTTATGCCACAATATCGGAACGTTCATATGAGTCACCGTAATATAATCCCGGAAATTATATTACCCTGTTTCATATGTGCATTCGACATCATTTCATATAGTCAAGGTGGCGCGTCAATCAAATTAAACAACGTGAGGTTAAGATGAAACAAGAGTAGATATAATGCACAAGTAGTTAAGTAATTCCTACTTCAAGTCTATATGTCGGTTGTAGTCTAGACTCACTAATGTACCCTATGACTCGGGGTAGACACCAATGAACTCTAAATCCCTACAACCAACGCTCTGATACCATCTGTAGCGACCCGACAAAATCGTCATTGACGGCGCCGTCTACTTAGGTCCCGTTACGTGGTCATAAGTCTTTAAAACAATGTTTGACCAAAAGTATGTCGCATTCATTTCAAAAGTAAAGATGTTTCAAAGTTTATAAGGTAGTTCGACAACTAGTTACATAACAAAGTTTAAAGTACAATTTAAACATATGCGACACAAATGAAAGTAGCCAAAAGACGCTCCACGTATGCATATTTACTCGACATCCAAGCAAGTATCAAAAGTAATGAGCGGAAGCATGTATCACACAAATGTTCAAGGACCTGAGAAAAACATAGAAATCTGTCAACGAAAACGTTGGTGAAATCATAGGTTTGAGTAAGTAAGTACAAGTGAACCACAAGATTTGCAACAATGATATAATAGTAATACATTCCGAAAGTTTGTTTCACGAGCACCCAATTATCAATGCTTAACATTCCTTCCATAGAACCCCATCACAATAGTGTTAGAACATACACTGTTTCTCGAAAATATATTTCATTCGTAAACGGTAGCGAACCTTTTGAATGAGGGTTTGTCAAACCCATATGACCATATAACATAAGTTCTCACTTACACCCGGCAAGTGTAACTAATGATAATCGAATTGAGGATTTTTGTTCAAACTCGTATGTAGAATGTTTGTTTTCCTGTACTTGTGTTCACTTAGTAAAAAGAAACGTTTATGTTTTCTCATCCCAAATGTAAGTGCAAAAGAGTAAAAGTGGGACTATGATCTCACCTTGTGTGCACGAGTAATAAGTACTTCAACAAGTAATGTGTGCAAAGAACAATGCTAGTCTTGACCTAAACAAATAGGTTTATATCAATATTGGTAAACACGATAGGTCAAAGTGTTCAATTAGTCCTATGGCTCATTAAGACTCGATCATAATAGCATGTGAATCAAATTGTCATGTTTCATGCAAGGTACAAGTATAAAAGCATGTTAGAACGATTGCACAAACATTTGGTTAAGTTTGATTAAAAGTCAACTTAGGTCGGGTCAAAGTCAACGAAAAAGTCAACACGTTCGGGTCGGGTCCCGAACTATTTTTCTGAGGTTTTTAATCATATATGAGCATGTTAGAACAAGTTACATGTGAATCGGAGGTCCATAGCATAGCAAACATTTTTCATAAAATGACCAATGAAGACAGAAGCCTGCCAGTGTATCTGGACGGCGTCCAGCTTTGAAGGCTGGGACGGCGTCCAAATATCTTGACGGCGTCCAACTTTGAAATTTGGGACGGTGTCCAAGGGTCTGGACGGCGTCCAGATTGATATTCAAGTCTGATGCAGAAAACTTCTAAGTGCACGAACCAAAAACCAAACTAACACATTTTATGATCCGCAAACAACCAAAACATGTATCTTATATCATCGGAAAGGTATTTTGATGAGGAAAACATCTAAACACATTTCATCAATCACATTTACCTTTACAACAACCAAAATCACATTGAATGCTCAATCATTTAATGCATTCAAGTTCATAAATGCAAATAAAAGATTCGGCAACCAATTTACATGAATGATATGCCGTCTCGAAGGTAATCAAGCATACAATACAACCTAATACTTACTAATAACATTTCATGTCATTCCAAGCATCAAAAGTCCATTTCACGTTCATCAAACCCTAACCCAATTTCACCAAAATCACTAATCAAGTTCATGAAGTTTTCTAAAGCAACCTACACATCAAATTGAAGCTAGTGATACTAGGAACACATTTTATACTTGCACTTTATCATAACAACAACATTAAATCATCCAAAACTCAAAATCAAGCACACACTATTCATGTTCATGCTAGTTACACTAAAACAACGAGATCGAGCATATAAATCATATATTCATGTTAGACTTGAGCCATAGACACTAACTAACAACTTTATAAGTTAAAAACATCAAGAACACAAAATCTAGTGATTTTAGAAAGTTGCCCAAATGTAATGAAATTGGTATGGAATCGAAGAGGAAGTTGCAAGGATTCCAAAAATGTAATTTGTTTTGCAAAACACCCGCTAGCTCGGATTTGGATGATGATTCTTGTTGGTGTTCTTTGAGAGAAAAAAGGAAGTAGTAAAAGATGAGGAAGAAAATGAATGGATGAAAGGGGTTTGACCCTTTGACCTAGTCAAGGGTTTGATCCCTTGTCAAGTTTAGTCCCTCAACTTTCGTTCGGGTGCGTGAATTACCTAAACGAGATAATTTAAAACGCGTATTAACGGGAGATGTTATAAGCATATAACGGAGTTTAAAATAGTATAACGAAAAAGTAAACGGAAAAAGGCGGGATGTTACATCAACAACCCAAGTTTCAACAATCCACACCTCAACATCACATTCTATACCTCGAGCATAATCATCGTTCTACATGACGTTCTACATCAATTACCTTCGTTTGACATGGCCATTATGTAATCTTTAATGTTTTAGAGATTATATATTCTCGTTCTAACGGTAAATCAAATGAGTTTAATATCATATTAACTCATTAAATCCATGATTACATCTGAAGAAAATATATATGTTAGTATATTTTCATAAAGATTGTAATTAAAAATTCTTTTGTACAAACTGTTAATGGTGAAAATATTTTAACGGGTAGGTAATACCCGAGGAATATTTAGATTTCACATTAATAAGTTACACTGTATATTCTTCGAAGCTGATTCAACAGTCGTTTACTATCCTTCTTACATCCACCGATATACGAATCCGTTCACCACAGAATGACCATTTTCATTAAATTTCATATTTGGATTTTGATTTATCAGAATCCAACAAGTGGCATAATGAAGAAAACATTGAACAAAATAAAATTTGTTAGAAACAAACCAATTAACTATGAGAAATTTTGTTAAGAATCCATGCTAACAAAATCCTAGCTAACTGTTCCTAGCTAACTGTTAATTCCCTATTACATTATCGCAATTTAATTATCGCAATTTATTTATCACAATTTTTATTCTCGCAATTTTATTTATCGTCATTTAATTTCTGTTATTTATTTTACGCACTTTAAATATCGAGACACGTATACAAGGTTTTGACATATAATATCGACGCATCTATATATATTATTTGGAATAACTATAGACACTCTATATGCAGTAATGCGAGAGTAAGCTATACAGGGTTGAGGTTGATTCTATAATAATATATATACTTTGAGTTGTGATCGAGTCTGAGAAATGTACACGGGTCACGATATGTATTAATTAATTCGAATATTATATATTAAACTATATATGAATTATTGGACTGTTAACTGTGGACTATCAACTGTGGACTAATGATATTGGACAATTAAAATATATTAAAATATTGATTATAACATATAAAACTAAACATCTCTTCAAGTTTGCCACTTGATTTCATCCTAAACCTCATTTGTACCTTGACGATTACAATCCGCGTTCAAACCCTTTCATGATTCTTGAAAAACACCTCAATCGAGAGGATGAACCAACCGCACTTCATCTACGGGAGAAAAGATTTATGCATATAGTTATGCACCTGAAAACACTCGAAACCGGAGTAAACATTTAACACGTATCTGTGCTAATTCCTTTAGTGTTATTATTACCCAAAATAACTTGGTGATTCCTTTCAAAGTAGCAAATTTTGTCACAGCCCCAGCAAGTCAACTTCGACTTTTCGTTCGAAACAACCTTATTAACACCTTAATATATACGTGTGCTCTTTTATTGTTACCGGGGAACCTTTTATATTCTACAATATTACAATCAGCGTTTAATCATTTAAAAACACAATTCTCTTGAAACCACCTCAGATTGATAACCGATGATTCAGGTATGGTAGCAATAAATGCAGAGGAAACAGAAAAATTGTAGATGGTCTAAACAGCCAAAAGTTTAATGATAAAGATGGGAGTGTTAGGAACGCTCGATAAAAAATTTGATACTGAAAAACGAATTAAGGAAACCCTGAAGGAGACCAAGAACAAATACAAGGACCAAACCCTGTATTTAAAGAATCCTGATGATTCTGTTTCTGATGAATTCTTTAGCGAATACCTTACTTCTTAATCGCTCTAAATCATTATGAATGAATTTCTTCATCACACTTTGATTCTAAAATTCTAAGATATCATCGTATCTTTCATTGTAAATATCCTCAATATTTCTGAAGATATCTTCATAAATATTCTTGTCCGATATTAATTATCTCTCAGTGCTATCTGTGTTATATCATAAAAGAAAACTGTTTTAGTTTCTTAATCTCTAAAAACTTAGAGTTTAAACTATGAATGTTTTTGAAGTAGTGTTGTAAAGTGATGCATTAGTTAGTATAATATAATGACACTTGATCAACGTGATTATATTACAGTAAGTCATGCTGAGTTTCTAATGAAACGTGATGATTCACAGACCATAATGTCATCATGTGCCATGTTACACGACTCTTACATTCTACCTAATCTCCAAACATATCAAGAATATATCTTTCTGATAGTTCTATCTTATCTTTTAAATTCTGGTAATTTGACAAATCAAGATCGTGCCATTACGAATTCCTTCTTAGAACATTAACTATGTTCATTCTGAAATTCATATCTACGAATTCTGGACCATTATTCGCATGACTTAAAGTTGGGAAGAGGAAAAACAAAAGGATGGAACTCCGAAATATAAAGAAAACGAAGGGAATGAATTTATAGTGAAATATCAGACAGGGTAATCAAGGCAGATCACCGTATTTAAAGTAAAGAGGATTTTAATTTCCTTATTCACCGAAGAATCAAATCTTGTAGATTTCAAAGATCTTCTTTAAATCCCTTGAATTCAGGAATTAAACTAAGACAACGTCAAAAGTTAAGACACATCTTATTTTCTAAATTCAACCCTGACTACGTCGAAAGCTAAGACGAATCTTTACTTCTTTATTTAGGTCTTTTGTGATAACTTCACTCGTACTCTTCGATTAATCGAATTATCTTATACATATTACTCAACAGTAATAAAACTCTATCTATCAGCTCATATGCGTCATGAAAACATACTTATTGTCAATCATGACGATCCCAATCAAATTTCGGGATGAAATTTCTTTAACGGGTAGGTACTGTGACGACCCGGAAAATTTTGACCAAATTTAAACTTAATCTTAATATGAAATCGACACGATAAGCAAAGTATGTAATATTGAAGTCTCAAAAACTTTGAATTGTGTTCATGTATTCATTTGACCTTCGACCAGTTCCGACGATTCACGAACAATTAATTGTAACTTGATAGGTATGTATATATATATATATATATATATATATATATATATATATATATATATATATATATATATATATATATATATATATATATATATATATATATATATATATATACATATATAAATAATAATTGGAAATATAATTTTAAATATTGTATGTTGTTATTACTAAAATTTATTTATGTAAATAAAAATAAAAATAGGATATTATAATAATTATTATTTAAAATATATCTCTATATATAAATAAAGTATATTAAAAATAAATATTAAATGATTCTAATACTCGTTTGATGTTTCGATTGATATTAAACAAGTTAAATTTAAACTTATGTAATTTTATAATAAACGGTGATACGAAAATGAGTTCTATAAATTTTAGGCTTATTAAAAATGTATTTAGGAACTATTTGTTAAGTTTTAACACTTTTTATATTTCACCCATAAATGAGAGGGACAGTTGATGTAATTTTTATTTAATAGTTAATGATCGAATTTTATACCATAATGACCAAAATAAATATAGTTAATTTAAAAATATGGAATTTTTCTGAACACTTTTATCCGCCACTGATTTCGCAAGATACACAGCCCGTGAAAACTGTCGGTACAAATAGGGAGGCTGCTAATGTTCTATCACATGTTTTATGTATTCATTTATATGATAGTATATTTATTATTAAATTATTACTTTATCTTATTATTATATTATATATATATACATTATATTACATATATCTATGAATATGATTATATGCATTATCACTATCTTGGCAACTCACTTCTTCTCTCCTGGCGAATTATTTCTTCGAGAAGTTGATAAACTAGTTCAAGTAGTGTGATTTCAGATTTTTAATAAAAGTTAAACCGGTAACCGTCTTGTAAGTTTCTTCTCTAATATAATATATGAGATTGTTAGTTATTTTCCATCTTCAAACACCCATCTATCTATGTTATCTGCGATATATAAACATGAACCCATCACCTTTCTTCATTTTTTCTATCGATCATCTATAAACTCAAACAACCTTCCATCACTACCACATCCCATCATAAACCTTCACCTTTAAACCATCATCACCCATTATAACCCATCACCATCCCAAACCCACGTTGCCATCACAAGGCCGCTGCTATGTTTTCCCGTTTCTTACTCAAACCCACCTCACCACGCCATCCCCGAACACCAGCGTCACCCTCCAAAGCAACCCACCTTCGGTTACCATCAAATCGTAACAAGAAACCATGGAAAACCATCACTTTTCTTAAACCCATCCCTTTGCAAACCGATTATTTTTGTTCTTGTTTGTTCGACACCTCTTAGTACCACTTCATCATCGACACACTCACCTCAAACAACCTTCACGACACTTTTATTTTCGGTTCATAACCACCACAATGACCACCATGAACTACCAAGCAAACCACCAACACCGTCCTTATTTCTCTTCTTCTCTCCTACTGTTCGAGTATGTCTGCCACGGCTACTATATATTGTTTTTGTTTCTTGAACAACCACCCTTGCCGTCCCATTCAGGCTACTGCTGACCACCGTGAAACCCACCTGCACCATTATATTTTTTTCTGTTTCTTTTACGCTGTTCAACACCCCAAAACACCGCTTATTATCTCTGTATTACTTCCTGTTCCACTGCAACTACTGCTGTTTCTGTGGAGATTTAAAACACGAAGATAATTTAAGAAGATGATGAATAGTAAAATTAAATGATTATAGATTATGAAGGTTACGGAGGTTATGATGATGATGGAGGCGATAACTAGATGATGGTGATGATGAATAGTAGACGAGATGTAGGATGATGATGATCATGCGGTCATGATGATTGAACGATGATGATGATGGAAGATGTGAGGTACGGTGATGAGGATAGAAGTCGTTAGTGATCATGATGAACATGAGATGAAGAAGAGGTAACGAGGAAGTGATGAATCGAAACCCTATAATTGTTGCTTGATCGGTTTTAATAAAAGAGGGGAACCGAAGACCTCTCCTGTTATTCCTGGCAAGATTACCTTAATCCACTTATCACACAAATCAGTTAGTGGACCTTAAATCGATTTTGGACTTGAGTAAAATTGTTCATGGGTTTAATTGATGGGTCGAAAATTAATCAAATGTTGGGCCGCGTTTCTGTTTATAGTATTGGGCCGGATTAGGATGCTTGTAACAAGTCTCGACATCTAATGACAATGAGGTTATGAACAAGATTAAATCCCGAGTTATATATATAATTAGAAGTTGACAGTTGATTTAAATTAGAAAAACAAGGATAGATGGATGGTTTAGTGAGTGTTTGGATGAGCGAGAGGTCTCAGGTTCGAGTCTTGAAGCAGCCATAATTTTTTTCAGAAAGTGCTTTATGAGGTAGTTTACTCTCATTTATTATTATTATTATTATTATTATTATTATTATTATTATTATTATTATTATTATTATTATTATTATTATTATTATTATTATTATTATTATTGTTGTTGTTGTTGTTGTTGTTGTTGTTGTTGTATTATTAGTATTATTATTTTTATTATTGTATTATTATTAGTATTAAAATTATTATTATTGTTATCATTAATTCTAATACATGTAATAAATATTATTTATAATTACAAAAATGAGTAATATTAGTAATATTGTTAATATAAGTATTAGAATTATTATTAAGTGATAATATTATTATTATTAGTATCATTATTATTAAAAAGTATGAATAACATTTATTATTATTACTACCAGTATTATTATTATTCTTATTATTATTATTATTATTAGTAGTATTATGATTATTTAAAACTTAGTATTAATGTTATCATTAATAGAATTATTAATACTATTATCATTAGTATTAGTATTATAATTATTTTATAATTTCAAATATTATTTTGTATTAATATAATTACTATTTTAACAAACAAATGAAATATATACATATAAAATATTTAATACATATAACATAACAAAAGTTATATTTTTATATAGTAATAATGAGTTATATAAATTAATAATATAAAAATTTTATCAATAATAATAATATATATATTTGTTCGATTATAAGTATATGTTTTAATACATATATAAATGATATAGGTTCGTGAATCCAAGGCCAACCCTACACTTGTTCAATGTCGTCATATGTATTTTTACTACAAAATACAGTATTGTGAGTTCATTTGATTCCCTTTTACTCTTTACATTTTTGGGACTGAGAATACATGCGCTGTTTTTATAACTGTTTCATAAATGCTTTTGAGATATATTTTTTGAACTGCGAATACATGAACTGCTTTTATAAATGATTGATGAAATATACACAAATATTCAAAACTACATTCTATGATATAATTATTTGGATTCAGAGGTTCAATTTAGTAGTTAGTAAAGGTGAGATGATTTCGTCATTGCACTACTCGTTAGCTACCATTTTAACTACCGTCGATGAGATGATTTCGTCATTGCACTACGCGTTAGCTACCGATGTATTGTATTGTATTATTGTCAACTTTGTAGTTGGTAACGGAGGGATGATTTTGCATTGCGTACGCATTAGCCCCCGTTTCAGCTACCCTCAGAGGGATGATTTTGCATTGCATACGCATTAGCCCCGTTGTAAGAATTATATTGTATTAACTACCACAGTGAGATGATTTCGTCATTGTACTACGCGTTAGCTACGGTTGGTTAGTTGTTTGAAAGGTTCTGGTGTTCTTCATATGAATGATTTTATAGCAGGAGTAGACCTGCACAGATTGTTTTCTAATTATGAGTATCTTGTGGTCTATTAAAATGATGAATTTTATTATTTACGATAAACCTATGAACTCTCCAACCTTTTGGTTGACACTTGAAAACATGTTTATTCTCAGGTATGAAAGAAATCTTCCGCTGTGCATTTGCTCATTTTAGAGACATTACTTGGAGTCATTCATGACATATTTCAAAAGACGTTGCATTCGAGTCTTTGAGTTCATCAAGATTATTATTTAGTCAATTATAGTTGGATATATTATGAAATGGTATGCATGACGTCAACTTTCGATGTGATGAAAGTTTGTCTTTTAAAAACGAATGCAATGTTTGTAAAACGTATCATATAGAGGTCAAATACCTCGTGATGTAATCAAATATTGAGAATCGTTTATAATCGATATGGACTTCGTCCGGATGGATTAGGACGGGTCTCTTCAAGAATTACCGGGACTACCTCCACACGGATCCGTCGAATTTCAAATAGACCTTGTACTAGAAGCTGCACCGATAGCTCGTGCTCCTTACAGACTTGCACCCAAAGAAATGAAGGAATTACAAAGCCAATTACAAGAACTTTTGGAGCATGGTTTCATTCGACCAAGCACATCACTGTGGGGAGCTCCGGTGTTGTTTGTCAAGAAGAAGGATTGTACGTTCAGGTTGTGTATCAACTACTGAGAGTTGAACAAACTTACCATCAATAACCGTTATCCACTACCAAGAATCGACAATTTATTTGATCAACTGCAAGGTTCGTCTGTTTATTCGAAGATTGATTTACGTTCCAGATATCCTCAAATGCGGGTGAAGGAGGATGATATCCCAAAGACTACTTTTAGAACACGTTACGGTCATTATGAGTTTATTGTCATGCTGTTTGGATTGACGAATGCACCAGCTGTGTTCATAGACCTCATGAACCGAGTGTGTGGACCATATCTTGACAAGTTTGTCATTATTTTCATCTATGACATACTCATTTACTCTAAGAATGACCAAGAGCATGGTGAACATTTAAAAATGGTGCTAGAGTTATTGAGGAAGGAAGAACTATACGCTAATTTTTCCAAGTGTGCATTTTGTTTGGAGAAAGTGCAATTCCTCGGTCATATAGTGAGCAAAGAAGGCATTCAGGTTGATCCATCAAAGATTGAAGCCGTTGAAAAATGGGAAACCCTAAAAAATCCAACGCACATACGTCAATTTTTAGGATTGGCTGGTTACTACAGAACACTCATCCAAGATATTTTCAAAGTAGCAAAATCCTTGACTGCATTAACGCATAAAGGGAAGAAATTTGAATGGAAGGATGAGCAAGAGAAAGCGTTTCAATTGTTGAAGAAAAAGTTAACTACGGCACCTATATTGTCATTTCCTGAAGGGAATGATGATTTTGTGATTTATTGTGACGCTTCAAAACAAGGTCTTGGTTGTGTATTAATGCAACGAACGAAGGTAATTGCTAATTGAAGATTCACGAGAAGAATTACACGACTCACGATTTGAAATTAGGTGCTGTTGTTTTTGCATTGAAGATGTGGAGGCATTACTTATATGGGGTCAGAAGTGTCATATATACCGACCATAAAAGTCTCCAACATATATTTGATCAAAAGCAACTGAACATGAGGTAGCGTAGGTGGGTTGAGCTGTTAAATGATTACGACTTTAAGATTCGTTACTACCCTGGGAAGGAAAATGTTGTAGCCGACACCTTAAAGGGAAAGGAAACGGAACCTATCAGAGTAAAAGCTATGAATATAATTATTCATACTAACGTTACAACTCGAATAAAAGAGGCGCAACAAGGAGTTTTGAAAGAAGGAAATTTGAAGAATGAAATACCCAAAGGATCGAATAAACAGCTTAATATTTGGGAAGACGGAACTCGGTATTTGGCTGAAAGAATTTGGTACCAAAGTTTGGGGATTCGAGGAAAATGGTATTTAACAAAGCACATAAAACAAGATACTCAATACATCTCAGAGTGGGGAAAATGTACCAAGACCTTAAGAAACATTTTTGGTGGCCGGGTATGGAAGCCGATATTGCTACATATGTAGGAGAATTTTTGACTTGTTCTAAAGTTAAAGCCGAACATCATAAACCATCAGGGCTACTTCAGCAACTTGAAATCACGGAATGGAAATGGGAAAACATTACCATGGATTTCATTACTAAATTGTCAAGGACTGCAAGTAGTTATGATACGATTTGGGTAATAGTCGATCGTCTTACCAAATTAGCACACTTTCTGCCAATGAGAGAAGAAGATAAGATGGAGAGATTGGCACGACTATACTTGAAAGAAGTCATCTCCAGACATGGGATACCAATCTCTGTTATCTCTGATCGTGATGGCAGGTTTATTTCAAGATTTTGGCAGTCGTTACATCAAGCATTGGGAACTCGTCTAGACATGAGTACTGCCTATCATCCACAAACAGATGGGCAGAGTGAAAGGACGATACAAACACTTGAAGATATGCTACGAGCATATGTTATTGATTTTGGAAATGGTTGGGATCGACATCTACCATTAGCAGAGTTTTCCTACAATAACATTTACCACTTAAGTATTGATGCGGCACCGTTCGAAGCACTTAATGGTAGGAAGTGAAGGTCTCTGATTTGTTGGAGCGAGGTAGGGGATAAACATATTACGGGTTCGGAAATTATCCACGAAACTTCCGAGAAAATCATTCAAATTCAACAACGGTTGAAAATCGCCCAGAGTCGACAAAAGAGCTACGCGGACGTTAGAAGAAAATTTTTAGAATTTGAGATTGGTGACATGGTCATGCTTAAGGTATCACCTTGGAAAGGCATCGTTCACTTTGGTAAATGGGGGAAACTAAATCAGAGATACATTGGTCCATTCAAAATTATTGATCGTGTTGGGCTGGTAGCTTATCGACTTGAATTACCTCAACAACTCGACAGCGTACATAACACCTTCCACATATTGAATTTGAAGAAATGCTTAACTAAAGAAGATATCACTATCCCTTTAGACAAAATTAAGATTAAAGAAAAACTATAATTCGTTGAGGAACCCGTCGAAATAATGGATCGTGAGGTTAAAGGACTTAAGCAAAACAAAATACCAATCGTTAAGGTTTGATGGAATGCTCGTAGAGGCCCCGAGTTTACCTGAGAGCGTGAAGATCAGATGAAGCAGAAATACCTGCACTTATTTCCAGAAGATGCGTCAACACCTGCAACTGCTTAAAATTTCGGGACGAAATTCATTTAACGGGTAGGTACTGTAATGACCCAGACTTTTCCATGATTATATATATGAGATTAATATTACATGCATAAATGTTTCCAATATGTTAAGCAATCAAACTTGTTAAGACTTGATTAATTGAAATGAGTTTTATGTAAACGTTTGACCACCCAGTTTGTCCGAAGATTCACGAACGTCATAACTTGATAAAATGGTATAATGAGATATATATGGATATATATATATATATATATATATATATATATATATATATATATATATATATATATATATATATATATATATATATATATATATATACATACATACATACATACATATATATCTAACTTTATAAAATGATATTTAAGTATCTCATTAAGTATACTAACAATGGGTTAGATAAATAAAATAAGACTACTAACTTAAGGGTTTCGAAATGTTATATATATGTAACGATTATCGACGTAATAAACGTCTTAATTAAAATAAATACATATGTATCGTATTAAGATATATTAATGCACTATGTCTAACTTGATAAAATCATAACTAAGTATCTCATTAAGTGTATTAACAATGAACTATATACATAAAATGAGACTACTAGCTTAAAGGTTCGAGACAATACATATATGTATCGATTAACGATGAAATAAACCCTAATTCATAAGGAATACATGTGTATTGTATTATGATGTATTAATACACTTTTGAAAGACTTGATTACATATATCAAAATACTTATACTCAACAAAGATAACTACATTCTTAATCGCATTCGATTTTCTCAAGAATTATACTCGTACTCATACGGTATTTTCACCCGTATAATACCCAGCTTCTAGATGTATATACTATTGATATGTACACTCAATGATCAGCTCTTAGCAGCCCTTAATGAGTCAACAAACATGTGGAACCAACCATTAGACAACTGGCATGACTTATGAGCAAGAAAACAAAACTAGAACTCCTTTTAACCTCACTCACCATTCACCACTCACCACTCACTTCATTTCCTTTCCAATTTTCTTTCTAATTCTCTCTCAAAACACACACACTCTTTCAAGAATGTCTAGCTACTATTTTTCCAACAAGAATTCATCAAATACAAGATTTGATTATAATCTTTAATCATCATAAAAACAATCATTCAAGAACACTTTGAAAATCCTTTCAAGTTTGTAAGGTTACTTTCAATCTTTCTAATCCATTCCAAGTAATCATCTAAGATCAAGAATCCTTTATTAATTATAGTAGGTTATCATTCTAAATCAAGGTAATATTCATATTCAAGCTTTGATTCGATTTCTATAACTATAACTATCTTAAATCAAGTAATAATCTCACTTGAATTTATTTTCATTCCATGATTCTACTTCAAGAGTTTCCAAGCCATCAAAGATCCTTTCAATCTCAAGATTATTTCTTGTCATTTCCAGTAGGTTTACCTTCTAAACTTGAGGTAGTAACCTTGTTCATAACCTTGTTCGATTCATAATATATAACTTTATTATTCGAAGAATATAACTTGTAATCAGTAGGACATAGTTTAGTTAATTCTAAACTTGTTCACAAACAAAGTTAATCCTTCTAACTTGACTTTTAAAAACAACCTCACCCATGTAATATATCCATATGATATTCTAACATAAGGATTTAAAACTTGTAATGTAAGACCCTAATATTTATTGTACAGAGCTGTAAATAGAGTGCATGAAGTGTGGGTGACGTTGTGTAATTAAACTGAGGTCAGAAGCTGAACTGGGCAAGGTGCACTCAGCGCACACTGAATGGTGCGCGTGGCGCACTGTTCACTGTAGCCGGGTTCTGCTTGTTTTAATCAGATATTTTGATGGGCTTTTTGGTAATTTCACTTGGGGACGAGTTAAAGGCTACCAGATCAGTTTGGGGAGAGTCATAACTCCATTATCAACAACCTTATCCTTTTCCACTTCAATTTTAGAGAGAGAGTGAGATTCTTGTGTGAGAAAGTTCAAGCAAGGGAAGAAGGAGCTAATTTTGGGTCTTAGCTCGGGTTATAAAGTTGTTCATCTCCTATCTAGCTACGTTTTGGTTATAGTGGTATGTTATAACTTTGATTTCCTTACTTTGATTTTGTGTAAGGGTTAGGGTTTGGGTAAATGAAGAACACAAAACCCATATTTGTTGATCTTGGGTGTTCTTGGGTAAGATTGAGTCATGATCACTCAAGAATGACTAACCTAGGGTTTCAAAGTGTTAATTGGTGTTCATGAGCCTTAATTGAAAGGAACCGTTCATATACATTATAAACGATTCACAATAGTTGATTACATCGCGAGGTATTTGACCTCTATATGATACATTTTACAAACATTGCATTTGTTTTTAAAAGACAAACTTTCTTAACATCAAATATTGACAGGCATGCAAACCATTTCATAATATCCACTGTCCAACTATAAATTAACTTAATAATAATCTTTGATAAACTCAATGACTCGAATGCAACGTCTTTCGAAATATATGCCATGAGTGACTCCAAGTAATATCTTTAAAATGAGCTAATGCACAGCGGAAGATTTCTTTAATACCTGAGAATAAACATGCTTTAAAGTGTCAACTAAAAGGTTGGTGAGTTCATTAGTTTATCATAATCATTCATTTTCATCATTTTAATAGACCACAAGAATTTCATTTCCAGTTCTCATAAATATACGTCCCATGCATAGAGACAAAAATCATTCATATGGTGAACACCTGGTAACCGACATTAACAAGATGCATATATGAATATCCCCTATCATTCCGGGAAATCTTTCGGACATGATAAAAACGAATTCGAAGTACTAAAGCATTCGGTACTTTAGATGGGGTTCGTTAGGCCCAATATATCTATCTTTAGGATTCGCGTCAATTAGTAGATTGGTTTACTAATTCTTAGGTTACCAAGCAAAAGGGGCATATTCGTCTTCGATCATTCACCCATATAATGTAGTTTGAATTACTTGTATCTATTTCGTAAAACATTTATAAAACTTGCGCATGTATTCTCAGCCCAAAAATATAAAGGGTAATGATGTCAAAGCAGAGGGGTATAAAATACTATTAAATTTTAGCAGAAAATACTATTAAATACGATACAATTTTACACAAGATATTTATTTATTTATAGAATGGATATACTTAAACCTTGCTACAACACTTATAGGCAGTGTACCTAATCGTACAGTAGTGTAGTTTTTAGTAAGTCCGGTTCGTTCCACAGGGAATTCTTTAAGCAAAGCTCAACGCTATATTAGTTTACTTTTATAAAAATACAAATATATATATAAGTAATATTATTATTATAAAGGGGGGTTTTTACCGTTTAATGACCGGTTTGTCGATTTTAAAACTTTAGTCGCAGTTAAAACCTAATGTAAAATATAAATACAAGACTAAAATTAAAGCGTAAAGTAAATAACGATAATGAAATTGCGAATAATAAAAATGCGATAAAATAAACTTGCGGTAATTAAAAAGTACGATAATTAAAAGTGCGATAAAATAAAATAACAATAAATAAAAGTGCGATAATTAGAAGTGCAATTAAATATAAAATAAAGGAAATTAAATATGAAATAAAAGAATTATGCTTATTTAAACTTCCGTAATCATGATGTTTGACGTGTTGATTTTAGTTTTATGCCCTTGGGTTAATTGTCCTTTGTCCTGGATTATTCAATATGTCCGTCTGGTTTTTGTCCATAACAGTCCATCAGTCATAAATATAAATTGCAAGTGTCCTTGTCAAATTATTATTATACCCGAAGATAAATATTCCAACTAATTGGGGATTCGAATTGTAACAAGGTTTTAATACTTTGTTTAATGAATACACCAGGTTATCGACTGTGTGTAAACCAAGGTTTTACTACTTTGTTAACAATTACACCAATTACCCTTGAATGTAATTTCACCCCTGTTTTAATTATTCTAGTGGCTATTAATCCATTCCCGTGTCCGGTTAAATGAACGATTATTCGTACATATAAATACCCCGCCCATCGTGTCCGATCGAGTGTATATGGTAATTTATAGGGACGCCCAATTGTAAATCTTTATATTAACATTAACAAACTTTCATTTAGTTAAACAAATATAAAGCCCATTAATAGCCCATAGTCTAGTTTCCACAAGTGTCGTTCTTTTGTCCAAACCCCAATTATGGTACAAAGCCCAATTACCCAATTTTAATAATTAGCCCAACATCATGATTACTTCGTTTTAAACAAGCATAATAATAACTTAGCTACGAGACATTAATATAAAAAGGTTGAACATAACTTACAATGATTAAAAATAGCGTAGCGTTACACGGACAGAATTTCGACTTACACCCTTACAACATTTGCTAACATACCCTTATTATTAGAATTATAATTAAAATTAAAATATAAATTATAAATATAAATATATATTACTCGTATATATTGAGAGAGAGATGAAAAAAGATTTTTAAAACTCGTCAGAAAACTGGCTATTTATAGGACCTGACCAGAAATCTCACACCATGCGACTCGCATGGTTTTGTGCTTCTGGCCATGCGAGTCGCATGGCCACCCTGGATTCAGCCAACTACTTTTGTTTTCTTCTTGCCGACGTAATATAATAATAATAATATATATAATATATAATTATATATAATTATATATATATTATATTATATTCTTGTGCATAGTAGACTAGATATTTTTGGTCCGTTGCGTCGGGCGTTTCTTCTTGGCTCAGGTCCCGGTTCCGGATTTTCGGACGTCCTCGCGTATTATTTTATATCGTGTACTTTGCGTCTTGTAACTTGTACTCTTGTCATTTTGAGACGTTCCTCATCAATATTTTGAACCTTTTTAGTTGTCTTTTGTACTTTTTAGCTCTTTGGACCTTTTTGTCTACAATTTGTCGAATCTGCCTTTTGTCTTCACTTTTAATATTTAAACGAATATCTCTTGTAAATAGAACAATTGCAACTAAAAGCTTGTCTTTCTTGAGGAATAATGCTATGAAATATATGTTCGTTTTTAGCATTATCAAATATTCCCACACTTGAGCGTTGCTTGTCCTCAAGCAATATTGTCTTGAAATACCAGAATCATTTTTTTATTCTTCACACTTTGTACATCAGTGATTTCTATACGGCGGTATAAACAATGGTAGTAACGATATGGTTTACAGTCCCACATGACTATAAAAATTTAGATCCATTAAGGAAATTGGATCTTTATGAAAACATTTGATCTTTTGAAAATTAAATCTAGTTTTTACCCTAGATAAGTTTTCCGGAATAACCCTTTACCGGTGTTTGCAAAATATTTTTGTGGGTTTGGTGGGTTTCAGATTTGAAAATTTTAGCTCAAAACTTGCGGTTTTGTGTCACCCACTTGCTAACCTTGTATTTGGAAAGCAACACGTCCAGTTTACTTGTTCCGTATATTACCTTTCGGCAAACTACCGTCCGGTTGTAAAGGAAAGCGTTGAACAAGCAACTGTTTAAGGCAATGTCCCGTGACATGCTTTTGATTATGGTCTATAACGTGTCGGACGCAATTACTATCCTTGGTAGGAGCAATAGTAAAGCTCATCCTATGATTTTTCGGTCTGGCACAAGGTCCTGTCTTTGACCATGTTATGCAACCACCGTTCTTACGGTTGACACCCGATTTAGTTCAGGTGACCTAATGAATTCCAGGTGAATTCCTAGGATTTTACGTTCAATGGTAATGAACGCATTGAAAATAGGGTTTTCAGAAAACAAATCGGTTTGTATTTTTTTTTTTCAAAATATTTTCTCGTTCACGCTCGAGTTTAGATATCATTGAATTCCATGAGTTTGAATTCTCAATCTTTAAGGTCAATCTCTAGGATTGAGTAATATCAGTCTTAAAAGCTGATTTTTAATCTTTAAGGAGATTATCCTTTCTGGGGATCTGATTCATTAGTCTTATCCAGCTAATTTGCACGGTGCCCCCCCATTGTACGAGATAAATCCTTCTCATGGTTAGGATAAATCTGACCACTTGGCGACCCTGTTTAATGCTGAGGTCCCGTGGATTTCCTGCTGATTTTAGTGATGACTTTTCTAGATTTTTCGTCAACCTACAGCTGGTCTGAACGACAACTTCATGACCTAAATCAAGAAGCGCGTGTCTTTTTCGGAAGACTTTACTTCCTTTTAGTGATGGAATTGATTCATCGTGTAGATCCATCTCTTCTTTTCTTTCATCGGGTAAAACAGTTTAGTTTAGTCCAAAGCAAAAGTATTTTCAGTTATTTGTTACAAATATATGTGACATATGTTTAAAATAACTTGGTAAATTTTCCCACACTTGGCTTTTATTTTCCTTTTTATCGTCCTCTATTCCATTTTAAATGAATTTTAACATTTTAGTTTGTTTCTCAATTTATGTCCTTTCCGAGGTAACAATAATTTCGGTGTTAAAACCTAGTTTTATCGTTCATAAATATGTATAAACATGATTTTGAATTCATTTAATTTAAAATTTTGAAAAATTTTACTAGAATTGGGTAGTCAGTATATAAGACTAGGGCTGTTCTTTTTTATCAGAGAGCACTAGATTCTAATACAACTACTGCTTTACTAGTATTTTTAATGGTAACCAAGTGTTTAATATAAAAATTTTAAAATCCGAAAGAATTTAACCCCTTCCCACACTTAAGATCTTGCAATGTCCTCATTTGCAAGAAATCAGTAACAATTTAAATTATTGAGGGTGATTTGTGTGAAAATGATTAAATTTTTACCAAAGTTTCCAAATATATTGGCGTTTGTTTGCTGAATGATAAATGGTGCACGTCATTTGTTCATTCCGTCTTGTTGTTATTTCACATACATTTTGCATCATTGTCGTCAAAATTACTTGCTTTTGCTGAACTTAATGCCAGTCTTTGAAAACGCGTTGTTTTACCCTGTTTTGTGCATAAAATAGAATACATACAATACAAATATAATCATACATGCAATTTGAAATGGAACTTTGGCATCCCACTTTCAAACTATAAGAAAAATATTAGTACACAATAATAATAGAAATATCAAACATTACATAAACGTAATAGAAATGTTAAGTGTTTTTTAAAAAAAATAAAAATAAAAATTACCAACTTATCTCTACTGATCAGGAGGTGGGTTAGGAGGATAATTAGGATAGGGATCCCAATTCATGTTCGCGTCCGGGTTCCATGGCTGATTATAGGTGTACTGGTATGCTGCGTCATAATCATATGAATCATAGGGTGGTCTCATCTCTGGCTGATGTGCGGGATAGTATGCGGGTCGGGTCGGATAATACATCTCACCAGGCTGCAACTGGCTTATAATTTGGCGCTGATGATAATCCCATCGGTCATGCTCTCGTTGCCGGGAATGCTCGTAGTCATTCCGGCGTTGCCATGCCTCGTACTGCATATGCCTATCATAGTTCGTCATGTATTCATCCTCCATACGAATACCTAAATCAAGAGCAGTCTCCCGAACAACTCCTATAATGTTGTTCGCCTCCTCCATCTCGTCATCCGAACCTCTCTCTACCTGTCGCTGAGGTCCCTCGTATCGATATACCCGACCACGTCTCATCAATAATACCCTTGCACCGTGATAAAGGTTTGAACTTATAGTTTCACCTCCGTCCTCTATTTCGTTCATTGGACCCCCTTGGTGCTTATCTACACCTAAATACTCTCCAATGAGAGTAATGAAAATACCACCACCTATAATACTCCCCGATTTCATCCCCGAAACTACATTAGCGAGATAATAACCAACACAATAGGGAATGTTAACGAAACTCCTCGGGTCTCTAATACACTTAAGGTAGAACAAATCGTTTACGGTCAATTTCTCCTTATTCCTACCCCTTTGTGTAATTGTGTTTGCTAAGAATCTATGAATCACCCGGAGTTCAGCTCTGTCTATATCTAAGTATGTATGATTTCCACTGGCGTGAAATTCATTAAAGTGTGACATACGCCTCCAGACAGCGTTAACATCAAATTCCCTATCTACCCTTTCTCCTTGGGCAATCAGGCTATTACAGTCGGGGCTCAAAAGTTCAGCAGGGGTGTAAATCTGTAAGGCCCTGGCTAAATCTATCATGGACATTCTGTACATGCGTCCACCTAACAGAAATCTAATAAAGCTTCTATCATCTATCCTCCTAACATCACTGTTTAACTTAATAGTACTAAGTAATTCTATACACCATTCCCTATATATGGTTCTACGAATGGAAAATAGGCGCATCCAATCGTTAAACTGAGAATTACCATACCTTTGCACCAATAATCCCCGAATCGGTTCGGCAAGGTCAACTGTTTCCAAAGGTACCCAGTCAATTGCCCTTGGCATTTCAACAACCTTAAAGTAGAGAATGTGCATGTTCTTTTGATAATCTGGATACTCTATCCAACATCTATCAAATCTCAGATTTGGGTGTAACTGATCTTCATTAATGTCTAAACTCAGAATCCTTTGATGTGGAGCGAATTGACGAAACTGATTCACGAATAATTGATCTTGATCGTAATATGGAATATGTTGCTCCTCCTGTTCTTCTTCTTCTTGTTGCATATGTTGTTCTTGTTCATGAAACATTTGCGGTTCGGGCTCTGGTTGCCTGGATGATGATGCTCCTGAACCTCCAGTATCGGCTTTCTGCAAAACACATTAAACACAAAATTTTTGCATCCAAATATGCATTAGTGTTAGCAAAATAATAACTTGAAACAATTATGATGACATGTTCAATTCATAACATATTTTATACATATTTTCCTAAAAATAACAATTATATACTTTTACATACGAAAATGTGTACAATGTTTTATCACATTTAAACTCTTAAACATGTCAACAATAATTATTATAACAATTAAACACTTGTTACATGGCATTCAAATCAAACTAGTGCTCATTTTCTTATTTTTGTCAAGTCTACACTTTGTCAAATAAGCATATACGAAAAATGTACATCAAGTTCATAAGCATTTATCTTAAATAACATGCCAAAATAATCACTACTAGCAATGAAACAAGTTTCAAATGGCCTTTATATCAAATTATCCAAGTTCATGAATTTTTAGACTTAAAAAGTCTACTTTAATTCTCAAAAACATGTTTAGGCTCAAAGTTTGGATCAATTAACTACCTAAACATGTTACACTACTTAATTTAGCAACAATTCATGACAAAAATCGGCCATAACCTGTTTATATCAAAAAGCCCCAAATTGCTCAAGAACACAAACCCTAGATTCTTAAAAATTTGAAGTTTTTAGCTTCAATTCATGTTAAATAGCTTCTATCTAGGATATACATGCATAATATAACAACAATTTAGCTCTAATTACACCTAAATTTAACAAAATCAAAATATAAATTTTCTAGCTCAAGAACACAAAAATTCGAATTTAAAGAGATTAGGGGTGAAATCTTTACCTTTCTCCTGAAGGGGTTGAGACTACTGAATCTAGGCATGATTATTGTGAAGTTTTGCAAGAAATTTGGTGAAAAATGGCGGATTTTTGAGAGGATTTGGGAGAGTTTTTCGTGTATATGTGTGTGTATTGTGAGAAAGAAGCAGAACTCGCTGAGCTTTTGATCCTGTCCAGTTTTTTACATCCATGCGACTCGCATGGCTTCTTGCCCATCCCCATGCGACTCGCATGGGGTGTAATTCCAGGGTTTTTTTTTTTTTTTTTTTTTTTTTTTTTTTTTTTTTTTTATAAAACCTTATACTTTTAAAACATAGAATTAATAAAATTTTAAAAATTTTGTTTCTTTTTAAGACGAGGTCGTTTCGGGACGATGCCCTAGTCCGTCCCTCGACAAAATTTTAAAATTTGTCTTTTTGTAGCGATTGTTTTAAAAGCTAAGATTTTTGGGTTTTTTTTTAATGTTTTTGGCATACTTTAAATCAATAAGATTAAAAATAATGATAATAAAAGTTCTCGTCCCTCCCTCGGGTAAAGCAATTTCGGTTCAAAGACCTAGTCTTCAACTTACGACGAATTTTAAAAATCATATTTTTAACTTAATGAGATAAAGTAAATTTTTGTTTTTAAATTCACACAACTTAAATATAAAATTCAAAATTAAAAAAATAAAAATTAAAAATTCACACCAAACTTAAAATTTGAAATGCATAAAATTAAAATTCATATTTTAAAAATTAAAAATTCACACCAAACTTAATTTAAAAATTCATAAATTCATATCAAACTTATATTAATTTTTCAAATATTTATAATTTAAATATATTGTTTTTACAAAGTTTACAATATTAATTTAAGATTTAAATATTAATTTTAAAAAAACATGGTAAAAATAAAATTAAAAATCTTTTTGTCTTTTTATCCCACTTTAATTAATCAAATATTATCAAAAATATGCGCCCCTCTTTTCGGTAAAGTAATTTCGGTTCCAAGACCTAATTTAACTCATGACGAATTTTTGAAATATTTTGGGTTGATTGATTAAAGATATTTATACCTTAAGAATAAACGTTAAATTTCGCAGTGATGTAATAAATTTTTGAATGATATCAATAATTTCGGTCGCCAAACCTAATTTTATTTAATACCAATTTAATACTTTTTAGCGAACAAATTAGCGTTTATTATCAAAAGGTTAAAAAATAAAAATAAAAATAAAAACAAAACTGTACAGACATACCTGTGAAATAGATTTCTTAGTTATATGATCTATTATATTCATAAGATAGTCGGTTTAATTGGTTTTCCATGGCTGCATAAGCGTAACCTCGAGCATTCATTGTCTTTTCTTCTAAACATATGAACGGTCCGTCTCTGCATAAAGTAACAAATTCTGTATTTGAATAGGTTTGATTATTTGAACATTTACCTCCATGTGACCATTTTCCGCATTTGTGACATTTTTCTAGGTGTCGTGCTCTTCTTTTCGCTGCGGATTTTGATTTTCCTTTACCAAATTGTAACTTATTATCTTCGCATCTGGATCCTTTTCTAACTCCGTCCATTCTTTCTCTGATTACTGATACTAATTCACTTGGTAGTATGTCATTATTTCTTTTAGTGATCAAAGCGTGTAGCATTAGACCATGGTTTAGTTCACAGGCAGTCTTCATTTCGTAAAAACCTAAAAAAAATAAAAATTCAGAATGGGGGGAGAAGACTAGTTCTTTAGGGTCTGCTAGGGAAAGACCATACGTGTTCCATTTTCGAGAACTACACGAAAACAGACAATCTAACTCTAACAGAAATACATATTATCCTTTAAAGACTTGATTCTCCCCACACTTAGTTAGCTGTGGTATCGAAATTGTGATTAACTTCGTTGTCGACTTCCATCGGACCCTGTATGTAATGTTTAACTCTGTGACCATTAACTTTAAATTCAATCCCATTTGAATTTATTAATTCTATCGTTCCGTATGGGAAAACTCTTTTGACTATGAATGGTCCAGACCATCTTGATTTCAATTTTCCAGGAAATAGCTTGAATCGTGAATTGAAAAGAAGAACTCTGTCTCCTTCTTTAAATTCTTTTGAACTTCTGATTCTTTTATCATGCCATTTCTTCGTTCTTTCTTTATAGATTAACGAATTTTCGTATGCTTCATGTCTTAATTCTTCTAATTCGTTTAGTTGACTTAATCGTAGACGTCCGGCTTCATGTAAATCAAGATTACATGTCTTCAAAGCCCAAAATGCTTTGTGTTCAATTTCTACTGGAAGATGACACGCTTTTCCATAAACAAGTCTAAAAGGTGTGGTTCCAATTGGAGTTTTGTAGGCTGTTCTAAAAGCCCAGAGTGCATCCTCCAATTTAATGGACCATTCCTTCGGATTTGATCCTACGGTTTTCTCTAGAATACGTTTTAAAGCTCGGTTTGTATTTTCAACTTGTCCACTTGTTTGTGGATGATATGCGGTGGAGATTTTATGAGTTACTCCATATCTTTTAAGAACTTTCTCAAGTTGATTATTACAAAAATGAGTTCCCCGATCACTTATTAAAGCTTTCGGTGTTCCAAACCTTGCAAAAAGACGTTTTAAAAAGTTTACTACAACTCGTGCATCGTTAGTTGGGAGAGCTTGTGCTTCCGCCCATTTAGATACATAATCAATGGCTACGAGTATATATAGATTGTTATGAGATTTTGGAAATGGACCCATAAAGTCAATACCCCAAATGTCAAATACTTCACATACTTGGATGACATTTTGTGGCATTTCATCGCGTTGACTTATTCTTCCTGCCCTTTGACATGCATCACAGGATTTGCAAAGAAGGTGTGCGTCTTTGTAAATTGTAGGCCAATAGAATCCAGCTTCATAAACTTTTCTTGCTGTTAGTTGAGGCCCATAATGCCCTCCTGTTGGTCCTGTGTGACAATGGTTTAAAATTTTACTAGCTTCATCTCCAAATACACATCGGCGTATTATTCCATCGGGACAACTTTTAAACAGATGTGGATCTTCCCAGAAATAGTGTTTTATATCACTGAAGAATTTCTTTCGTCTTTGGTACGATAATCCTTTTTCAAGGAATCCACAAACTAAGTAGTTTGCATAATCTGCAAACCATGGGATTTCTTTATAATCTATCTTCAATAGATATTCATCAGGAAAGTTGTCTTGTATGGCCGATTCATTCAGAACTTCTAATTCGGGATTTTCAAGACGAGAAAGATGATCAGCGGCGAGATTTTCTGCTCCCTTTTTATCTCGGATTTCAATATCAAACTCTTGTAAGAGTAAGATCCAACGGATTAATCTTGGTTTAGCATCTTGTTTTGAAAATAGGTATC
Source organism: Rutidosis leptorrhynchoides (assembly GCF_046630445.1). NCBI lineage: Eukaryota > Viridiplantae > Streptophyta > Magnoliopsida > Asterales > Asteraceae > Rutidosis > Rutidosis leptorrhynchoides. The sequence continues at coordinate 209,603,834 of NC_092341.1, read as the reverse complement.
TAAGAGCAGAATGGTCGGTATAGACCACCGTTTTTGCTAGAACGAGATATGATCGAAATTTGTCAAATGCAAAGACAATAGCAAGGAGTTCTTTTTCAGTAGTTGTATAGTTCGTTTGTGCTCCTTGTAATGTCTTACTAGCATAATATATAGGTTGAAATCGTTTTTCAATCCTTTGTCCTAAAACGGCTCCCATTGCAAAATCACTTGCATCGCACATTAGTTCAAATGGTAGATTCCAATTTGGTGTTATCATGATCGGTGCATTAGTGAGTTTCTCTTTAAGAATATTAAAAGATTTGATACATTCATCTGAAAAGATGAATGGCGCATCCTTTTCTAGGAGTTTATTCATAGGAGTGGCAATTTTTGAAAAATCTTTTATGAAACGTCGGTAAAAACCGGCATGCCCTAGAAAACTCCTAACTCCTCTAACATTTGTGGGATGTGGAAGTTTAGCAATTACATCTACTTTAGCTCTATCCACTTCAATTCCTTCTTTTGAAATTTTATGCCCAAGAACGATGCCTTCTTTAACCATGAAATGGCATTTCTCCCAATTAAGTACTAGATTTGATTTTTCGCATCTAATTAGCATTCGTTCCAGATTAACTAGACATGATTTAAATGTATCACCGAAGACTGAAAAGTCATCCATGAATACTTCCATGCATTCTTCTATCATGTCATGAAAAATCGCCATCATACACCTTTGAAAGGTTGCAGGGGCGTTACAAAGTCCAAATGGCATGCGTTTGTAAGCAAAAGTACCATAAGGGCACGTGAATGTGGTTTTCTCTTGATCCTCGGGTGCTATTGGAATTTGAAAATATCCGGAAAATCCATCTAGAAAACAATAGTAACTATTTCCGGCTAATCTTTCCAACATTTGATCTATGAAAGGTAAGGGAAAGTGATCTTTTCTGGTGGCGTCATTTAATTTTCTATAATCAATACATACACGCCATCCTGTTACAGTCCTAGTAGGAATAAGCTCATTTTTCTCATTTGTGATGACAGTCATACCACCCTTCTTAGGCACGCATTGAACTGGGCTTACCCATGGACTATCAGAGATTGGATATATTAAACCTGCATCTAGCAGTTTAATAATCTCTTTCTTAACTACATCTTGCATATTAGGATTTAGTCTTCGTTGGCGTTGCACATACGTTTTATGACCTTCTTCCATAAGGATTTTATGTGTGCAATACGAAGGACTTATTCCTTTAATATCATGAATCTTCCATGCAATGGCTGGTTTATGAGCTTTCAACACAGAAATGAGTTGTGATTTCTCATTTTCAGTAAGAGAAGACGATATTATTACAGGTAATTCAGATTCACCATGTAAATAAGCGTATTCCAAATGGTTTGGAAGTGGCTTTAACTCTAATTTCGGAGGTTCTTCTATCGATGATTTATATCGATATCTGTCTTCTTCTTTTAGCATTTGAATTTCTTCTGTTGTTGGTTCATATCCATTAGCTATAAGTGTAGCTAACATTTCAGCTTCATCAATTGGTTCATTTCCTTCTCCTAAAGAACATTCTCCTGTTCCTTGTAATTCTGGAAATTCTTCTAATAATTCTGCATGTGCATCTATAGTTTTAATATAATAACATGTATCATCTGCAGATTGTGGTTGTTGCATTGCTCTATCAACTGAAAAGGTAACACTCTCATCCTCTATACTTAGGGTCAGTTTCTTACCGAACACGTCTATCATTGCTTTAGCCGTGTTTAAGAATGGTCTTCCTAATATGAGAGGAACTTGAGAATCTTCTTCCATGTCTAAAACAACAAAATCTACTGGAAATACTAAAGTACCAACTTTAACTAGCATGTTCTCCATTATCCCTCTAGGATATTTTATTGATCTATCGGCTAGTTGTATGCTTATTCTGGTTGGTTTCAATTCTCCAAGGTCTAGTTTAGCGTATAGTGAATACGGCATTAGATTTATACTAGCACCTAAGTCTGCCAATGCTTCTATTGAACTAAGACTACCCAGAAAACATGGAATTGTGAAACTTCCTGGATCAGATAGTTTTTCTGGTATCTTATTCAACAGCACTGCTGAACAATTAGCATTCATAGTAACAGCCGAGAGTTCTTCCATTTTCTTTCTATTCGTGATTAGATCTTTCAAGAATTTAGCATATCTTGGCATTCCTGAAATCACATCAATGAAAGGAAGATTTACATTTATCTGTTTAAACATATCCAAGAATTTGGATTGCTCGGCTTCAAGTTTTTCCTTCTTCATTTTACTCGGATAAGGAAGTGGTGGTTGGTATGGTTTAACATAAGGTTTATCCTTAACTGTGTTATCTTCATTAACCTTTTCAACTACCGGTTCTTTTTCCTTATCTTGATCAGGTTTTGGTTCTTGTGGAGTAGGAATAGTTTCATCAGAAGTTACAGGTATTTCAGGTGGTTTAAGTGTTGTACCACTTCTTGTGGTAATAGCTTTAGCTGTTTCATTCCGGGGGTTAGCATTTGTATCACTAGGTAAACTTCCCGGTTTTCTTTCACCTATTAACCTTGCTAGGTTACTTACTTCTTGTTCCAGATTTTGAATAGAAGCTTGTTGATTTCTAAATGCTTGAGCATTTTGTTCATTGGTTTGTTTTTGAGATGTGAAAAACTGCGTTTGAGTTTCAACTAGCTTCGTCATCATATCTTCTAAATTCGGCTTTTTATCTTCGGTTTGTTGTGGTGGTTTGTTTTGAAAATTAGGTCTTTGCTGATTGTAAGTATTATTGGATACTTGTTGATTGCTAGGACCTTGTTGGTTGTTGTATGGAATATTTCGGTTATAATTCTGGTTTTGATTGTAAATCGGTCTTGGCGGTTGATAATTATTCTGATAATTATTTCCAGGCCTTTGGTTTATGTATGAAATATTCTCTCTTTGTTCCATTGTTAATTCAATATTTAGACAATCTTTTGTCAAATGTGGTCCTCCACACTGCTCACAACTAATTCGTATAGCATGAATATCCTTAGTCATCTTTTCCATTCGTCTCTCGAAAGCATCTATCTTTGCTGAAATGGAATCTAAGTCATGGCTAGAATCGGCTCTAGCTGCTTTAGATGATCTAATGATATCTTTTTCTTGGTGCCACTCATGTGAGTGGGAAGCAGTATTATCAATAATTTTGTAAGCATCAGTTTCGGTTTTCTTCATAATCGAACCACCAGCTGCTATATCTATGTCTTTTCTTGTAGTGATGTCGCATCCTTGGTAGAATATTTGTACTATTTGACAAGTGTCTAAACCATGTTGCGGACATCCTCTTAACAACTTTCCATATCTTGTCCACGCCTCATATAGAGTTTCATTTGGCTTCTGTGTGAACGTAACAATTTCTGCTTGAAGTCTTACGGCTTTAGATGAGGGAAAAAATTGTTTAAGAAATTTATCAATTAAAACGTCCCATGTATCGATCGCCCCTTCAGGTAACGATTCCAACCAATCTTTGGCTTCTCCCTTTAAAGTCCAGGGAAATAACATGAGATATATCTGTTCATCCTCCACTTCTCGTATTTTAAATAGTGTGCAGATCCTATTAAAGGTACGTAGATGTTCATTTGGATCTTCCTTCGGCGCACCACTAAATTGGCATTGATTAGTCACCATGTGTAGAATTTGTCCTTTGATTTCATAATCTGGCGCATTAATGTCTGGATGAGTAATTGCGTGACCTTGGCCAGTGCGTTTAGCTCTCATTCGGTCTTCCATACTTAAAGGTTCCAGATTCTCCATAATTGAATTTGTTGAATCGGTATCACTAGATGCTTCAGATTTAATGGTTCGTTCCTCAACAATCTCTGTTTGAATGATTGGTGGTTCCGGAGGAAAGTTTAATGGTTCAGGATCTACGAATCGTTCCTGAATATTTTCTGGATTCTCAATTGTGAGGTTGGGTTCAAAAAATGGATTATCGGAAATTTGAACTGAAGTACTTGGTCGACTGGATGACGATTCTAAAGAAAAATCAACGGCGGTTATATTTGTTAAACGATGTCTTGATCGAGTTACAGGTGGTGAACGTACAAAAGGTGATGAACGTCTTGCTCGGTGCATTCACAGAATATCCTATTAGTTTTAAAAAGGAAAGAAAAATTATAATAAGTTATCCAATCAATAGACTTTTCTGATTTTGCCCACGTTTCGAATAGCCAAAAGATGCAGCAGAGGGGCAGGATTCGTTTGGTCTCAATATAATTGAGGACTGTTTGGCTCCAATAACCCGGTCCACGTACAAATCCAACTATTACTACGAACCAGAAAATTTTGATGTCTATCAATTTAATTACTTAAAATAAATTTTCGTAATTTTAAGAAATTTAGATAAGAAGTAGAATAAAATTCTAAGTCCTAAAAACTAGAATAGCGAGAAATAAGAAAGACAAAGAGTTCGTCGAAAAAGGTCGAAAAAGAAAAATGGTTGAAAAATAAAAGGTGACGGAAAAATAAAAGAAACTTAAAAAAAAAAAAAAAAAACTTAAAAATACTTAACTAACCTAACCTTATTACTACAACTAACTTAAAATTATAATCGCAAATTGAAATTACTAATTGAAATGATAATTGATACATAGTAAAAGGTCTAAAAATATTAAAGCTTACAGGAAAAACTAAATCCCAAATGGAAATAACTTAAAAAGAAACTAAAACGTAAAAAGGCGTCGCAAAATTCTAAAGCACCTAAATCTTAGTCTAAAGAAAAAGCACTTAAGGAGTTCTACGGCGAAGCCTAAAAATATAGGAGTAAAAATAACTATAGCGAAAACTAAGTTTAAAATTAATTATGAGCTAAAAATAATACAAATATTACGCTACAACGATTAAAAAGGGACAAAATATAAAAGTTATAAAAAGTTATAAAAATATTAGATTTTATAAAAATATTATTTTTATATTTTATAATTTAACTAGTATTAAGTATTATATAATTAAAACTAGTTAAAAGTAATAATTAATTTAAATAACTAAAACTTAATTAATAATAATAAATAAAACTAGGGTTTAAATAATAATAATAAATTAATACGCATTAAATGCGAAATTAGGGTTTGAATGTGGCCCTGTCAGACCCTTCATGCGAGTCGCATGGTTTTAGGGGTTGGGTCATGCGAGTCGCATGACTGAACTGGACCAGTTCAACTGGACTGGTTCAAATGACGGGTCACGTATTATTTTATATTTAATTTCTTTTTTTCTGTTTTATATTTAAAATATAAATATATTAAAATAAAAACTTAAAAATAAACTTAAAATACTTTATAATTTTGTAAAAATAAAAGAAAAACTTAAAAATATACTTAAAATACTTTTTTTTTTCGATTTTAAAAGCTTTTTTTTTTTTTTTTTTTTTTATATATGTTTTTTTTTATTTTTAAACAAAAATATAAATTTTACAAAAACTAATTATAACTTAAAAATTAAAAATATGGCGTTTCGCTTCGGCGAAAATGAGTCCCCGGCAGCGGCGCCAAAAATACTTGATGTTTCGCGAGGTGTATATAAAATAGTTATTAATTTTTAGCAGAAAATACTATTAAATACGATACAATTTTACACAAGATATTTATTTATTTATAGAATGGATATACTTAAACCTTGCTACAACACTTATAGGCAGTGTACCTAATCGTACAGTAGTGTAGTTTTTAGTAAGTCCGGTTCGTTCCACAGGGAATTCTTTAAGCAAAGCTCAACGCTATATTAGTTTACTTTTATAAAAATACAAATATATATATAAGTAATATTATTATTATAAAGGGGGGTTTTTACCGTTTAATGACCGGTTTGTCGATTTTAAAACTTTAGTCGCAGTTAAAACCTAATGTAAAATATAAATACAAGACTAAAATTAAAGCGTAAAGTAAATAACGATAATGAAATTGCGAATAATAAAAATGCGATAAAATAAACTTGCGGTAATTAAAAAGTACGATAATTAAAAGTGCGATAAAATAAAATAACAATAAATAAAAGTGCGATAATTAGAAGTGCAATTAAATATAAAATAAAGGAAATTAAATATGAAATAAAAGAATTATGCTTATTTAAACTTCCGTAATCATGATGTTTGACGTGTTGATTTTAGTTTTATGCCCTTGGGTTAATTGTCCTTTGTCCTGGATTATTCAATATGTCCGTCTGGTTTTTGTCCATAACAGTCCATCAGTCATAAATATAAATTGCAAGTGTCCTTGTCAAATTATTATTATACCCGAAGATAAATATTCCAACTAATTGGGGATTCGAATTGTAACAAGGTTTTAATACTTTGTTTAATGAATACACCAGGTTATCGACTGTGTGTAAACCAAGGTTTTACTACTTTGTTAACAATTACACCAATTACCCTTGAATGTAATTTCACCCCTGTTTTAATTATTCTAGTGGCTATTAATCCATTCCCGTGTCCGGTTAAATGAACGATTATTCGTACATATAAATACCCCGCCCATCGTGTCCGATCGAGTGTATATGGTAATTTATAGGGACGCCCAATTGTAAATCTTTATATTAACATTAACAAACTTTCATTTAGTTAAACAAATATAAAGCCCATTAATAGCCCATAGTCTAGTTTCCACAAGTGTCGTTCTTTTGTCCAAACCCCAATTATGGTACAAAGCCCAATTACCCAATTTTAATAATTAGCCCAACATCATGATTACTTCGTTTTAAACAAGCATAATAATAACTTAGCTACGAGACATTAATATAAAAAGGTTGAACATAACTTACAATGATTAAAAATAGCGTAGCGTTACACGGACAGAATTTCGACTTACACCCTTACAACATTTGCTAACATACCCTTATTATTAGAATTATAATTAAAATTAAAATATAAATTATAAATATAAATATATATTACTCGTATATATTGAGAGAGAGATGAAAAAAGATTTTTAAAACTCGTCAGAAAACTGGCTATTTATAGGACCTGACCAGAAATCTCACACCATGCGACTCGCATGGTTTTGTGCTTCTGGCCATGCGAGTCGCATGGCCACCCTGGATTCAGCCAACTACTTTTGTTTTCTTCTTGCCGACGTAATATAATAATAATAATATATATAATATATAATTATATATAATTATATATATATTATATTATATTCTTGTGCATAGTAGACTAGATATTTTTGGTCCGTTGCGTCGGGCGTTTCTTCTTGGCTCAGGTCCCGGTTCCGGATTTTCGGACGTCCTCGCGTATTATTTTATATCGTGTACTTTGCGTCTTGTAACTTGTACTCTTGTCATTTTGAGACGTTCCTCATCAATATTTTGAACCTTTTTAGTTGTCTTTTGTACTTTTTAGCTCTTTGGACCTTTTTGTCTACAATTTGTCGAATCTGCCTTTTGTCTTCACTTTTAATATTTAAACGAATATCTCTTGTAAATAGAACAATTGCAACTAAAAGCTTGTCTTTCTTGAGGAATAATGCTATGAAATATATGTTCGTTTTTAGCATTATCAGGTAAAAAGGCAAATGAAACTCACCATACTGTATTTTGTAGTAAAAATACATATGATGTCATTGAACAAGTGTAGGGTTGGTCGCGGATTCACGAACCTATATCATTTATATGTATATTAACACATATAATGGTAATCAAACAAGTTTAGGTATTATTATTAATTGTTATTTTACTAACTTGTACATTTCGTTAATAACTAAATTATCTATCTTTATTTTTTATATATATATATTAAATAGATAATTAATATTTATTACAAACATATTAATATGGTTAGGTTTTATGTAATTAATACATTTTTATATAAAAATATTTATTTGATACATTAATGATACTAATAATAATAATAATAAAAATAATAATATTAGTGTTAGAAATAATAAAAAAGATAATAAAAATAATAATGATAAAAATAATGATAATTCTAATAATAATGTTAATGTTGATAATAAAAATGATTATAATACTAAAATATATAAAAATTTTAATAATGATAGTAATAATAATAATATTAATGATAATAATAATAAAATGTATTATTTTTATAATAATAATAATAATAATAATAATAATAATAATAATAATAATAATAATAATAATAATAATAATAATAATAATAATAATAATAATAATAATAATAATAATAATAATAATAGTAATGGAATACAACCTTTGAAGACAAGCTTTAAAAATAAAATGTCATAGCCCAGGTTCGAACCCACGACCTCTCGGTTAAACCAAACGTGCTTAACCATCTGATCTACTTCTGTTTTCTTGTTTTATATTCTATCTTAAATCTAATTAACACATCAATCTGTTCACTTCTTCTTTCTAAACCCATTTTATGAACATCATCATCATCAATATCATTATCTTATTATCGTGACTATCATCATACTCTTGATCATTGAAACACTTCGTTCATGACTAACTAATTCATCATCATTCAACCACCTTAAACATAATCATCAGCATGATCATATTATACATCGAAACATAGTCATCATCTACTTTCGGTATCATCGTCATTATCATATTATCATTCTTATATTATCGTTTTCGTTATATCATAATCACATTCATGCTCCTAATCACCATCATAATCAACATCTTAATACTTGAATTATGTGTATAATATTATCATTACATTATCATATCATGTATGGTTTTCATTTTTATAATTCATCACCTAATCAACCCATCTCTTGTCACCTTATATCATTGATTCATGGTCTGCTATCATGGCAGCCTTTAACTCGAGCAGAAAGGGAGGGAACCAGTGAAACCAATCGGCCCAAATTGGAAACCTAACTCATTTACACCTTCCCATTAAATACACGAGCCCAATATAGGGAAAACAAAACCAACAAGTTTAATTTGTTTGAAGCCCAACTAAAGGCATCTAATAAGGTCTCGTTTTTAAAAAAAAAATCGAATAGAAAAGTAGATATCAGCATGCAGTAACAAGTGGGGTTTACAGGTTGGTATGTCAGCCACAAAGGAGGGAAAAAGGTTCCGCAAAAGCAGAAGCAGCAATAATATAATGATTTAAAGGCTGTGTTTCTCGTTCACAATAATAAAAAGCTAATCAAGAAAAGAATTAAACACGTGTTTGCTGTAGGAGGTGAATGGTTCAACAGAAGAAAAGAAAATAATAGATTGAGTAATCTATTTTAATTGGTAATGGTTGTTTAGGGTTTTCAAGGTTTTGTTTGGTTTTGTAAGTGCTGGATGTCTACCGAAGAATAAATAGAAGGCATATCAATAGTAGTAGATGGTTGTGATGGTGGGTTTGTGTGTTTTTAAGTTGAAGATGAAGAGAGGGAAATAGGATGATTGTGTGGGTGGTGCGTAGTTATAGTAGAAGGTGGCAGTTGGGGGTGGCGGTTGGGGAGTGATGGAGTTCAAAATTGCAGCGGCAATATTTAGTTTTTGTTGATGAGTTGTAGAGTTTTCGAAGAGAAAGGTGAAAAGAAAAAGGTGTTGATCATGGTGCTTCAGTTGTGGTGTGTTTCATCCACAGTAGAAGCAAGAAACAAAATTAATAGGTGCGGCAGCCTTTTTCATTTGTTGGTGTTTTTCAGTTTAAGTAGAAACATAAATCGAACTAAAGATGATGGTGGTGGTGATTGTTGGGTGTGCTTTTATGGTAATGGTCTCGGTTCAATAGGAACCGAAGCAATTAGTACAACATCATCTTTTTCCATCATTTATTAATATCATCATTGTTCAAAAGTTTAGAGTGGTGATGATTGTTGGTTTTGGTTGTGTCTGCAGAAAGAAAAGAAAAGAAAACGATGGTGGGGTCTTTGGGTTTCAAGGTGTTTAATGGGTGATGAAGAGAAAGAGAAGAGATGGTTGTTTTTGATTAAATTTTCTGTTTTTCTTTCACAATTAGTTGTAGGGAAATATATGATTGCGGATGAATGATTGTACAGTAACAAAAATTGATCTCAATTGTCTGATAGCTATGAAAGTGGTCGACAGACTAAACAGGAGCAGAGAAAAATGAATCCAAGATATAAGATTGATAAAGACCCTAAACTAATTTTGGAATTCTGTGTTTGGTTTGATTCACTTTGTCAATTTGATAGAATATAGATTGATAAGAATATGTAAACAACTGAATTCTATTTTCTGCATCTATATAATTCGTAATTTTTAATCAATTAATAAATATAGATATATTAATAATATTAATAATACTAATTAATAATAATATTACTTATAATAATAATATTATTGATATTGATAAATATACTAATGTTGATAATATGATAATATTAATACTAATAATAATAATGCTTATAATAAAATTACAATTTTAGTAATCAAGTTAATAATACTTTTAATAACCCTAATAACAATTAAATTTATAATGATACTAATAATGGTAACATTTATCTTTAATCATAATGAAAGTAATAATATTAATAACTATATTGTTACTTGTAATTACTTCTAATATGTTAATGTTACAATTTATTATTTATGTAATGTTTACTAATCATATAATATATAATTGAATATTTACATACTTTATATATTACAATATATGAGTTGTAATCAGAAGAAAACAAGTAAAAGGTTGAGAACCAAGGAACACATCTCAGCCTTTGGATCTTTTTTGATCAATGCACCAGATTAAACCACCAATTTGTACTGGAAGGGTATTTTTGTCTTTTTCCAATTACACCCTTACGTACTTGACAAAACCTTGAAGGCTATCGATCAAATCCCTTAAAACCCTAACAGGCTCCTGGCGATCGGGGATTAATGTTTCTCCGGTGACCGATCGGTCATCTTCAACCTCGTTAACACCGTTATAGCTCCGATTTATGATCATACGATTCTAACGGATTTAACGTTGATTAGTATAAGCAGTCGATCACTCAAAAATTGCAGGAAATACGAATTCTTCTCAAAATCAATTGATATTCACCTTCAAATTAAGCAAAATGGAACAAGAAATCGATATCAGTAACGAAGAACAAATCAAAATCTAGAATGCTGAAGGTATGTGTATTGTTTCTTCTTTAATCACATGTTATTAAATTTGGATGAAACAGTATTTACTTTGAATTTGAGTAATTTCTTTGTCAATCACATGTAAATTCCAGTTAAAGTGATAATCATAAATAGAATGAAGACAGAAACTAAACTGTTGTAAATTTCAAGTTAGTCAATCACATGTGATTGAGTTTAATGATATGTATTTTGTTGCATGATCGTTTCACTGCTGCGAATCAAATTGTCCAATCAATTAATCAATGGAAGAAGAATACGAAGCAATGGAGCTAGAAAACGAACCAATTGAAGTAGAATACGAGATCAGTGATGAAGAAATTATAGATAACGCTACAGGTATGTTTTTTTTCCGTATTGGATCACATGTGATTGGGTATTATGATGATACATTACTGTGATTTAATACCTGAGATTATACTGTGATTGTATATATTCAATCACATGTGATTATCTTTATTTAATCACATGTGATTTTGTTTTATGTTAATACCTGTGATTATACGTATGATGAAATAAAACATATTGTAAATTTTTTCGTATTGGATCACATGTGATTGGGTATTATGATGATACATTACTGTGATTTAATACCTGTGATTATACTGTGATTGTATTTATTCAATCACATGTGATTATGTTTATTTAATCACATGTGATTTTGTTTTATGATAATACTATATGTGATATGTATATCTGTGTCTCTTATCATGCACTTGTTTCTTGTTAAAAATCACTTGTGATTGTTTTAGTCATTTGTCATATGAATGAGTGAATAACAGTTAAATCACATGTGATTGTCTTTATTAGATATGAATGAGTGAAAGTAACATATTAGTCACTGATCATGTGCTAGTTGTTTAAGTTATATTTAGTGAACATTTAAATCACATGTGATTGTCTATTTTTTTGGACAGGTATAGATACACAAATAGTAGGTACAACACGTAAAAAAGAAACACCAGGTGGTTCATTGTATTATGACCAATCGTTGATGAGAGTTTACTACCAGTTGTTGGAAAAAATTATGGAACACTTGAAGAGTGTGAAAAAATGTATAGGTTATACGTGTTTCATGCATGTTTTGACATACGAAAGTCAACTCAAAAGACTACAAAATCTGGGTTGGTGAAGCAGAAATATTACTTGTGCAATAGAGGTGGTGTGCCAATGCAAGTGAACTTTGACACATTGCAAAGTAGTAAAAAGCCAATTAGGAAAAGCAACATGGAATGCACCGGATGTAGGGCTAGGGTTAAATTTGATTGGGTGTATGGTACTAATACGTTTATACTGTCCGACTTTCAAGAACACCATAATCATGAGTTGCTACCGCAAGAGTAGCGACATTTAAGTAAAGTGGAAAGATAGATGAAGTATGCAGAGCAGTTGTTTGTATACCATTCGTCAGTGTCAAATATTGGTCCAACAAAAGCATACGAAGTTTATAGCAATATGAAAGGGTCTGAGAAAAATGTGCATGGGACTGTAACTGATTTCAGAAACTGGAGACGAGATTTGAATGTTTTTATCAATGCAAGTGAATCTCAAATGCTCGTTAACAAAATGGAAGAACGGAAGAAATATGTTCCTGGTTTTTCATTTGAGTACAAGCTTGAAAAAAGTCAACTACATTCAATTTTCTGGGCCGATGAAGTTGCAAAATGCAACTACAAGGAGTTTAGTGACATAATCTCATTTGATGCAACGTATAGAACGAACAGGTATGTTTTCTGGCTCACTAGACTCTCTAATCACATGTGATTGACATGTTTTCTGGCTCACCAGGGTTTGTAATTACTTGTGATTGCCATGTTTTCTGCATCATTAAAGTTTACAATCACTTGTGATTGACATGTTTTCTTGGCTCATTATATTTTCTGATCACATGTGATTGACATGTTATTTGGCTCATTACAATTTCTAATCACATGTGATTGACATGTTAATTGGATTAATGACAGGTACAACATGAAATTTGTACCATTTACTGGCATAGATAACCACATAGGTGTGTCACTGTTGCTGCGGGATTGATCAGGGATGAAACAGCCGAGAGTTACACATGGCTTCTTACATGTTTCATGAAGACATTCGGGAAAGAGCCAAACATGATAGTGACAGATCAGGACAAATCAATGGCGATGGCGATAAAAGCAGTTTTTAAGACGGCAAAACATAGACTATGCATGTGGCACATTATGCGAAAGGTGCCATCAAAGGTATGAATATTGTTATCAAACAACAAATGTATTTAATCACATGTGATTGAAATGTTTAATGATACATGATTTGCTTAATATGAATGATTAAAAAATGATATGTAATTACAGATTCAAGAAGCAATTCCTACTATTGAAGATGAAGTAGAAAAAGACTTCAAGAATAGACTTAATATGCTTGTTTGGAATATGTATATCGAACCAAATGTTTTTGAAGAAAGATGGGAAAAGTTGATGCACGATTTCTCATTGAAAAATGATAGTTGGTTCAAACATATGTTTGATATTAGATCAACTTGGATACCAGCATATTTTATCGACACTGAAATGTTTGGTTTGATGCGAACTACTTCAAGATCTGAGAGTGAGAATGCTTTTTTTTCAAACTTTACAAGATCTGCAGCAAATCTGTTAACTTTTATGGACGGCTTTGAATCTGCAATGTTAAAACAGAGGTCAAAGCAAGAATCTTTGGATGCACAGACAATCAAGAAAAATCCAAAATTGTTAACTCAGCTGAAAATTGAAAAGCATGCATTAAAGGTTTACACACATGCTATTTTTGAAATCGTTCAAAAAGAGATTTATGAAGCATTGTATAGCTGTTTATTGGATAAAATGGACAAGGAGGAAGAAACATAAATCTATGTTGTTAAAGAGGAAAAGGAGAAGACAAAAGAGGGTTCGAATGAAGAAAAACAGTTCTTCCATTACAAGGTAAAATTTATTTACATCTATGTTTATGTTTATAATCACATAAAAATGTAGCCACGTATATCAGAACCTGAGAAAAACATTTACATGTCTGTTTATATATGTAATCACATGTGATTGGCCAATCCAATCAAAATCTTTTTATCAATCACATGTGATTGATAATATAATTTTTTTTTTTTGAAGGTACTTCATAACAGTAAAGACGGATCAATGGTATGTACATGTAGACACTATCTACGATATGGTCTTCTGTGTAGACACTGTTTTTGGGTTTTAAAGAACAAGAACATAGAAGAAATCCCTGAAAAATACATAATGAGACGTTGGAGAAGGGACATAATACCACCCGAGTTAAGATCAAGGAGAAATAGATATGACAATGAAAACATAGTTGTACAAGATTCTGTTAATGAAATTACCTCAGTTGTTTATGATTGTGTGGAACTTGTAGGTAGTGATGAAAATATGCTAAAAGTGATTCTTGAAAAACTTAAATTGTTGAAGAAAGAAGTTGAAGCTCAAGTGCCAAAACCGTCAAAGAAGAAAGATGATATAATTGGAACCATGATTGGAGTTTCAAAGCCTAGTACAATAGAAATACAAAACCCACCTGTTGGGAATTACAAAGGATGTGCAAATGATAAGCGTCTAATGAGCGAAAAAGAGAAAGCAATAAAGGAAAGCAAAAAGATAAAGTTTACTTGTGGTAAATGTGGACGTGACGATCACAATCAGAGGACCTGTGACAAAAAAAAGAAAGCAAAAGAACAAGCAGAAACTTCAGAAATCTGAAGTTACTACTGAATTATTTAACAATTTTTTTATTTTTTTATTCTCTTTCGTACAATTGTGAAATTCTGATGTTCCTATGAAATGCTTGAATTACATTTTTTTATGTTTTTATTTTCATACAATTTTGAGGTGTTTCAATCATATGTGATTTGATAAGCCAATGAAGAACCACAAGTGATTGGTAGATAATGAATAAGTGATTAAAAACACAAGTGATTGGTGATTAACATTGAAAAACACAAATGATTGCCAAATACAGAATCACAAGTGATTGGTGATTAACAATGCAGAATCACAAGTGATTGGTAGATAATGAATAAGTGATTAAAAATAAGTGATTCTTCATAAATGATTGCCGAATACAGAATCACAAGTGATTGGTATTGAAGAATCACATGTGATTGGTTGATAATGAGTGATTAAAAACACAAATGATTGCCAAATACAGAATCACAAGTGATTAGTAACGAAGAATCACAAGTGATTAACAATGCAGAATCACAAGTGAATTAAAAACACAAGTGATTGGTAGCGATTAAAAACACAAATGATTGCCAAATACAGAATCACAAGTGATTAACAATGCAGAATCACAAGTGATTGCCAAATACAGAATCACAAGTGATTAACAATGCAGAATCACAAGTGAATTAAAAACACAAGTGATTGGTAGTGATTAAAAACACAAATGATTGCCAAATACAGAATCACAAGTGATTAACAATACAGAATCACAAGTGATTGGTAGTGATTAAAAACACAAATGATTGCCAAATACAGAATCACAAGTGATTGGTAACGAAGAATCACAAGTGATTAACAATGCAGAATCACAAGTGATTGCCAAATACAGAATCACAAGTGATTGGTAGTGATTAAAAACACAAATGATTGCCAAATACAGAATCACAAGTGATTGGTAACGAAGAATCACAAGTGATTAACAACACAAGTGATTGCCAAATACAGAATCACAAGTGATTGGTGATTAACAATGCAGAATCACAAGTGATTGGTAAAGAATAAATAAATGATTAAAGATACAAGTGATTGTCAATCATAAACCATAGTATTACAAGTGATTAAAAACCAATACAAGTGATTGGTAACGAAGAATCACAAGTGATTAACAACACAAGTGATTGCCAAATACTGAATCATAATTGATTAACAATCACAAGTGATTAAACAATGCAGAATCAAAAGTGATTGGTGATTAACAATGCAGAATCACAAGTGATTGGTAAAGAATAAATAAATGATTAAAGATACAAGTGATTGTCAATCATAAACCATAGTATTACAAGTGATTAAAAACCATAGTCCATACAATGTGATTTACCATTCAACAAAAACATAGATATGCTAAAAAATATTGTGTGTTAAATAACAAATTTGTTAACACATAAAAAGTTCAACAAAAATAACATCTTATATTGTTTTTCAACATAACACTTCACTTGATTTTTGGCAAGGACTCCTTTGATCTCTCAACCCGCTCATATCTTGAGTTTTTTGCAGTCAAAACAACGTTCCTATATTCTTCTTTTGAATGAAGAATGTTGAACCGATTTGCATTTATAATCATCTGCTTGGAATGCAAATTTAGAGGATGTGTTAAAATTTTTGCTGCATACCGAACCCTCAACTTCCTGAGCTGATTATTTTGAACCGACGATTCACAAGCCAATTCCTCAGTCCAATCTGTCTCGGGTGTGGCTTTAAATCTGTCCATGTGGTACATGGCAAAAACTCCACAATCAACAGCATTGTCTCTCGTAATCCATGGAATCTTGATTCTACTTGGATGAATTTCTTGAATCTTCTTCGCCTTTGGATGATTTTGAGATTGAAGATGCTCACCAAAGCAATATTGCTGAGAAAACAAATCAGAAAAATAAAGATCAGCATTTAAAAATCACATGTGCTAATGATTGTTTGTAATCACATGTGATTGTATCATTCAATCACATGTGATTGAATAGTCTAATGACATGTTTAAATATACAAAACAAGTTAATTAAAAAAAAAAAGATAAACTAACCACAAGGTTGCAAACTTTGAGATATTTTGCGTTGAAGTGCATCGTTAGTTTAGCATTGTCAAGTATGAAGAGCTTTGGAACTTTCAAATCAAACACAAGGATAAAGAAATGATCATTTCTGCAGATTGGAAAAAACACCTGTAGAAAAGAATTAAAATAAAACAATTAATTTTTAGCATAAAAAATATAATTAATTATTATATTACCGAAAAAATAAACAAAAATGTAAAGTAAAATAACATACCAGCTCAGTTTTGCGGAAAGAAACATCGTTGGGAAACACTTTAAACAATGATGACGCATTTTCTTGAAATGACTTGAGTTTAGGTTCTTTTTTCAAACTGTTGTCATACATGTATGTCCACTGTATAAAATAAATGAACATATATTAAAAACTTTAACAAAATAAATGCAAACAATAAATATGATTGGCATGTAGAATCACAAGTGATTAGCATGCTGAATCACAAGTGATTGGCATGCTGAATCACAAGTGATTATACAGTATGATATATGTACCTAAAATTTAAAAGTTAACTTACAATGATTGACGTTGGAAAGAAGAACCTTGTTCGGCTGGCTGGATCTCTATACCTACGCTCGTGGTTTAGTATAAAACTCCAAATATCAATCACACCAGCCTCAATATTTAAATCAGGACAAAGTGATTCCATCGTGACACGGTGAACATTCCAATAGGCATTTTTAACTTCAAATACAAGATCACTAAAAAAATACAATAAAACATAATTACTATTTGTCAAATACTCATTCTATGTTTGATTAATAACATGTGACTACAAAACATAAGCACTTGTGATTAACTAATATAATCACATGTGAATCAAATGATATAAAGTGCTATTTAGATTAAGAAAAAAGTATAGAAAACTCACCAAGCGTTTCTTTACATTGAAAACAAATCCATAGCCAAAGCTAGTTCGGAGTTAGTCAACAGGTCCGAAACTGCCGTCAACCTATTGACATATGGAGAAGCCATAGCAACTTTCGTAGATCTCATAATCAGTTTCTTTTTTCCCTTCTTAGACTTCTTCTCCTCACTAACCTCCTCCTGAGATAAAAGATGAAAAGTTGGAGGGGTTAAACTGTTAAATGTTGGTGTATTATGAACAGCTAACATTGGAAGACTATCCAATGTTGTGGGTACATTAACAAGTAAAGAAACAATTTCACAACATTCAACAACCTCTTTAACATTCAGATCAAACCATTGTGTCAAAGAAGCTTGCTCTTCAACATCTACATCAGAATTATCGGCACCTTCACAAACTTCTTTTACAACATCTTCGGGACCCTTACCCTTACCCTCATCATCTAGATCAAGCCGTACAACTTCTTCATTGGAATTCGCTTCAATCTCAGTTTCATGACCACTAACCTCATCATCTTCATCAGACTCAGTCTTTTCTTCTTCTTCTTCTTCATCATCATCATGCTTTTCTTTATCATCATAATCATTATCATCATTATCATCATCATCATCATTAACATCATCATTATCATCATTATCATCATCATCATCATTAACATCATCATCATTAGCAGCCTTCTCCTCGCACTCAACCATCTTCGAATCATTTTTAACCTTAATATCTTTATCCTCAGCCTTCTTCTCATCATCCTCAGACTCCTTTTCAAGCTTCTCATCAACATCACCATCATTGATTCTAAAAACTTGCTTCAATCTACTTTGATAAGATATCAAAGTCTTCTCATTTGGAAATTTTGATAAACCTTCAGTTATTTTCTTCAACAGAAATTGTTTCAAGTCATCAACCATTTTGAATTTCTCGTCAATGACCTGAAAATATTCCTGCAAATAATATGAAAAAGGTTGGAATAAGTATGAAAAATCACAAGTGATTATGTAAATTCAATCACAAGTGATTGGCATGCATAATCACAAGTGATTGGCAGAGTCACAAGTGATTGGCATGCATAATCACAAGTGATTGGCATGCATAATCACAAGTGATTCGCATGCATAATCACAAGTGATTGGTAGAATCACAAGTGATTGGCAGAATCACAAGTGATTGGCATGCAGAATCACAAGTGATTGGCATGCAGAATCACAAGTGATTGGCATGCAGAATCACAAGTGATATTAATAAGTATGAATGAGTTTAAAAAATCATGCAGAATCACAAGTCATATGAATGACTTTAAAAAATACCTCAAGTAGACCAAAATTATCATTGTTATCTTCAATTTTTAATAAGCCCTCTCCATCTGCTTATGGATCATACTTTGGTGCAAGTTCCAAAGTACCAAATGATCCAAGTGAAGTTTCTTTGTTTGCACGAACAGTAATGGCACCTTTCCAGTTCTTAAAAACTGGACGTCCACGAACAACAGGAAAGAGATCAAACTTGGTCCTGTCCAGATATAGCAGCTAAGATAAAAAGAGTAAAAAAATAATAATTAAAGTTATTAACCAAATTGTCAAAATAGATGTAACAAGCATAAAAACAATGGAGAAGACAACTCACAGAAAGAAAGGTAGCAGCACCATTGTAGAAACTCTTCTTGGGAAAGTTTCTGTTCCAAAATTTTTTGCTATACTTCAATTAATTAAGAAGATAACTACACCAGTTGATGCTTGATATAGCAACATCATCAGCCAGCCTTGTCAACACATAATCGGTTAACATCCCATTTCTTTCACACGTAACCATCGTGTTCGTGAATAACATTATAAAATTCATCTCAAAAATGCTATCGATTTCAGGTGAGCTCAGAATCAAATTACAAAGTGTTGATGAACGGTAGCTCATACCTTCTTCAAACTGAGCCTTCCATCTTTTAACAAAAGTACTATCAATTTTAATTTCCAAAGAGCCTATGTCAACACCATCATCTTCAATTCCAAAGACGTCTTTGATTGCTTCAGCATCAACTTTAATATCCCCTTTTCTCGTTCGTATAACCATAGCATCACCATCAAAGTTATCAACAACATAGTAAGCTAGGTTACCAGGTAACTCATTTATGTTGAAGCCAATTAAAGAACTAAACCCAAGTCTACGAACACATTCTTTTTGCTCAGCGGTCAAAGAGCACATAACCTTCGCAAATTGCGCAGGAGTGGTCCTAAGCCTGAGAGCAGGCAACTTGGAACTTTCAGATTTATCAACAGCAACACCACCTTTTCGTTTCAGTTTTGGTTTACTATCTTCATTGGTAGAGGGATGTTCTTTCCTCTTACCTGTAAAAAAAGCATTTTACAAAAGTAGATCAGTAACATTAAACAAAATAAATAACAGATGAGGTCAATTGTTAACATCTATTTATAATCACATTTGATTGAAACCAGGAAAGTGATTGGTAATGCAGAATCACAAGTGATTGGCAAAGCCGAATCACAAGTGATTGGCAAAGCAGAATCACAAGTGATTGGTAAAACAGAATCACAAGTGATTGGTAAATGCAGAATCACAAGTGATTGGTAAATGCAGAATCACAAGTGATTGTCAAAGCAGAATCACAAGTGATTGGTAAATGCAGAATCACAAGTAATTAGTAAAATGCATAAATCAAAAGTTATGGCATTAATCACTAACATTACAATGGACAAAATGCATGCAGAGAAATAACTGTAAAACATGTAAATATAATGGAAAATAACACACATAAGATAATCGCAAACAAATCACATGTGATTTGAAAAAGAATCACGAATCACTATATCTCTAAAAAACCCTAAAATTTTATGAAAAAAATGAAATACAATAAACAGTTAATTGATTGCTGAAAAAATAGTAAACACAAACAAATCACGAAGCAATATCTCTAAAAAAAACTAAAAAAATTAAGAAAACAATGAAAATAGAACAAACACTTGATTAATTGCGAAATAAAACATAGTAAAATTACCTAGAGCTTTGGCCGGAGCTTTTAGTTTAGCCGGAGCTTTTGTTTTCGCCGGATGTTGTATTTTGGTCGAAGCTTGTGATTTCGCCGGACCTTGAGCTTTAACCGAAGATTGTGCTTTACCCGAAGCATGTGTTTTAGCCGGAGATTCAGATGATTTCGCCATTGAAGATGAAACGTTTGATTGTTGATCGAATCGAAGAAACCTAAGATAATTGATGGCGATGAAGAAATTCGTTCCAGATGGAAAACCCTAGAATGGAGATAGAGAGAGAAAAACGTTATAGATGGTATGTGCAATAGTGAGGAATGTACGAGATGGGTGGAGTATGTGTACAAAATTTTTGCAGTAAAATGATGAAATTGCCCCTCCACCCAAAATTACATATATTTTGATCCATTCAATCTCAGCCATTGATCACCACTAATCCAAGGGCTGAAAATCAGTCCCCCAAACCCAAGATAAAACTTGGACTCAAATGAATATCCTTCTACAATATATATTTAATTATACATGGATATATATATATATATATATATATATATATATATATATATATATATATATATATATATATATATATATATATATATATATATAATTATGTTATAAATTAAAATAGATTAATAAACTATTATGTGATTAGATATTATGAAAGAAAACTTAAAAAAAAATTAAATATGTAGTAGTTGAAATATATATATATATATATATAATACAACACACTTTCCTTTGAATCGTGTTAGTTTTACATATAAGAACATGTTAGGAAAAGCGTTTCGTCTAAATATGTCAGGAAGTGGGTGATCTTTATTTGAAAATTGACCGATTCGGACAGAACTGAATCTGGCCTGTGCGCGCCGCGCCCCCTCCGACATAAAAAAAAAATTTATTTCGCGCGTTCGGTTGGTTATTGGGTTGGGTTGTTACAAGTGGTATTAGAGCATGGTCTAAGGGATTTAGGCGACTTGAGATAGGTGCCTAGAATTAGACTTTATTGTGCATGCGCTTTATGCGGGACTTGTAGGATTTCGGGTCGGACCGGGAGCTGGTTAGTGCGTAGGTTTATGTGAACTAACCTTGCGCTAATTGTTTTTGTGTTGTGGTAGCAATTATCAAGCGAGATAGACGTTGTACTAGCAAGTTAATGTGACGTGCTCGCGTAACAATGATTAGCTACCATTGTTACGGGTTCAAATCGTGTCAAACAAGCGATGTACGACGATTGTTGAGCAAGATGGGGTAGTATGGTGTATATGTATATGCATATGTGTTATTTCCTTTCGTTTCGTGGTTTAACCTATTCCGTTTTATAGAATGAAGACGAGAAACGGTCCCGAAAATGATAATGGAGGTACGAGTGAGGATGTCGAGTTCACGGCCAAAGTTGAGGTCATCATTAAAAGGCAAAGGGCGGAATTTCTTGTGGACGTTCGAAAGGTCTTCCAAGATTCAGTTGATGAGCAAATAACCTATCTAATTAATGAACGAATGAAGGCCACGATCGAAGAGGCACTTGATGCTAGAAATGTTTATCCTCGAGGCGAAGGGGGCGATGGTAATGGTGGGAATGGAAGGCGGGACTTCCATTACAAAAATTTCAAGGATGCTCAACCCCCGATGTTTAATGGGGTGCGAGATCCGTTAAAAAGCACATGTTGGATCTCCGATATCGAGGGAGCTTTCCGTACCGCAGAATGTCCTCCCGAGAAGAAGGTGAGGTATGGGTCTAGTATGTTGCGTGAAGAGGCCAAGCTGTGGTGGGACGATAAAATCCAATTGTACGGTGAAGAGCAATGCATGAGCTTGACGTGGGAGGAGTTTAAGAAGGAATTTTTTAAAGAATACCGAACTTCTTCCGACCTTGATAAATTCCGGGACGAGTTGCACAATTTGCAACAAGGTTCAATGGACTTGGTTACTCTCAAGTCTACCTTCTTGGTAAAGACTCGTTTTTGTCCAAAATATGTTGGTGACGATCACAAGTTGATGAAAGATTTCTACCGTACCATGAATGATGAGTTGAAGGGTAAGATTAGTCGGGGAATGGCTAAGTCTTTTGAAGAGTTATTTGAATTAGCTCGGAGTTTTGAACCGGAGGTACCGAAAAGAAGTGATTTCTCTTTTTCTAAGAGGAAGTTTGAAGGTTCGAGTCATTCGAACTTTTCGAACAAAAAGAACAAGAAAGGCTCCGAAAGTGTTAATAGTGAGAAGAAGGGTGCTTCCGGGGGTTTCGGACCCACGTGTTATAATTGTAATCATAGAGGACACATGGCCCGTGATTGTACCAAGGTGTCGACCAAGCTTACTTGCTACAATTGTGGTAAAGAAGGGCACAAGAGGCCGGAATGTCCCAATTTGAATAATGATCATGTTAAGAAGGTGGAGAAGGCGGCTGGTACGGCTAGGGGTCGCAACTATTTGATGACGAATGATGAAGCCAAACAATCCAATGAAGTCGTTTCAGGTACTTTCACGGTTAATTCTAATCCGACGAGGATACTTTTTGATAGTGGTGCTAACTTGTCGTTTGTTTCACCAAAATGTAAGACCCGAAATATTGTAGTGTACATGTGTGTATATAAGTTACTCAAGTTTTGGGGTTTTGGTTGCACATAATTAAAAAGAGAAAAGATGTTGAACTGGGTGGTTGCGCGCCGCGCGGCTAGGTGGCGCGTCGCGCCATCTGTCTGCGACAGATTCCTTTCTTCTTTTTAAAATAGATATTTTGAGGGCAATTGTGTAATTTCACTTTGGGGCCGAATTTAATACCCTAGATCAGTTTTGGGGAGCTCATTTACTACTCCCACAACAACCTCATCTTCTCCAATTAAACTCTAGAGAGAGAGTGCAATCCTTGAGAGAGAAAGCTCCATTAAAGGGTGAAAGAGGTTGAATCGGGTCTCGGTGCAAGTTATAAAGTCGTTCATCTAGTCGATAGCTACGTGGTGATTGTGTTGGTAAGTTATAAAACCCAATTTCTTACTTTAATTGCTTTAAGGGTTAGGGTTTGGGCTAGTGATGAACCAAAGACCCATTTTGTTAGTATTTTGTGGATTTTGTGTAAATATGGGTTATGAAGGCTCATTGATGACGAACCTAGGGTTTGAATGTGTTAATTGGACTTTTGAGTCTTAAATTTAGTTAGTTAGTGCTAGAACACTTTAATAATATGTAAATGGGTGTTATTGGGTATGGATGACCCAAATGGGTGTGTTGACCTTGAAATGGGTCAAATGAGTCTTTAATGACCTAAGTGGCCTAGCAATTATGAAAACGAGTTAGCCTTGTGACCTAAATGTGTTTTAAACCCATCTTGACGAATGATTAGGGTTTTGGTGTGTGTTGACCCAATTTAGGGTTAAGGGTGCAAATGGGTTGAAATTGCACCATTGGGTCAAAATGGCTTAGAATGGTGAAAGGGTTTGGTAGACCGACTTGAGTTTGCGTTTGATGATGTGTATAATATGATAGGTACGTTATTTGAGGTCTTGCAAGCTCGGGTATCTTTTCACAAGACTTTGAGGTGAGTGGAATAATTATATGCGTATGTATATAATGTATCTATTTGTTGTAGCGTGAAAGGTGTAGTGTCGAGGTGTTAAGACACCACGTTTCACGTGAAGAGTGTAGTATCGAGGTGTTAAGATGCCACTCGGGTGTATCATCGAGGTGTTAAGATGCCACCTACGAGTGTAGTGTCGAGGTGTTAAGACACCACTCCGTAAAATAATGAGTGATGCATCGAGGTGTTAAGATGCCACTCAGGGTGATGTGCCGAGGTGTTAAGGTGCCACCCTAGGGGTTAGTGGTGTGAGGTGTTAAGTGCCCTGCAGGATGTTGTGAACATCGATGGCGTTTTCGCGAGCACCGTTCCCTTGTACTATTGGTTAACCATGATTATTTGTGTTGTAAGCATATTATATTATTCGAGTTATATTCATATGTGTTTGTTATGCTAGCTTGTGGTATTGGAGATTTATAGCTTGCTATTGTGACGATAAGCTAAATGTGTATGCTAGCGTGTTTGCGGTTTGGTGTGTAAGTGTATGCAAGTAGGTATAATTATATATGTATTCGTATAATTATTGCATTCACTAAGCTTTGCTTACCCTCTCGTTCTTTACCATTTTATAGGTTCGGTTTTGGACAAGGGTAAGGGTATCGTTTTGGACTAGAGATCCCGCTTGATGCTAGGGGACGCTTTTGGCTTTAGTAGCTCTTGGAGTTTGATCGATAGTTGGGTAGTTTAATCCCAAATGCCATGTTCATTGTGTAGTTTGGAACTTAAATTTTTTGGTGGTCGAAACTCGTAAATTGTATTAAACTCGTAAAACGGCCGATGTGGGCCCCACTTGTAAAACATCATTTTTATGTTTGAATCGTGATAGTTTTACATATTTGAATGTGTGGTTAAAAGCGTGTCGTCTAAAAATGTCGGGAACTAGCCGATCTTTTTCGCATTTTAAAACTTTCCGGATAGACCACTTTGGCGCGCCGCTCCCCTACCTGGCGCGCCTCGCGGGTATTCTGCACAGGAAATTTTTTTTATTTTGTATTTTCGCGTGGTTTGGTCGAGGGTTGGTTTGGGTTGTTACAAGTGGTATCAGAGCATGGTCTAAGGGATTTAGGTGACTTGAGATAGGCGCCTAGACTTAGACTTTTTTGTTTGTGCGCTATACGGGACTTGTAGGACTTTGGGTCAGATCGGGATTGGTTTGTGCATAGGTTTATGTAAACTAATCATGCGCTATTTGTTATGTATGTTTAGCGAGCATCGAGCGAGATGGACGTTGTACTAGCAAGTTAATGCGACGTGCTCGCGTAACAATGATTAGCTACCATTGCTACGGGCGCAAATCGTGTCGAACAAGCAATGTACGATGATTGTTGAGCAAGATGGGGTAATGTAGTGTATATGTATATACATACGTGTTATGTCCTTTTGTTTCGCCGCTTAACCTACTTCGTTTTATAGAATGAAGACGAGAAACGGACCCGATCATGATAACGGAAGTACAAGTGAGGACGCCGAGTTTTCGGCCAAGGTTGAGGCCATCTTTAAAAAGTTAAAAGCGGATTTTCTTACGGACGTCCGAAAAGTCTTCCAAGATTCGGTCGATGGGCAAGTGACCGATTTGATAAATGAACGAATGAAGGCCACTATCGAAGAGGCCCTTGATGCTAGAAACATTTATCCTCGCGGTGAAGGAGGTGAGGGAAGGCGGGACCTCCATTATAAGAATTTCAAGGACACTCAACCCCCGATGTTTAATGGGGTGCGAGATCCTTTGAAGAGTACATGTTGGGTCTCCGATATCGAGGGAGCTTTCCGTACCGTGGAATGCCCTCCTGAGAAGAAAACAAGGTTTGGTTCAAGCATGTTGTGGGAGGAAGCTAAGTTGTGGTAGGACGATAAGATCAACTTATATGGCGAAGAACAATGTATGGGCTTGACTTGGGAAGAGTTCAAGAAAGAATTTTTCAAAGAATACCGAACTTCTTCCGACCTCGATAGAATCCGGGACGAGTTGCACCATTTGCAACAAGGTTCCATGGATTTGGTTACCCTCAAGTCCACATTCTTGGCAAAGACTCGTTTTTGCCCGGAATATGTTGGTGATGATCATAAGCTCATGAAGGATTTCTACCGTACTTTGAATGATGAGTACAAGGGGAAGATTAGTCGGGGTATGGCTAAGTCTTTTGATGAATTATTCGAGTTGGCTCGGGGTTTTGAGCCGGAGGTTCCAAGAAAGAGTGATTTCATGTTTTCCAAAAGAAAGTTTGAAGGTTTTAGTTACTCTAATGCCTCAAGCAAGAAGAGCAAGAGCAAGAGGGGGGCTGAAAGTGTCAATAGTGCAAAGAAGGGCACTACCGGTGGGTTTTCTTATACGTGCTACAATTGTGGGCAACCGGGTCATATGGCTCGTGAGTGTCCGAAACCATCTTTCGAAAACAAAGTCACTTGTTTTAATTGCGGCAAAGAAGGGCATAAGAAGCCGGAGTGTCCCGACTTGCGAAACGACAATGTGAAGCGGTTAGAGAGGGCGGCGGGTACGGCTAGGGGTCGCAACTATTTGATGACCAATGATGAAGCCAAACAATCGCACGAAGTTGTCTCAGGTACTTACATGGTTAATTCTAATCCGGCAAGGATTCTTTTCGATAGCGGTGCAAATTTGTCGTTTGTGTCTCCTAAATTTGTGCCTAAACTTAATAGACCGTTAGCTAAGTTAAGTCGTCCGATAGAAGTCAAAATAGCGGATGGCAAGACGGTGCTAGTGGTTAATGTGTGTGAAAATTGTGATGTTGTTTTTGGTGCCGAAACCTTTAAAATTGATCTTATTCCAATGACCTTGGGCGACTTTGATATTGTCGTTGGTATGGATTGGCTCGATAGTTATAGAGCCGATATTGCATGCCATGATAAGTTTATTCGTGTGAAGACCCTAAGTGGGGGAGAGTTAATTATTCATGGTGATAAGCGAAGGAGACCGGTGCCGATATGCACTTTTGCACGGGCACGTCGTTTTGTTGTTAGTGGTGGCATGACTTTCCTTGCTCATGTTGTTGATACTCATAATGAGCCACCACCTATTCGTGAAATTCCGGTTGTTAGTGAATACGAAGACGTTTTTCTGGACGAATTACCGGGTGTTCTGGCAGAAAGACAAGTTGAGTTTCGTATTGAGTTGGTTCCGGGAGCTACTCCCATTGCTAAAACTCCTTATCGTTTAGCACCAACAGAAATGCAAGAGTTGTTAAATCAAACCCAAGAGTTGCTTGAGAAGGGTTTTATTCGACCGAGTGCTTCGCCATGGGGCGCTCCGGTATTATTTGTGAAAAAGAAAGATGGAAGTATGCGGATGTGCATCGATTATCAGGAGTTGAATAAAGTGACGATCAAGAATCGTTATCCATTGCCTCGGATTGACGATTTGTTTGACCAACTCCAAGGTGCGACGTATTTCTCAAAGATCGACCTACGGTCCGGCTATCACCAAATGCGGGTCCGTGAGGAAGACATCGAGAAAACGGCCTTTCGAACATGTTATGGGCATTTTGAATTCGTTGGTATGCCTTTTGGTCTTACGAATGCACCGGCGCTATTCATGGATCTTATGAACCGGGTGTGCCAACCTATGTTGGACAAGTCGGTTATTGTGTTTATTGACAACATACTAGTCTACTCGAAAAGTATGAACGAACATGAACATCATTTGCTTGAAGTATTGAAGACTTTACGAAAGGAGAAGTTGTATGCTAAGTTCTCCAAATGTGAATTTTGGCTAAGGGAAGTCCAATTCCTTGGTCATATTGTGAACAAAGACGGTATTCAAGTAGATCCGGGGAAGATAGAGACGGTGAAGAGTTGGGGACGACCGACTACGCCTACGGAAATCCGAATTTCTCGGATTGGCCGGTTATTATCGTCGGTTTATCCAAGACTTTTCTAAGATTGCTTCTCCATTAACGAAGTTGACGAGGAAGAATGCTAAGTTTAATTGGGAGAATGAACAAGAAATTTCTTTTCAATTGTTAAAAGAGAAGTTGTGTCAAGCTCCGGTGTTAGTATTACCGGAAGGTGTGGAAGATATGAGGGTTTATTGTGATGCTTCGCTAAATGGGCTCGGGTGTGTTCTAATGCAAAGAGGTAAAGTCATCGCTTATGCCTCTCGACAATTAAAGGAACACGAAACAAGATATCCGACTCATGATCTTGAGTTGGCGGCGGTAGTGCATGCGCTGAAAATTTGGCGCCATTACTTGTATGGTGTCAAGTGTACGATTTATTCGGATCATAAGAGTTTGAAACATCTCTTTAATCCACGAGATTTGAATTATCACCAACGTAGGTGGATGGATGTGGTGAAAGACTACGATTGTGAAATACTTTATCATCCGGGTAAGGCGAATGTTGTCGCGGATGCATTGAGTCGAAAGAGTCAACATCCGGCGATAAAAGTGGGGTCGTTACGTTTGATTATTTCCAACGATTTTCTTGAGAAGCTTGGCGAGATTCAAATAGAGGCTTACGTTCACAATAAGCATGTGGAATGAATCGTGGGCCAATCGGAGTTCATTACTATGGGCCCGCGTAGTTTGTTGTCTTTTCAAGCAAGGGTGTGGGTGCCTAAGATGGGTGATTACCGACGGGTGCTACTTGATGAAGCACATAAGTCAAAATATTCCATTCATCCGGGCGCGACAAAAATGTATCATGACTTGAAGAAAGATTATTGGTGGCCGGGCATGAAACGTGATGTTGTGAAGTATGTTGAGCAATGTGTCACGTGTTTACAAGTAAAAGCCGAACACCAAAAGCCGTATGGTAAGTTGCAACCGTTAGAAATCCCGAAATGGAAATGGGAGCACATTACCATGGATTTCATTACAAAGTTACCTAAAACGGCGAGAACCCAATTCGATTCGATTTGGGTTATAGTTGACCGATTGATAAAAAGCTCTTTGTTTCTTCCCATTAAAGAAGCGATATCGTCAGAGACCTTGGCTAAGTTGTTTATCAAGGAAGTGGTCTCGCGACATGGGGTTCCTATATCTATTATTTCGGATCGAGATACCCGTTTTACATCTCGGTTTTGGGAAAAGTTTCATGAAGATATGGGTACGCAATTGAAGTTGAGCACGACGTATCATCCTCAAACGGACGGTCAAACCGAACGTACGAATCAAACTTTGGAAGATATGCTATGAGCGTGCATCATTGACTTCGGTGGTAGTTGGGATGAGCATTTGCCTTTGGTGGAATTCTCGTACAATAATAGTTATCATACTAGTATCGGGATGCCACCTTACGAAATGCTTTATGGGCGTAGGTGTCGAACTCCCGTTTGTTGGGGAGAGGTGGGTCAAAGAGAGATCGGGAGTACCGATTTGGTTTTAGAGACTAATAGCAAGATCGATTTGATTCGGGAACATTTGAAGAAGGCTCAAGATAGGCAAAAGTCGTATGCCGATAGACGTAGGCGATTGATTGAGTTCTAAGAAGGCGATATGGTGATGCTTAAGGTTTCGCCATGGAAGGGTATTATTCGATTTCGAAAATGGGGAAAGTTAGCTCCTCGGTTTATTGGACCGTTCAAGGTTTTAGCTCGTGTTGGTGAAGTTGCATATCGATTAGAATTACCCGAAGAGCTTGCGGGGATCCATAATACATTTCATGTTTCCCACCTCCGTAACTGTCTTGCGGATGATTCCTCATGGATGCCTTTAGACGAGATCGAGCTAAACAACAAGTTAGAATATGTCGAAGAACCGATTGCTATCCTTGATGAGAAGGTGAAAATGTTGAGGAATAAAGAGGTGAGGACCTTTAAGGTTCAATGGCGACGAAGTAAAGGTTCCGAGTTCACTTGGGAGCCCGAAGAGTTCGTGTTGGTTTATCTTCCCACGTGTCATGCGGCTTGGATTGCGAGGACGCAATCCGAATAAGTGGGGGAGAGTTGTAAGACCTGAAAAATTGTAGTGTACATGTGTGTATATAAGTTACTCAAGTTTTGGGGTTTTGGTTGCACATAATTAAAAAGAGAAAAGATGCTGAACTAGGTGGTCGCTCGCCGCGCGGCTAGGTGGCGCGCCGCGCCATCTGTCTGCGACAGATTCCTTTCTTCTTTTTAAAATAGATATTTTGAGGGCAATTGTGTAATTTCACTTTGGGGCCGAATTTAATAACCTAGATCAGTTTTGGGGAGCTCATTTACTACTCCCACAACAACCTCATCTTCTCCAATTAAACTCTAGAGAGAGAGTGCAATCCTTGAGAGAGAAAGCTCCATTAAAGGGTGAAAGAGGTTGAATCGGGTCTCGGTGCAAGTTATAAAGTCGTTCATCTAGTCGATAGCTACGTGGTGATTGTGTTGGTAAGTTATAAAATCCAATTTCTTACTTTAATTGCTTTAAGGGTTAGGGTTGGGGCTAGTGATGAACCAAAGACCCATTTTGTTAGTATTTTGGGGATTTTGGGTAAATATGGGTTATGAAGGCTCATTGATGACTAACCTAGGGTTTGAATGTGTTAATTGGACTTTTGAGTCTTAAATTTAGTTAGTTAGTGCTAGAACACTTTAATAATATGTAAATGGGTGTTATTGGGTATGGATGACCCAAATGGGTGTGTTGACCTTGAAATGGGTCAAATGAGTCTTTAATGACCTAAGTGGCCTAGCAATTATGAAAACGAGTTAGCCTTGTGACCTAAATGTGTTTTAAACCCATCTTGACGAATGATTAGGGTTTTGGTGTGTGTTGACCCAATTTAGGGTTAAGGGTGCAAATGGGTTGAAATTGCACCATTGGGTCAAAATGACTTAGAATGGTGAAAGGGTTTGGTAGACTGACTTGAGTTTGCGTTTGATGATGTGTATAATATGATAGGTACGTTACTTTGAGGTCTTGCAAGCTCGGGTATCTTTTCACAAGACTTTGAGGTGAGTGGAATAATTATATGCGTATGTATATAATGTATCTATTTGTTGTAGCGTGAAAGGTGTAGTGTCGAGGTGTTAAGACACCACGTTTCATGTGAAGAGTGTAGCATCGAGGTGTTAAGATGCCACTCGGGTGTAGCATCGAGGTGTTAAGATGCCACCTAGGAGTGTAGTGTCAAGGTGTTAAGACACCACTCCGTAAAATAATGAGTGATGCATCGAGGTGTTAAGATGCCACTCGGGGTGATGTGCCGAGGTGTTAAGGTGCCACCCTAGGGGTTAGTGGTGCGAGGTGTTAAGTGCCCTAACGGATGTTGTGAACACCGATGGCGTTTTCGCGAGCGCCGTTCCCTTGTACTATTGGTTAACCATGGTTATTTGTGTTGTAAGCATATTATATTATTCGAGTTATATTCATATGCGGTTGTTATGCTAGCTTGTGGTATTGGAGATTTATAGCTTGCTATTGTGAAGATAAGCTAAATGTGTATGCTAGAGTGTTTGCGGTTTGGTGTGTAAGTGTATGCAAGTAGGTATAATTATATATGTATTCGTATAATTATTGCATTCACTAAGCTTTGCTTACCCTCTCGTTGTTTACCATTTTATAGGTTTGGTTTTGGACAAGGGTAAGGGCATCGTTTTGGACTAGAGATCCCGTTTGATGCTAGGGGACGCTTTTGGCTTTAGTAGCTCTTGGAGTTTGACCGATAGTTGGGTAGTTTAATCCCAAACTCCATGCTCATTGTGTAGTTTGGAACTTAAACTTTTTGGTGGTCGAAACTCGTAAATTGTATTAAACTCGTAAAACGGCCGATGTGGGCCCCACTTGTAAAACATCATTTTTATGTTTGAATCATGATAGTTTTACATATTTGAATGTGTGGTTAAAAGCGTGTCGTCTAAAAATGTCGGAAACTAGCCGATCTTTTTCGCATTTTAAAACTTTCTGGACAGACCACTTTGGCCCGTCGCGCCCCTACCTGGCACGCCGCGCGGGTATGCTGCACAGGAAATTTTTTTTATTTTGTATTTTCGCGTGGTTTGGTCGAGGGTTGGTTTGGGTTGTTACACAAAATTTGTGCCTAAACTTAATAAACCATTAGCTAAGTTAAGTCGTCCGGTAGAAGTAAAAATAGCGGACGGCAAGATGGTGCTAGTGGTTGATGTGTGTAAAAATTGTGATGTTGTGTTTGGTGCCGAAAACTTTAAAATTGATCTCATTCCGATGACTTTGGGCGATTTTGATATCGTTGTTGGTATGGATTGGCTCGATTATAATAGAGCCGACATTGCATGCCATGAAAAATCTATCCGTGTGAAGACCCAGAGTGGGGGAGAGTTAATTATTCATGGTGATTAGCGAAGAAGACCTGTGCCGATATGCACTTTTGCACGGGCACGTCGTTTCCTTGTTAGTGGTGGCATGGATTTTCTTTCCCATGTTGTTGATACTCGTGATGAGCCACCACCCATTCGTGAAATTCCGGTGGTAAATGTGTTTGAAGACATTTTTCCGGATGAGTTACCGGGTGTTCCGGTGGAAAGACAAGTTGAATTTCGCATTGAGTTGGTTCCGGGGGCTACCCCATTGCTAAAACTCCTTATCGTTTAGCGTCGACGGAAATGCAAGAGTTGTTAAATCAAACCCAAGAGTTGCTTGAAAAGGGTTTTATTCGACCGAGTGCTTCGCCATGGGGCGCTCCAGTTCTATTTGTGAAAAAGAAGGATGGTAGTATGCGGATGTGCATCGATTATCGGGAGTTAAATAAAGTGACGATCAAGAATCGTTATCCATTGCCTCGGATTGACGATTTGTTTGACCAACTCCAAGGTGCAACGTATTTCTCTAAAATCGACCTACGGTCCGGCTATCACCAAATGCGGGTCCGTGAGGAAGATATCGAGAAAACGGCTTTTCGAACGCGTTATGGGAATTTTGAGTTTGTGGTAATGCCTTTTGGTCTTACGAATGCACCGGCGACATTCATGGATCTTATGAACCGAGTGTGCCAACCTATGTTGGACAAGTCGGTAATTGTGTTCATTGATGACATACTTGTCTATTCGAAGAGTATGAAGGAACATTAACATCATTTGCGGGGTGTGTTGAAGATGTTGCGGAAGGAGAAATTGTATGCTAAATTCTCCAAATGTGAATTTTGGCTAAGGGAATTTCAATTCCTTGGTCATATTGTGAACAAGGATGGTATTCAAGTAGATCCAGGGAAGATAGAGACGGTGAAGAATTGGGGACGATCGACTACGCATACAGAAATCCGAAGTTTTCTCAGATTGGCCGGTTATTATCGTTGGTTTATCCAAGACTTTTCTAAAATTGCTTCTCCATTGACGAAATTGACGAGAAAGAACGCGAGATTTAATTGGGAGAACGAGCAAGAAATTGCTTTTCAATTTTTAAAAGAGAAGTTGTGTCAAGCTCCGGTGTTAGTATTGCCGGAAGGTGTGGAAGACATGACGATCTATTGTGATGCTTCTTTAAACGGGCTCGGATGTGTTCTAATGCAAAGAGGTAAAGTCATCGCGTATGCCTCCCTAAAATTAAAGGAACACGAAACGAGATATCCGACTCATGATCTTGAGTTGGCGGCAGTTGTTCATGCATTGAAAATTTGGTGCCATTACTTGTATGGTGTCAAGTGTACGATTTATTCGGATCATAAGAGTTTGAAACATCTTTTTGATCAAAGAGATCTGAATTATCGTCAATGTAGATGGATGGATGTGGTGAAAGACTATGATTTTGAAATACTTTATCATCCGGGTAAGGTGAATGTGGTCGCGGATGCGTTAAGTCGAAAGAGTCATCACCCGGTGTTACGTTTGGGATTGTTACGTATGATTATTACTAACGATTTTCTTGAAAAACTTGGTGAGATTCAAATAGAAGCTTACGTTCACAACAAACATGATGAACGGATTGTTGGGCAAACGGAGTTTATTACTTCAGGCTCGCTTGGTTTGTTATCCTTTCAAGGAAGGGTGTGGGTGCCTAAGATGGGGGATTATCGACGAGTGCTACTAGATAAAGTACATAAGTCAAAGTATTCCATTCATCCGAGCGCGACGAAAATGTATCTTGATTTGAGGAAGGAGTATTGGTGCTCGGGCATGAAACGTGATGTTGTTAAGTATGTTGAGCAATGCGTCACATGTTTGCAAGTTAAAGCCGAACACCAAAAGCCGTATGGTAAATTACAACCGTTAGAAATCCCAAAGTGGAAATGGGAGCACATTACTATGGATTTCATCACAAAGTTACCTAAAATGTCGAGAACCCAATTTGATTCGATTTGGGTGATAGTTGATCGATTGACGAAAAGTGCTTTGTTTCTTCCCATACGGGAAGCGATAATCGGAAACCTTGGCTAAGTTGTTCATCAAGGAAGTGATATCGAAACACGGGGTTCCTATATCTATTATTTCGGATCGAGATACCCGTTTTACATCTCTATTTTAGGAGAAGTTTCACGAAGATATGGGTACACAATTGAAATTAAGCACAGCGTATCATCCTCAAACGGACGGTCAAACCGAATGTACGAATCAAACATTGGAGGATATGTTACGGGTGTGTATTATTGATTTTGGTGGTAGTTGGGATGAGCACATGCATTTGGTGGAATTCTCGTATAATAATAGTTATCATACTAGTATCGGGATGCCACCTTATGAGATGCTTTATGGGCGCAGGTGTCGAACTCCAATTTGTTGGGGTGAAGTGGGACAAAAGGAAATCGGGAGTACCGATTTGGTTTTAGAAACGAATAACAAGATTGATAGGATTCGGGCTCATTTGAAAATGGCTTAAGATAGACAAAAGTCGTATGCCAACAAAAGTAGGTGAATGATCGAATTCCAAGAAGGTGACATGGTGATGCTTAAGGCTTCGCCATGGAAAGGTATTATTCGGTTTCGCAAGCGGGGAAAGTTAGCTCCTCGGTTTATTGGGCCATTTAAGGTTTTAGCTCGTGTTGGTGAAGTCGCGTATCATTTGGAATTACCCGAAGAGCTTGCGGGGATCCATAATACATTCCATGTTTCCCATCTTCGTAAGTGTCTTGCGAATGATTCATCATGGGTACCATTAGACGAGATTGAGCTGAACAATAAGTTAGAATATGTTGAGGAGCCGATTGCTATACTCGATGAGAAGGTCAAAAGATTGAGAAATAAAGAGGTGAGAACTTTTAAAGTTCAATGGCATCGTAGTAAAGGTTCTGAGTTTACTTGGAGCCCGAAGAGTTTGTGTTAGTTTATCTTCCCTCTTGTCATGCAGCTTGGATCGCGAGGACGCGCTCCTATTCTAGTGGGGGAGAGTTGTAAGACCCTAATATTTATTGTACAGAGCTGTAAATAGAGTGCATGAAGTGTGGGTGACGTTGTGTAATTAAACTGAGGTCAGAAGCTGAGCTGGCCAAGGTGCGCTCAGCGCACACTTAATGGTGCTTGTGGCGCACTGTTCACTGTAGCCTGGTTCTGCTTGTTTTAATCAGATATTTTGATGGGCTTTTTGGTAATTTCACTTGGGGAAGAGTTAAAGGCTACCATATCAGTTTGGGGAGAGTCATAACTCCATTATCAACAACCTTATCCTTTTCCACTTCAATTTTAGAGAGAGAGTGAGATTCTTGTGTGAGAAAGTTCAAGCAAGGGAAGAAGGAGCTAGTTTTGGGTCTTAGCTCGGGTTATAAAGTTGTTCATCTCCTCTCTAGCTACATTTTGGTTGTAGTGGTATGTTCTAACTCTAATTTCCTTACTTTGATTTTGTGTAAGGGTTTGGGTTTGGGTAAATGAAGAACACAAAACCCATGTTTGTTGATCTTGGGTATTCTTGGGTAAGATTGAGTCATGAGGACTCAAGAATGACTAACCTAGGGTTTCAAAGTGTTAATTGGTGTTTATGAGCCTTAATTGGTTAGTTAATTACTAGCACACCTAGATATTTGGTAAATGGATGTTATGTGGGTTTGTGGATGACCCGAAATGGGTGCGTTGATCTTAAAGTGGTCAAATGGGTGATAATTGACCTAATTGAAATAGATGAGTATGAAACAACCAAATTATGTATTAGTTAGTGTTGTTAGACCTAGATCACTAGCTTTTAGTGATATGTGGTGGTTTTGACCTTAATGGTTGGCTTTGGCGAAAATG